>NC_071354.1:89722321-90372321 GCF_943734655.1 Sabethes cyaneus
TCTTCTAGTAGGTTCATCTTGCAGGTGGTTTTGAAATGGTCGGTATAACTTTTTATCAACCCTATCATCATCATCTGATACTAAAGCTAGCTCATCCACATGACCAGGACAAAGAACTTATGTATGGTGATGGAACGGATTGACAGGAGCGATGCAATCGGTACACAACTTGATGTGAAAGTTACAAACAGTGATTTCTGTTCGCCGCTTCAGCAAGTATTTCGTTTCTTATGTTTATTCGCCAACTTTTCCCGTTCCGAGTACTGTTTCACGCTGGAAACCATTAAAAGTCAATAAAACTCTATCGAAGTGTAAACGTGTGTAAAATAATACCATCATTGCAGCTTGAAAAGTGATTTTTCGTTTCAATGCGATTTGTATCTTTATGTTCTTTCTGCTCTAGTTACTTTACCAGTACGTTTGGTTCTTGTGTCTCTAATGAAAGGTTTGCTGAGAAACCTAATAAAATACATGTGCCTCGCATAGCAATTCATCTACCGAATATGTTTCTCACGGCGATGCATTTATCATATCCACCGAAAATAGCCGGCTTGTCAGCGGCGCTGTCCGTCTTATCTATTGTCATTGAACTGCTCAGCGGTCCAGGTGAAACTCACAGGACAACACGCCTGTCAACAACAAATCCCTTCCTGCCAAAGGTAGATCGATCTATCCAACCGTGATACCTATGTCTATGTGCAAAATCTCTCCTAATAAATGGAAATAGCAACTCATCACTGCGGACATTTGTGTGTCAGTGTGCCCCGGGAGGATTTGGCCGCGGCGGTGGTCCCCATTCGCAACGGTGATGCAGAGATTTGCGCCTATCATTCAATCTGTCACCCGCAACGAGATGAGAAACCGATTGCGTAGGCATTATGAGCTCGGCCGGCAGTCTGATTGGCGAAGGACGACGTCCGGTGACGTACATTGTCAAGCATGATGACGATGGTGATCGGTTGCGGTCTGAACGAGCGAGAAGCAGCATGAAATAAATAAACGATGACCAATCGTGTGTCGACACGCCGTCGCCGACCGGTCCGCTCAGATAGAAAGCTTTTATGTGTCGCTAGATGAATGGAATTAGAGTAGCTTTTTTTTGCGATCGTGGGCAATTGTGCAGAATGGGTCTTTTTTCATCTCTGAATGGAATCGGGGATTCGTTCGTAATTCTCATTCCACCATTAAGCTTCATTCAACATGACCAAATTCGGCAGTTCGTTTGGTTCTTTTTTTTTCGCCGCAAATCACTGCTGTTACTGCTGCCGCATTGAGCTCAATCTAAAGGTTTTTATTGCTCCATTTAGGTTCTTTAAATGTATTTATTAGTAACAAATTACGGGATTACAACTAGAATTTGATTATTCAAGTCAACCTTCGACTTCAGTGAATTTCGCGCGAATGGCATGTACGGATACGGGATATTTTTTGTCATTAAACAAAATTAGTCAATGAAGAATTTCAGATTTTTCTACGTTTAGAATTCATTCAATACGAAGATAAGGTGCTGTCACCTGGATAAGTTTAGTATATGCGTGAAGCAAGGATAGGAATTCGTTAAAGAGTGCAAGAAACAGAGAGATTTTGAACCATTCTTCGCGCACACTCACATATGCGCACTTTCATGAGAGTAAAAGAGATCGTGTAGCTTCGTAGTCGCGAATAAGCTCATTAACTTTAGAATATGGATACTACAGTAATGTTCCGATTTTGTCAGCTCCCGATTTTGTCTACCCTCGATTTTATCAGCTTTTTATCCCGATTTTGTCAGCTTTCAGACATGATTTATAAAAATTTTCAGCCTGCTTGAAACTATTCCGATTCTCTGGGGAAACTTTTTGAATGAAATGATGCCATCTTGCGAGTGATTCGGGGTCAGAATTAGGGTATTTGTATAGTAAAAGTTCTATAGTTCCTAAACAAGCAAAGATAGAGGTGTACTATATTCAGCAATGTTGTGTATTTTTACTATTTGTACAACTTTGTAAAACAAAAAAGTCATACAACTACTACAAAAACAGCTAAAATAGAAAAACTGATTTTAATGATTTTTCATTTATGAGAAATAGGATTTTTCTAACGTTGCTGAAGAGATAGAAGGTTACTGTCTTCAGCAAAATTTCTTGTGATAATATGCTGTAAAACTTTGCAGAACATATCAATGTGCTATATTGAAACTGAAGAAAAATAAATTTTTTATTGCACTTTTAACTTTAGGAAACTCTTCCAAAGGTTTTATAAACCTAAAACCAAGTTTTCCCGCTCAAAGATAATGCGCACCAAAAAAGGTTCTGCCTTCTGGACCAGTGTGCTGTGCTCGGTTCATTGAGCCTTCGGTTGACCAATTGAGGGTTAAAATTTAATTTTTAGTAGAAGTCTTCGATATTGCAAGGTCTTAAGTCATGGATTTTGAAAGAATTTTCGAAAAAAAAATTTCCCGATTTTGTCAGTTTCCCCATTTTGTCAGCCCAAAATTCAACATGGGGCTGACAAAATCGGAACACTACTGTATCGGGCAAAGCGGGCAAACGATTCACTTTCAGGACATCACATTGGTTTGATTTCAGTGTTCCAACAATAAAATCGGTTGAAGATGTCGGGGTGATTTACACTTTAACAAAATTGTTTGACTGTTTAACAGTATAATTGTGTCGTTACTTTATGTTGGTCTTTTGCATTTCGGTGGAAATTTTATAAAAACTAATGTGCTACTTGCGAAAATTCATTACCAATGATTAATTTTTCGTAGGTTTATTTTTCCTGCAAAGCAAGGCTGTACCGTGGTGTTTCCACGATGAAAAATGGTTGTGAAATAGTATGTTCCAATGGCCACTTATCAAGCTAGGGGAAAACCACAGTGCCTACATACAATGAGCGATGGAGGCATCTGTATCTTATGGATTTCATAGTGAAATTGATTGAAAAAACGAGTTTGGCCATTGCAAATCATTTTCAAAGTCTTTGTCACCCCTCTCCTCCCCCCCTTGGAAATTGGCTTGAAAAATGGGGGGGCAAAAAAATAATTTGTAAGATATGAGTAATTTTTTTTTATAAAATCAATTGTCTATGGGCTCTACAGCCTGAAAAACTCGAAAAATGAGTGTAGGGGAATTGTGTATAACGTGCCCCCCCCCCCTTCGTTTTTCCCTAAGCAAGCAAGCAGCTTCCGATGTAACTTTTGGCGTCGTTTCCATAAGCTATTTTCTTGTCAAAATCTGTAAATAAGCCGTTGTTGCAATTCTATTGCGTGAAGTGAACTTCAAAAAAACATCCCTGCCAAAAATTACGGTATGAAACGCTTGATTTGCTTTGGCATTTAATATTTTTCAAATAAGTAAAAGCAGGCCAATATGCCCCACTTGCGGTGGTGCAATTTGCCCCCCTTGCAAATGTGGTTATAAACATACGTAAACAGATCTAAGTTGAAGTCAATTGCCATTATTTAATTCAATTAGTATTGTAGAGTAACCGTGGTGGGAATAATTTATTACCAACCTCCAAATTTCAGGTAATTCAACTACGCGGTGCAAAATGCCACAGTTGCAGTATAATGTGCCCCATTCAGAAAAGAAAAAGTGCACCAGAAGGCCGAAACTAGGTTTATTTTATATAAAAATACGATATTTTGAAAACAACGGAAATAGTTTTACTTTCTACAAAATAGAGTTGGTCTGTTACTGGTAGAAATACTCAAATTACCGCATTGGGTATATTATACTGCAGGTGGGGCATTTTACCCCGCGCAAACGAGAAACACAACATTTAGGTGCTTTTATTAAATAATTCGTAGCATATTTATTCCACAATACTAAATGAAACAAACAATTGCAATTAGTTTTCAGCTCAAATACCAACATATACACGCAGCTGTAACGTTAATTTGGGGAAGTATAACGGAGATATATCCATTTATTCTTAGGTGGGGCACATTATACACATTTCCCCTACGAGTCAACGCTTCTAGCACGAAATAAAAATGGAAGTTCAAACAGTGGAATTTCCGAAACTCGGCCAAAAACATTTCTTTCGTTTTTGTCTTTTTGTTCGTAGATTTTTGCACATTAAAAATAACAACGTATTTATTAAAAGCAATAATAGATTTGGTTTTCACGTTTAAACTTTAAGTAAAAATGCCTAAAATCCATATTTTTTTTGCTCGATTAAAAAATTCTCTTTGTTTTATTTCGCCCCCCTTCAGTGGCCCAACACCGGAGGGACAAAAACTTTTTTAAATACTTGTAATGGCCCAATTGCGTAAAAACAGTTCCAGTTTCACATGCAGTTTAAATTCCAATTTTAGTTTCAAGCCTAGTTTAAGTTTAATTTCGAATCCAAATTCAATTCCATATCCAATTTAAAGTGCTACTTTAGTTCGTTTTCAAATCTAATCTCATGTAGAGTGCCAAGTATAATTTCAACTTTGATTTGAAATCCCACTTCAAGTATGACTGCAGTCAACAAAAGTCCGATTTAGAATCCAATTTCAAGTCCAATTTAAAACCAATTTATATTCATTTTAAATTTTAAGACAAATTTTATGTTAGGAGATGCTATAAAACTGGAAAGCTGGAAACCAAAGAAAAGTAAGAGAATTATGTTCTGTAAAATGATTATCTTTTAATTTTTTTTGTCAATTTATAATCTTTTAATGATAAACCTTTCATGATTACATTTTTGTTGTTCTTGAGGCAAAAAAACTCGGTTTGTCTAACTATTTACCTAACCTAATTCAATATCTCATATCATCATCTTCATATCTCATGATACACTCTAAAAGAGTCTACCTGTAAATTGGACGGATTTAGCTAGAACTTGGTGGAAACTACTCAAATTGCCTTTGAAGTGTACAAACTTTGGTTCTGAATAGTTTTCGAACCAATAATTGGTAATGGGAACTAAAAAGTGCGTTATTTGTCACAGAGAATAGGGTAAATTAACCATTAGTGGACCAGTTAGTACTTGAGTGCTTTTCTTTCACGAATTATTTTAAACCGGTAACGCTAAACACACAACCGATGGCACTTACAATACGAGTAACTTTCGATTAAGCCTAAAAAAGTATCAATTTATGTTGCAAATCTCTACATTTTGCACATTTTTTATTGGAACAGATTGGACAGATTGGAATGACCGTTTTCCTTTAAGGTGAAATTAGTCGTCATCGATTCTGCCAATTTCAAAAACAGTTTTTTTGTTTGAAACCAAAATTCTGTTTATGAAAATATATTCGCTGTGTTCATATTGGCAAGAAGAATGCAGTATTTACATTTTTATAAACAGAATCCCGCTTTTGGGCCCAAAAACTGCTTCCGAAATTGGGCTTTCCGACGAAAAGTTAATGACTGCTAGTTTCCCGTTAATGGACCTTGTGGTTTACAATAGGATAGCGACCGGGCTCATTATAGGAATTCTAGTGTATTTTGCATGAAGAAGGTCCTAATGGCGACATTTCGCATTGTTAACCATAAAAAGGACCCTAACTTGTTGAAAATGTCGATTTTAAGCCATTAATCATTAAATTCAGCTAAAATTTTATAAACTAAACTGTGTAGTATGTATAGTACTTTCTGTTTCATGTCATATAAGAATAAAAAATACAAGCTAATAAACGCCGAAACTGTACCCGAGGTCCATTATAGGTAAAGGGTCCACTATAGTCCACTTACCCTAATTCAATTACCAATAGCAAATAACCAACATTGGTTGAATCCTCTACTTAAAATTTGAGTTTGTATACTTTAAGGGCATTCTGAGTAGTTTTAATCAACTTTTAGTTAAATCCGACCTATTTACTGATAGACTCATTTAAGAGTGCAGAGCAAACCGTTTCTTATCAAAATGCAGATAAATCACGAAAAAGCTTACCAATGGATTTAAAAGGAGAAAAAACGGAAAAGAGCACAGGGAAAAACGTAAAGATATTGATCAAACGGGATAGTAAAAGAGGAATGCGAGATATATAGATAGATAGATAGATAGATAGATAGATAGATAGATAGATAGATAGATAGATAGATAGATAGATAGATAGATAGATAGATAGATAGATAGATAGATAGATAGATAGATAGATAGATAGATAGATAGATAGATAGATAGATAGATAGATAGATAGATAGATAGATAGATAGATAGATAGATAGATAGATAGATAGATAGATAGATAGATAGATAGATAGATAGATAGATAGATAGATAGATAGATAGATAGATAGATAGATAGATAGATAGATAGATAGATAGATAGATAGATAGATAGATAGATAGATAGATAGATAGATAGATAGATAGATAGATAGATAGATAGATAGATAGATAGATAGATAGATAGATAGATAGATAGATAGATAGATAGATAGATAGATAGATAGATAGATAGATAGATAGATAGATAGATAGATAGATAGATAGATAGATAGATAGATAGATAGATAGATAGATAGATAGATAGATAGATAGATAGATAGATAGATAGATAGATAGATAGATAGATAGATAGATAGATAGATAGATAGATAGATAGATAGATAGATAGATAGATAGATAGATAGATAGATAGATAGATATAGATAGATAGATAGATAGATAGATAGATAGATAGATAGATAGATAGATAGATAGATAGATAGATAGATAGATAGATAGATAGATAGATAGATAGATAGATAGATAGATAGATAGATAGATAGATAGATAGATAGATAGATAGATAGATAGATAGATAGATAGATAGATAGATAGATAGATAGATAGATAGATAGATAGATAGATAGATAGATAGATAGATAGATAGATAGATAGATAGATAGATAGATAGATAGATAGATAGATAGATAGATAGATAGATAGATAGATAGATAGATAGATAGATAGATAGATAGATAGATAGATAGATAGATAGATAGATAGATAGATAGATAGATAGATAGATAGATAGATAGATAGATAGATAGATAGATAGATAGATAGATAGATAGATAGATAGATAGATAGATAGATAGATAGATAGATAGATAGATAGATAGATAGAGATAGAGATAGAGATAGAGATAGAGATAGAGATAGAGATAGAGATAGAGATAGAGATAGAGATAGAGATAGAGATAGAGATAGAGATAGAGATAGAGATAGAGATAGAGATAGAGATAGAGATAGAGATAGAGATAGAGATAGAGATAGAGATAGAGATAGAGATAGAGATAGAGATAGAGATAGAGATAGAGATAGAGATAGAGATAGAGATAGAGATAGAGATAGAGATAGAGATAGAGATAGAGATAGAGATAGAGATAGAGATAGAGATAGAGATAGAGATAGAGATAGAGATAGAGATAGAGATAGAGATAGAGATAGAGATAGAGATAGAGATAGAGATAGAGATAGAGATAGAGATAGAGATAGAGATAGAGATAGAGATAGAGATAGAGATAGAGATAGAGATAGAGATAGAGATAGAGATAGAGATAGAGATAGAGATAGAGATAGAGATAGAGATAGAGATAGAGATAGAGATAGAGATAGAGAAACGGTGAACAAAAGAAGAAAGTGAGAAAACTAAACAAAAAGTGGAAAAACGGCCGCAAGTGCGGAGTTTAAACCGGCCGGTATTTTTGTAATAGCAGATTCGCCATCCTACAATTACTCAATTCTCCAAGCCAAAGCATTCTTTCGGGGTCACTAGCGTGCCCAGACATTCACAAAAACAGGTCGGGTACCCCACTTTTTGTGTATGTCTGGGCACGCTCGTGATTTTTTGTCTTGTTAACAAAAATTAAAAATATGTTAACCAACTACAAATATCTACTAACAAAACAAAAAAAAATCCAGTTTGTTGTTTGGTTTCCGAAAAAAGGTGTATGAAGTTTGAAAGGTATGATTTTATATGAGCGGTTTTTTTGTTACGTTGAGTTTGTTCCGCTGTGTTTCTGTTCCCTTGTTACAACTGTTGAGTGCGCGAGGTGAGAATAATTATAAAATTGTAATTATTGAAATTATCGTATTTATATTACTACCGAGCTTCAATAGCATATTACGCTTTAAATGAAAAAAATAAAGTTGGAGAAATAGAGGAAAAATTATGGCGGTCACCTATTTATGATTAATGACGTGTTACTTTTGATTGCATAAATGCATACTAAAATTGCATAACACTAGCAATAAAATTGAAATCATTTCAGCCAACAAAATCACAATGTCACCGAAAAAAAACAGTCGATCACGATTGCAATCCGGCTTTCGAACAATAATGTTGGCTAAAAAGTCCGCTGATTGCCCGCGTACACTATTACCGCAGTGGCTTTGCTAATTTTAGCGGTACCACTGCTGCACTTGAAAGCTCATCTATTGAGTGAATAAATAAGGCTGCCGTTTCCGGATGGCATTCAATTTAACTTTCGAACGTTTACGTGGATATCGAATAGATGCCAGCCAGAATCGAAAGTCACCATTTCGTGCAGCAGCGCAACGGCGCAAACGGCGAGAACCGACCAAGTTAAAAAAAAACATTCATCCAAATCGGTACATTGAAAAGTTTGGTTTTCCAACAGTAGGTAGTAGGTAGGTACTGGGGTGGTTCATTCAATGCAAGCCAGCTGAAGAACGGATGCTGTCGCAGAATACTACATCAGCGTCTGTGAAAGTAGATCAGTTCATGATCCGTTTTGTCCTTCGTTTTCTATAACTTTGGAGAAAAAAAAACCTCCCGTATTTCGTTCTCAAAAAAGGAAATGCATAGTTAAAGTTTTAATTCTGTTTGCACGTCCCTTGCCTCAGCAGTTCCGCCCTCCTTTTTCCAGCCACTTGTGGGGACGGTTGACAATTCGCTTTCCAACCGGAATAAAGCTACTTCCTTCCGTATTTTCCTTTGTGTTGCAACCCAGCTGTTCGGTGCACCCCAGACAACCCGTTACTTGCTACTGATACTGGTCTGCTACTGTACTGGCCATGCACGGAAAGGTCCTTTTGTCCCTTGTTCCTTAGGGAAAGGCAGAACCCCGTTGGTAAATGTTGCAGTGATACCATTCGGGTAGGGGCTAGTAACATTTGGCAGGTTACATAAATCTGAGTTCAGTGAATTTTATTTACATTTCAATTTCTATAAAATTAAAATTAAAGCATTCCCATTTCATGGTTAATCCGTTATTGATGCAACCAGGGTGATGCAAACGGAGTGAAATCGTACCACTCAGGGAGCCCACGGCAATGAAAGGGATAAAACACAAACATCCAACTCCGATGCGGTCGTAAGAAAAGTTGAAGCATACCGGATGAAATTCCCGCTGCCGCTGCTGGTTCTTCTTTGACCAGCCTGAGTTAGTCTTTCGTCTCATGAATAAGCATGGCACGTATTTCAATATAAATTACAAGGAGAAAATTGTAAAAATTAAAACTTTTGCTCCGTGGAGACACACAATCATTTGATTGAAGCGGAAATCGATGGTGTTTTGTTTTATTTGCGTTCTTGCGCTTGCGGCGAGTGTTTCGTTATAAAGTTACGAATGCATCAGGATAGTGAAACTTTTGTTCGAAATTGTTTCCGTTATTATTCGAATTAGAATAGATTGCGGGTAATTGCCTGATTTGATTTATACTGAATATGAAATAATCCCAGTACACAGGAGGTGTATCCAGAGTATTTGGAACTAGCTAGCAATATAATAACTAGCAATGGTTTTACAATACGAACGTGAGATTCATGCATAGATTTCCAGCTACAGTTTGATATTTTTAATCGTTTATTCATATGGCCTGATGAACCAAATATCTCCAATTCATTCGGCTGTACGCTACCGCTCTCCAATTCTTTGGACACTGTCTACTCTGTGCCAGATCTCGCACCACCTGCTCGTCTTGTGTCTACCAGACTGGAAGTAAACACCATTGTAATTAGTTGTCCGGCATTCTTGCAACATGCCTTGCTTATCGTATCCATCCTGCTTTAGGCAGCATTTGAATCCTGAGTTCACCATAGAGCTGTGCGAGTTCATGGTTCATTCTCCATACTCCGTTCTCCTGTACGCCGCTGCAGATCGTTCTTAGCACTCATTTAGCATATTAGATAACCTCCTTGTGTTTAGACATTGACGGAACATCCATCATCCACATCCAGCTGAAACTTTCAGGAAAGTTTAATCTTTTATATAACATAAATAGTTCATGGAGTACTTCAAAATTCAGGAACACTAGTCGAACCAGAACTTACAGGAACTAAAATAATGCTGATCAACACCAACATCGGCCACGTCCGAATGCCGGTCCTGGTGGGATGGAAAGAAACGTTAGTCCATGTTGACCACTGACGAACTGACATGACACATAGAAGAAAATCCTTAAAAAATCATCGTCCTACACATTTTGCTTGCACACTAGCGCCCTCTGTTATGCATGTTGCGGAGTAGCTTGCATTTGCAGGGCTTTATACCGTAGGTTTTTTACATTTGCAGGGTTTTATTTTGTAGGTTTATTACATTTGTATGGTTTTCTACTGAAAACTCGAAGCAACACTCGAGCGCCGCCTTGTTCGTCTGCCTTACAACCAAAAACCTCCACGTCGAACCAATTTCAACCAAAATAGCTGAAAATAATTCCCCATTTTGTGAGTTAACTCCCGGTTAGGTTATGCCAGATTTTTTTCTCCTTAACCCTCTTGTAAACCCCTCTTGTAAATTTTGCATGAGTGTTAGTAAGCTCTCGAAAATTCTGTATTGGTGTTTGTTCGACTATGTTGACATTGCGGTATGAATATTAGCACTCACTCACACAGATATTGGCAGAGTTGCTAGACTTCTTGTTACAGGGGTCTTCAATAACAATCTATCCTCTATCTTTTCAGCGGTAGAAACAAAGAGCAGTCATGCAAAAATAATATTGTTGCATAAAGGGTGTCCCACATGAAATTGCATCACAGAAAAAACGTTGTAGAAAATTACCCATTTAATCTTGAAAATTTGGGTAGAAGTAGTTTAGAGTGTATTGTTCACACTGTATTTTTATCGTTGTAAGTCTTTCGAAAATAGGAAAAAATGGCATCACCCGAAAAACAACGTCAGAATTGATTTTGCACTAACACCTGGAAAATCCTCAACTCTCTCATCCGGGTATCGGAGAACAACTCATAATCGTGCAGTCAACAAGGAGTTGTGTGATCAAACGTTACTACGAAAGCATCGAGCGGATGGAGAAATGCGGTCAGAATCGATATTCTATTAGTGATCAGGATCACAAGCGTGTCGTAAAGGCATATAAGCGGAATCCCTATGCGTCGGTCAGGGATGTGGCCAAAACCTTGAATCTGTCTTTCGTTCAGAGAGCCAAGGACCGAGAGTGATTGCATACGTACATAGTGCAGAAAGCTCCAAATCATGACGAACGGCAAAATACGGTGAGAAAATCACGGACTCGGAAACTGTACACCCAGATGCTGACGAAGCCTCATTGTCTCATCACGTTGCATCTGCGATCTGCTCAAGCGGCAAACGGAGTGCGTCGTTCGTGACTACCGGGATTGTAAACCGGTAAATCTAAAGCAAGGAGTGTCTACAGAAGGGTCTGCTTCCTCTGCTGAAGCAACACGAGGGCCCTACGATCTTCTGGCCGGATATAGTCTGGAGTACGAAGCCACTCCGGATTTGAAGTGGCCCGAAGCCAACGGGGTCACTTTCGTACCCACGGACATGAACCTCCCTAACTCACCACAACTAAGGCCCATCGGAAAATACTGGGCTATTATGAAGCAGGCACTACGGGAACATCCCAAGGAGGTCAAATCTGAGGAAGACATGAAGAAAAAGTGGGTTTCTGTACAAAAGAAGCTGTAGCTTCTTGCCTGTCTAAAAGTTCGAATTGTCTGAAAGCTTCAAAAGGATCGGTCAGCTAGGTAATTTTCTACTGCGTTTTTCCGTGATGCAATTTGATGTGGGACACGCTTTAGTATTACTAGTCTCTGAGTTTATTTTCGCGGCCCAACGTAAACCCTATTTTGATTAAAGTAGAGGACCGTTTGGTGCGAAAAATGTTAGACTCAATACTGGGAAAATTTCAGTCTGAGGCTAAAAATATTGGGTAGTTTGTGGTATCCCACTACCACACCCGGGGGAGCGTATGTATGCGAAAAAATGGTATGCGTGGACTGGAGGGACAAAACTAGATCTGAGACTAATTAATACATGAGTGTGGTATAGTTTAATTGCATAAAGCACTCGAGTACCAACCGAGAAATTGTGGGTTGGAGTCCCACTACCACAAACTGCCCAATATTTTTTGCCTCAGATCGAAATTTTCCCAGTATTCAGTCTAACATTTTTCGCACCAAACGCTCCTCTACTTTAATCACCCTTTAGTAGTTTGTGATTCGTATGCGGAAATGATAGCATCGGGAGAATAGAACAATACAAGGTATTAATATCATTTATATTAATATAGAGGACGGCACTAGTTTAGTGAGTAAAACATTTGGGTTCCAACCAAGAGAGCATGGGTGCGAGCCCCACCTGTATTCACCCTTTTACCAACCAATTGTTTTCTTGTTCTATTCCATCCACAAAATTTTTATATGTATTTACCCAATATATGTGCAACCCTTCTTGTTGTTTTTTTATTGAAAATCATTTTCGTTTTCAAATAGAAATAGAGACACTGCAGATTACTCTTTTCCAAAAAAAATCAGAACGCGCTAACGAATACTATACATAAAATTTATTTAATACTCTGTGCAATGGCTATAGTTTTGTTAAGTCTACTATCAATACGATACTATTTAAAGTCTACCGACTGATTACTCAACGTCACGAAAGCGGCTGAGATTTTACCCGATATTTCGACGCAAGATTTTAACCCATTCAATGTCGAACGAATCAGCAAACCTAGCTTTACCGGACACCCATGTTCTAGCATTATCTCCCATAGCTCATTTCGTTTGACTGAATGATACGCAGCCTCAAAGTAAACAAACGGATGATAAAGCTGCTAGTTGTATTCCCGGAACTTGTCTAGTAAAGCTTGTTCGCGACAAAATTTGGACGGCCCTAAACACACACAGCTTCGGAAATACATTAACAATGAGTGAAATATTTTGCAGAGTGGTAGACGTATATCTGTTCTTTCTGAAAATATAAGCTCAGCGTAAAATGGCATCGAAAGAAGAGCAGGTGCGAAAAGCAATTGTGTGTGGTCGCAATGAAAATCCGGATCTCTCGTTAAGAAAACTTGCCAAAAAGCTTGGATTTCCTCCAAGCACTGTTCACAGTATTTTAAAATCGTTCGATACTTGCTTGACAACAGGTAGGAAGAAGGGAAGTGGAACAAAAACGGATCTGAGGAACCACCGCAAGGATGCAAAGATAAAACAAATATTACGGAGGAGACCAGATCTTTCTGTACGTACCATTGCTCGTAAAATAAACATGTCGCCTACATTCGTGCACACTTTTAAGCAACGACAAGGCATGAAGTCTTTCAAGGTGAGGACTGTTCCAAACCGTAATGAAAATACGACGGCCAAAACACGCGCTCATAAGCTGTATCGCGAATATTTTACGAAGTTTCCATACGTTGTAATGGACGATGAAACGTAGGGTAAGGAACGAGTTAAGCAGTGTCACCTATTTTAATCAGTTGAACATAAATGAGCCGAAAACGCACTTTTTTATTCATATTTTCAAAATCTTTTGATAGGATCATCTTCACAAATCAGTTAACCATACATTTGATTCACACAAACACAATTTATTGGGTTTCCGACAAGAAATAGGATGAATTAAAAATTGTTGTCCAAAAACGTACATTTTCCAGCTGCTGAAGGCAATCGCCACCTCACTACTAACGAATCCATCACATTTTTCAGCACTGATTACAACCACTCTAAAAGTCAAGCACACAATTGTCACATACCATATTATTCAGTCTCTTTTTTTCTATTATCTAAGGCTTTGTCACTAGCCGAAAGTTTTATTATTTTCTAACAAAACTGAAAACAAATTCTGAATTGACGGAACCTGTTCACCAGTAGCAGCAACTGCAGCACAACTGATGAACTATCGTGTTGCCAAGACACTGTTTCGGTTCTGGAAATAAGAATTTTAAGTTTGAAATTAACTGAAACCTCCTATGGTGAAAACGTGGTTCAATACTTTCAAGAGAAATGTATGTTCATAATTAATTTTTCTTTATTAAAAACAACACAAAAGACAGCTTTTTCAATAATTTTCGAAGATTTTCTCAGTGATTTAATAAAGCAACGATGTATTTCAATGTTATTTGCTTTGACAACACTGTTCTGAGTCGGATCGTTTGTACTGCTATGTTTACCTCTTTTGTTCTCCCACCATCCTTATGAACAGCGAGTGAGACGTCAAACTCGCAGTTTCCCATAAGAACACTAGAGAATAAAAGAGGCGACGAATACCGTTTGCCGAACGGTGCGGTGAGTGTATGCCCCGATAAACAATTTAGACAGATGGCATTTTACGCATCTATGCCGATACGCTATGCCGGTTACGCATCAGATGCCGATTAGTAGGTCGCGGATTGGAACGCGAACTTACTGAATAGGGGAAAAAGTTCGAAGGATTTTTTAAGGGGACGTAAAAAAATTCAGATTTCAGAATTGCTTAAAAAAGCACCTTGCGGGTAAAAATAGGTTCGGTCTGTTCAAAATTAGTTCCGCCGCTCCAACTTTTAAAGCGAAAAATCAAAAGTTTAGCTCAACAATAGTGTCTTCCAATGGTAACAGCTTGAAGAACTAAAGATAGCAAGAAGATTGGTATGCTGATATCCCCCACTTAGTCAACCCATCGCTTGTAATAAGGTAAAACAATCAGTGACCCGCTTAGACTGCTTAAAACTAGTTCTTTGCCCTATGTCCTAGAAGATTTTAAACAGCTTCCTGGTATGTCTTTTTACACTACCATAAAACGGAATGGCGTCGGAATCGTCGCAAGAAAAAACGAAGGAAATTTGGCAGCTAGGAATTCTTTAATGAAAAAACGCATTCTAATAGATCTCAGCTCACTTTGATTGATCGCGTATGATAGTCAACAAACTAAAATATTAGGGAATAACTAATTTTGCATTATGTGTCATAAAAATCGCTGATATTTTTAATAATTTGTGTTGAATAGGACGAGAATAAGCAATTACGACAAAGCAGCAACATACCCTAAGTAATGTTAATTTGTTTGATAATTATTAACGATACACACAAAAATGATATAAAATTGTTTCATGGATTAAACTTCTAACAAATTTGTTTAATTGCAAAATTGAGGTGTCCAGATTTTGTCGCGAACAAGCCTTACAATGTTGTAGGCTACGGAGGGCTGGACATGTGGCAGAAATGTCCGTTGAAAGAGCAGCCAAAACGATTTTCAGCAGAGAACTTATTGAGGATGTTGCACGTTCAGGAGGTGTCCGAGGAGATTGGAGAACGGCAGAATCGATAACCGATTGTCGCCACTAAAGTAAGTAAAAAGTAATATTATTTGTACATACCAAGGCATGCACACTTTATAGTTTTCCACTTTTTTAGCCATTTAAAAATCATTGACTTTCTTAACAGAGTGCATTATTAATAACCTCTCGATTTGCGAAGTATTATGAAAATCGATTTCTCAAAACCTCATGAAAAAGTGTTCCTCAGGCCTAATTTTAAAACATCCGTAGCACTACTACCAGTACTTGCACTCATTTTAGCTGATGTTGCTTTCATACTTGGGAATACTGAAATATGCAAGACGCCTGGCGGTTGCTTTACATAATGACCTCGATTTCACATACGCCAGCCGTTCACTTTGATGACGCCGAAAAATCGGGAAAAGTTTATGCTTTAGCCCTGAAGGTATTTTCGTTCTTCTCCGTGCTATCGCCGGAGGCGCAAAGACAGGATCTAACAATGGGTTCCGCTCTGTAGCGGAGACCAGAAGGATATGCCAATGGGTACATATGCAAATGACGTGCGCTCCGAGATAAGTAATAAATCGCTGCGCTTTAGCAGCCGAAAGTTGAACAATTAATCATAAATAATGGCGTGTCATTGCAAAGTCGAGAATGTGGCAAGTGGGAGATGGCGCGGAAAAACTGCGCTACAGTAATTTTATTCCGAAACATAAATTGTCTGCCAGATTTGCATAATGACTCATTGTATAGTGCACTCCGCCAAAAGAAATTTACAGGTAAGAATATTTTACGTAAAATTTTTAGGTTACTTTCATTTTACTTCGATAAAATGTTCCAAAAACTGCGTACGCGTCATAAATTGTATGCCGAATCTTCGTAATGTTTTTCAACGGGTGTTGGCCCACAGGTTCATGAGGGGAAAACTTAATTAAACTCAACCCGACTATTCTACCCTTCCGATAATTAGTTGTAGATTTCCTACTTGATTAAGGAGTAAACGAGAAGATCTTGTCTTGTGAGTACTCCCTCCACTAGCAATGAGTAAGCATATAAACTTTCTGAGGTTGGCAGTAGTTTAGTGAAAAGCAGAAGTTCCTCCGGTGGGTAAATTTTTAATGCTCTCCCGAGCCAGTACCGGTTGGTGAAGGGGGTCTCATATGTTAAACGTGTGGGAGTAGTCATAACTTATTCATGTTGAATAAAAGATAAAATAGTGGAAGCACTTAGCGCCAGCAAGTTCTCTACGTTCGAAAATGGAACAAACTTCCAAACTAATGTTACGAGTGAGGTTATGAAATTTGAGAAGCTGCTGCTGATGATCAGTTTCTATTTGCATATTTTTACCGCCCACCGCTTGTGTTGGCGATACGAAATAGTCGATTGGTGCAAGGGAAATGATGTATGATTGAAACTATTCTATAAGGACATACTCTTGACCAAGCAGTTAGTGCGACTGGTGAAAGTTTAATTATTCATAACAATTTTTAATACCGGGAGGACATGGAGTCCATAGCTTAGAAGGTTATATTCTTTTTAACTCATACAGCTGCACAATCTCGTTCCGCTGAGATCTACAAAATGAACAGTTAAAGTGTAAGTGGTCCTTATGCTGCAATCCTGTTATCTTTATTTTTCCAGGTCAACTAAATATGGTACAAAAAATTTGGACTAAAACAGTCCACCTGTTCCAATGTGAGCTCATTAATAATTAACGAATATATTAAACGTAATTTCAATGGTTATTTTTATCCATAATTTAAGAAAGGAAATTTGAAGGAAAAATATCAAAATTTCTAGAGCAAAGCCACCTACATCACAAAAGCTAACCTTGTGGGAAAAATTGTACCAGAGATTGTTTCGGATAAATTTTCCCATCCCCACTTAATATTAGTTATATTCCTACCATCATTCAAAATGGTCAAGTTTGCGGCAGTGCTGGAAAGATTCCGGCCGTCCCGGCGTTTACGACCAATAAATCAGGAAACGGATCATTTCAAGCTACTCAAAATTGTACTCTTCACGGGCGGTATTTATTTTATGATGTGTTCATATTGTCGGACTTAATCGATATCTTATATTTCAACATCAGTGATTTACTGGAATCCGGATCGGCCATGGAAACGTGTCTGCTGGTTCGGTCTACATTTGTTAGCAATTGTTCAATATTGCATACTGATGATGCAGGCTGCAATTTATTTAAGTCAAAAAAATGATTTATTTTTCGCAACTTGGTGGTTCATAGTTGCACTCGGTTACAACATGTGTATGGTGAATTTTTTTCTCTTCCTCTACTATGTATCAACAATTCAACAATCAATGAATTTCATCAATCAAAGAAGTAATCATTCGGATGAAAATAACAAATATGACACATCCGTTCGCAGTCAATTTCACACAATTGTATGGAGAGCGTGTGTTGGTTTGTTATTCTTAACCGGTTGTCTTCAAGTGTTACTGTCCATACCCAGCAAACATCGAGATATGCTGTTCGAGGCTCCACAGTTTTTCATCATGTTCGGACCGAAATTCGTCGATTTTGCAAATTCATGCATTCACGAGCTCTTGGCGTCACTTTGGATAACTCGAATTTACTTTTACACGGTTACGTTTTCATCGCTGTTAGCCGGATTACGAGCTGAGTTACTTATCATTGCTAATAACTACAAAAGGATCATGAATCAGAACCAAACTGAACTTAAAATAAGGACCTGCGGGAATTCACCATGTCAAGAAGCAGACGAACTCTTCTGGAGGACACTGTTCCGGGATGTTGGACTGCTTGTAAATCAACACGTTGAACTTTTGCGGTATAATTTATTCTAATAATGATAAAAAAGGACAAATAATGAGTTTCTTTGTCATGTTTCAGCAACGTTGCAATTATTAAACCAGCTTTGGAAATGGCCTTTTTAGTAATGTACTTAAGAATGATTGGATGCATAGGATTAATGAGTTTTATAGTTGCAAACACAGGAATATCTTCAGCAAGTGCCATTTTATTACCAGTTGTCATTGGCTATCTGGTGGAGTGCTACTGGGCTGGTATCTTGGTTGATTCATTCCAAGATATTGTGAGTAATTATTTGGTTCAGTAGAATTCTTAATAAAAATAATTTCTTCTCCAGAATCATCAGATCATGAGCTACATGAGCGAATTGTGCACAATCTTACCTCATAGCAAAAGCCATCACACAAACTACATTGAAATGCGGACTTCATTGATGATTATCATACTTTGTACGTCCGACAGTATTCGAATCAGTTGCGGAGGTTTTTTCCAAATGTCGTCCAGGGTATTTCTACGAGTGATCAATGTGCTATACACAGTCACCACTTTTTTGTGGCAAATGAAATAATGGTTCGAATTAATATGGGACATGGATTGTTTTAGACTAAAACCAATTACATACAATTTGTGTAACAATCAAAAGCAGTATTCGATAAAAATTAGACACACTTATTTGTTTATAACTTTTTTTCTTATGAGTAAAAATTTTGATTCAAAGTAATTGCAAGTGAATTGTTTATATCGGCAAGGTTTCGTCAAAGTCGATTGAGTGGTTACAGTGATGGCTTGGGAACAAAAAAAATGCATAGTAAAATACTGGGTACTCACTACGAATACTGAAATCTTCTATCAATGGGAGTAAACTGCTCAAAAAAGCACATTAAACCTATCAGACAGTGGACAGTGGATCAAGTGCAAGACCAGGCCGGTAGTTAAACAACTCAACTTAAAATACGCGAAAATTTTATCTGTTTGTGCAATTACACGTTCTGGACTAGATGTGTCAAAGTTCGACAGGCTCAGAACTGGAACACCAAAAAGAACTCGCGCAAGGAAGCTGTATAGGAAGTGTGTCACAAAACCATTACTTACTTAACTGTTTATTTGAGCGTGTTATTAGAATACCTGAAACGATAAAAAAGAAGAAAAACAAAAGTTATTTATATCCTTTAACACAGTAGTAGAATTAAAGAATATAAAAAACTTTTGTTTTTCTTCGTTTTTATCACATTGCTTACTTACTTTACCAGCCGAGAGCCGGGGTGGCTTTTGCCGTATTAAGAATTTCTCTCCATTGCACTCGGTGCCGGGCTACTTGTCGCCTATTCGTTGCACGTCTCGACACACGCAAGTGGGCCTTAACCTGGTTGGCCATCTAGTACGTTGGGCCCCTGTATTCCTGGTGCCGGTGGGCTTCTTGAAGAGAACGGATTTCACTGCACAGTCGTTCGGCATCCTTGCGACGTCGCCCGGCCCATCGTAGTCTCCCAGCTTTCGCCAAGTGTCCGAAGGGAATCTCTCCAAGCAGTGCCTGAAGCTCGTGATTCATACGCCTCCGGCAGTCACCCACTTTCCGTTTGTACACCGCCAAAAATAGTCCACAACACATTTCGTTCAAATATGGCAAGTGAACGTATGTCTTCCGTAAGCAAAGGTACTATCTCAAGTCCGTAGACTACCGGTCTGGTTAGCGTTTTGTCCATTGTCAGCTTTGTGCGGCGGCGTATGCTCACTGATAGATTTCCAGCCTGAATGCGTCGTTGAATCTCCTTACTCGTATTATTGTCGGCGGTGACCATAGATCCAATATATACGAATTCATCAACCACTTCCAGGTCATCGCTGTCAATAGTCACTGTCCGTGGGAGGCAAACCATGCTTTCTCTGGAGCCTCTTTATACCATATATTTGGTTTTCGACGCATTGATATGTAACCCTATCCTCCTTGCCTCCGTTTTTAGTCTGGCGTAAATTGCCTTCGCCGTCTCAAGGTTTCTAGTAATAATGTCGAGGTCGTCTGCGAAAACTAGGAGTTGGCTACTCTTGCTGAAGATCATTCTTCTCTTTTCGACTTCCGCTTGCCAGATCACACCTTCAATAGTGATATTGAATAACATGCAGGACGTTCTGCGCGATTCGAAAGGACTCGAGTGTCCCTGAAACGCGCACGTAGCACATCACTCGCTCCAGAGTAGCTTTGATCAGCCGCGTCAGCCTGTCCCGAAAACCGTACTCCTGCATTATCTGCCATTGCTGTTCTCGTTCAACTGTATCGTATGCTGCTCTGAAATTCACTTAAGTATGATGCGTGAACACGTTGTACTTTCGACGTTTCTGGAGGATTTGTCGGAGAGTAAAAATTTGAGCCGTCGTAGCACGCGCCCCCGTAAAGTCCGTCTGATACTGCCCTTAGAATTCTTTTGCTATTGGGGATAGACGATGCAACAAAATCTGGGAGAGCACCTTGTAGCCGGCGTTGACCAACGTGACGCCGCGATAATTACAGCAATCTAGCCGGTCGCCCTTTTTGTAGATGGGACAGACTACACCTTCCATCCACTTCTACGGTAGTTTCTCCTACTCCCAAATCCTAGAAATTATCCAATGAAGTGCTGTTGCTAGCCGTTCTTGGCCATTTTTGTATTGCTCCGCCGGAAGTCGGTCCTTTCCGGCGGCTCTATTACTCTTCAGCTGATGAATTTCTCGCCGGGTCTCTCCGAGATCGGGTTCCGGCACACTGTTGTCATTTGAAGGCACTCCGACGTTAACTTCCGTTGCGTCTCCTGCTGCTATATCGCCGTTGTGGTGCTCATCGAAATACTGCTTTCACCTGTCGACCACCTCGCGCTCGTTTATAATTAGATCCCTTCCCTCGTACCTACACATGTCAGGTTTAGGTGTGTATCCCTTACGAGTTTGGTTCACTTTATTGTAAAACTTGCGCGTGTCATTAACCCGGAATAGTTGTTCCAGCTCCTCACGGTTTCTATCCTCCTTCTGGCGCTTTTTCCTCCTCAGGGTCGTGGTCAACTCATTCCGCACTCGTCGATACTTGGCCAAATCCTCTCTCATGGATATGCTTAGATAGTCTTTCCAAGCTCTTTTTTCCCTCTCTATGGGTTGTTGGCATTCCCCGTCAAACCAGTCATTTCGTGCACTGGAGGTTTCCATTTTTAGCACCGCGGTTGCGGCTTCGATGACGGCCAAGCGACCCTCCATCCGTCTTCGAGGGTCGAAGCATCTAGCTCCACAGAGGAAGGCAGAGAACGAAATTGTATTTGGCCGAAACACGAAAGGGGAAAATCCTATTTGGTCTAATCGCGAAAGGCTAAATCTTTACTGAATCCCACCAAAAACTATTTTCTCGAACAATATTGATAAAAATAATGTTTTTAAGGTCGCTATTAAGCTGGTTAAGATGTCATCAAAATAATCAAAAGATATTTTCGTACGTTTAAATAACATAAAGAAACACACATAACAAAGAGAAAGGAAGGGGGGCACATCCCGCAGAAATCATCTCTATTTAGGTGCATGAATTTTTCTAAGCTTATCGACTAGTAGGGGTTATCTATTAGTTGAGTATATATCCAACATTTGAACATTTCGAAGGCCATGAATATTTTCTATGACATTTGGTCATTTGAGATTCAGTCATTCGCGTTTCGGTCATTAAGTTCCATTAGATCTATTATGCTTTTATTATTTTGTCCAATTGAGTTTCGGCCAGTCGTGATTCGGCCATTCGTTAGTAATCCAATTCACCCTATGTGCAATCCTTTTTTAAACTGAGTCGTTTGGACATTTTGTAAGCTAACTGCAGATTGTCTAACTTCCGCTATGCCTACCACGCCTTCCGCACATTATACCTACCGTCCATTATGCCTATCATCCATTATGCCTATCGCCCATTATGCCTATCGTCCATTATGCCTATCGCATATTATCCCTATCTTTCTTTATGCCTGTTATCCATGATGCCTAACGTCCATTATGCCTTACATACGGATGTCTAATGTCCGTATGCCTATCGTCCGTACACTCTGGCATCACGATGCTCTGTATTGCTCCTAAAGTATTCTGTAAGGTAATCCTCAACCGCATCCAGGAGAAGATCGATGCTACTCTTTGGCGCAAGCATAGTGGATTCCGTGCTGGCCGATCATCTATAGACCATTGAACAACGCTCCGCATTATATTGACGCAGTCATGCCTCGAAAACCACCCACATGCCAAATATGGTTCCATTTGATTAATTAGTTCTCGAGTTACGAGGAAATTTGTATTTCATTTGAATAGGAGCCCCCCCTCCTAAAGTGGGGAGAGGTTTCAATTCACCATAGAAAAAATTCTTGTCTCCAAAAACACCCTCATGTTAAATTTGTTTCCACTTGCTTGATTAGTTCTCGAGTTATGAGGAAATTTGTATTTCATTTGTATGGAACCCCTTAAAAGTGTCATTAATCCCCTCCTAAAGAGGGGAGGGGTCTCAGTTCACCATAGAAAAAAGGCCTACAAAAAGACCCACATGCTAAATTTGGTTCCATTTTCTTGATTAGTTCCCGAGTTATGCAGAAATTTGTGTTTCATTTGTATGGGTGCCCCCCCCCCCCCCCTCTTAGTGGAGGGAGGGATCTCTAACCATCATAAGAACCTTCCCTGGCACTAAAAACCCAGACAGACAGACAGACAGACAGACAGACAGACAGACAGACAGACAGACAGACAGACAGACAGACAGACAGACAGACAGACAGACAGACAGACAGACAGACAGACAGACAGACAGACAGACAGACAGACAGACAGACAGACAGACAGACAGACAGACAGACAGACAGACAGACAGACAGACAGACAGACAGACAGACAGACAGACAGACAGACAGACAGACAGACAGACAGACAGACAGACAGACAGACAGACAGACAGACAGACAGACAGACAGACAGACAGACAGACAGACAGACAGACAGACAGACAGACAGACAGACAGACAGACAGACAGACAGACAGACAGACAGACAGACAGACAGACAGACAGACAGACAGACAGACAGACAGACAGACAGACAGACAGACAGACAGACAGACAGACAGACAGACAGACAGACAGACAGACAGACAGACAGACAGACAGACAGACAGACAGACAGACAGACAGACAGACAGACAGACAGACAGACAGACAGACAGACAGACAGACAGACAGACAGACAGACAGACAGACAGACAGACAGACAGACAGACAGACAGACAGACAGACAGACAGACAGACAGACAGACAGACAGACAGACAGACAGACAGACAGACAGACAGACAGACAGACAGACAGACAGACAGACAGACAGACAGACAGACAGACAGACAGACAGACAGACAGACAGACAGACAGACAGACAGACAGACAGACAGACAGACAGACAGACAGACAGACAGACAGACAGACAGACAGACAGACAGACAGACAGACAGACAGACAGACAGACAGACAGACAGACAGACAGACAGACAGACAGACAGACAGACAGACAGACAGACAGACAGACAGACAGACAGACAGACAGACAGACAGACAGACAGACAGACAGACAGACAGACAGACAGACAGACAGACAGACAGACAGACAGACAGACAGACAGACAGACAGACAGACAGACAGACAGACAGACAGACAGACAGACAGACAGACAGACAGACAGACAGACAGACAGACAGACAGACAGACAGACAGACAGACAGACAGACAGACAGACAGACAGACAGACAGACAGACAGACAGACAGACAGACAGACAGACAGACAGACAGACAGACAGACAGACAGACAGACAGACAGACAGACAGACAGACAGACAGACAGACAGACAGACAGACAGACAGACAGACAGACAGACAGACAGACAGACAGACAGACAGACAGACAGACAGACAGACAGACAGACAGACAGACAGACAGACAGACAGACAGACAGACAGACAGACAGACAGACAGACAGACAGACAGACAGACAGACAGACAGACAGACAGACAGACAGACAGACAGACAGACAGACAGACAGACAGACAGACAGACAGACAGACAGACAGACAGACAGACAGACAGACAGACAGACAGACAGACAGACAGACAGACAGACAGACAGACAGACAGACAGACAGACAGACAGACAGACAGACAGACAGACAGACAGACAGACAGACAGACAGACAGACAGACAGACAGACAGACAGACAGACAGACAGACAGACAGACAGACAGACAGACAGACAGACAGACAGACAGACAGACAGACAGACAGACAGACAGACAGACAGACAGACAGACAGACAGACAGACAGACAGACAGACAGACAGACAGACAGACAGACAGACAGACAGACAGACAGACAGACAGACAGACAGACAGACAGACAGACAGACAGACAGACAGACAGACAGACAGACAGACAGACAGACAGACAGACAGACAGACAGACAGACAGACAGACAGACAGACAGACAGACAGACAGACAGACAGACAGACAGACAGACAGACAGACAGACAGACAGACAGACAGACAGACAGACAGACAGACAGACAGACAGACAGACAGACAGACAGACAGACAGACAGACAGACAGACAGACAGACAGACAGACTGTTACCTCTAGGGTATTAAATCGAGAGTAACCTGACTGGTCCTTTAAAAAGGAGTATCTTCAAAGATTTTTATCCTTAAACTTACTAACCAAGGTCCTTCTCCTATTCGGAAGGCTTAGAGAGCAAGTAGATAAAACTTTGGAAGTACTTTTCGGATTAGAAAGAACCTTACTGCGTGTCAGTTTAACTCTAGTTTATTTTCCGCAAAACTGATCTATTTATACGTTGTTGCAGGTAAATTCAATTATTCTAAATCCTTATGGCTAATTGGAGTGAAAGTGATAACTTTGGTTTTTCCTATCTTTCGATACAAATTCAAATCATTTGATCCAGGTGTGGTGAAAAGAGATAGAAAAGTGGGAAATTATTTACGGCCTGATTCCCTAACTGTACCTGGTTGGCTGGTATTTCCATTTTCGTGCATTTATTCTTAAAGGGCGTAGACAATCTGACCTAATGGACAATACGAATGATTTACTCTGCCTGTTCCTTCCGCTAGTCAAAACAAAGGTTACTTTTTCCGGCTTATCTTTGACGCTACCTGAGGCGAGTGTAAAGTGTGTTCGGACCCTGCCTGATAAACATGATAAGTGCATATAACTGCCTGTGCAGCCTAATCACCAAAAAGGGGTCTTGCTCAAATACCTGGTTTTGGTTTATGGATGGTTCTGTTGATCCTTTCTTCTAATCTTTCTATAATTTGTACGCGCAGGTACCAAAAAATACATGACTCATGAATCTATTTTAAGAACCTTCTTTAGCTATAGGAAATAAATGAATTGAATTTAAATATTGATTCTAACTAAATGTTAATAAATTTTCTAATTAAGATGCGTAAGTAACACAGACAGACAGACAGACAGACAGACAGAATCTATTTTTATAGGTATAAGAAATAAGAAGAAATAGGTATAAGAAATTCAAAGAGCCAAAATTTTAGTTTTAGATACAATTTGTAAAATAATAGAGACGAATGGAGTTTTATTTCTGACTGCAGTGAACCGGATAGTTTTAGAATGTACTTGCCAAAACATCTGTTTCCTTACAACAAAACACTATACGTCTCCATTGCATTATCCAAACTTCATTTCCCCAAAAATTAATATCTCGAAATCATATATTTGGTTCTGATTGACTCAGTTGTGCCCAGTGCGACTCAAGTAGGCAAGTGGGTGCAACCCGCTAGACAAAAACTTCGTTTGAATGCGACAAAAAACAAAATTCCTGCATCTTAATTAGCTAATTTGCTAGCAAGAAAAATTAACATTTTAACATTTTACAATTCCATTTAGGTAAATTTGGGTTGTTTCTATGCTATATATATATTTACAAAAAAGAGCTATCAAACAAGCGTTCCGGAAACAGAGGGAACTTAGAGAACAGTTACCACTGTGTCAATTCGCAAGTGCCGGTTCATTTCCAGGAACGGAAAAATAAGCGTTCCTGGCACATAACCACCAACGGCAAAAGTCACAAACGATGATCATTCTATACCAAAAAGCGCACTGAAAGTACACATTTGATTGCTTCGGCAATACCATTTAGAGACGGGTTCAGATTGACCTCGTAGTTTACAGTTTCTCATTTCCCTCCGCTATTTCGAAAAACGTCAGCAACGACGATCTCATTAAACTAAATTAAGGAAGTGATACTGATACGGTTGCTGTTTCGTCTCGTGCACTACATAATATAGTTTGCAGGAATGCTTGGGATCTGGTACGACAGTACCTACCTACCTACCTACAGTGGCGCACAATTGGATACATATGTGTCACATGTGACTGATGGAAGAGCGAATGTAATCATGATGTAGTTTCACATTGCGAATTTCTCGACACACAGAGCAGCAATTTGTCATCGTGGGTTTAATTTACTTTCGGTTAAAAGATCAAAGTGGTCACGATGAATGAGCTGATAAGCTTCTTGATATCTATTCGACACAAGGCAACGGCAGCAGCCAGCCAGCGGAACAAGTTAATCTGAAACTGGTTTTCATGCCTTCATTAATTGATTGTCAGTCTAAGAATGCGCTTGGGCCTCAGATTGTCATCCAATGAAGAAAGTTAAATCTGCTACTCCACAAATTGAAATAGATAAGCAGAATTAATCTGTGAAATATATTGCAATTTTAAACGCATTTAAGGTAATTCTAATTTCGGTTATTTTATTTTATATTTGTTGATGTGCGAAATATTCCGATTAAATAACAAAAACCCAATAAAGTTAATAAAATGACCAGTGAATAGATAAAACTGAAAACCATATGTTATTTGACACAATAAAATTTTGCTTGATAATTCTCCTCTTATCTGAAGAGCTGTTTTCTACAATAATAACATAGAGCCAAAAATGAAACACACAACTTTATATATGTTAATCTTCCCAGGAAGAACAACATGCTCCAAAATTTTGGAAGCAGAAGCCATAAAATCGGCTAGACGCACACATACGTCCTAGAACAGAACTCCCAAATGTGAAAACGAAGCGAATATTCACCATGACGGCAGAATGAGATTAAAATTTCAACATCGCTAAACTTTAGAGCCGTAACCATTAGTACTCAATGAATAAGTGCAAACAAGTCCGCCGAAGAAAAATAAAATGAATTGTGTCTTTTTCGATTTTCGAAAAGCTGCTTCGTTCGAAATCCTGTGCTTTCGGTGTTGTACCTACACTGCGTAACATGATTGTAAAATCAGAGACGTTTACATACAAACATGTACACATCACGGGAATGACACTTCCAATACCAACCTATACAAAAAAACGTAGCCAACATAGAGCGGGCCCAAGCTGACAGCTTCATAGATGGGCTCAAGCTGACAACCGAGTCGGATGTATAAATTGTTAAATTTTGTTAGTTTTAGTTCGATTTTAGTCAAGGTTTTAGCATCACATAGCCAATTTCAGGCAGACAATTAATGCGAAATACATGAAACTGTGAAAATGGTTAGATAAATTCGTTTTGGGAAATCGCTTTGCGTTTGCCGCCTTTTTTATGTGAGCAACGAAAATGTGACGTCATATCAGCCCCCTGGTACACATAGCCATAAATTAGTTGTATACTATTTTTTCTATGAATTATTATTCATTATCAATTTCCTAGCAGAAAAATTTAAATGGCTGCGTGTGAAAAATAAGCAGTATGTATAACTCGTTAGTATAAAAACAAAGCATTTCAGCAAGGAGAAACAAAGTTCAATCCTGTTGGATTAAAATTTACTAAGTCTCGAACTTTCGCATGTCATACAAGTTTGAGAAGTGCTTCTGGTTCTATAATTACGGTACGCAGTGTATACGTCTTCTTTGAGGAGGACTGAAACCAGGGGAGTGCTTCGAGACATTTCCCAAATACGTCTTTGCAATGATACAACATAAGTGAAGATGTAAAGCGAAGGCGAACGCAGTAAGGCGTCAGAAGATGGGGTTAGAGAGAAAATTGTTCTGTTTATATTTATTGTTAAACTTCAGTTATGACGAAACTTTCCTGTGGCAGACTGTTGTTTGTTGTATAGGTATTATCTGCTGCTCACAAGAGAATAAAGCCCGGCGAGACAGAGGGGAAAATTCGAAACAGATTGCAACAACTGCAGTGAGAGCAAAGGTTCTTATTGAAAGTCAAATAATAAAAAGTCGCACCGAAAAAGCCAAGCCAAGGAATGTTGAGAATATCATTACGGCTATAAATTCTGGCGGTGAATATAATATAATGATGTCTACGGGGCATAGCGTAGAGCGTAGCAAAGTTTTCGATAAAATTGTACCATTCAATCCATGATGCTCGACAGCGTGTAATGACGACTCTCGTAAGTTGGAAAAGAAAATTCAGTATACATTCAGTACCCGAGAAAGGTTTGACTACACATATATATATCAAAATTATTTCAAATTCTGTTGTTGAAATCGACTAGAAATCAGGTTTTGTAATCGCGGCAAAACGGAACTTATGGTACATCAGAATTTACTTTCATTTTGCTTTTATTTTTATTAAATCTATCTATTACTAAGTTGGCCGTACGTCTTATGACAAGGCCTGCATAACGTAATTCCTCCCTCTAATTCGGTCCATGGCAGTTGGTCTCCAGTTGCGCGGGCACCCAGTGCTCGCCAGATCTCGTTGTGCCCCTCTTCGTCATGTTCCTTCTGCATTCGCTGCGAACACCATTTTTGCAGAATAGTTGTGCGGCATTCTAGCAACATGTCCTGCTCAACGTATTCGTCCAGCTTTAGCCATTTTCTGAATACTTGGTTCGCGGTAGAGACGCACGAGTTCGTGGTTCAGTCTTTGTGTCCATACACCGTTGTCTTGCAAGCCGTTAAAAAATTCCAAGTGCTCGCAGGTCCTCTTCTAGTAATGTCCATATTTCATTCCTGTAGAGGACAACCGGTCTAATTAGCGTTTTGTAGAATATGCACTTTGTATGGTGGCGCAGATTGTTCGACCGCAAGTGTTTGTGGAGTCCATAGTAGGCACGATTTCCGCTGATAATACGCCTTTTAATCACAAGGCTGGTATTATTGTCCTCTGTTGCCAGTGGACTAAGATATACGAACTCGTCTCACCCCTCTACTACATCGGGCTCGTCAACTACCTCAAACTCACCCTCACTGTCGAATACTACGGTACTGCTAAACGGGCCCCGAAGTATGCACTTCATTTTACACGTATTTATCTTCAACCCAATCTTCTCTGTTTCGCGTTCTAGTCTGGTGAACTGATATTCCACCGCCTGAAATGGTCTGCGACAGCATCCACGTCGTCGGCAAAATACATGAATTGGTTGAATTTATTAAAAATCGTGCCTCGCATTCCGATCGCCACTCATCTTCTACCACTTTCAAGTGCAATGTTGATTAGCAGGCAGGAAAGACCATTTCGTTGTCGAAGTCCCCTGTAAGATTGTCGGACCCATGACAATCCACCTAAAATCTCACACAGCACTGGATTCCATCCATCGTTAACAGGATTAGTATAGCACCCAAGTAGCACACTTTTGTCATTTCTGGTCGCTACAACCTATTTATGACTGAAATTAATCATTAATCGGTTACCACAACTAGTTTATAGCAACTGTGCTACTAGGGCAAGCTTACCCATAAAGCCATTTTCCACCAGACTTTTCCATAGCTCTTCTCACCTTACACTATCATATGCAGCTTTGAAAACAATAAACAGTTGATGTGGAACTCGGGAATCGCGGCACTTCTGGCGCAAGGTGAAGATTTGGTCCGCTGTAGACTGACCCTCCGTGAAGCCGGATGGATAACTTCCCACGAATTTATTGGCAATTGGCGATAGTCGATGGAAGATGACTTGAGAGAGCACTTTGATAAGCGGCATTCAGAATAGTGATCACTCCGTGGTTCTCACAATCATCTTTCTTGTAGATAGGGCTAATCATCCTGTCTTTCCACTCCTCCGGTAGTCGTTCCTTATCCCAAATCTCAGCAATCCATTTAGATAGGTTTCACAACCAATGCTATCCTTTCCTGCAGCTTTGCTGTTCTTCAGCCTGAACGGCTTCTTCAACTTCGCTTCGCTAAAGTCACCTCTTCCACTATCACCGTCTTCCGCCTGCCCACGTCTCAGGTGTTCATCGTAGTTCTGCTTCCACCTTTCGATCACCGCACGGTCGACTGTCAAAATACCTCCATCCTTGTCTCTGGACATTTGGATCCGCGGCCAAAAACCCTTACGAGATTCGTTAAGGCTTTAATATTACTTCCGTGCGTAGTTAAAGCGGTACAGCTGGTCCAGTTTCTCGCCCCCTTCTTCCCCTGAAAGAATCGGGTTTGCCGTCTACACTTCTGTTTGTATCGCTCCACATTCTGACGGGTGACTCTACGCAGCACTGGTACCCGTGCTGCGTTCTTCTTATAGAATATCTGCTGGTGTTCCTCGTCAAACCATTCGTTACGTCGATTCGATGTCATATGTAATATGGCCTGAGATGTTCTCGACTACGCTGTAAAGGCCGTTTTAATGGCATTTCCAACAGTTCTCAAGAGGGAGCTACATCCAGCTCACCCTCTTCCGGCAGCGCGGCTTCGAGAGATAACGCATTGCTTTCAATCGCATTAAATTATACCGTGGCGGATGCCGGTATCGTATTTTGTTCAAAACAAATAGTGGTCCGAATCAATGCTAGGGCCCCGATAGATTCTTACGTCGATAAATCGGAAAAGTGCCGACCATCTATCACAACGTTGTCGATTTATGATTCCGTTTGGTTGAGTGATCTCCAGGTGTTCCGATGATGGAGGGTATGCTGGAAGAAGGTACTACGTATGGTCATGTTCTTGGAAATCTTGGAGTCGACAAGTCTTAACCCTTTATAAGGCAGTGATAACTATATTGCCACCAACGAAAAAAATTGATTTTGCTTCTATAATTATATTGATGTTATTCGAGACGCAAAACAAATATTTTTCGTTGGTGGCAATATAATTGCTACTGCCTTATAAAGGGTTAAGCCGTTTTTGTTCGTTTGCGGGTGTGCGCTAAATCATCCAATCGTCGGTTTAAATTCCTCCTTCTGATCAGCCTGAGCATTAAAGCTCCGATAATGATTTTGACAGCACGTCTTGGGCAGCGGCCATTCCTTCTGCAGCGTTACGATGTCGAACTTGCGGTTCTTCACTTCCTAAGAAAGCACATGCATACTTCCAAGGAAATTTAGAGACAGACTGTTCCTGTTCCTGTTACTAGTTATGCCATTCGTTGCTTTGGTTTTATAGTGAGGCTCGCCTGTAAAGCCCGGAACCAACCCCATTGTATCCCCGGAGGACCATCGTAGCTCCAAATAGCTCTCCTTTCCTACGATCTTGATTTCCAGCGGGGTTGGTTACCCGATCTTCACCAAGATTGCTCGTATTCCGGTTGGTGGTCCAATGAGGAAATAGGGATAAAAGTTGTTGGATAAGAGGCTATGAAGCAAAATGAAAAATAATCTAAATTTCTCACTAATAAAGGAAGTCCCACGTCGAATTGCATTACCCATTGGACTAAGCCCCCCCCCCCCTCTCCCCCCCCCTCTCCCCCCCCCCCCTAGGAGGGATTTAGCCCCCCCTAGAAAAATTGACCTGGCCGACCAAATAAAATTGTCGAAAAAATTGCCGGCGGCTATAGCCCCTTCCGCTATAGATCTTCCGGCCGGATCTAGCGTCATGCCACTATACAAAGAATGTCCTGGAGTGGTACGAGGCCAACGGGGTCACTTTCAAACCAAAGCTCATAAAACCCCGCCAATGCACCGGAACTAAGGCCCATCGAAAAATATTGGGCTATTATGAAGCAGGCACCACGGAAGCATTCCAAGGAGGTCAAATCTGAGGAAGACATGAAGAAAAGTGGGTTTCCGTACAGAAGAAGATGCAACCAGATGTTGTACAGAACCTTAAGAGTGGAGTTAAGCGTGAGGTACGAGCATACGGTTATGGTATTGGGATTGAATGAAATAAATATGTCAGAAGCTTATATTTTATTTTCTGAAAGTTTGAAAAGAATCGGTCCACTAGGTAATTTCTACAGCGTTTTTTTGTGATGTAATTTGATGTGAGACACCCTTAAATTGTTTAACTGCAAGATTAGTAATCCGTTTGATATTTTTAATAGCAAAAATAACTGTATTTTTGTTCACGTTTCGGAAATTTGACAGGTACTTAGCAAAAATTGTGTGCATTGTGATTTTAGAAAACGAAAAATGCTGGAAATTTGTGTCAAAAATACCCCAATGTAATTTGTAATTGTACCATTGTTGAATGATTTTATAAATAACGTTGAATATGTTTTCTAAATTTGGGATAATCACGTAACTAAACGCAAGGGGACTAGTGCTATGACTAACTAACTCCTTCTGCTGTCTTATCTTACAGTGCACAACAAATTCAAATGCAGATAGCCCCAACTATATCCCTTGTGATAATTACAAATTGTGCTGCCCCAGTCTCGGTTTTATTCCAGTTTTACACCAAAGAAGTATCATTACCAACAACATGTACAAATTGACAAAATAATTTATCCAACAACAAACTCTTCCGGGTTTCACTGGTAGCAAGAGCAGGGAACCGTTGTTGTGCTGCGCTGTAAGGAATAGAATGGACAATAGTTGACCACTACTGCACCACCGGTCCGGTCATTTCGCTGCTTCCTTCCGGACTGTGAAATAGTTTTGCATACTTTCCACCGATGGGTGTATGCAGCAGAAACAGCTACTCTACCTCTGGAGCAGATGCTGGATAACTCACCAAACTAAAAGTAAATTTGGTTATACCTTCTCAGTTAAACGCCTTCATGTACAGTTCCAATGGATCCCTGAAAAACAAGTGTTCGAATCAGATGAAGGAAAAGTCATTCGATCCGACTCCCCTGCTCGGATGTTCTTGCTCTGCTCTGTATGGTAAATTGTTTTGGTACGTGCTGGTTTTGTTGGTAGTTTTTTTCTCAGTTTCGTATAATAAGTATCGCATGTAGAGTAGTACAATACCTTTCAACGGTACGCAGTAGTAAAACGCACTGGCAGCTGAAGCCACACAAACTAGGGGAGATTTAATTTATTTGCTACCGAAAGACAAATTACTGTTTAATTGTTTCTACAGTTAGTGTACAGTTGTTTTATAACCGGTAGGTTTTGTTTTGTGGGTCGTAGGAGCTATGCATTTGCTCCGTTACTTTATTTATTTGACTAGAATTCCCATTTTCAATGAAGCGGTGAACCTAAACGTATATTAGAATTATCTTGAGTCCGATTAAATCACGATGCACACTTTATTCAAGTTTGGCATGTGCAATAAATGAAAGCAATTTTATGCCCCAACTACCAAAAGTTCATCGATGCATCGATGCAAAAAGATAAAACTCCTATCAATGTACTGAACGGTACGAGAGAGTTCAACAATGTTAAGGGCCAGTTCATTCATTGTTTTTCGATGATTCAAATTTTTCTCTTACAGAATAGTGATCAAGAGAACATATGGTTAAGAGAACATAATGTTTTTAACTACCTCTTCATTTGAAAAATAGATTCTTTCTAAGCAATACGCGATACTGTTAGCAGGCTGTTATAGGCAGCTACCACACTAGGTTAAGAACCCCGGAGTATACAAAATGATTGGTTTGGTGATGGAGAATACCAACAAGCGATAAAGAGAAAAAAAAAGTTATTTGAGCATTCGCCAATTGCCACTAGCGATAACTGGTCCAAATACCGACGTGCAAGGATCCTGAGGAGTGCAAAGCGCCCAAAGGAAGGCACAGATCGTGATGAATTAGAACAGCTACTCCGAGCTAATGACACGCGCAAGTTTTACGAGATGGTGAACCAAACTCGCAAGGGCTACACCCCGGAATCTAATCACAAACGAGCTCGATGTGACCGACAGATGGAAGCAGTTCTTCGATGAACACCTCAATGGCGAAGTTGCAGAAAGAGGCGGAACGGAAGTTAAACTAGGAGTGCCCATGGAAGATAATAATATCCCAGCACCTGATCTTCAAGAAGTCAAACGAGAAATCGGATTGTTGCGAAGACCAACAAAGCCGCTAATAAGGACAGCCTGCCGGCAGAGCTTTATAAACATGGCCGAAAAATGCTGGCAAAGGATTTACACTGGGCTATTTCCAAGATTTGGGAAGAGGAGATGCTACCTGACAAATGGATGAAAGAAGTCGTTTGTTTCATCTACAAAAAGGATGATCAGCTCGACTGCTGCCACCATCGCACCATGACGCTGATAAGCGCCACCTGCAAGGTACTCTCCCAGATTCTGATGCGCCGGCTGTCTCTGATAACAAAGGACTCGTAAGAAATACCAGGCGGGTTTCATGGGGGCTCGCGCAACTGCGGACCAAATTTTTACCATCCGACAGATCTTTCAGAAATGTCAGGAGTACAACGTGCCCACGCATCATATCTTTATTGATTTCCAAACAGCATACGATACAGTCGATCGAGACCAGCTATGGCAGATAATGCACAAGCACGGTTTTCCGGATAAACTGATGCGATTGCCTCGAGTGATGTGTTTCGTGCGCATTTCGAGGAGACTCTCGTGTTTCTTCGAGACGCGGCGAGGTTTGAGACATGGTGACAGCTTATCCTGCATGCTGTTCAATATCGCTCTTGAACGGGTGATCCGACGAGTTCGTGTATTTCGGATCGCTGATGCACGCAGACAACAGCCTTAATATCAAATCAAAATTCAAAATCAAAAAATCAAATTTTCTTCATAACCATCTTGCTTTACAGGCACGACTGTTAAACACGACATCTGTTTAACGTGGTTTCCTTTTATAAAAAAAAAAGTAACAAAACCCGCCGTCCTGAAAGGTCAAAGATTCTTTACGATGTTTTAAGCTATACTAAATTGATATCTGTGCTAGGGAAGTACGTCAGAGTGCAAAACCCTTTTTTTAACCGATATTATTGTTTGAACATTTAACCTATTCCAAATTGATGTCCTGAAAGAAAACAATTTTGTTAAAGTGAAAAACCCCCTACTAGCACAGTTGTTATAAACTAGTCGTGGTAACCGATTAATGACTGGTTTCAGTCATAAATAGGTTGCAGCAACCAGAAGTGACAAAAGTGTGCTACTTGGGCCAACCCTCTTCTTGAACCGATTTTATCTTTAAACATTTAATCTAGTCCGATTTGATGTCTTGAAAGTTAAACGTAACAGAAAAGTTAGCGGTCATCCTTTCCTTTTGCCAGATTGCATTCATACTGCAAGAATTTGTTCGGAACTGTTGTCTTGCACGGAAACAGGGCTGAAGGGATATTTGTGCATGTGAGGGACGCAGCAATTCTTAAAGCGAGGAAAACCAGCGATTGTTTTTGCCGAGAATAGTTTTTGAGTGTTTCATTTGCTGCTTTGCGTCAGTTAGTTGCTTGCAATTCCTTACCTAGTTTCAATTGCATTTCTGTCAAGTATGAAAATAGCTGTAAAGTAGAGTGTCGAAAGGAACTAGTAAGATGCAGAGGGCGTTAGCTAATTAATATTTTAGCTGGCTGTCTACATGACAGTTGTAAGTCAATTATACTTCAAATCAGACTATCACAATGAATGGTGCTAACAACAATTTCGTGGAAATGGACGAATGCGAATCAGTGTTGTAAATTAATACCCAGAATAGTTATTTATTATTACCACAGAGAACAGACATCCATTCAGGAACAAATTTTTCAGGAATTCTTGGATAAAATTTCAAATTGAAATCACCTAATATGCTAGCGTCACCACCACTATAGTTTCCCAACTAAATGATTCGTTTGATTTGCACACTGACAACTTTTGGCTCCTCTGGCGCTAGTATATATGGACTATATGCGTTATGCTAGCGCCAGAAGCTAGCTGTTGTGAGTTTAGTGTAGAATTTCATGCACCTTCAGCGACATCATCACTATAGTTTCCCAACTAATTTGACATAAGTTTTATCCAAGTGGGGACCTTTCGTTTGGATGTCTGTTCTCTGTGTTACTACGGACTAGCCGCAGTTGTAAGATACTCCTGGTGTTTATACATTTTTCATACATTTTTGGAAAATTAAGAAACTTAGCATGTTGCAAAAGAACGAAATACTCCATCTGATATAACTTTCTTGAATGATTAATGATTACTTTTTGTTGCAAAACTCCTTGAGTAGTAGTTATAAGTGCAACAAAAAAACTACAAGGTATACAGCCCTAAGAGTTGTACGAAAGGGTGACGTAGGATTATATCAGATCATCAGATCAAAGACAAATGTAAACTGTATTTCTGGCATATGTGCATATGCATTTCTAGCATAAGAATCTGTGAGTGCCATTTTTTAGGTGAATATTTAAAAGAGAAAAGCACAAAATTCAGATTCAATTCTCTATTGAATGCAATGGTGGCTTTGAAATACGTGGACGGGGGTTCATAAGTACAATGCCAGCATCCATTGAGACATAGAAATTTCTTTTAAAAATCACTCGTGTGCATGATAAAGGTTGAAATGGTAATGACTGACCGATTTCTGTTTTATTTGTATGACAGTCCTTATGCTCCTACCACAGGGGTGAGGGGTCTCAAACCATCATAAAATAGTTGACCAAACTCGTGACTTTAGTCATGACCTTGAAATGCGGTCAGGCATATATTAATATTTTTTTTTTTTTTTTTTTTGAAACGATGATTCTACAATTGATGAAGGAACGGTAAGGGAAAGTAATGAAGAAGGATTTTTTTCGGGAATGAAGGGGAAGGGTGGAAAGGAAGGAGGGGGGGGGGGTAATAGGTAGCTATGGTTAACAAGTTGTCGTTGTGACTCCTATCTTTTGTCCAATGCTGGAAGGTGCATGGGTCGAACCAAGCTGTAATCAGAGATTATAAAATCATAAAATAAATAAATTCAAAATAAATACATGCCTCCAAAAACCCCTAACATGCCAAATTTGGTTCCATTTGCTTGATTAGTACTCGAGTTATGGGGAAATTTGTATATTATTTGTATGGGAGCCCCCCCTCCTAAAGAGAGGAAGGGTCTCAATTTACCATAGAAAAAATTTTAACCTTCTGAAAGCTCTACATTCCAAACTTGGTTCCATTTGCTTGATTTGTGCTAGAGTTATTAGGAAATTTGTATTTGATTTGTATGCGAGCCCCTCCCACCCCCCTCTTAGAAGGGGAAGAGGTTTTAGTACACCGTAGGAAAAAAAACCTGCCTTCTGAAACCCCCACATGCCAAATTTGGTTCCATTTTATTGATTAGTTCTCGAGTTTTAAGGAAATTTGTGTTTCATTTGTATAGAAGCCCCCCCTTTTACGCCTGCCTTAAAATTGCTCTCTTTCCCCACTATAAAATTGCTGATCATTTTATCTATCCAACGACATATAAATTGTTCAGTTTCGTTCAGTAGTTTAGTAGTTATTAGCATTTGAAATCTTTCATTCAAACGTTACACTTCTATTTTCGTTTTCACAAAGTGCTACCCAGTCCCAGTATAGTAAACAAAGACGTAGTTCTACGTCAAAAATCTCAAATTCGGGCGCTTCGTAATTAGCAATTACTTGCAGTATGTTGCTATTATATATTCGCAATGAAAATTCTTAACGAAACGAGAGTTCCGTGAAAATATTGCTTTTTATAATTCACTTGAGTAAATTTGAACTCGAACTCTTTCCGCCTTTCCTTAGCTAGCTTTTCGTAACGCAAGATGTGTAGATGGATGCATAAGACCGGAAATCCTCGATGCAACCATCTGCTGGAAACGACGAGTCTCATTCCATTTTGCTGCCAGGAAATAGCTTCTTTCTCTTATGCAGTAAAAATGCAAACGAAACGTTGTATTGCGCATGAAAAAATTTAAGTGAGCAGCAGTCGCGCTGCGCTGGTGTGTTTTCACTTATTCTGTAACTAATAGCTGTAGTGTTCCATCGATGGCTACAATGTAAGCTATTATAGTAATACTATTTTTGCATTAGCCTCCGGCTCCTTAAAATCGTGAACATAAAGTAATACACCCTCTATAGAATTCATCCCATTTAGCATGTTATCAGATCAAGTTTAAGAAAAATGAAGCATGTTTAAACGAAAAAAAACTGAAATGCATTTTCAATTGTATCAAGAGCATTTGCATAAACATTCCACATAATAGTTTTAATTAAATTAGTACCCCTCCTTTTACCAGTTCAGGCTTTCATCAATTCTGTGACCTCATTCTTCCTTCCATTTCCTCTAAATTTGTAACAAAACCTGCCAGCAGGGCTATGGGCATTTTCCATCTGTTTGGTCTCCTAAAGCCATTCGAGTCCAACAGAACATGGTAAAGATTCAACGCACATTTGCATTAAATTTCTATCTCGGTTCTGAAGGTTTGGCTGCCCCGTTGTCGTCGGTGTAGCGCCGTAAATGAAGCCATGTTTTACGTTAGCCAAAGCTTTTCCTTTCGGAAATTTATGTTTCTACTGTTTCCTCTGTTCATTAGTAGTTTTTCTCGGAAGTAGTTTTTGCTGAAAATGCTTCGGTTAAAGTGTCGATAGTTTCAGTCTTTAAAATTGGCTAGGCAGGTAAAGTTTATTTTATTATATTCTATGTTTTTGATGCTTCACTGTTTATGATATACAAGCGTGTTACAATTTGTTATTTTCTCCTTCTTTTATAACATTTTATTGAAAGTCCGATATTTTGGAATTTTTTTTCTTCAAAAGTTATATTACAAAATTTATATAAACTGAATGTTAAATGAACAATTTATTCATTTTATTTAAATTTTTATTATTTAACTTATAGACACGAAGTACACATATGATTGAGACCCCACTGAGCGTGACAAATGCTCCAGCTACAATGACAATAATTGGACGTGCGTAGGATATTGAAAAATCACTTTCAAGAAATTACCCGCTAGGTTCACCCTTAGTGATGCGGTTCAGACGCTATTTCCTCTAATAGCGCCTATTCAAGTGCCCACTTAATATGCGCTTGACTTTCTCAGCTTTTATATCCAGATAATCCGAACTTAATTTAATTACCTGCTCAATGGCAGCGAAACAACAAAAAAGCTGTTAAAACTTTTGCTCACCTTTATCACCTTACCCATCGCCTCGACGCTTCGACGACGACGACAACACGTTAAGACTCGTGGAAAACAACCCATTTCCGTTCGTCTGCATCGTGATTGCACTGCACGAAAAGATAAGAACTTAGTTTATTCTGCTGGGAAACCATAGTTGAAGTTTATTTTTTCGCTAACTTTGAAAGCTTTTTGCTAACGGTCGTTGATCGGCCTCTGAAACAATGATGTGCGCCTTCTAATAGAATCCAAACCTTGTTGAAACACAATGCATCTCCTCCGGTGAGGATACGACGTAGGGAAAACCACTACCTCCTATAAGGGATAAGACGTTGAGCGTTCCCCGTGCGGAAATCGTTCATGATCGAGAGGAAGCGAAGGAAAATGTATAATTTAATTACAACTTTGATGAAGAGGTGGTGATAATTATTTATGAAGTTAATTAGAATTTTAATTAATAAATTTGCATAGATATTGTGCGGAGATATTTTGTGTGCGTTTTTGAAGATTTTTTCCTCCGTCCGCTCCGGCAACTCTTTTGCAGTAATTGTCACGCTTGTCTGATAGCACAGCACTGCCAGAATACAGCACTGCCGCCAGCAGCACAACCGTGAAATTTAAATGAGCTTTTCCTGTATGCTCACACAACTCCACGATGCCGACAATGTGCCTACGACAGTCATTTTCAATATTTAATTTCTATTGTGTTCCAAATTTTTGCCGATTTCCTTTCTTCCTGGCAAAGCTGTACGAGTAGTGAAAGTTGGAATATTAAAAATATCCTTCCGAAATAAATTGTTATTTTCTAAGACATTTAGAAGCAACATACAAGTACTGAACGATTAAATTTCTAATGTTTAAAAAAAGCACTAGCTATTCGGGACCAACTGTACTGAAACTTTCATTAAAGTTGACTTTCTCGGGAAATGTCGGAAAATTTGGAGCATGAAGTTCAGCTTCGACGAAAGGTGTGTGCATTGAAAATTGTTCATTTTGTTTTCTGTAGGTAAGAATTCGCGTTCGACGCGAGAGCTGGAGCAGCAGTCAATAAACAGTAGAAAAGAAAACTCGGTACAGTGGTAATAATTCCACCCATTCTAACTGCAAAGAGACATTCTATATTTTGAGTTTTTTAATCGATGGAAAACCTGTCACTTACGCAATTTTTATACGATGTTTAATATAGAAAATTTTTGTCGTAGGACTACGTCTTTGTTTTCTATACTGGGACGGGGTAGCACTTTGTGAAAACGAAAAACGAAAATAAGTGTTACGTTTGAATGAAAGATTTCAAATGCTAATAACTACTAAACTACTGAACGAAAATGAACAATTTATTTGTTATTAGGTAGATAAAATGGCCAGCAATTTTATGGGGGAGTTAGAGACCGATTTTAAGGAGGGCGTACAAATGAAAGACAAATTTCCTCAAAACTCGAGAACTAATCAAGCAAATGGAACCAAATTTGGCATGTGGTGGTTTCAGAAGGCAAGAATTTTTTCTATGGTGAATTGAGACCTCTCCCCTCTTTAAAAGGGGGGCTCCCATACAAATAATATACAAATTTTCTCATAACTCGAGAACTAATCAAGCAAAAGGAATCAAATTTGGCATGGGGGGTTATTGGAGGCATGAATTTATTTTATGATGGTTTTAGGATAAAGACTCTCATACAAATAAAACAGAAATTTTCGCGAATGTCCCATATTTTCTGCTATGATACAAGCGGTAAGCTGTGAAAGTAAGCTAGTAAAATCTTCTCGGAGCAAAAGACAGTGCATCGACGCCGCTAACTTACGTGCCTATTGCCTTTCATGTCAAAAGAGAAGGATATTCGAATGGCACGTCATATTTGCGACGAACGTGCTTTGGCTTTAATGTTATTTGTAACCAATTACCCTTTTAAAGGCCGCGAGTAAAAGTAAGATTATTGAAACATGTCAAACTACGCGTAATCATATTTAATACAATAATCAGTGGGCTGGTCATTCAATACCATTTCAACCTTTATGATGCAGATTATGATTCGGTATGGATTCGATAAACGGATTGTCGCTGAAAGAGTAAAAAGTAAGTATTGATATCTTAGTAAATACTAGAAATTTTCATGACTGGCAAAATTGCGATTGAATGCTTCCAAAAAGATGAGCATCTTTTTTGCGTAATTTTCATAAGATTGTTTATTAATAGGCATTATTTTCACTTCTCACTTTCCATTACTGCATCTTTCTTCTCACTTTTCACCACTTCTTCTCACTACTTGCTGCCAAGTACGTCTCCCTTTTCATTACTCATTACCCGAACGACTCTAAGTTTTAAAGGTCCTTAATAAAACTATCGTCATCATCATTCTTCACATTGTGCACTTCACTAACGTTATTCATTTCTCACTTTTCATGATTCATTACTCATATAAATAATAGTGAAGAACCAAAGTGGCTTGCCATCATACAAGCAAGAGGCTGCAAACGCTTTAAAGCTGCTTTAATCCATCGTCGGAAGCTACAGCGGAGCCGCTTTCTGTTGTCTTTCAAACTAAAGAAGTAGTGGCCTTTTGTACTAATATCTCTGAAACACCCTCATGTCTGTTCGGTATCACGTCCATTCCTTTTCACGACCTTATCCGTATTCCTAATTTCCAATATACTCATCGCATCCGCATGCCTAATACACTGTCTTAATTACTTCGAGAGGTGATCGAGATGTGTGCTCTGCTGATGCGGGAACGGCGGTCAACTTGACGTTCATCTCTTCACGGTCACGTTGTAAGTTGTTAGCAGTCACCCTCACATCTATTACGATATCAGTTTTACAATTCCTTTTTTTCTCAGCAACCCGCACAGAATCAGCCCATCATGGGTGCATTGGCTAAATCTGGTGATATGTGACTATTCGTCTCTTCAACTATGCTGGAGCTACGATATTAACCGTTATGTGTTCGGCTGGGTACCCGGGTACCTTTTGAGACTTTATAGCCTCGAAAAACAAGGTTTACGACAACTCAGCCAGCTAAAACTCGTAGAATGCTCCTAACTAGTGGGAATAAACCATTTGTCATCAACAGATTGCCTGTAGCAGCAGGGGGGGTTGAAGGGGGGGCCTTCGAATTTTGTTACCCCATAAGTGTTCGGATGGGTACCCGGGTACCCACCGAAATGAAATGCTTCTAACTTTATCAATTCTTGACCGATTTTGGATCTTGAACCGTCAAAAGATTGGAAAATTTGTCTATTTTTAGAGCATGAGACTTACCAAGCCTGGGACCACGTCTGGTTTCCATAAATCCGGATCTCCGGGACCATGTTCCGGATCCAAAACAAATGTGTACAATTGTCAATAAAACCACACAATATTGGTATCAAAATTCATGAAATCACTCCAGGAGTTGATGTTTATCCATTTTGAGTCCATTCAACTTATAGTCTTTGGAATGGCCACTCCGGAGCAGGTTCCTATGGGGCCTTACGGGACCGCTAACATATTTGGATAGAAAACCCTAGCAATATGTATATCAAAATTCACGAAATGACTCCAGGAGTTGAGTTTTATCCATTTTAAGTTCATTTGATAAGCTGTCCCTGGAATGGCCACTCCGGAGCAGGCTCCTGTGGGACTCTATGAGACCAGTAACATGTTTGAATGAAACCCTAGCAATATGTATATCAAAATTCGTGAAATCACTCCAGGAATTGAAATTTATCCTTTTTGAGTTCAGTTGATGACATGTCCTTGGAATGGCCATTTCGCAGCAGGTTCCCGTGGAGCCTTATGAAACCATTAACATGTTTGGATAGAAACCCCAGCAATATGTATGTCAAAATTCATGAAATCACGCCAGGAGTTCATTTTTATCCATTTTGAGTCCATCTGACAAGTTGTCCCCAGAGTGGCCATTCCGAGGACAACTCGTCAAATCGACTTAAATGAACAAAAATCAATTCCTGGAGGGATTTCATGAATTTTGATATACATATTGCTAGGGTTTCTATCCAAACATGTTACTGGTCTCATAGAGCCCCACAGGAAGCTCTGGGGTGGCCATTCCAGGGACAAATCATCAGATGGACTCAAAATGGATAAAACTCAACTCCTGGAGTGATTTCGTGAATTTTGATATACATATTGCTAGGGTTTTCTATTCAAATACGTTAGCGGTCCCGTAAGGCCCCACAGGAACCTGCTCCGGAGTGGCCATTCCAAAGACTATAAGTTGAATGGACTCAAAATGGATAAACATCAACTCCTGGAGTGATTTCATGAATTTTGATACCAATATTGTGTGGTTTTATTGACAATTGTACACATTTGTTTTGGATCCGGAACATGGTCCTGGAGATCCGGATTTACGGGAACCAGACGTGGTCCCAGGCTTGGTAAGTCTCATGCTCTAAAAATAGACAAATTTTCCAATCTTTTGACGGTTCAAGATCCAAAATCGGTCAAGAATTGATAAAGTTAGAAGCATTTCATTTCGGTGGGTACCCGGGTACCCATCCGAACACTTATGGGTGTTAAATTTCCCGTACACATAACGGTTAACTACGGCCATACTGACGAGATCCCAAACGTCCGCGGCTTGACACATCCCCGATGCGATCAGTACTACAGTAGCACTAATGCAGCCACTTCAAGTGAGTGGTTTGACGCAGAATGCCAACGAGTGACTGACGAAAAGAATTGAGCCAGAACTCACATACTGGCTGCAACAGTGACACGTTAGAGATACCAAGATGCTAGAGACCGTCGTAGAAAACGCCAGCACTGCAGTGCACTGGGTTCGCATTCTTGCAGAGGCAGAGAATTGCTTCGAATTGCTCCGGCACGATACAAGAAGCTTCTTTAATACGATCAACGAAATCAGTGCAATGCCAAGAAGTGGAATAGGATTGCCGACAAATCGGAGATGGCCACGCGTTAGAATCATTTCGATGTACTGTTGAATGGTGGTCAAGATGCAGTTGTCAACAGAAACAGTATAATGATTAAAGATGATGGACAAGCTTTGGATTCACCAACTTTGGACGAGGTTACAAACGCAGCTAGAAAGCTGAAAAACGGCAAAATAGTTGGAAACAACGGCATCCCCACCGTACTTTTGAAATCCATGAGCAGAGAGCTGTATTATGCACCCTATCAGCTTATACTAAAGGTTGGAGGAACTACATATCTACAAACTGGTTGGAAAATCTCATATGGCCTATTTACAAACGACTAGAATGCAGCAGTTATCGACGTAGTACTCTTCTCAATTCTGCATACCCTTAATTTCCCACCACAACGGATCAAATTCCATCCTGCAATTACCTCCATTTCCGATCAAATGTTCACCTTGTGTCAAATCCTCGATAAATTCCGGGAATTCAATTTGCAGACTCACCATTTGTTTATAGATTTCAAGGAAGTCGGGCTTATTTTTCCCTCCGCAAGACGCTTCGATCAAGGAGTATGCGTCGCCGCTCAAAGCTAACGATACTGTAACTTTGCTTACGGAAGACATACGTGCACTTGCGGTATTTAGACTAAAGGCGTTCCAGACTATTTCGGCGGAGTTCAAACGGATAGCGGAGAGTGGCGTAGGCGTATGATCCACGAGTTGCAGGCACTACTTGGAGGAATTCCGACAGTAAACCTGGTGAAATTGCTGTGCAGTGATATCTGTTCTCTTCAAGAACCCCACCGACACCACACTCAAAATATTCTGCACATAACTAATAGTAAATTTCCATATGAAATTCCATATGATTATCATGAGCCGCATAGAAACATAATCCTCCCAGAAATACACATAAAATTTATACGCGTATGAATTGCGCATTGCACATACTAATTACACACATAAAAATTATACGCATATGAATAGTATGTGCTAATTTTTCGCTTGCACATAAATGATAACTGTTTGGCACATAAAGATCATTTACTGGGCACATTGCAAAAATCTATATGTTGGAAACATAGAAACTATACGAAAAGTTTTCTCAGTGCAGGAATAGAGGCTCTAACGTGGCTCGACCAGGTTGAAGCTGTCATGCGTGTGTCGAGCCGCTCAACAAATTGGTGACGATTAGCGCAGGACCGAGTACAGTGACGAGGAATTCATTATACGCCAAGAGCCACCTCGGTAGAAGTAAGAAGTAAGATGTTAAACGCGCCAAGGTTGATCTTAGAAAGTTGGCCGCTCCACTCCAAGCACACCGCATCAAACAAACTCCCCCTTTCTTGGCAGATTGGAGTACAGCTTTCAATTTTCCGGACAAGTACAGCGTTCGTCGTTTCTGTCATTAGCCTGATGGTCATGACGCTATCCCTACTCCGCGGCTTAACCAAGCTTAGATTTTTCCCGAGTAGTTTCGGAAACCCTACGATATCATCTGTGCTCTCTTCAACATTAACCTTTTTGAGTGCCCTTTCGACTAGAGATGGTCGGGTATGAAAATTTGAATACCCGAACCCGACCCGTACCCGATCAAGAAAAAAATTAAAAACCCGTACCCGACCCGAACCCCCAAGTTTATTATTTTTGATACCCGAACCCGACCGCAACCCGAATGGTACGGGACTGGCCCGGGTACCCGACCATCTTTAGTGTTAAATGTGGTCAATAGAGATACCCGACCCGACCCGTACCCGGTTTCAAAAACAAAAATTAAGAACCCGTACCCGACCCGAACCCGCAAATTATTTTTTTTCAATAGCCGAACCCGACCCGAACCCGGCGGGTACGGGTACGGGTGCAGGTTTCGGGCAAATTTTCCACTACCCGACCATCTCTACTTTCGACGTGCCCCGGCTTTGCTAGTAAGGAGGCCTTATTTGAATTGACACTGTTCTCTTTGATAGAACTAAGATTCTGGTAAATGGAAATATGATGCTGCTTCGTCGTAATTGCCTATTCCTATCCAACGCAAATTATTAAAAATATTTATATGACACACAATGCAAAATTAGTTATTCCCCAATATTTTAATTTGTTGACTATCAAACGCGATCAATCAAAGTGAGCTGAGGTCTATTTAAATGCTTTTTTTCATCAAAGAATTCCTAGCGGCTAAATTTCCTACCTTTTTTTGTGCGACGAAGAAGAAAATGTTGACTAATCGTTTCAATTTCCGTCATTCATAAAATGAAAATAACTCACGCAACGCATTGTCGTTATTCTGCAGCCGGGAAAACTTGCATGACCAGCCGAAATTTTGCAGAACAACATTTGTCATGCCGTCCTACACAAATACATGCGCGCTAGCTTCGTAAACATTATTGTTATTTTTAGTTCGGATGATGAAAAATTTTGATGGACGGATTTTAAAACGGTACGACGAATTTAAGAAATAAAGTCAGTTGCGTAATTTCAATAATATGCTTTATTAATCGCTTTTTAGTGAATTCAAAATGCACGGATCGGAAGGTAAGTGTGATAGGTATGAGTCAAATCAGCACAAGAACTTTTGGAGTATTCATTAAATCCACCTAAGAAATGGTGAAAATTAGAGCGGCTTTCCTTACTACGACGGGAAATAGGAATAAACCCAGTGCAACTGTGTGCAAATTTGGATCAGCGGTTATCAGAATGTTAAAATCCCCACAATAGCCAACACCCCATGACCATCAGTACATTAACTATGCTCTCATAATAAGAAGTCATAAAATTACTGCGATCCAATTTCACGACATACGAAACATACTCCAAGGTGAAGGTGCAGTAGGAGTAGAATCACTTATTAATTTTTAAAATATTAACTCACTATTAGTAGATTTCCCGATATTTAATTCATACCGAATAAATTTTGAAAAAGATGACAATAAACCTCACCATAAGTTGCATTTCTAAATTTCAGCATTCAGCTATCCAATAATTTTCAGAGGACACTTTTCTCGTAGATATTTCGAAAAATATTTCTTCATTGACCCTCCTGGAATTTAAACTCACAGCAAATTGTTATCGCATTTTTTCCAACTGTTCTCTACAGACAACTCAATTTCCCCATTCTCTTCGAACCGAACCGAACCGAACCGAACCGAGCCAAGAGTTATCCCATATCTTTCATTGTTCTCGAAACTGATTTTCCTCTCAACTGGTCGCTCCCATCAGGCCAACAAAGCAAGTACGAAAATGAAAAATTATAAAACAATAAAGACTATAAATTAACGTGATTGTTTCGCACTCGTTCCGAACTGCCGCCTGCCCTATACGTATGCTACGGGTACCTATCCTTGTAGACAGCGAAAGTTTTCCACAGATAGGTATTCCCGACTGCCAACACCGGAGAGTACAGTAGAAGTATTATCAGACAACAGGAGGCAAACTGGTAAGCAGTAAATTATGCAAATTTCTATATCGTCTCCTCCGCTTACACTTTTGCCGTCAGCTACTAGAATCTCTCGAGTGAACTGCAAAAGTACTACCCACCTACCTACGGGGTAGACCTACTATTATGAGGCGGCAGCATGGTGCGACTGATGATCACCAAGTGCCATGCTTTTCCATCCTTGGAAGTACTTCAGCGCTCGACGCATACCGCTGCTGCTGATGCTGGCTGTTGAATGCACCGCACTGTGCCGAACAAGCGGAGGTGATTGTTCAACATCAGTAAAAGGCTTTTGTTACCAGTACCAAGGAAAATGTGGAAAATTTTCAATATTGAACACAAGACATGGCATGTGTGCCGCATGTTTTTGCTTAATACCAGAATGGATGGAAGTTTTCCGCCATTAATTCACTTTGCGAATATTGCTCAGACCGAATTTCCGAGGAAAAAAGGATATGCATCGTATGTAATTTCCTTCGGGTCTTGTCTGCATTTGATGAGTTCTCTCCGGTTCAAAATGCATTAATATGGTGCTCTGTCACGGGATTAAAATTCATTACACGGTGGCCGGGCACACTGTCGTCGTCGTCGTCTACCGTGAGACTATCTGAAATAACATTATAAACCAGTAGGGGTCTTAGGCGACCACGAAAAGTTGCTGTCAAGCGGAATACTACGACACTTGTTCAGAGCATATTTTCGTAGAATGACTTAAGAAACAAATATAATATGATAAGTAGATTGATTGAGAGTTTAAAATACCCAATGCAATTTCCAGAACATGTAAAATGTGGAATGTGTGTTGGTGGGCCTCCTTAAATAAAAAAAACTACAAGGTATACAGCAATAAGGCTTGTACGGAAGGGTGACGTAGGACGATATCAGATCATTAGATCAAAGACTAGTGTAAACTGCATTTCAGGCATATGTATGTTTAAAAGAATCTGTGAGTGCCATTAAGAGAAAAAGTGAAATATTCAGATTCAATTCTTCATTGAATGCAATGGTGGCTTTGAAAATACGTGGACGGGGGTTCATAAGTACAACGCCTGCAACCATTGAGACATAGAGATTTCTTTTAAAAATCACTTGTGTGCATCATAAAGGTTGAAATAGTAATGAATGACCAGCCCACAGATTATTGTATTAAATATGATAATGCGTAGCTTGACATGTTTCAATAATCTTACTTACACTCGCTTGTGGTCCTTAAAAGCGCCATTGGTTTCAAGTAACATTAAAGCCAAAGCACGTTCATCGTAAATATTACGTGTCATTCGAATGTCCATCTCTTTTGACATAAATGGCAACATGCACGTAAGTTTGCGGCGTCGGTTCACTATCTTTTGTTCCGAGAAGGTTTAACTAGTTTACTTTTACACCTTAGCGCTTGTTACATAGCAGAAAATATGGCACATACGCAAAAATTTCTGTTTTATTTGTATGAGAATCCTTATCCTCCTAGCACAGGGGTGAGGGGTCTCAAACCATCATAAAATACATTCATGCCTCCAAAAACCCCCACATGCCAAATTTGGTCCCATTTGCGTGATTAGTTCTCGAGTTATGAGGAAATTTGCATTTTATTTGTATGGAAGCCCCCCCCCCCCCTCCTAAACAGGGGAGAAGTCATAATTCATCATACAAAAATTCTTGCCTTCTGAAACCTCCGCATGCCAAATTTGGTTCCATTTGCTTGATTAGTTCTAGAGTTATGAAGAAATTTGTATTTCATTTGTATGGACGCCCCCCGCCCCTCTTAGAAGGGGAAGGGGTTTCAGTACACCATGGAAAAAATTTATACCTTCAAAATCCCTCACATGCCAAATTTGGTTCCATTTGCTTGATTAGTCCTCGAGTTTTGAGGAAATTTGTGTTTCATTTGTATAAGAGCCCCCCCCCTCTTACGCCCTCCTTAAAATTAAATTTCTCAGCTTCCTCAGAACGACGGCCAAAAATCAGTCTTATTTCACTATGCTTTTCTGCTGCTTGTATACGTAGTTTTTCGTAAGTCAAGCCACATTCAATTTTCTATCCAAAATGTAGGCACAGTCAAATTGTGTAACTTTCTATCTTCAATAATTTGCCCGAAAGAATTCCTTTTTTCACATAACTGATGTAACTGAACCGAACGACGTTCAGCTATGTATTTCTAATTTAACCATAACCAAACATGATTATATTTAATAATAATAATAATAATAATATAGTCGTATATGGTATCAGTCGCTAGCAAAGAGTGACCATGCGCAAATCTACCACCTCTGTCGACTAACTCCCATCTCTACCTCCACGTTTTTCCGGCTGGGGTTTGCAACCTTGGGGAACAGCAACTCCCGCTCACTCTAAGATGGCAGCCCCGTCAGTGGGATAAGGATCTTGAGCTAACCACCTGCTGTCTCCGAAAACATGCCCAGAACATGAAAGAAGAAAACAATCTGGATTATTGGCAACGACTCTTTCGAGTTTCGGACGTCTGAACTTAACAAAACCAGCGACAGAAATGCATGACTCGCATCAACTCTGAGACGCTGTCACTGGATAAAATTCAAGTAGCAATCAAAAGTATGAATTTCAACATAGCGCCAGGGATAGAATGCATTTCAATCTAAATGACCAAAGCAAGCCCATGTTTGTCTGCCCAGATGCATCAACTATTCAGCAATACATGAGAAACCGCAACCGCACGTTGCTCTGTATCGCTCTTAAAGTACTTTGTAAGCTAATTCTCAACACTGTCCACGAGAAGATCGATACTACTCTTCGGCGGCCTCAAGCTGGATATAGACAATATTACAACTTTTCGAATTATATTGCACCAGATCAGAACTCTCTTTTGCTGGTTGACTTTGAAAAACTATTTGACTAACTTAACCACAATAATAGAGCTCCCTTAAGCGAAGAGGATTCCCAAGCAAACTAAGCCAACTCATCGAGACAAAGTACGAGATGTTCTCGGCAAGGTATTGTACAGATGCAATTGAATCCTCTAACGATGAAGCAGCTACATGATCTCGACCTAGCCGACGAACGAAATACCAAATCGATATGCAGATCAAGCTGGATGACCTCTCCAAGAGCTCCCAGGCAGCAGGTTTCACAGTTCATATGGTTTACACTTCACAGTATCGGGATAACAGGTTGAAAAGGGGAAAGCCTTTCAATATCTTGGTCAACCCCAGGGGTGCTTTTACAAGTCTGCGAAACATCTGGCGTGCAAACCAGATCACTTTACATACTAGAAGCTGAATTTTCAATTCAAACGGTAAATCCGTAAAACAATTACTGTATGCCTACGAAACGTGGAGCACCTCAGCGCAGCGGTAACAATGCAGTCGAATCCGCCAGAACAATGAAAAAGAGGCAGACCCAGAGGTTCATGGTGATGTAGCTTAGCCAACAAGCGACAGGCGAGAGCCATGGCGAGTAGTCGTCAGCAGTGGAGATCTCTGGCTTCGTCCTGTTGATCTGTCGAATTGGTGGATATCGACCAATACGTAAGTAATACATTCTAAATTGAGCATTCATGTGGGGATTGTTCAAAATTGAAAGTATTGCAAGAATTGGTTATGAAAGTCATGAATTGTTTGACCAAACTCGTGACTTTAGTCATGACCTTGAAATGCGGTCAGGCATATATTAATATTTATTTTGAAACGATGATTCTACAATTGATGAAGGGACGGTAAGGGAAAGTAATGAAGAAGGATTCATTACTGACGCTGGACAGCGCCTCTGTGGTTCAAAGGTACACGGGTACCAGTGAGCGACACGCCCTGGCAGGTGTTGTGGGTTCAAATCCGGTTATAATCTCTGATTACAGCTTGGTTCGACCCATGCACCTTCCAGCATTGGACAAAAGACAGGAGTCACAACGACAACTTGTTAACCATAGCTACCTATTACCCCCCCCCCCATTCCTTTCCACCCTTCCCCTTCATTCCCGGAAAAAATCCTTCTTCATTACTTTCCCTTACCGTCCCTTCATCAATTGTAGAATCATCGTTTCAAAATAAAAAAAAAAAAAAACATGAATTGTTTGTTTCACAGCCTATTTACTTATGGAGCCTAAAATCAAGGTAACAATAAAAAAAGAAAGAGAACACAAAAAAGCCTAAGACTACGAATGTAGATACTGTTCCTCCGTTTAAGGTGAAATTAGTCGTCATTGATAGCACAAGGTTTCGTAGGGAATTATCAGGCGGGTTTCATGGGGGCTCGCGCAACTACGGACCAAATTTTTACTATCCGACAAATCTTGCAGAAATGTTGGGAGTACAACGTGCCCACGCATTACATCTTTATTGATTTCAAAGCAGCATACGATACAGTCGATCGAGACAAGCTATGGTAGATAATGCACGAATACGGTTTTCCGGACAAACTGACGCGACTGATCTGAGCTACATTGGATCGAAAGATGTGTTTCGTACGCATCTCTGGGACACTCTCGAGTCCCTTCGAGACGAGGCGAGGTTTGAGACAAGGTGACGGTCTATCCTGCATGCTGTTCAACGTCGCTCTTGAGGGAGTGATCCGACGAGCGGGCATCGAAACGAGAGGCACGATTTTTACCAAGGGTAGCCAACTTCTAGGCTTTGCAGATGACTTCGATATCATAGCCAGGAATTTTGCGACGGCGGAGGCAATCTACGCCAGACTGAAAGCGGAGTCTAGGAGAATTGGGCTAAAAATAAATGCGTCGAAGACCAAATACATGAAAGGAAGAGGCTCAACGGAAACAAACGCGCGCCTCCCACCACTAGAAGTGGTAGAGGAGTTCGAGTATTTGGGATCGCTGGTGACCGCGGACAACAACACTAGTAAGGAGATCCAGCGGCGCATCCAAGCGGGAAATCGAGCCTACTTTGCCCTTCGTAAAACGCTACGGTCAGGAAGCATACGCCGCCGCACGAAGCTAACAATGTACAAAACCATTATTAGACCGGTAGTTCTTTATGGACTTGAAGCCGTGACGCTGCTTACGACGGACACACGCGCCCTTGCCGTGTTTGAGCGGAAAGTGCTGCGGACGATATTTGGCGGAGTACAAACAGAAAGCGGAGAGTGGTGGAGGCGTATGAATCACGAGCTACAGGCACTGCTTGGGGAGCCTCCCATCGTACATCTAGCGAAAATTAGCAAGCTACGGTGGGCCGGACACGTCCTAAGGATGCCGGACGACAGTGCGACGAAAATAGTCCTCTTCAACAACCCCACCGGCACCAAAACCAGGGGGCCCAACGTGCACGATGGCTCGACCAGGTCGAAAGCGATTTGCGACTTCTGAGACGACTAGGAAATTGGCGACGAGTGGCCCAAGACCGAGTTGAATGGAGACGAGTGCTTGAAACAGCACGAGCCACCCCGGCTCTATGCTGCTGAAGAAGAAAGAAGAATTCGTCATTGATTCTGCAAATTTTAAAAGTAGTTTTTTTGTTTGAAACAAAAAATTTGTGTATGAAAATATATTCGCTGTGTTCAGATTGGTAAGAAGAATGCAGTGAATACATTTTTATAAACAGGACTCCGCTTTTGGGCCCAAAAACTGCTTCCGAAATTGGGCTCTTCGACGAAAAGTTAATGACTGCTAGTTTCCCGTTAATGTTGTATCGTTGCGCAAGTGCACACATCGGTTTACTTTTTGGAAATCATACTAGGCGAGGTACAAGTAACAAATAATCTCCGTCCTATTAGAATGGGAAGCTTGGTAGCTTTTTACCCTTATTGGAAATGACTGAAAATCCAACTGTTAAGATGTATGTCTAATTGTCGTCTGTACTTGGAAAGAAAGGCGATCGTTCTGAAAATGGGTAGTAAATTTGAACTTAAAACTTTTTGTTGGTTTTAACTATTAGGCAAATGAAAAAAAATGCAGTTGCCCATACGATTGCTACATATTTTATGAATCGCTTAGTATTTAAACCCCCAGCAAACATTTTCATACGCATATCAGAGTAACAAATGAATTATATGTACCTAGATATACCTTGAAAAATCGTATCTGATGTATAAAACTAGCATATGCGTCCTAATTTGAAGGCCATATATATACTGCAAAATATACGTTAACAATTCAACTTGATAAGTCTTTGTATGCGATAAGATCCGACTCAATGCGATTAGCTTTATAATGCTATACAATTCTGTACTGGAAGTCGCAAGTCAATCACCTACTATCGTCAAATACGACAGAATATAATATACTTATGTGCATTTCATTACGCTATATTTACGATTCTGAATTCATTCAAAGCCATTAACGATAGTTTTTGTACATTGATATACGAGTTGGTGTTTGCTGGGCCACTGAAAACTATTTAGAATTGGCAGAGTTATTAGCGTTCAAAATCTCTCCTTATTTCGTGACACTTGCCTGAATTTAAATTTTGGAATGACACCCTGCGGCAAGACGTAAGCCTCCGTTAAAAAAAACTTACTACCTTAACTAATGATAAAGAGAGCTATTCATTTCAATAGAAATGAATCTGCATCGATTTTTGTCAGACATTTCTGATTATATTGATATATTTGATATAGCTTCTATCGTTTTATCAACGGTAAGTTTATGTAAATCTACAAAGCAAATTCTTTGCACTACATTCCCATGAAATTCTGACTTTTGATTTCGACTTTTTAACTTTTTGTTCAAAAGATTTTGCAGCCAGTGCCAGTGTACGCGACTGCAGAGATAGTGATACGATCTCATACACTCTAACCCTCTCTTTAAGTTGAGATTCAAACATGCGACAGCTGCCTTATTAGACCATCATCGTACCGCAAGGCCAATTGGGTAGAGCTTCCCAATTGTAATGCCAAATAAAGGGAAACGCTTCAAAATTATATTAAATTTATTCCCATTTCTTCTAAAGCCTCCTCAAAAGAAATTAAAGAATAAAATGGGACATTTTACGCAGTTGTTTGTAAATTCGACAATATTATTATAACCCTTAAAAATAATTTATAATTATTTTGCTTTATTATCAGGCTCCTAACAGGAGAGGTATCAACCTCTCCAGTTTTTAACACGCTTCCTTTATTTATACCAAGCTTCCTTTATTTACTGACTCTTCTTCAAATTGTTACTCTTCGAAAATGTCGAATGTAAAATAGCAAACAAAGAAAATTATCAAATACAACTCAAATAATAAAAAAAGCAATTTTATTGCTCGCAAAAATCCACTCTTATCACGTATCACTGAATACTGAATCTCACTAGACGACTCGGACATGCTTACTAAAGCTAGCTAATAGAAAAAATGCCTCTAAAATTCCTTTGTACTACCAAAGCCGCTGCTGATCCAACTTATCTAACTGATTTTCGATCCAATCGCGATAGGTCGTAAGGTTGGTAAATAAGTGCGGCGAGCGATTGATATCCGTTGACCACGTGAGAATACCTCGCAGCTCAATACGTGTCCTTCCTTTCCCATCTGCTTCCATGCAAATTAAGGGTGCTCCACTGAGATCCTGAAAAATATGATAGGATTATCTTGGTGGTAAACTTTCCAGTGTTTAGCAGATATAGCTAAATACAGAAGTTTGTTCTACATTCGACCTCACTGTTATGCATGTTTGGTTCATAAGCTTGCAGCAAAGTGTCATAGCTTCGAAATTTTGAACAATTATATCCTTTCACACTCCGAAACAAAAAGCTTTCTAAATAAATAAGTTATAAACCAAATTTGCTAGAACAAATTCTCCAAATGGCAAAGCAAACAGCAAGAATCGCCACAACCGCATTCACCGGTAAATCCTTTCTCGCGACACACACACGTACACACATATTACCACAATATCCGTCCCCCTAGACCGAAACAGGAGAGCACAGCTAATAGGTCCTCTTACCACATCCAGGCTCTGACTTTTGTCCTCCAGCCCGGCACACAGATTGCCGTGGTGTTGCAAATACTCCCGGTGCTCCCACTGGCATTGGCTGCCGATGGCCGGAAAAATGCTAATATTTGCCGTTACGTAATTAGTGCCATCGCCGTAGTCGTTCCGAATCGGACCTAAGCGGCGCTGCTGTTGCTGTTGTTGTTGCTGCTGATGCTGGTGCTGCTGCTGCCGGCCGGCCAAAGCCGGATAACGTCGTGATCGTGACCGCTGCTGGTTCCTTCGTTGTCTCCTACCGCTATCGGAGCGATTCTGCCCGACGGCGGTGACACTGCCATATGAACGGGAAGTGGGAAATACGTTGTCCAGAATCCGGAAAAGATAGATGTGATAATAGAATATATAATGCTCTTTCGGTAAAACTATTTAATTATCACTTAAACAAACACCTCCATCCCTTTCATCGGCCAGTATTAGCGTTGCTGGAAGGTGGTGGAGTTTGATAATGAGATCTTTACAATGAGGTAACGATACTAGAAAATGAACGCAATTTTGCTCGGCTAAAGCTGAAGACTACGACGACAGGGTTTTGCCATTGAAACACGAGCGAAATGTTTTAAAGTGAAAGAACTAAGTGAAAGTTTTACTTCTGCACTGCTACATGATTTGGATGAAGAGGAAGCTTTAACTGCGAAAGATCTACACAACGTGTCTGGCCATAAGCATAGGCCATAAAGCAAGGTGTTAAGCATATCCCGGTTAACATAACTGAACTAACTTATGCCCAGTTTTGTCGCATAGAACTTCAAGTCTCTTGAGGGACATGAAAGAAAGACTTTACCATTTTTATTTGGCGAAATTAACTAGGATTTATTTCAAACACGTTACGGAACCGGTATAAGTTTTTTGAGTTTGATACTTCTGCCGCGGAAAAGAGATGGATAATGTTTAAAACGTGTTCACAATTTATTCGCCAATGAAAGCACAGAAAACGAATTCTGATACAAATCATATACTTACAGTCTGAAGTTACATTGAAATTATACACGATATTATGAACATCTATGGAAGCAGTCAGAAATTCAACCGCTTCGTCCGTCTTAATTCATTTTTGTCATCGGTAAGTGTCCTGTTCCATAGCAACAAATTGAATTAAATTTTACAATTGAATATCATTGTTTTCACAAGATTATTCATATTGATTTTCATGCCATGTGTACTATTTTATTCTTAGTTGGAAAGCATTAAAAAGCTTTCAATAATGTTCTCAGAAAAAAGCGTATCCCATCAATAAGCAAGTTTCGTTACAAACAATAATAAAACTTTCCAAGAAACCCCGAACTGGCTACCGCAGCATTTACGACTGTCGGAAAAGCGCTCATTTTCTAACCTAAGCTAATATTATACCTACGCAGCACTTTTCCACGACTTCCTCCAGGAGTAAGTTCGACAAATCTTAGACGACGCTGAGGGATGATTTATAATTGATGATAAGCAAATATGGGCCGGTTCGTGCAAATTTCGTTTGTCTTCCGTCGGGGCGGCCGTGAGGAAGGGGTTTGAAAGCTGTTGCCGTGCCATTTCCTGTGCTCCGGTTTCGGCTCCACTCTGGACACCACCGGGGGGAGATGGATTCGCTTCCGTCGGCAGCCGTAGCGACCGATACCAGATGCCCGGGAAGGCTTGTTTGAACAGCAACGGCACCGGAGCGTCTTCGCCGGCAAGCTGCTGTTGTTTGACTTTATCGTCCTGTTGCAGTACGAGCAGAGCCTGAAATGGAAATGGTGATTAATAATTTACCCATTCAGGCCCGGTCACGATTCGATTATTACTGCGCAATGTGTGCGGTGCGGATTTGTTCGCCTGTGCGATATTGCATAAATTTTGCTCGATATGTAGAGCGACGAGTGAATATTTCATCCGAACGGTGCGAATAATGAAAAGGATATGTAGCTACATATTTAATGGACAACTCGCGTAAGATGCTATACCTGTGGATGTACTCTCGTAATAGGCTGATTTATGTCTATTGACAGATGAGTTAGATGTGATAGAATGCGTTGTGCTTTTATGGGCTTGATTACCTTATAAATAATTGGATCGTAATTTTACACCTTAAAATAGATAATTTTATCCCCTTTTCACCTACATAATATGTGGTAATAGGATATTGATTATTAGATATAAATTATAAAGCAATCGAGTTTGAGATGCAACTTGCCAATCAACTTGACACAAAATGGATAGCCTAATATCAGGACTCTACATTACCAACACTCCGGCACAAACGAGCAAAATTCACCTAATCTAGATGTTTAATTCCTATGAAAATTGCCCATAAATAGTAGCTATAATGTTTTAAAAAACTCCAAAGCCAAAATTCCAGTTTTGCATCATAGTAATAACTTGCTTGGAACATGAAGATTCAAGCTGCTTTTATTGTTAAATCGTGATTTTCCACTCAATCAAACCGATTACGAAACCAATCGTTTGGTTGGAACTATTACAGCGATAACCATCAATAAATTATTCCTTCATATACCCAAGCGCGACATTTTCTTGCATAAATCAATCGCGTTTGTATTTGCCGGGTAACAATTCGAGAGTTTTGCATATCACGAATCACAGATTTGGAAGTAAATAAAAATAGTCGAAAGAGCCATAACGAAACATGCAAAATTAATTTTTTTTCGCTGGGCCTTTTGATACCTTTTGATGCCTTAAACGGATGGATTGTTTCATTTTTATTATGGACGCCACACCATCCCTCATTGATAGAATGGTGCAGCGGAGTGACGTTAAGTAGATATCGTTTTTCTAATAAAATCTTAATTTCGTGACTAAAGGCTTTTATTGTATTTCGGAATCTGTTTTAATAATGCAACCTCCCAAATGGTCTCGAGATACGACACTGGTCTAATATGCCAAGCGCATATTCGAATCTCGATTGGGAGAAGCTGTAAGAGTCAATAGAACGGTAGCCCCGCATTTGTTCTATACTCTTACAGTTGGCTACAAAGTCTGCCGTGTAAAAACAAAAGACCAATTTTCGAATCCGGAAAGTAAAACCTTGGCTTTGCTTTATTATCCAACCACAGTACTGGACGTTTTCGATCGTGTTGAGTATGAAATTTTGCTAGCCAAGTTGGACAATTTGGGAGTCTCTTCTAGCTTACTTTCTTAGCAGTTACTTACGCGATCGATAAATTGCCGTTAATTTGGGACCTTCTCAATCGAGGTGTTTTCAGACCTGCTCAGTACCTCAAAGTAGCATTTTAGGACCACTGTTATTCTTGTTGTTTGTTAACGACATCACTTGCCTGTTGCCTCCTGGAACGTGGATATTGCTACGCTGATGATCAAGTTGCGTCCGGCGCCTTTCTTTTCCTTGTTCCTATCGGGACGCTATCGAAAACTATTTTCATTGGACTGCCGCCTGACACCCTTACGATCTACCCTGCCCACCGCAGCCAGCGTAGTTTCGCGATATAGATTGTGGATGTGCCACACCAATGACCCGACGGCAGTAAATATTACCGCATATTACATCAACCGATATAATATGATGATGACGGTTTTACTAGGGACCTTTTAACTTAAAGTCATTCGTGTCCGCGATAAAATATATTTCGTCATTCATATTTATTTATTTCTGAATAGTGCCCAAATTGTGTTAGCGTGTTCGCAATTAGTGATAGACGGCGAAAATTTATTTAGGCACTCTTACGCGGTATTGAGAATGGTGATCACTAATAGTTTTCACATTCAAACTTATGGCTCTCCTTGTAGATCAGGCAGATAACCCTATCTTCCCACTGCAAGATGGTCACCTTAATTTCACCCAGCGCCGTGGCGTGCGGTTGGCTAGACTGGCCCCCGCCAAGGGCGGAAGTTCTTGGGGGCGCCAAAAAAGAGTATATTTGAGTAAACCATTAGGAATAGCGTATGCATTAAAAACTATACTGATTTTAACTATTTTTCATGCCACTTTATCAGTTGATTTGCATGCAGCAGCCATGGTGAAAACCGTCAAACAACTACGCTCGATGCTTTGTTCGTACTTCCAGCGAAGAACTTGGATATGATGAAACACTTCGTATCCGTCGAATAGAGTAATTTAACATTCGCTACATCTTCTTCCGCGAGAAAGGCGATAGTGCTGTACGGAACCCTGATTGCGGCCGCCCGACAGTGCTGCGCGCCGGCTAAACGGTGAAGAAGTACTTAGGTAAAATGGACGTTTTTATGCGGAAGCCTCAGTCGAGGCTGGCCGTGTCTGAGAAGCAAGCAATCGCCCTGAGAACGGCTGAAGGTGCCGGTGAAAAACATCTTTCCGGTGAAGCACGATGTTGTGGTCATAGTAGGCGACGAAAACTATTTGACGCTGGACGCAACGACCGGCATATGAGTAAAGGAGTACCAAAAGGTACCAAAAAGGTAAGTGATGACGTCGGGTATATCTTCCACCCCAAGTTCCCGAAAAAGATCCTTCTGTGGCTGACGATCAGAGAGAAGAGAAGGTTCAAACCGCTGTTATTTCGTTCAGGGTTTACGGTGAACGAAGTGATACGGAGATACAGTATGAAGTACCTACCGGAAATTGCCGCCTTCAATAAAAAGTATCGCGCAAAGAATGTGGTTTTTTGGCCGGGCCTGGCCTTGGCCCATTAAGCCAAGAGATCACTAGAGGAAGTGAACCGACTGAAGATAAAGCTTGTACCGACGATCACCAACTCTCCCAACGTCCCCCAATTGCGACTGCGATCAATAGTAAATTTTAAGATGAAGCTCAAACGGAGCATTTACTTCAAGTATTTTGAGCCCAAACCGAAGGAAGACCTGATCGCCAAGACTACGAAAAAATTTATTCATATGCCAACGTCTATCTTTTGATTGGCCAAAGCGAAGACTCTGGTAAACAGCTCCAAAGCCACCTGGCAGAATGTCGAAGCGTTTTTATGGATGGCTTAATACATGACTCTAAGTATTGGATAAGGGGTGAATACGATAAAGTGATAAATTTGGAACGAGCACTGATTAAGCAATGAGGGGGCGCCAAATTGGGATTCCGCCAAGGTTGCCACAATGTCACGCTACGGCTCTGATTTCACCTATCGTTGGGACTGGCATCTCTTCCCCGTTTGTCGTGCAGTCGAAATTGCTTTTCCCGTCGCCATGGTTATCCACTTGGGCGCAATTCAGACGTACATCAATGTGCTGCTTCCACCCTTCGATAAGGTCACGATCGTCCGTCAAACTCTTGCTCTTCCAGGTAGTGTATTTTCTCCCGAAATGTTCTGACTATCACTAGGTAATGGTCCGATTCAACGTTAATGCTTTGATAGGATCTGGTGTCAATAACATCTGAAAAGTGCCAACAGTCAATCAAAACGTGGTCGATCTGCCATTCGGTCGGATTTGGTGACCTCCAGGTGTTACTCGTGTTGGAGTCTATGCTGGAAGAAGGTACTGCGTACAGCCGCGAACGACCGTATTCTTGAAGGCGGCAGAGTTGACAAACATTAGGTCAGCGGGTGCGTGCTGAACCCTCCAAGCACCGGTTTGTATTCATCATCCCGGCTGACCTGAGAATTGAAATCCCACCATCGGGGATTTCAATGTTATGTTTTGGGTAGCGGTCGTATACACGCTCCAGCTGCGCGTAGAATTCCTACTTTTTAGGTCATGGCTGTACACCGACCCTTGATTATCAACCTACACATACGAGTATTGATTGACCATCGCCAAATCTCCCGCTTCACCATGAGAGCTATACCCAGGTCGTGAGTGTTGCCGTAGCCCTGGTAGATCCATCTCTGAACGTAACTAACGTTGAGCCTCTCCAGCACACCTCCTGCAGGGCTTCGACATCGAACTTGCGACTCTACAGTATGTCGAAGAGCACTAGAGTGCTCCCTTAGAGGTTAAGAGATCGGCAGTCCCACGTTCCGAGTTTCCAATCCATAGGCCTTGTTCGACGCATGAGGCTATTCCGATTGTTCCACTCCAAAATTTTTAGTCCTCGTTCTATGCTCATTAGTTTTTCATGGTGGCGGCTTGCAACAGGCCTGCAGCACCTGTCTCACCGGAGGAACAAAGAAGCGACAAAATGCCTAGCTTCCCTGTCAGCGCAGACTAACAGACATAACACTTGGAAGAAAAATCAACAAAAACTATCGTACCACACATTTTACCTGAACACTAGTGCCATCTATGATCGACATTCCCAAATATCATATAGCAACAGGAGTATCCCTCGAACTAGCATGTATTTTTATGGGGCATTCCCCTTCTTTCGGTAAACAGCGCTACTTTGACCAAAACGGAGACTTTCCCAACTAAGCCCAAATTTGAAATGACGGTTTAAGGGGACATAAACGACTGAATTTTATTAGAAAGTCGTAAATTTTTTATTTCAGATTTTGATTCTGCAGTCTTTTCTGCTTATTTTGATACTACTTTCCTAATGATCCGACCACGGGAAGTGGCCGAAAAACGATCGAACACATAAGCATACCAGTGCGATGAGGAACAACCTCGTCGGAATAAAACGCTGCTCCTGTAAAACCATGATTTTCAAATTTTATGTACCTTTTCTTCAGAAACTACTCAACGTATCGGAACAAAATTTTTTTGGTTTGTTGGTAGGAGCTGGGCAGAGACTTTTATAACTTTTAGGCTTTGTAAATGAAACACAACCAGGGAAAAAGAAAAAAGAAGACAAATTTTAATTTTTTCTGTCATCTTTTTTTCTTCTTTTTCTTTTTTCTCAAGCTGTGTGTAGTTTACAAAGCTTAAAAGTTATAAAAGTCTTTGCCCAGCTTCTACCAACAAAACAAAAAAAAGTTTTTTTCAATACGTTATGTAGTTTTTGAGAAAAAGGTACATAACGTTTGAAAATCGTGGTTTTACAGGAGCGGGGTTTTATTCCGGCGAGATTGTTCCACGTCGCACTGGAATACCTATGTATTCGATCGTTTTTCGGCCACTTCCCGTGATCGGATCATTACAAGATTAGTATCAAAATAAGCGGAAAAGACTGCAGAATCAAAATCTGAAATAAAAAATTTATGACTTTTTCAAAAAATTTAGTCGTTTATGTCCCCTTAATCGGTGCGAGAAATGGAAAACGAGTGTAATGTCTGTTTGTTTGTGCTATCAGCCAACGACCTTAACTTTCACCGGTGTTGCTTGGACGAACCCCACCAAGGTTGCTCGTATCCTGGCAGGTACCATAGGATAGGAGTTGCTGAATAAGAAGTAGTGAACCACTATTCGATCCCTACAGTAGCGCAAGACGTCGAGTTTCATCTCCTACTTTGAGTTCCGTAGTGTACAAAAATGACTGAAGAGTCACGAATTGCAAACAATTGATTGGTAGAATCAAGAGATGCACTCGTAAAGTTGACATAACGGCCGTATAACGCTCCTGTTCCGACATCAAACGGAAGCTTCGCCGAACAGCCGCTTACAGACCGTTTCCAAATATTTACTAATTTTTTCAACAATGGAAAATGTATCTTAAATTTGTATAAATTAGACCTTCTTCAAATATCTTTGTCTTTTTTTGACAGCTTGAGAAATTAATTCCAAAATTTTAGTTGCCACCCGTTATATTGTTTCTGGATTTGGTTTAAACAAGACTGAAGGAAAAATCGCTTACGTATAGAATAAAAATACGGAATCCCAAAAACGAGTCTTGAGGGACACCAGAAGCGACATGAATTGAAACTGGTTTCATTTCATGAGATTTTATTACTTCTTTGCGATTAGTCAAATATAGTTAAAGACTTTTCAATACTCTAGGTTCATTTGCTAGTCGTTTTGCAGTTGAAAATAACCTTGGAGTCAGTCAGTTATCAGCATTAAATGACCGTTACATGTAAGTAAATCGATTGGAAATTTTGGGAATATTTTGATGGTTGATTTAGAAAGTTGTAGAACAGATAAAATACATCCATGATAATTACGGTCATCAGATTTCTGTTTTGTGTTTAAAAATTAGCAGAATTTTTTTGAATTCCAGTGATGTACTGAAAACCAAAACAGTGGAGCAAAGTGTTCCACAAACAACTCAAAAATTATGAGAAAATTCCATCGGAACTAAAGCCACTTCAAATATTCGAGTATTACAAAACGAATTTTTTTCTTGAATTTGGTTCGACAATAATGTTCCTTGAAATTCCTGAAAAAAAGGTAAAACTTTCATGATCACGATCTATATTTTTACAAAAATAACATTATAAATTTGTTGAATGGACTGACAAATCTAAGGAAGAGTATGAAGAGCTGTCAGATTTTAACTAAACCTCACAAAATTTAAAAATACGTTGGACAACGCTTTATTTCACACACAGTTTTAGAATTTCGGAAAGCAGTGCTGATATCCAAATTTAAATTAAATTTAAGAAACTTTTTTCTTTCAATTTTTAATGTTTCGCTTGCCTAGTTTACCGATCCGAATCGTTTGACATTCTGTAAAAGTCTTTTTTTTCTTCTTATTTTTTGCATAGGATTTTTACAAGACATTGAGAAAAGTTCGCTACCGTTATTTAACCCTCTAACTGATAAGGCCGTCTGTAGACGGCCTTCGCCTTTGGAGCTCCAGGGCCACATATGTAATTTAGTTTAAATTGACAATATGAAAAATGTGTTCAGAACAGATTTTTTGACATTTTTATGTATTAATATCACAACATTTTGACCGTGCATTCAAAAGTTATCATCTAATATCCCTACTTTTGAACAAAAGGACATCCAGATCAAAATGATCGACCTCAAAGTTTTTGTATGTATAATTTGCATGTTTTATTTCAATTGCATGAGCTTCTTTTGAATGTACTTCCATGAAAAAATAGTCACTAGCTTGTTTGCATCGTTTTACAATGTTGCGCGTTAGAGGGTTAAATGTTATTTCATAATGATGCTGCAAATCAACTTATAAGTCTTGATTTTTATCTCTTTGAGAACACAAATCCGCACCCACAATGAAACATCAATTTCGAATTAATAGCCAGTACAAACAGTAGCCTGACACCGCAATCACAGTTGATTACGATTCATTTCATCCGAACCACTTCCCCCTCCAAAAACAAGCGGGAGAGCAATCGTACACATTACTGTCACACAACAAATCACAATTATTAATTGGGTAAATTTCGTTATCTATACCTACAACATTGTTTTCCAACCGCTCGAACGTCCTAGCGAACTGGTTCGGCAGCAAGATCCTTCGAATGGCCCGCGATTGCTCCTCGCTATCGCCGCCATCAGCCCTGCCGCCGCCACCACCGCCACCGGTGCCGCCGGAAGTGGTTATGTTCCGACTCGTTTTGGTTGACTGGCATCGCGCAATTAACTCGTCCGGATTTTTGCTAACAAAGGCAAATTGAAGCAAGATGCCATTCGCCGGGAAAAAGAGAGAAAGAGCAAAAAAATCGAATTAGTACGAGGAACTCTTGATTGGAACTGGGATGTCCGATTTTTTCGTGGCAAACTAGCTAAACAGAACTACAAAACTAAAGTGAAAAAATATACGGTTGATAGCCCGGAAAGCAATAAAAAAAACGCTCACTCTCATAGTCGGCAACATTGCATAACAACAATTCGGTTCGCAATCGCAACTAAACTGATCATCCCAATCAACCTAACAAGCCTATAGCACGGACCAAGGATGTTTATATTTCCTATTATCATTTAGTAGTCTGATTCTCAAGCGGCTGCCAATGTAAATAAATATTCGCCTCATTCATTGTGGATGGAATTGTCGAGCGAGCAACCTCATCAATGGAACGAAACAAAGCGTCCATAAAACGATCCAACGACGAGCTGAGAGCGTCCTCGGCCATGCCCAGCCACCGACCGCTAGAGCCTCGATCAGCATCGTGCACCGTAATTTTGTTCCCGCTAAATAATTAACAGAAATTAAGCTGGCTTGGAAACTGTTTTCACTCTTATCATAAGAATTCGTTCGGTCGAAATAGAATAGGATGTTCACTGGTCTGTGTCTTTTGTTTAATTTTTCTTTTCTTTTTTTGCCAGGGTGCTGCTGAGTCCAGGGCAATGAGAAGAGAAACGATATCCGTATATTCAGTGAAAGAAGGGAGGAAAAAGCTATCCCTCTAGCGAAGATACTGATTTTCCCGTTGATTTAATTTCCATGCGAGAAAAAACAAAACGAAACTAGAGCCAGTGAAATTGAACTGGCAGACAGGGTTGTACTAAAATAATGTAACATTTCTAGGCTCTAGGAATAAAGGAATGAACACATTCTTCACGTATACTTACTTACTGTTTGGACTACTTGCTAAATAAAATTTATGTATTTAATCCAATTTTTTTACGCAGCAGAATAATTCCTAATGCAGCCCTTCTATCAACGATGAAAGATGCCGACCAGCATCGGGAAAAACCCCCAGACAGAACGGCGCTGAATAGTCGCGTAACAAATGACTCGAGAGCTTTATCATTATCATCCGTAATCAGTGAATGGAATCTGATACAATGCTGGCTCTGTACGGCGGAAAGTGAAAGCTTCATTTTCTAAACAAGGAAAATAAATACACAACAGCACACAGATGCAAACGCCGCAAACAATCACATGCTTGCAATATAGCTACTCTGGCTCAGCGGAAAATGTCGGAAAAAAGAAATGTTTATTTCCATTTGTATTTACAACGTTTCGTCGGCAGTGAAATTTATTTTCACCATTTTTCATCGCTCGGCTTCGAATCAGACTGTTGACTTCACCCCATTTCGAATACCTTCTGATAACGTCTGCCAGTGTACAATTTCAGCCAAAGGATAAACAAGGATACAAATGAAGAAAAGTAAAAGTCTGTCAGAAAGATAATGCTTTCCCCCATAATACTACAGCAGACCGAAAACAGAGGGAATGATTTGTCGAGACTAACATGCCGACTAGTGACGCAGTGTTAGGCGGAAACGTAAGATAAATTCACAAATGAAAGATGCTCTTAGAAATGATTGATTAAAAGTAATATACTCCCAGCTGCCTTTCCGTTGGGTGAGAGTAAACGAGTGTACCGGAAACATGTTATCTTTAAGCTGTTTCTGCCATTACAGGCCAAAAACAACGGCTGATTTGCAAAGCAGTGGTGCAGAAAATTTCGGGACAATCAATTGTGTGGTACCTATCGTTGTTTCCTAAACCTTTTGCAAAACGATTTCACATTGCAATTAACCAAGCTAGCTCGGGTTAAAGATTTACTCCAAAAGTCATTAAGAAATCTGCTCAGCACTATCGATTGTAAAGAAACCAAAAACCAAATTCAATGGTCATTGTTCAACCAAAACTCCGCTAGTTCGTGTTTTTCTTTCCACTTCGTAGTTATAATTAAAAAAGTTTGAATCACTCTGGTGAGTTACAGGGCAATATAATCGTCGGCGTAACACCGAAAGCGAGCAGGGTAAATGCCATTTAAACAAGAATAAAAATTTACAGAACAGCTAAATACTGACTTTGTTCGTCGGGTGGTGGCTGGCAAACTCCCACCCTCTGCAGCTGCACCCCCGAACCAAACCTTCCCGCTCTCTAAACTGATATTTACTTTCACTCAACCTGTGAATTGTACTGCTAAATTGCATACGAAATTGTTTTCTCTCGTTTTTCCGCTTTTTCCCTGGCATTCTCGAGCCCGAACCAAGCTCTCGCCAGTTCCGCATCGAGCGAGCGAGCGAGGTGGGTGGCAGCAGCAAATCAGCTTTCCCACGTCGCGTCGGTATTTGGAGGCACCACTGCGGTTTCGCGAAAACGCAAATAGACGAGAGCAAATTGCAAGCTAGTTATCCACCACGATTGACTTTGCTTTTCATTATTTTCGCAGCCGAAATTGCCGTCAAAGTTGAAGTGCTGTACAAACACAACCGCATGCGTTTCGTTACAATCAGCTGAAACCGAAAAAAGGGCATGAAAACATTCAGCTTTGTGACCTACAATTTCATTAAATAGTTTGGTAGTGTAATTGTGGGTTGTTGATTCGAAAAATAAAACTTTGAAGTTGATAACCACTATTAGTTATATTACTGTTGTTTAACTTCAACCAACTCATGACGACCGGTTGTAAACCAATACCATACGTACAGTTTAATAGCTAATACGATTCTTTGATGTGCTCATAAACAATGAAGATACAGCAGCTCCTATCTCGAACCCATTCGCTTGTTGAAAGATTGGGACCACTTTGTCCGAACACTAGGTCGTATGGTAGAGGAAGGGGCACTCATGCTTTCGCTGAGTGTAGACCCAAGGAATACCCTTACCAGCAGTAAGCATCTGTTTCCAGGTCAGATGCGGATTATGCTCTCAGGTCAACTTACTTACTTACTTACTTAATTACTTACTTACTTACTTACTTACTTACTTACTTACTTACTTACTTACTTACTTACTTACTTACTTACTTACTTACTTACTTACTTACTTACTTACTTACTTACTTACTTACTTACTTACTTACTTACTTACTTACTTACTTACTTACTTACTTACTTACTTACTTACTTACTTACTTACTTACTTACTTACTTACTTACTTACTTACTTACTTACTTACTTACTTACTTACTTACTTACTTACTTACTTACTTACTTACTTACTTACTTACTTACTTACTTACTTACTTACTTACTTACTTACTTACTTACTTACTTACTTACTTACTTACTTACTTACTTACTTACTTACTTACTTACTTACTTACTTACTTACTTACTTACTTACTTACTTACTTACTTACTTACTTACTTACTTACTTACTTACTTACTTACTTACTTACTTACTTACTTACTTACCTACTTACTTACTCTATTTTGAGGTACCGCTCTCCAGTTCCTTGGGCACCGTGCGCTATCCGCGAGATCTCACTCCACGTAGTCTAACCATCCCGCTCGCCGCACCCCTGGCCATCTTGTTCCTACCGGATTTCAAGCTACCGGATTACCATCTTTGCATGGTAGTTGTCCGGCATTATTGCAACATGCCCTGCCTATCGTATAAGGCTGGACGGACCACCTTTTGAATACTGGGTTCACCATAGAGCTATGCGAGTTCATGGTTCATCCTATGCGTCCATACTTCGTTCTCCTGCACGCCGCCAAAGATCGTTTTTAATACTCGTCTTCCGAAAACTCCGTGCACTCCCAGTAAACCAGAGATCGTATATTGATGTTGATATTAAATTTTATATATATGTGGTTTTAGTGATGACGTTTTGGTCATCGGGTTACTAGTAAACTAGCTTATTTGCTGTCTAGGCCAACGTTTCAAGGACTTTATTTCCTCTTCATCAGGGCAAAAACATATTAAACTAATTCTTGTCAAGTTTGTTGGGGTGGGTTTTTTCTGCTATTGGTCGAACTACAACGGTCATTCCTGTACACAACACAGTACAAATCCGGTCATAATCTCTGATTACAGCTTGGTTCGACCCATGCACCTTCCAGCATTGGACAAAAGATAGGAGTCACAACGACAACTTGTTAAGCATAGCTACCTATTACCCCCCCCCCTTCCTTTCCACCCTTCCCCTTCATTCCCGGAAAAAAATCCTTCTTCATTACTTTCCCTTACCGTCCCTTCACCAATTGTAGAATCATCGTTTCAAAAAAATATTAATATATGCCTGACCGCATTTCAAGGTCATGACTAAAATCACGAGTTTGGTCAATTGTCATAGGAACGGAGCCTTTCTCCGAAGAACCGCGCTAAGAAACGCGGACTAACACGCTTTCGGACGAACAGCGTCACACGCAGTACCTTGCAAGTCGTAAGGGTCTGCACAGTGTCGTCGTCCTGAAAGTAAAAACACGTTAGATTTAAACTTCTCGATCGGTGGTTTCTACAGTAGATGGAGGAAGAGGCACAATTTGTGTCTAAAAATAGACCAACCCATGTCGCTATGGTTAATAAGGGGGGTTGTGCAGAATTCTTTTGTCCTGCCTCTGTGGTTCAAAGGTACACGGGTACCAGTGAGCGACACGCCCTGGCAGGTGTTGTGGGTTCAAATCCGGTTATAATCTCCGGTTGTAGAATCATCGTTTCAAAAAAATATTGACACTGTCATTTAGTCACAATTCATACAAAATCGTAAATATGATGAGAATAAATCTAATCTTGATGTATCAGATGCGATGCATACACGACGACTTTGACTTAAAAGGTGCAAAAATATCGTTCAAGGACTCATGTGATAGCAGCTTGGAGGTAACGATCAATGTTACCGATTGGAATGTTGCGGGTTCTAGACTAGGATGAAACAGATAGTTTTTAAATGATTAGACAAAAATACACAATATTTATAAACTTTCCTTAGTAAAGCGAAATATCTTAAAAGCTATGGAAAAAGCCTTTCCCCGAAAGCGTTACCTTTTTTATACCATTTTACTTTTGCGGCGAATATTTTGGTAGTAATAGCCTGCTCTATATGCAATTCGCCGCCACATGGAAGTCCGTGTACTAGGTTACACAAGATCGTATATGTTACTATAGAGAAGGAGTCGGAATGATTTCGTAATTGAGTAGAAACGCAATCCTTGAATAGGAGAAACAAAGTTTTACATCTAGATATAGCCAATCAGCTCCGTCATAACGTTAATCGTAAAAAGTGATTTGTTAAATCAACGTTTCAATTATTTTGATAAACACATGCATGTATATGGCCTCCACTTTCGTAATTGCAGGCCATTTTTGCACATAATATACGATTTATTTATGTTGTGTATCTCATTCAGGATTAAATTATACAGGCCAAAAGGTTTGCTGGGCTCACAGGTCCTCCTCGAGCATTGTCCACGTTTTATGCCCATAGAGAACAACCAGTCTAATGCGAAGTATGCGGAGTTAGAGCGGCTGCATCGTTCTCAGAAAACGCAAAAGTTCTACCAGAAACTGAACAGATCTCAGATCAGCCCCGTTTTATTTGATGGTAGATATGTTTTGGATGTCGTAGATGCACGGTCTTTTCGAGGACCTAATGCCAAAACAGAGCATTATCTTGTAGTACACAAGAATTGTGCCCAGCAGACCAACATATTGAAATGGAAATCAACGAGAAAGATACGGCTGAACAACCGACCAATTTCAGTGGAGGGAGTTTCTCCAATACTCTCGAAAAGTTGATGAGTACATTACCGAAAGATTGGGTAAGGCAGACAGGCGATAAAAACAAACAAGATCTATCGGATGGTGAAAGTTTGGTCCGCAACGTACTCAGCGTAACTGGGAGAGTACCTTGTAAGCCGCAGTTATACGTGTTTTGCCGCCATAATTGCAAAAGTCGTGACAATCACGATATTTGTAGATAGGATAAACTACTCCTTCCGTTCACTTCTCCTGTAACTTCTCATCTTCCCAAATCTTGGGAATAACCCAGTGCTGATCCGTTACCAGCATTTCTTGGGCATGTTTCTAAACCTTTGCTGGCAGGTGATCCTTATCGGCGGCTTGGTTGGTCTTCAGCAAACCGATTTCTCGTTTGAGCTCTTGAGTCTTGAAAGAAAGGCTTCGTCGTGGTCGTTTCTAAACAGGTTACCCTCCTTGTTCCCACTTCTCGTAGAACTCGCCCGAGTTATTTGTCCAAAATAGTGGTTAAATGCTACACAATCTCTATCATCCTTCCGGCGCTTTTTACTCCTCAGTATCTTGTTCATCAGACTCCGAGCTCGTCGGTATTTGGGCAAGTTCTCCCTAGTGGAAATGTACAGGTAGTTTTTCCAAGCTATTTGTTTTCTCTCCAACGCTTGTTGGTATTCCGGTTCAAACCAGTTCCAATAATTCAGAAGAACTCGGAAGAAGACAGATTGCACTGTCGCACAGTGGGGCAGATTGACCCGGCGCTCGGACAAAACCTCATAACTTCTTTCATATGCTTCGTAGAGCTTTATTGTCTTCAGCAACATTGTTTGTAATAAAATTTCGCATCTTTTTGTAAATTTTAAGTAGTTGTGTTTTTATTCCTATAGATGGCGTTGAAGTATAACTATTTAAATAATGACTTTAGAAATGTTGCGTCTTCAGAAAAGTTGTTTGTCCTGTAAAGTTACGTAAAGTTACTGAACATACCAAAACTGTAGGACTTACGAGAATCAAGTTATAAATATTTTAAATACTCAAACACATTTTTTTCAGTGTGTTGTCGAAATTGGTAGTCAGACGACCTCCTCTACAAATTATCACAAGCTGTATATCAAAAGTAATTTAGTATTATTACTCTAGTATAGGGTAAATCGACCATTTGTAGACCTTTCTATAAATTATTTTGAACTCGTAACGCGAAACACCCAACCGATGGCACTTACAATATTAGTAACTTTCGAATAAGGCTAAATATATCAATTTATGCTGCAAATCTCTATATTTTACATATATTTTAAAACATTTTCCTTTTATTTCGCATCGAGAGGGTGCTTTAGTGCATTCATGTGTTTTTGATGGACTAACAATTTTAACCGATTTTAGAATTGACCAAACTCGTGACTTTAGTCATGACCTTGAAATGCGGTCAGGCATATATCAATATTTTTTTTTTTTTTTTTTTTGAAACGATTTTTCTGATTGATGAAGGGACGGTAAGGGAAAGTAATGAAGAAGGATTTTTTTTCGGGAATGAAGGGGAAGGGTGGAAAGGAAGGAGGGGAGGGGGGTAATAGGTAGCTATGCTTAACAAGTTGTCGTTGTGACTCCTATCTTTTGTCCAATGCTGGAAGGTGCATGGGTCGAACCAAGCGATTTTAGAAGTCATTTCTCATTGCAAAGATGAAAATATTTCATACTTCTTTTGCTCTGTTAGCATTTGTTTTGATTTTTAAAGGATAAATTACGGACATGTTTGCGTATTTTATGGTATGCCTCTCGATCGTTTATAATACTAGGTTTCCGTAGTACAATCTCCGTTATATTTGAAATTTTTATTTCATTAGTTTGGCCATACGAAGCAAATGGATACGAGTGGCGAGATAGACCGTCATCGACCTCAGCCAAAGCCTGGCAGAAGGCACACAAAATAACGAGCAAAAAATATGCAATCTTTTTATCCTGCAAACACGTATCAACATGTTGGACTCCAAATAAACAAAATGGAGGCTTGTTCAATCGAGCTGAAAGTCTATCCGCACATATTCTACTGCCAATTTGACTTGAAACAGAGCTAATTGGAAAAAAGCTGTTAAGGAACATTTTTGTTGTTTAACAGCTTATCAAACGCTTCTTCAATTGGTTTTAGCTATACAATAGTTGAATAAGCTACTCTTAAGCCAAATTGTTTGTTGGGTGTGTGTGACTATGTAATGTACAGCAGGAATGAACTTCGCACTGGCGCGCGCATTTACTAATTTGTAGCCTAAAATGCCGGAAAACATGCATTCGGAAAACTTTAATATCTCCGAACATCGCAACTAGTAGCAGCTAATTTTTTTCTTATTAGTAGTTAACACCTTGAATGTTGATTTTATGGTAGTGTCAGAGCGGAAATCTGTGGAAATCTTTTTCTACACACTATTGAAAATTGATAAAAATAATAAATTTTTTGTTCTAAAACACTTCGCCAGAACAAAGCCTACAACTGAAAAATCTGTCTTAATATCACCTAAACTATTAGTTTATAATCCCTTTAATGTGAATTGTCCTTTAAAAGTATAGAATTTTAAGCAGCATGGTAGCTAGATACTAAAAGATTGAATGATTTTTATTTTTTCATTTTCCAAATTTTTTTACACTGTGTTTCACCTTCTTTAATGCCTATTGAAAAAGCACTTTTTAAAATAATTTATGCATATTTCTTATAGATTATATGTCTACTATACGTAGAATATTAAGTTTGACAGAATATCTCAAATAAAAATTTTGGGGTTTTGTCCGAGCTTTTTCGGGTTCTGCCCCATAGTGTGTCGTAGTCGTAGTTCTCGACAGATTACAGCTAGCCAAACTACCCAATATTCATCCGAAAAGGACGGTTTTGACGTGTCTGGTGTAAGAGTAATAGAATTAAGTACTGTTATTAGGCAATGGTCAGAGTCAATATCCGAACCTCGCAATGATATTTGAGAAAAACCTACGATTTATGAGAACGTCAAACTAGTTATTGTACGTTGATCAGAAGATCTCCACTGACTGGATATATTTCTCAAAAAAGATACAAAAAGGCCTCTGAAGGCTGCAAAGTTTATTAATTGTTAGTCGTTAATATTCGTATCGAAGTGCAGTTCATATCCCCGATGGCGATCTTGATGTTCAGGGGCAAACAGCCGTCGGTACGGTATATCCAGTGGCACATAAAACGCTTCCTTGTCATGATTGGCTCTACTTTTATGATGATGCTGTAATTGAGGCAACAGCCTTTTTTCCTTAAGAGACAAATCCTCTCGTTCACCGCCTTCCAATCTGTCATGCTCCCAACAAGATACTCTTCTAGATCTTGGAAGCGTTGTCTATTTCTAATAACACAAGAATTCGTTGAACAATACTAGGCGGGTTCTATAGCAGCCGGTGGTAATACGGATCAAATTTTCTGTATACTGAGTTCCCCGCAGTGCTAGGCAAGTTCATCCTTCGCCTCCAGACTCCGTTCTCCTGTACGACGCTGAAGATAATTCTTTCGACAACTCGTCTCTCGAAAACTTCGAGCACTGGCAAGTCCTCCTCATAGTAAACATGACTTCCGCTGAAAACAAGCCTCCAAATCTCGCGACTGGTGTCATTGTCCAGAATCACCAGTGCGCCAAGAAGACAAATTCGCCAGCTACCTAAAACTCATCACCTCGGTTCTGTCTGCCAGCATGTGTTTAGTTTTGGACGTTTATACCGTTTATCCCTCACCACATATGTTCCACCAGTAATGTCCATGTCATCGGCAAAGCAGAAGAATCAACTAGATTAATTGTTGTTAATATTCGCTTGGATCATAACACTATATTAAACAACAGGCATAAAAGACGAAGCTCTCTATGAGATTCAAGTGAACTCGACATGTAGATTTAATCAGTCTGATAAGCTTCCTAGGGCAGCCGTTCTGATTCGTGATTTTCCATAGCTCATTTCGTTCGATGTTATCATGTGCATCTTTAAAGTCAACGAACAGGTGAACTTTGTATTCACCTGTTTGGAGGACCTGCTACAGCGTAAATATTTGATCCGTTGACTGTTTTTCAAAGAACTCGACTTGACAAATTCCCACAAATCTGTTCGCTATTGGTGATAGTCGGCCAAAAATGATTTGAGAGGGCACTGTAGGCGGCATTGAGAACGGTAATCGCACGATAATTTTCACAGTACAGCTTGTCGCCTTTGTTCTAAGGCGAGTAGATAAACCCATCCTTCCACTCTTCCGGTAGCTCTTCAGTATCTCAAATTCTACCAACCAGCCGGTACAGACAAATGGCCAGTTTTACCGGTCCTATATTAATAACCTCGGGTTCAATACCATCCTTCCCAGCCGATATATTGTTCCATAGCTACTTGATGGCCTCCCTATCTTCACATATCATTGGACTGGGTACCTCTTTCGTGTTTGTTGCACCATCAAAAATGCTTTCCCCGCCACCATGGTTCTCCGCCCGAGGTGTTCATCGAAGTGCTGATTCCACTTTTTCAGCCACCAGCACCTCACGATCGTCCATCAAGTTATGTCCATTTCTAGCCAGGCTCATTTGGTCTCTATGGGATGCGTTCAGTTGCTGATAAATCTTCCACGTTTCCTAAGAACGGTGCAACTGCTCTAACTCGGCATGCTCCTTCTCCTCCTGGGAACGCATTTTCTTGGAATTTGAGATTTGGGTTCGCTGCATCGTTTTCTGTCCGTGTATAAGCGTGTTCTGAAGTGTGGAACTGCGCATCTTTGCCGCATGCGTCACGTTCTCTTCGTCTATCACACTCCTAAATTTATTCATATCAGTCGTTCCGCTGTTAAGCTGTTAATGGCAGTTTTCATGGTATGCTAACATTCCTCTAGAGAAGCTTCGTTTAGTTCGTCTTCTTCCGACAGCGCAGCTTCAGTCAATGATGTCTGAGAAGTGTAGAAGTTTATGCCGGAAGAAGGTACAACGTGCGGCCATGTTCTTGGAGGCTGCAAAGTCGATAAGCACATCTGGTTGGTCAGGGGTTGTGCGGAAAGGATGTGTTCTTGCTCGAACGTCTGGGAAGCAATCAAAGCGGCTGCTACCCAGATTGTACTTGAGCTACAAAACCGCTGGAGAGCCGATCAACGGCGAATGCTCTCCAGGTAGTTGAGAGATCGGCAGTCCCGTGTACCTAATTTCCATAACTCATTTCCTAGTGAGGGTCTATTCTAATTATTCCTCATTCTTTACGAATATATATTCATTGCAACTGCAAGACTGCGGCACCAACCCCTCGTCTCACCTGAGAACCAACGAATCTCGAGAATCTCATCACTGCGACCAGTATAGTTGATCTATTGTGATATCGCCCGGGTGTTTGCTGTGTAACCTGCACTGCATTTCTTTTTGCTATAATCGCTATTGAATGAGCGATATGCTTATTAAATTTTATGCGTGCTTGGGTGTATTGGGGTCTACCCTTCCTTCAAAGCTTGACCTACCTTACCCACCTATTCCTCACTGCCAGTACTATCCCATATTATAGCCGGTGACCGGACGAGAGCCATAAATACGATAGCCATACGGACGGTTGCCATACGTACGAATGCCATATAGACGATTGCCATAATGTATGTTTGCCATAATAGACGGAAGCCATACAGACGAATGCCATAATGTATGTTTGCCATAATGGACGGAAGCCATAATGTACGTTTGCCATAATGTACGTTTGCCATAATTCATATTTTTGGTTTGGAGATCCAGAACTACACTTCGACCAGTTCAAAGCTTAAAGGACCAGCGCGACCAAGTCGCAAGAGGCCTAACTGATTCAGATTAAAAAAGCGGCTTTGCGAATAGACTTAGACAGATGTGATTTCTGCGGGGGGCTGTCCCCCCGCAGTGGCCGGCACTTCCGACGGGAGCCATAATGTACGTTTGCCATAATCCATATATTTAACGTTTCCTAGATGATTCAGGGCGAGCCGGCCGCAGGCAACGGCGAGTGTTCGCCGGTGACCCGCCGTCGGAAGCGCCGGCCACTGCGGGGGGGGCAGCCCCCCGCAGAAATCACATCTGTCTAGGTCTATTCGTTTTCCTAGGTTTACCGTCCTCTAGTTAGTTTTCCCTAGTCCTCGCATCGAGATACCCTTTATAAAATAAAAGCGGCAAAGCCGCTTTTTTTGACTGAATAAATTGTTCGGTGTTAAGTCAGACCGAACCAAGCCGCAAAATTTAAAACAATGGGTTAATGACACCAAGCGACTGACAATTTCCTAGGCTACATTTTACTCTAATCAGATAGGGGTGGGCACCACTAACCGAAATTTTAGCTTCGCTAACAGCTAATCCGCTAAATCAAAACGTTAGCTTCGATAACCGCTAACCGCTAAATCAACCAACAATTTAGCGGAAGCTAACGCTAACCGCTAACAGCTAAATTTGTTAGCACTGTAGAATTAGCATTACTTTGATAAGCGCTGATTTCAGCAATAAAAGAAAATTTTTGTTTCAAAGGTCTAAGAAAAAATTCCTAAGATAATTCCGTGCAAAGAATTGCAGGCATTCATGACAAATGTTTAAAGAACATTATCACTTCGCATATTATCACATTAAAAGGGTACAAAACATTTCCATGTTCCATGACATAGATTCCTCGATTTTTTATTGGAGTTTTCCATTGCTGTAAAAATATATGTAAATGCTTTCCAAATAATATTTTCTCTGGATTGCTTAATAAAAAGTTATTTATACCGTACCAGTAGTGGCGCATCTAGTAATAAAATTTCAAGTTTTTAGTAAAAATACAATGAAATCAAAATAAAAGGAATCAGAATCAGAAGGTAGAAAATTTGTAAAAAAATATTTTGTAGATAATAATTTTCCTTGGTTGTTGTGAAAAATTTATTGCGTTGAAATTTGGCCGAGCACTTGTGCATTTATAAAACGAGTGATGTCCGAGAAAATCGAAAAATCTCCCTTGATGTTATCAGTGAATGTAAGAGGCCTCGAAGTTTTTAAATATCGATTTATTTGAGTCCGCGTACAAAAGTAGTCCTCTACGGACTTGAGACAACAGCTTTGTTTACGGAAGTGCACTTGCCGTATTTGAACGAAAGATGTTGCGGACTATTTTTGGCGGAGTACAAACGGATAGCGGAGAGTGGCATAGACGTATGAGTTGTAGTCACTATTTGGGAAAAAGTTGGGAGACTACGGTGGGCCGGCCACATCGCAAGGATACCGAACGTAAAATCCGTTCTCTTCAAGAGCTCCACCGGCAACAGGAATAGAGGGGCCAAACGAGTTAGATGGTTTGACCATGTTGAAGCCAACTTGCATGTGCCGAGACGCGTAACAAATTGGAAACGAGTAGCCTAGGATCCAAAAGTACAATGGAGAGGAATTCTTGATACGGCAAGAGCCACCCCGGCTCTTGGCTGGTAAAGTACATACAAAAGTTTGGAATTTGGAATTCTTCGACCGAAGCCTGTGCGATATTTCTTACAAATTTTCCTTCTGCAAAAAAAAAGTTAGCGGTTTATTTAGCGGTATACAAATTTAGCGGAAGCTAACAAAAACGCTAACGGTTATAAAAATTAGCGAAAACGCTAACCGCTAACCAAAATGTTAGCTGAGCTAATTAGCTGTTAGCGGATTAGCGGAATTATGCCCACCTCTGTACTGATTATATAAATATTACAGCCAGAGATATGAGATGATTTCGAAATATTGAAAACCAAAAACAATGCAGAGTAACAAACGTTAAATTCGTTCTCAAAATCAGAAATTAGTTACTTGGTAGAATCTGACTGATCTCTTGCAACATGCTCATGCTGGTTCTTAAAACTTTGAACTGGTCGAAATGCTCTGGCCCACCATACCAAAAAAGCCGAATATATGAATTATGGCAAACGTACATTATGGCTCCCGTCCATTATGGCCAACATACATTATGGCATTCGTCTTTATGGCTTCCGTCCATTATGGCAAACATACATTATGGCATTCGTCTTTATGGCATTCGTACGTATGGCAACCGTCCGTATGGCTATCGTATTTATGGCTAATGGGGTGTCATCATTATAGCCGTCCCTGGCGAGGACTCATTCGTTCCTCTGACCAGTACACTTAAATATAGGAGGGACTTTTGCACTGTCAAGAGGCTTCAGTGGGAAAATATAGAATTCTGCATGAAGGAAGGGTAAACGAGGGGTCTGAGAATAAACCCATGCTAAAGTCACTTGACATTGAATGGCTTGATTCTACTAAGATTCGAACCCATGGCCATGACCACTCGCTTGTCAAACTCGGTAACCTTGCGGCTACGGAGCCCTCCACTCTTGAACACTTGAATTGTAGATTACTTTATGCGTCCAAATTCATTTTAGACAGGCTTTTTTTTTAAATATCTAACATATATCTAATATATCTAACATATCCATATATCTACTAAGAGGTGAATGAACCTTTTGGGTTTAAAATCTCCCTATAAAACAAACAAATATATCCATACATCTCACATATAAAACATACCGAGGCAGTATTGTCAAACATGTGAAAACATTTTTAAGTGTATATTTATAGACAAACTTCAAACTCAAAAAATTTTATATTATTAAACAACTGTAGAACCCACAAACGCCTAAGACCAGCCAAACTCATTCCAACAACTATGCTAGCAAATTGGGAGACACTACCAAAACCCTGCAATTCCCCACGGAGAAAGCAGCATTTTCGGTTTCCACCCGTGGCGTAAAGTACCGCACCATGCACACCGTATGAATGCATTAATTTAAATTTCAAAATAAATGAGAGTTTCGTTGCTTTTCCGGATATTCAGGTGCAAATGGGGAAAAGATCGTTATAGGAGAAAAATGAGCTCCATCTCTTTAGTCCCAAATTGCTGCCGCAGGAGAAACACGAAAACCCATTATTGCTTTCCGGTTCGAAACTTTTTCTGCCGCAGTTTTACACCAGCTACCATATTACTCTAGCTGCATTCCTTTGTTTTGCGAGAAGAGCCGCCCGGAACGTTTTCCCCCGAGGAACTGAACAAGAGGTGATGACACAAAAGTGTCGCCAGAATAGATCCCTTTCATTACACGTGCATTAACTGAAAGCCACAAAGCCGAAACGCCGCTGCATCGCAGACAATATAACCGAATGAGCAAAAAACGATGCAATCACACAGCAGTCAAATCGGTAGGTTCCGGAAATCCTTGGCTACAACTGTTTGTAACTAGATTGCTGACGTTGAGCAACGGCCACAGTACAGCCAGTGCAACCGGGTTCAGAAAAAAGGGTTCCACTTTGTCGGGAAAGCACTCGGGAAATTTACCCAAAACGAGATTTCCGTTCGTATGCTGCTTCGCTTTGTTGTTTCAAGTGCTGAAATGGGTCCAGTTATTTTGCCCTTTGACGCAAGGCAACCGGAATCGGGAGAGGCCGTTTTCAACCCAGAGAATGGGAAATCAAAATTAAAATTTAACTTCCTCGGGCAGTTTATCCACTCGTCAGCAAGTTCCCGTTGTACTTTTAATTATTTGCAACACTGAGCGCTTGTGTTTTGCAATTGAATTCTGATTGCTAATTTGATACCTTTTAACAGACCTACCCCATAATAGCTCATCACAATATTTGAGTAACTTCCAACATGCCCAAACATAAATGTTTAAATCACTTAATAATTATGAATAATAATTTAAAATTATATGTCAATACATAAATACTGTCCAAGATATAGACTACATACGTATACATAACAAATCAAGATATACCAGATATAAAAATACATTTCAATTTCATGGAACGTTTGACCGGAAATGTAATTCTCTAGACATTAAAAAGTGAAAAGATTGCAGCCTATAGCTTCATCCCTTCTGACTTACTTTATCACACAGACTGCAGTGGTCAGCAACACATTCGGATGGATTAACGTACCGACACAAATTGTCAGCGCCTTTTCAATTAAAACCACCCGATAGAGCCAGGGAAGCTGCTCGGTCAGTGCCGATTCCGATGCTGCTGGCGCTCCGACATGAGGATTTTCGTCTCCACTGGTTGCACTGTCACTCGCAATTGCAATCTGTTATACCGAAATTAAAAGGAAACAGTTAGTGGCTATAGGATTTCGAGAGTAGTCGGATGCTTCAAAAAGGTAAGGAGGTATGTTGGAATAAAAAATTAATATTATAGTATTTTTATACGGTTTTTAAGGTACACTCTTAGATGAGTTTACCTGTAAATACGTTGGATTTAGCTAAAACTTGGATAAAACTACTTAAAATGCCCCTAAAGCTTAGCTTAGCTTAGACTGATTGCACATATCAATGGTTGCACTCAATGATTGACCAGAACCAGTGAAATTGCACAGTGAATCAAATGAATGGGGTTGGGACTTACCGACCATTCTCATTGTACAAAATTCAGTGATTCGACATAATAATGATCAATAACTGCGCCGGCCACGTCCTTGCAATCAGGTGGGAACGGGGAAGGAATGTTAGTGTAATCTTTGCTGTTCTAGGGACCGTGTTAACCTCTGCATCCCTACAAAGATTACAGGAAGGAGTTTTGTTAGTAAGGTGGAGGGTTGTTGGATCAGGATTCACCTTGATAAGTGATGCGATCATTGATTTTTGCTTTTTTTAAGTGTAGAATTTTAGGTATGTTTTTCGCCTATTCATTATTCATTCGATCGTATTTAATTTTTTTATTATTATAGTTTTGAAAACATATTTATTCCCCCTACCGTCCCTTCATCAATTGTAGAACCATCGTTTCAAAAAAAATATTAATATATGTATGACCTCATTCCAAGGTCAAGACTAAAATCTTGAGATTAGTCTATATTTATTCCAACAGAAGTTTAAATGAATAGTTGCACTATTCCTGGGACTAAGCACAGAGTTATACATCAGGTATAAGTATTTATGGCAATATAAACTCCAAACAGCCGATTGTAAAGCTAAATCGTGCCTAACCGTGACAATAATTCGTCCCTGTAGATGGCGTATTTTATAGAGGACAATCCGTTTAAACCAAATACCGCGAACCGAAAAATGTGCCGGTAACGAAGAGGATTCAGATACACAAAACGAAGTGGTGTGGTCAGATTTACGTGGCCATCGCGAAACCGGTCATAGAAATCCAAAGTAACGATATAAAAAAATTATACGAGAAATCAGTTTACCGACAACGAAGATTATATGTCAACATAATCGAACCGTTCGAAATTACACGCGATCAGTCCTTAGATATCGATAAACATTTGTTGCTACACGCGAAGTCCGTTCCTTCTTAAACATTACTAGATATTTGATAATTAGATAATGATCTGTGGCTGGTTGCGCAAGGTAACTTCTATGGCATCCTTCGATCATTCAATGAACGGACATCATCGGTGTACGCATAATGAGTAACATGTTCAAATATTTATTCCCTCAATTAATCTATATCATACACCACATTAGGTAACAATCTTTTCTTAACCCCGCAGCGGTTTTTTTCAAAACGCTGCTGGCCAATCTATTTATGGATTAAAGTTTAATTATTATATTATATTTCTAACGTTCCTAATTTTTAAATAACATGAACCTTTTAGCAACCCTTCCCAAGTTCATATTTCTTCATTTATTTTCCATTTAGCGCGGTAATCTACCTACCAACACATAGGTACATCAAATTGTTTATTTACAGCGGGGTGCTATCCGTATCTTAACGAACGGTGTTTGACAGTCCACTGAACGAAGGGCGCTATTTCAAAAAATGCAAGAAATAGCGCCCGTCTGACAGGTAGATTTGCTGCCAACCTTTGTCGAGATGTGCTGAGATGTTGGCAACAAAAACATGGCACCCATCGCAAGCCCCTGTTTATTTACTCTGTTCTCTCTAACTGATGTCTAAACGCCCGCTGTCCATCAATGGTTCATATCCGTGGCCTACAGTTTTAATATATGCAGTATACTGTCAATACTATTTTATTATTGGCATCTCAAATTTAAACCAAACATGCCCGAACTTTCTATTTCAGATGTAAAATCAATCAACAAGGTATCTATTATTGTTTGCTTTCTATGACTGAACCGAGTTCACATTCACTATCCCGCACTGGACTGGCCCACGCGGCAATTTTTAGAACTATTTCACTCAAACTGTCAACGACTTTCTAGTACTACACTTAGCCATTCCATTACAGGGCTACCATATTAATAGATTTGTCAGCGAACCGGAGACACTTAAAATCTGTGTGCTGATTTGAGCGTAATGTAGGACTATATATAGCTTCATATTTATCTCCCAACCTCTTAAGATTTGTTCAGGTTTATTCAATATGTGATATAAATCTTTATTTGATCACGGAATCTTATTTTCTCTACTATATCAATGTTTTCCGTTTTCATAGCAGTTTCGGATACCCCACAGCTATCTGGCATCTGTGTTTTCTGCTATGTTGATACAAAAAAAAAACATTTCCATTAGCGATTTGGTTGTTTTCTAGAAACGAGTATACATCGAAGCTCTTTTAAAAACACACGGATATGAATTTTAGTAATGATTATGAAAAAGGAGATGGTCAGTTTTTATTCTGTGTACTTATTTGTTCATCTTGACGATCTTTCTTCCTCTGTTCTTCATCTCTGGATTTTGGTGCAATCACACACATACATATAAATATATATTCCATCTCACGCACAAGAAAGTTATCCGGTTTTTTCAAAGCCCATTTCCATGCAAAATCGAGTTTCCACCATAATAAACTTATTGTTCTAGTAAAAAGCACTTTGTTATTCTCACTTTTCCATTATTCTGAATATGAAAACTCCCCGAAAACACAGTTAAATTTAACTTTTTACGGGACTAAACTATTCCAACCGTTAATACGCTTCTCTAAAACTACTTAAAATGCCCCTAAAGCGTACAAACTCAGATTTTGAGTGCCTAGCAATTTTACTCAATTTTGGCTACTTGCTGCCGATAATTGAATTATTTGCTGTGACAAATAATAAATTTGTGTTCCTATTAGCAAATTCCACAATACTTCAATCAAAATTAATTCTTCCGAATTCAAAGAAGTTAAGTTGAAAATGAAAACAAATACAGGGGTTAGACAAAATGTTCGGGACAGGCAAAATTTTGATGAAATTGAAACGCCCATAACTTACATAAACTTTTTTCATCACTTGTATCTTTTTCTGTCATGGAAATTTATTCATATTCATATTTTATCCCAAAACAAGATTTCATTTCCAGTCCATTGGTCGAAAAAGAATTGAAATCCGACGAGAAACAGCCAAGTTACGGCCATTTTCGCAAAATCACCACTAGTAACATCTATTGTTCTGGCTAGTTTAGGACATGACGCAAACCGTGTCAATATAAGCATCAAACGTTAAGGTTTTATGAGCCATTGACACTGGAAGCATTTCCAGGTTCGCAGCGTGCCATGACAACCCTGTAGCAGGTTCTAGGTACCCCGGCTGACGTGGTCGTTTCTGGAAATATTCGAAATCATGACAATATGAGTATCAAACTTCAGGATTTTCAACCCTCGTAAATTTTTGAAGCTTGACATCCATATTGGAGTGGTGTTGGTCATGTTTTAAAATGGTCATAAAGGTAAGACATTACTGGCAACATTTCCAGAACCGATTTCACTAAAATGGCCATATCTCGGTTGTTTCCGTCGGATTTCCGTTCTTTTTCGACCAATCGACTGGAAATGAAATCTAGTTTTGGGATAAAATATGAAAATTAATAAGTTTCCATGACAGAAAAAGATACAGGCGATTTAAAAAATCAGTTTTTGACATACCTCCAAACAACCCGGAATATCTCCGTTGTCCGCTGACTATTGCAAATTTTGAAGTATTTTTGGAAAACTAGGAAAATTTCCCCGTCGAATGCAATTCGTTTCATCTAAAAATGTTTAATTTTGTAAAAGTTATGGCCGTTTGAATTTCATCAAAATTTTGCCTGTCCCGATCATTTTGTCTAACCCCTGTAGGTCATAGTTGAACCAATATATTGTAGTATTATTTATATTACGTTACGTAAACGTTACGTTTCGAGAACATGCACCCTATTCTGTGATGTAAACATTCCGTCAATCTGGAAACACCGGCAATTTGCAGAACTCCGCAGCAGAGATGCCAGAAGTGAAGACATGTCTTCATTTTGAAGACATTTTAGAGGATTTATTTTGAAATGTCTTCACTGGAAGACACTTGAAGACATGTCTTCACTAGAGTGACTGTATACAGAGTGGCGACAATGTCAAAATTGGAATGATAATTATCTGTCAGTGTCATTCCAATCGAGCAGACCTATCCAACGCGTATGCAGGAAAGAGAAAGAAAAACCTTGGAAAAACCGCATTGCATACATTTGGGATGACTTGTCGCCACTCTGTATATAGTCACTCTAGTCTTCACCATGCAATTTAAATGGGCGGGAAGTTCTGGAAACCCGGAAGAAGACAAATGAAGACATTTTTTCTTGATTCGGGAAGACTTTTCAAAAATTCACCTGGTAACCCTACTCCGAACATAGATACGGTGGGAAAAACGATTTGACAGAAAGTTATCGTTTTGTTGTTTTAAACGTAAATCGTTTTCTTTGACAAGTGAAAGTAAAAGTAAAATTTAAAAGCAAGTACATGTTAAAAAACAGGATTAGATTACGGTTTAAAAACTGTTTAGATTACGCGAGTGACTGAAAAGGGAACTGGCTTTAGAAAAAAATTTGGATAACAGCGTCAGAAGTGGGATTCCCGGCCGGAATTATGTAGCTACAACAATGAACCGAATGTGTCGAGATGATCTGGTGCAATGGTTTCAGGACAACCAAAACGAGTTTCTAACATCAGGAACAGTGCGACACTTACGATAAATGACGACAGCCATTGCGGAGCGCTACAGGAGACAGCAGACGACGACGCTCTGGGGCAGAGCGTCTCCATCGAAGAGCAACTGGACGCGAAACTACGAGCACAGACTAACAGACGTAACATTGGAGCCTCATTCCATCGTCAATAAACACGATCATATCAAATTTTCGCTTAAGCCAAGACTCAAACAACAATCGCTGCGCGAGAACGCCGCTCGCCTGCGCTGGCGCTGTTGTCAGATAATATACAAGTAAATTTAAAGCATTGCTTTTTTTATAGATTATAGTCACTTTAACAGCTTATGTCATTCGTGACTTCTGCGGAGTTGGGATTTGAACCCGGGTCCTCGGCATGAGAGGCGTGAATGCTGATCACTACGCCGGGACTGACCCCCATTGCTAAATTTATAGCAACGTACTCTGCGTAGCGCGAAGACTAAATCAGGCGATGCTAGTGTTTTTTTTTTTTTTTCAAGTTTTAGGGGTATCTATGAAACGATGTTTTGTTAGAAAATTTGATCGAGGTGTTACGTCTGTTAGTCTGTGCTACGAGTGCTCTTAGAACTTCACGGGGCAAATCACTTCCTGCATAAATATTCGATATGTGATAAATATATTTACTAGTTTAAATTTGTCCACCTCATCAACTCTTGCCACATACTGTTACGGGACTTGATGTATTGAAAAAGGTGGAAACTTTCGTAAAATATTCATCAATACCGGTAAATATATTTAGCACCCGGGTACAAGTATGTAAATATGCATAAAAATATTTAATAAATTTAAAGTGATTCGCCCCGTGTAGAACTCCGTTGTTCTGGTTGTTGTTGTTGCATTTTTATATATGGGCATACTTTGATTCACGAAATTGAAGTCTATGACAGGAAAGCTATCGAAGAATGTTATGCTGTAGACATTAGCAAGAAATTTATATTCTGAAATCCATAGCAACTAGAATATTGTCTGCCAACTAATGTTTAATCATTACATCAGCACTCGCATGCAGTTAGAATTTAATTTTAGTAAATGAAATGATTCAAAAGTGTTGCTAGTCCAGATGCGTCACTGTCCTGCTCACAGCTGCGAATTGAATTTTACTGTGAATTGGGTATTTTAGCGGTATATAAATTTTCACATATTATGGTAACATATGATGTTACTGTATCGTCACATGAAGACTTTTTCAAATTTGACGAGTGAAAGTAATAAAAATAGCATTTTTTTAATTTAAATTTTTTTTTTTGGATAAGACGATAGCTGAAAAGTAACCCACTTTTCTTCTCAGCTCACCTCAGACAACACAGTGAATAGATAAACTATGGTCATCGGACGATACAGGTTTCATATGGGAGCTGTCAAAAGCTCGGTCAAAATGAAGAGCTCTATCAGAAAGATAGAAGCGAGGGAGAGAACTTCTGACATCATTTCAATCAATCAGCTTGGTTGATATCTGTCAAACAGCAAATCATTCTATTTTTGATTTTTATTAATTTTTTCATTAAATATTGACTTAGTTGAAATAAAAACAGAACTGTTAGATTCAGAAAACGACGAGCTATCAAATAAGGTGAAAAAATCCACTTTTTTGGAAAAATTAAAATACCCAATTGCTATTTTATTTGAAAAGTTGAAGCTTTTGTCCGAGACACTACCGCCATGTTAACGTAGGACCACGGCAAGTTGGTTTTTATATAGTTAACAGCTTACTTATTCAAATTATTTTTATGAAAACAAAAAATATGGCAATTTTGCTAAAGAAAAAGTGTATAATACGTTGTAAAACTGTAATGGAACAGATATTGGATTTTTATGCCGATGGCGACTTGAGAATCACGGAAAGAAATCCAATTCCGATACCGTGGATAAAATCATGAAATCAATAAGTTTGAATTGCTTTTATATCATGACTGAACTGCCATATCAGGCGGCACAAAATCATGAATAATAATAGTTCATGATCTTGCGTTCTTTTTTTCTGTATTTCATAAACAGAAGTCTCAGTTTTCAATATTAAGCAACGAGAAAACGTTATTTACTCAATTATTTGAGCTATTAGCGTTCAAAATCTTTAATTTTTTCATGACGCTCGCGCTTTTGATTTTTTTGGAATTCACCCTGTACCAGCTACCTTCCTATGTCCTATGTCAAAATTGTTTAAATTTCGCGGGTGACTAAAAAGTAAACAACTAAGATCGCTTTTGGCTTTAAAAAATAAGTTTGGATGACAACATTGTCCATAAACTGTCCCATATCCATATAGTAGCATACATAAAATACATTCTAGACGTCGCTTATTCATAGCCAAGAAAATGTAGTGCGGTATATAAGAAACATCTGAACAACATCTCAAAGGTTAAAGAATTGAACAATCAAAAATTGGTCAAAAATGACTAGATGTACATAGGAAAAACATTTGATTATTATGCGTCCGATTTTAAAAATGCAAACTGCCGAGTTTTAGATTTCACACCTTTCATCAAATGTTGCACCGCTGCTTATCCATCTTATTTGATGCATAACGCCAATTTGCTTTGAACCGTTTTCTGATTTTTGTGGAGCTTCGGCTTTGCGATTGCCCAATCTTTTCAATTGAGCGCATTTCTTGCGAGTTTGAAGGGGTTTTTCTCGTGTAGTACTTATTCGATGTTATCAGTATACCATTCCTGAACCCTTTCCCCTACAGAAACTATAGATTACAGAGGCGCCGAGACACTCAAAAACCGCTCAATTTTGAACGAAAGCGGAGAGTTACCTTTATTTATGATGGTACTCTCCGTTTTGTTTCAAAATTTAGCGAATTTTTGTCTCTGTGCCTTTGTAATCTATAGTCTCTGTACTTTCCCCGTAGTGACAGGAAGCAAGATGGCTCGACCAGGTTGACGCCGACTTGCGTGTGTCGAGACGCTCAACAAATTGGAGACGAGTAGTCCAACACTAGGTACCGTGGGGAGAAATTCTTTATACGACAGGAGCCACTCCGGCTCTACGATAGAAAAAAGAAGAAAAAGACAGAAAGCAAGGCCTGGCCAAAAAATATCACGAACTACAGTCTTGTAACAAGTCAAGCGTTTTTTTCTACAAATATTCTTTAACAAAAATATCTTACCAGTTATACTTTGCCAAACAAAGTATATTTTCGGGAACCTTTATTGCTATTTTTGCTTTTATCAAGAACCTTCCCTTTTCGGAAGCGGAGCAAACTTTTGATTGACCAGGGATATGCTTGCAATCCCCCTAGACGCATGTTTCATAGTCCATTAGACGCAATCAAACTTAGTCAGTCTTGCTTGTCTTGTGTGTTGCTTATCAATTATCATCTTAATTAAGTGTCACTGTAACTTGTATATGTTGACAGTCCAGCTCCAATCTTGGTTCTTTGCACTGTTGTGTGTGAAATTCTTAATGTGTCGTTTACGGCTCAGATGGAAAAGTTAAGATCCAAACACAATGCATACGGATTTTACTACGTTGCGGCAACTTGACAGTTTTTGCATGGGTTTTCTGTCAAATATCCGCAACGTAGTAAAATCCGTATGCAATGTGTCTGGGCCTTTAGGATTACGTTTGAAAACGTTTGTCTGATTTTTGTTTCCTTCTGATCAGGTGCACTTTTCGTTTCGGTTTTGCTCTTTTGATTACTGCATGTCAGACGAGCAAAATTTGAAAGCTTGTAGCGTCGTAAATACAAAAGATAAAACATTACTTTCTTCAGCAATATTGCAGATAATAACTAATTCTACAATTAGTAAGTAATCAAAAGCAGTAATCAAAAGAGCAAAATTAAAGCGTGCCTAGCCTGCTCTTTTCCTAGCTTTCTAGCAATGCAATGGTCAAACGTTCGCCGAAAACGTTAATAACATTTGCTACAGTCAGTAAAATTTGCAGAGTGGTGACGCCAAATCGAACTCGATTATCCGGGTGAAAATTTTTTGTTTTATAATGTTAAACAATTTGTTTTTTCACCCGAATTATCGAGTCCGACCTCATCGAAACTCTCATTTATCACGAACAACGAAAATGGAAATACGGAATGGATCAATCGGTATAGGACACGGCAACGAACAAGGAAACGATTAATGAATAACGATTGAAAACTAGGTACCTGGAATGTCCAAACTCTCCATGAACTGGCACGAGTTGGCTGCTCGAGAGTTATATCAATCGGCGTGTAGATCGCTCTATTCAGGAAGTTCGGTGGCCAAATTCCAGAGAAAGAGAGTTCCGTACAGTAGACGCTATTGCAGACACTTCTTTCAAGTACTACATCTACTACAAAAGTGGTAGAAAGGCATGGAGGAGAAACATGGAGTCTATTTCGTAATGTTGGGAAACCAAAAAGAGCGAGTTATCCGGTGCAGACCCGAAAATGACCGTATATGTGTATTGAGAATTAAAAGTAAAATCTTCAACTATAGCCTAATCAACGATCAAGCACCGACAAATGCGAAATCCGATAATGTTAAAGACGAGTTCTACGACAAGATCGAGAGGCCCTATGGAGAGTGTCTAAAACAAGACGTGAAAATCATCATCGGAGTTGGAAATACGCAGATCGAGAAGGAGGAATTCTTCCGTCCTGTCATTGGCAAACATAGCCTTCATCTCTCGACCAATGATAACAGTCTGAGACTTATAAATTTTGTCGCGTCCACAGGAATGGTCATCTGTAGCACATACTTTCCACGTCTGAAACACACCTGGAGACTCTTGCTCCTCAGATCGATCATGTACTTATCAACGGTCGACATTTTTCGGATGTCATCGATGTACGGTATTTTCGGGGACCTATTTTCGACTCCGATCATTATCTCGTCGCGTGTAAGAGTCGCGTGTAAGGAACGTAGAGGACGTTACGTTTCAACATCCAGCGGTTGACAGCAGATGGTACAGGACGTGGAAGACAGCGTTACTATTTACTTACTTACTTACTTACTTACTTACTTACTTACTTACTTACTTACTTACTTACTTAAGTGGCTTGCCGTCCCAAGACACAGCCTGTTAAACAAAGTTTCTCTTATTAACTCGGTTGTGGGCTACCGCTCTCCAATTCCTTGGACAGCGTAACAACTGGTTGCATGCCGAATGCCAAAAAGTGACCGATGGGAAGAACCAGGCCGGGAGTCGCTTGTTCACTGACTTGAGAAGCAGTAGTCTTCGTCATCTTGGTCGACGCATAAAAGATTTTTTGATCGATTAGTGCAAACGTATCGAAAATCGATCAGGAAACGATCAGGAGTTATTAGCGTTTAAAACGAGACCACTTTTCGAGAAAAAAATTTGGAATGACACCTAATCTAGACAAACCTTAACATGTAGTCCTACGTGAAAAGAACCCACCGTCTAAAAAAGGGGGGGCGAGGAGCACGTACTCGCCAGCGCAGAGAAGAGATACGCCAGTAACGACGCTCGGAGTTTTTGCAAAACGGTGAGGTGCAGGAATTTTGCAATGCCTGTGATGCGCAATGATAGTACTGGCAATCTGCTCACGGACAAAATGGCGGTAGCAACCAGGTGAAAAAAGCATTTTCAAACGCTGTTGAATGGAAGCTAAACATGTAGATCAGCAGAAACGGGATAAAAATTGTGAGTGATGGCCAAGCTGTAGAGTCACCAACACAGATGAAGGTTAAAAAGGCGATCAGTGAGTTGAATAACAGTAAGACTGCTGAGAAGGACAGGAGATCAAATGCCAGAGGAGCGGTTGGATGGCCTTATTGTCCTATTTAAAAAAAACGACTCGAGTGTAAAACCAATCGAGGCATTACATTGTTCAATTCTGCCAATCAGGTGTTGTCTCGTATCCTGTTCTGTAGAATGAGGCCATTAGCGGAGTTAACCTGGTTTTCGTGAGGGTCGGATCTGATGTTTACCCTGCGTCAATTACTAGGCAACTTCCGGAAGTACAACTTATAAACTCACCATCTGTTTGTGAACGATTTGTGGCAGATAATGATAGAACACGGTTTTCCGACAAAATCAGTTTCGCTGATTCGTGCAATGGTCTTACATGCTTCTTGGTTTTGCAGATGACGTGAATAACATCGAAATCAACCGTAGAGAAGTGAAAGATGCCTTAAATGGGAAGCAACGAGATTGGGACTTACCTTCAATACTATACCTTAACAAACATGGCTGCTGATAGAGAATGCAGGAGTTCAAATGGTGTAAGCCGCGAAGTAAAACGACGAATTGCGAATCGGGCTTTCTACGGATTACGTAGCCAGCTAAAGTCCCGTAGTTTGTAAATTCGCACAAAACTGACGCTCTACAGAATGCCAATCCTCCCGATAGCCCTGTACGGACATGAATCATGGACGCTAAAAGATGATGATCGACGAGTGCTTGGGATTTTTGAGCGTACAATTCTGCGATCAATACTTGATAGCACGGAAAATGGAAAATGGAGTGTGGCGCAGACGCGTCAGCCACGAGCTGTATCAATATCAAGTATACACGTATGCGGAAACATTGAAGATAGTACAATGCATTGGGGCAGGCAACGGTGGGCTGCACACATGGCCAGAATGCCCAACGAAAAACCAACCGAAATTATTTTCAACAGAGAACCATAAAGAGGCCGTAGACTCCGGGGCAGACCACACACCCGATGGATGTACGCTGTCGAGGACGATGCGTTCAGCCGGTGTTCGAGGAGATTGGAGAACGGTCCAGGACCGACAGTACCAAAGGACCATAATTCGTTCGGTGCAAAATCGATAACGGACCGTCGCCACTAAAGTGAGTATGTAAGTTTCTATGTTTAGCTGTTTCTATCAATAAACTTCGCCAAAGACTCCAACAGATTGAACCCCGGAAGTTCGGTCTCGTTACTGCAAGAGATTCTTTGTTAGAAATATCCGTTGTCAAACTATCTTCGGGCTCCAGTCAACTGAAAAAAGTGATAAGTATTTTATGACACTGGCTCTTCTTGGTATGGCATACGAGCATCATAAAATTATTGGTAATGATTATTTCCGAAATGAAACATTTATGAAATGAAGATGCTAATCTCACAAACCAATCGTCCTGTTTTCAAATTTAATTAAAAATCGTATGTCGATAACAAAATGTAGCACTTCAACAATAATTATGGCAAATCGAAATACAAGAAAGAACATTTGCGCTACTCTCTACTTTCGAGTAATTATTACGCATCAATAATATAGGAATTTTATTGCCCAGATTGAACAGAATCAGGCAACTTAATGCAAATTTTGACTGACTTAATCATGAAACGATATAAACACGAATGATCAAATCATATAAGCATGCTTCTGCTAAATGGTATAAAGCATTCTAACGATTTTATTGCCCGCGCTATAAATGCTGTTTGCTCCTTCTCACCGTGCTACAGCATCAAGAGGGCCACGATGATTCGTAAGTAAGGGGTGATAATAAACCGGGATATTTCATGGTCACGGTCAGTGAAATGTTCAGTACTATAACCGAGTATATGTATGTCGTTTTCATACGTACATCGACGATGCGACCATTGCAATTCCGCTGCAGACGACCGCGTGCCAACGGATGAGTACGTGACGGCAAGTCGGCACTGATGATGGGTGTCGTCACCACCTGTGGTAACAAGGGCCTATCCGAGGACATCACGCCTGCCGGTCGCGGAGGCATTCCGGTCTGCGCCGCTCGTACAGGTGCGATGGAGCTGTGATGGTAAACCGCGGCAGCGACGGCATTCTGAATCGTGGGCTCGATCGAGCGGTTGAATTTTTTCTTTCGACAGCAAACGTCCCGGCACGATGTGTGAATTTTCCTGCAATAAGCGAGACCAGCATGAAATCAGACATGCAACTATTGTAGAATATTACTACGGGCACGAGTGCAGCGCATAAATAAGTTAATGGTTGGTTTAATGCCCGTGGCGCATCATTTAAAATAATAATCGCACTAATAATAGCGTGGCTGTTACCGACGATGTATGGCTGCATAATACGCAAGGAACAAACCTTGATGGGTTGACTACGTCAACTTGTAGCATGCTGAGTAATTCAAATGGCCAGCTATCTTGTTTTTTTTTTTTTTTTTTTTGCTGCGGAAGCCTCCAAATGGGATGTGCTGAAAAAACTGACATGATGGATGTCACAATAACATGCTACAAGTATTTATCCGTACACTATTATCACCTCATACTGTCATTACCAATCAAGAAGAACATGCGGCAAGAATTTATGATAGCGACCATTCAACGCTTGTATAAGCAAAACCAATCAGAATAAATTGGAAGATAGTGAAAATTTATTGAATTGTTAGGCGATAAAAATGGAATAATAACTATTACGCATTATAGTATGTACATTTTTCTTTGTAAAGATCGCGACTTCCATTAAAATGCTTATTTATGTTTCGTTATTTTATCTAATTCTATGCATCCAATTCATCTAATTCATTTTACCTGAAGTGTTTTGATATGCATAAGTTTGGCTTTAGTTTTCAGAAGGACACATAATCAACCCTTTTGCATGCATTATGCGACCTTTTGAAAACTAAGGCCAGAAATCTCCTTTTGAAGGAGTTAACTAAATTGCTCAAAAATATATTAATTTGCAGTATATTTGTTCATACTGTCAGCTTAACTACATATTTCCGAGAATCTAAATTAGGATGCAATCATTTTAAAATTTGCTTAGCTTTCAGGTTTAATTCATTTCCCTGATCTGTTTTAATAACGCGTTCAAACCCCAATATGCATTTGTGAAAATTTTCATCAAAAATTCAAAAACACATCACATTCGGACAGGTTGACGCTTGCAGCCAACTAGAACCGCACCAACAGGAAGAGACTTTAATGTGCACCAAAAAATCAGCACCACATCCCATTACCTCTCTAATGGAGCGAGCAATTGAAAGGGAATCCAATAAACCGTGTCGCATCCATGCCATTACATAAATTACATTAAGCTTAGCCGGATCTCCTGCGGAATGCATATCCTCTTTCGTACATAACGAAACAGTGCACAGGTAAACCAGCCCCCGGACTCGTGGACACCCTGCACCAGAAGCGAATGGTTGAATTGCCGGCGGAAGCTTGCGCTCAGCTTTGGTGCAAATTCATCACACGAAATCGAATATGCAATTTCTCGTTCACCCAGCAGAGAGCCTGCGTGCTATCTGTTCGCCTTTGAGCGCTTGTATGTGTCATCAAATAAACTCAACCCTACTTTCACCTTTCTCCTCATATCGCACAAAACATCCACTGCGATAGAAAGTGCATTTTGTCTAATGAAAAGAGGCTTTCAAGCTTCGGTTCATCTCTGTGAATGAGACTGATTTATTATTTATGAATTAATCAAATTGATATTTGAACAAAATCACGTACGTGACCCATCCCGTCGGAGCGAATAAACAGGATGAACAAGAGATTTCCGGACCCGGCCAACACACACGTTGCGTGCCATAGTTGGAGGCCAACAGAAACGCCTCTGCCTGACGGCAAGCTTGTTTTCCGTAGCTGTACATATCCTACCTGATGTAGCATGCTGTATGCATACAAATATTCCAGGAACGGAACCAACTTAAAAGGAAGCTCATCAACCAATTAATCGGAAGTTTTAATAACTACACGTTTATGCTTGCCGTATCTAGTGCCCAATAGCCCATTGGTCTTTATGACAAAATAATTAGAAAGGATCGAATCTACACAGCCATTTAGCGCACACATATTAATATCGCACGGAGGCCTGAAACTTAATCCCTTTAGGAATGGCACAAACTTTTGAAGTAGAACTTCGTCATACCACAGGGTGTCATTTCATAACTTAGATTCTGGTTATCGTCATAAATATACGAAAGATTTTGAACGCTAATACCTTTGCCAATTGATCAGTGTTAACTCAGACCGAATCAAGTGACAAAACTCTGATTTTGAGAAAAACAAATTTTACTGCTTTGTATGCTTTGTACTTATCAATCGCTCGAGATAATCTTATAACTCTAGCTGTTTACAACATTTATGTAGTCTGATTAGAGAAAAATGTTTAGCACCGACCAATTATGTATGGATTTTTATGGTTTGGATACCAATCGTTTCATAGTAAATATAACAATGTGTTTTTTTATCTTTTTCGATCATTAAATAGTGAAAATTACCGAAAAGTTTGAAGGGCAAATTCCCCATACATTTTCTTCGTGATCGCCTTGCTTTAAAAAAAGGGAGGAACGATAGTTAAATGCGCCATCTGCTTACTGGGAATTCGATTACTTTCCTTTTAGAAAAATTATTGCGGTCTCTGCCTAGGAGGGGCTCCGTAGCCGCAAGGTTACCAAATCTGCTTTGACAAGCAAGTTCTAATAACTGGCGATGATTTCGCATTATGATAATGTTTGCATGATTTGTAGCAATAGTCAACTTTAAGTAACTGGCTTGAAACTGGTATGCAGTTGACAAAGTTAGCTTACTTTAGGAGCTTGCTCACAAAAAGAAATAAGCAATTATTGTGGGTTGTCACTTACAATATTCATTCGCATTCATTGTCATAGATTGATTGGAAGTATAATTGACTTACAGCTAACATGAGGACAGTCAGTTAAAATATCTATTAACTATCGTCCTCTGCATCTTACCAGTTCCTTTCGACACTCGATAGCTATTAGCATACTTGACAGAAATACAATTGATACTACGTAAGGAATTGCAAGCAACTAACTGACACAAAGCAGCAAATGAAACGCCCAAAAACTATTTTCGGATAAGACAGTCGCTGATTTTCCTCGCTTTGAGTGGCGTTACTGCGTCACGCCACAGCACAGTGGGGAATCGCTGGCCAGCAGCCAAAAAAAAGTTGGCGTTAAATATGAGCTTTCAAATGGATATAGTCCCATTTAGCGCAGAGTAGCGCAGAGCACCGATATTACGCTTGTAAGGCTACTATATCAGAATTCAACAATATAGACAAAATGCAAACACTCAAAGTAAACGTAGCATATCTTAATTATGGGATATCTCCTTTACATGGTTGGATAAGCTGCTTCGAATGCCCTATTGCATATTGACTAGATTTTAGAGGTTGGAGGAAATCTGGAGGCTACAGCGATAGTAATGACGGAAATACAGCTCAAAGATCTTATGCCAATCCTGGTATTAGTTCTGAAATCACGGGTATAGATATGAAATTAATTAAAAGGTTGAGAAATTTTCTTATAGCAAGTTCTTGAACACTTGAAGTTCTTGAATTATTTCAGAAAAATTCGAAACTTATTGTTTGTATACCAAAAACCTTTATGTCAGGGTATAGTCCTCATATAATACGTTCACTGTAAAGAATTCGCGGTCATAAATGAATCTAGACAACTATATTGCTGATAGGACGAATTACAGAAGAAGCACAAAAATAAGTTTTTTTTTGTTTAATTATAGTCACTTTAACAACTGGGGTCATTCGTGACTTCTGCGGGATTGGGAATTGAACCACGGTCCACAACACCGGTATTGACCCTCACGAAAATAAGGTTATTGCCTTATGCTAAAAATAGTGATAAAAATACAAGACAATATTTTACATGCAAAAATGAGTGTGAAAATACAAATCGTGATAGAATTGCTCGTCTTCTTATTTCTCCGGATAAAGCTTATAGCTTCGAAACGATTCGCTTCGATATTACTATTGAAGACGAAACGTGAAGCGTGTGATTCTGCAGAAGGAGAAGAAGAAGAAGAAAAAGAAGATGGAGATAAAGAAGATTAAGGAAACTAATAAGGGGAAAAGTTTTGATTTTTGATTTGATTTTAATATTAACTTATATGGATTTTGTGTTGATTATTAAAGCTCATACTTGCTTTGTATTGTTTTATATAATGTTTTATCCTGTAAAAATCCATCTGCAATAGCTTTCCAAATGACCCTCATTTCTTATACGTCTTTATACTTAAAAAATACTTGAAAAATAGTTGAAAATTCTCCCTAACATAAAAAATATACGTTCTAATGCAAAATAAACCTGAAATTCGGGCTCAGCACCCCAAAATTACTTAAGAACCACATATTATCCTTGATTTAAAGAGATTTTTTTGCTTGGCCAGCATTTGTATGGAGTCGCCCCACTGTGCACAGATGCAAATATCCCTTCAGCCCTGTTTCCTTGTAAGACAACAGTTCCGAGCAAATACAAGTAGCACATAGGGTACGGGAGGGTATTTTCAGCAGGTTTCTAAATTCAGCCTATTTGCCCCTTATTTCGCCAATAAAATACTTTGCCGACATACAATTTTAATATGTTATAACTATTTTCTCAAGACTGTAAATAATCTACTATTTTTTATTCAAAGAATGTCAAAACCACCTGATTTTCCGGCCATAGGCCGAAAAAATAGATGACATCGCTTAATGGGCTGAAAGGGTATTTCCCTGGCAAAATGAAAAGATAGCCGCTCTCCTCATAACTCGAGAACTAATCAAGCAAATGGGACCAAATTTAAGATGTGGGATTTTTTGGAGGCATGAATTTATTTTAAGATGGTTTGAGACCCCTCACATCGGTGGTAGGAGGATGAAGACTCTCATTCAAATAAAACAGAAATTTTTGCGCAAGTGTCATATTTTCTGCTATGTAACAGACGGTAAGCTTTGAAAGTAAACTAGTAAAACCTTCTCGGAGCAAGAGACAGTGAATCGACGTCGCTCACTTACATGCCTGTTGCCATTCATGTCAAAAGAGAAGGACATTTGAATGGCACGTCATATTTGCGATGAAGGTGCTTTGGCTTTAATGTTATTTGTAACCAATGGTTCTTTTAAAGGCCACAAGCAAGTTAAAGTAAGATTATTGAAAAATGTCAAGCTACTCATAATTATATTTAATACAATAATCTGTGGGCTGGTCATTCATATCATTACTATTTCAACTTTTATGATGCACACAACTGATTCTTTTGAACATTCTTTTAAACACTCACTTAAACATTGTTACTCACAGATTTTTATAAATATACATATGCCAAAAATACAGTTTACATTAGTATTTGATCTAATGATCTGATATAGTCCTACGTCACCCTTTCGTACAACCCTTAGGGTTATATACCTTGTAGTTTTCTCAGTCTAATCTTTTGTATAATAAAAATAGTTAGTGGAGTACTTGAAGCTTAAGCAACATTAGTAAAACCAGAATTCACAGGAACTGAAATAATTGGTGGGTCCCAAATTTATGCATGCTCAAATGTCTGGAATGTTGACATCGCTGGGTCGAAGATTCTTAATGACTAAACAAATTTAATGGCTTTTTACTAGCGAAGAAGGCTATTCGCGTTGACGAACGTAAGCTGCTGCCACCTCCAAAAGTTGACTGTAGGGGCGAAGCAGAACAGGAATTATGAAAAGGAGCGCAATTCGCTATGTGCGCGAAACGGTGCTGCCACCTTCCCAAGTTTGTTCTATTTGTGAAGTCTGTGCACATGTTTGTTAAAGAGTGAAAAGGATAGACAAAACTTTGCACCAAATCTTCACAAACTTTCCATATGGCAGTTTCATGAGAGTACAAGAGATCGATTTGTGCTTACATAGCGAATAGATCGAAACATTTTGGCAGATTTTCACCCACACTCACATATGGGAATTGCTATGAGTGTGCAAGAGATCGTTTAATGCTGTCAACGCGAATGTCGCCCGATCAAAACATACTTTACTTTCAGGACATCAACTTGGTTAAGTTTGAGTAAAACAGGGCCTTGAGCTCAGGGTAGGGTTGACCCGAGGTTGACCCGAGGTTGACCCTACCCACAAAAAATTTTGAAAGTTAATAAACGGTAATGTTAAAGCATTAGCAATCAAAGACAATATTTGTACGAATGGTTTATTCAAAAATACCGTAACAAAATCAAATCACAACGAGCGACTTTATAATTTATTTAGAACACAGATCGTTACGCTGTAAAGCATTATTATAATGAGATGTAGTTGAATATGTAGCTGTATCCAATTCTTGCGAGACGTAATTTAGGATTAACCATTGTTTAATAGTTCGAAAATACCATTATGATCGGTTTGTTCTACCATGCCCAATTTGGTAGAGCTACTCATAAGAGATAGTTACGCTATAATAACCACAACACTTTATAGTTTCAATTCCAGTTGCAGATTTGCTTAATTATATCAAATTTACCTTTCCAGATTCTATTAACATCGTTTAGGTGGAACCAAAATGTAACCAAACTATTTGTACCCTCATGAGCTGTGCTATCGGACTTCTGTTTTGGGTCCCGTTGGTTTAATCCTTTGCGGATTTATTTTAAAGCTTTATTGATATGAATATAATGTAATTGAACTGAAAATTTTCGGTAGTACATCTAAAAAATGTATTAAGATAGGAAGTTTTGTTCTGAAACACTTTATTTTTAATAGGTCCCACTTACCCCGGGTGCTTTGAAGTGCCGACCTTATTTCGACCCATTTTTTTAACCCGTTTAAATTAAACAACTAGTTTTTGGGTGTAATTTATTAATACACTCGTTATGGTTACATACTGTCAGAAAAACATGTACTTTTACGAAAAGCCTGTGGCCAAAATATTATTTAAGTTCGTCAAACTTACAACGCAAATTGAAACTAACACTCAAATTCAAAGTCAAATTTTGGTGTTTGGAATGCCTGTATAAATAATCTATTAACTAAATGCATGCGTTTCAGTCGTATCTTTCATTTCTAGAAAGGTTCGGTTGGAGAAAATGAGGTTGAAGAGAGTTATGAGCTCCGTTCCCACTTATCCCGTATTCCCACTTGCCCCGGGGTACCTTAACAACTTCTGCGATCATTTCGGCTCTCATTGCGACCAGGGATGCCACATACAATTCTGTGTTTTTGACGTAGGACTACGTCTTTGTTTACTATACTGAGACTGGGTAGCACTTTGTGAAAACGAAAATGGAAGTGTAACGTTTGAATGAAAGATTTCAAACGCTAATCACTAGTAAACTACTGAACGGAACTGAACAATTTATATGTCGTTGGATAGATAAAATGATCAGCAAGGGGAGGGGGTAAGATAACAATGGAGGGCGTAAGAGGGGGGGGGAGCTCCTATACAAATGAAACACAAGTTTGCTCAAAACTCGAAAACTAATCAAGCAAATGAAACCAAATTTGGCATATGGGGGTTTCAGAAGGCAAAACATTTTTCTATGGTAACTTGAGACCCCTCTCCTCTTTAGGAAGGGGGGCTCCCATACAAATAATTAACAAATTTCCTCATATCTCGAAAACTGATTAAGCAAAATAAACCAAATTTGGCATGCGGGGGTTTTTGGAGGTAAGAATTTTTATATGGCGTATTGAGACCCCTTCCCATTCTAAGAGGGGGGGGCTTTCATACAAATAATATACAAATTTCTTCATAACTCTAGCACTAATCAAGCAAATGGAACCAAATTTGGCATGTGGGGGTTTTAGAAGGTAGGAATGTTTTCTATGGTGTACTGAAACCCATCCGTCTTTTAACAGGAGGGGGGCTCCCATACAAATGAAACACAAATTTCCTCAAAACTCGAGAACTAATTAAGCAAATGGAATAAAATTTGGCATGTGCGGGTTTTGGAGGCAACAATTTTTTTCTATAATGAATTAGGGGCCAACCATAAAGTACGTCACGCTTATAGGGGGGAGGGGGGTTGACATAAACGTGACGATTTGTGACGTAGGGGGGAGGGGGGGTATAAAGTTATGTGACGTCACAAGAAAAAAAAATCAAATATAAAATTTATTCGGGGATTTATAAAAAGGCTTCTTCATTTTGAGATAAAACTATTGAAGGCTTCTATAAAATTAACGTACTGATGGATTTTTTTAACATATTTGTGTAAACAGGACTTATTTATACAAAAAAGGACATGAAAAGCAAGTTGATAACTACCGCACGCTATGTCCGAAGGCAATTATTATTCAACTTCCATGCACCTCAGGTTTTTCTTCACAGGATGTTAGTATTGGTCGAAACAATTAATTTAGAGAAGGTCTTAAAATATTCTATCTTGGGTTTTTTACAAAATTCAATTTTCAAGGTTATATAGGGGTCATTTCCTCTCAAGTGATCATATCCGTTGTAATCGACCACTTCCAATGTCAACCAAATTTGGTATAATTACTCATTCCGACCCCATATTCAATTTCCCAAAGTTTTGTACAGATTGATCAATCCCCCTTGCTGTGACGCTTCTGCATTTTTCTTAGATTTTCGAAAAAACTCATTTTTTATTGCAAGTCACTGCAAGGGGGTTTGATCAATCTGTACAAAACTGTACAAAACAACTGTACTGAATGTGGGGTCGGAATGAGTAATTATACCAAATTTGGTTGAAATTGGAGGTGGTCGATTACAACTGATATGATCACTTGAGAGGAAATGACCCCTATATAACCTAGAAAATTGAATTTTGTAAAAAACCCAAGATAGAATATTTTAAGACCTTCTCTAAATTAATTGTTTCGACCAATACTAACATCCTGTGAAGAAAAATCTGAGGTGCATGAAAGTTAAATAATAATTTCCTTCGGACATAGCGTGTACCGTGGTATTACGTATTTGTATGCCATTGCTAAACTTTTTAAAATAGTCATCTTGGAACCTGTCTTCAATCACAGCAAGTTGTATATCGCCGAAATTTTGGATTTTTAACAAAACGTTCTACGCAATGACTTTCAGACTGACGCCATTTACACGGACTTGTCAACTGTTTCCATCGTACCTTAGTGATCGGCGTTTGCCAGTCAAGATAGGTGACTATATATCCAAAGAGTTCTCTGCCACTTCCGGAATTCCGCAGAGCAGCCATCTCAGACCCCTGATATTCCTACTTTATTTCAACGTGAACTTGTGAACTTCTCTCTTAAATGCCCGCAGTTAACTTTTACCGATGACCTCATTAATAATTTAATAATTTGTTTTAGAAAATGCCGTGGTTTGAGACCCCATTTGCCATAATTCTTTATTATTTTACAATTTATATATGATGACCAATTTTAGGTTCCGGTAGTACTCTAAAAGGAAGTTCCATAGTGTGGAGCTTGAACCAGTATAATGCATTCATTCTTACTGACCCAAAATGAGCAGCAGATTTCGTTTTATTTCATCTGTTACTTATGACGTGAAAAAATAATCCCACTACGATCAGGAATGTCTCCGAGAAAATGGTTCCAAAATTTGCTAATATATTTTTTCATTGAAGGTCAATCTAAGGTCTGAACATTGTTCAGATAAATTATTGTAATAATAAATAAATAAATAATGTGGTGCTTTTAAGACAAGTTGTATAAAAATCGATCAAAAAATAGTAGAGATAGAGCCAAAAGTGTAACGGCAAGTACTCAAAATTTTGAAGTCCCGGCGGGAACGTGAAGGTGAAAGTAAGTATACAACAAGGCCGAACATACACAATTGTGTAGGTAAGTGAAACAATATACATAAGAAAGTTGTAAAAGCCATTTTCCGTAAATTTTTAATTACATCAGTTAGAAATATTCATCAACAATAATATTTTATCCAAGCAATTTCTAAATACGGATCCAATAAGAAAATACGACAAATAAATTTTTTTGCTGTTTTCACAAGATTTTTGAAGGTTAGACAATAAGTAATCCAAGCACAAAAGAAAGCTTCTTTGCTGCTATTTTTTATTTTTCTACGAATTACGATGTTTACTCAAGTGATTAGTGCCAGATATGTACAAGTTTGACGTTTAGAGAGCAAAGGAAAAAAATTTACAAGTAGGGGAAGGGCGGTAAAGACGGACACTGCGGGAAAGACGGACACTTGTCATATTTCATAAACAATAATTTTTTGAAGCAAATCAATGATAAGATATGTTTCTATAGACTGAATTAACACTTTTGAATTAAATTGCCGATATTTAGCAGCGCAGCTATCAAATTTATAAACAAAACAAAGAAAAAATGCGTACATGCGCTAACCGATGTAATTTTGTGTGTGAAGAAAATAGCTGGTAAATCGTTGAAAAACAATATATTCATGCTAAACCGACGACATTGCGTTAGTTTGATCCTTCACTGAATATCCATTGGAAACCTGGTGAATTTTTGAATATTCAGTAAAAAGTTATTGAAGTTTGAAAAAATGGTATCCTAGTCGGGAAAGACGGACACCCAACGGTAGGGAAAGACGGACACACAAATTTTGAACCCATTTTGCCCAAAAACTATTTAACATTGCAAATACTTACATATTATATATGTAAAAGTAACCAGAAGTCATATAACAGTTGGAATAGGCCAACTTTTAAAAACGATTAATTCGTCACTAATTAAAATATTGAAGGGAACCATTTTATTTTCTCGCTCAAAGGTGGGATCGGGAAGGGGGTTTTCCCAAACCAATTCTTTCCTAAATACATGATGAAATATATTAATCTTTCTTAATATTGATAATTCGACGACGTCTGACACCTTTTTGCGAGTGTCCGTCTTTCCTATATCAAGTGTCCGTCTTTCCCGCCCATGCGTAGAAACTCTGATTTATACATCATGTTTATAATAATCAAAAAAGCATAAATTTTGGAAGAAATTTTCCAGCACACGTTGTAACTTTATTAGATAGAGACTTAAAGGTTCAGTTTGTACGAAAATTGCGATCAATACAGTTATATTTGAGTAGATATTGAGTCTTTACCTTAAGGTGTCCGTCTTTACCGCCCTTCCCCTAGTTATGTCTCACCTACCCAATTGTGTGGGCTCGGGCTTAAAGGGTTTTGGAAAAATGAAGCATCGAATACTCAATTTTCATGCATGTTTCTTACCCCAACGACTGGGAGTACGAAGAAGTGCCGAAATACCATGAAATTGACTTCGAACAAGTCAAAAATTTAATAAATTGGCATTCTGTAATAAGTAAGAAAGGAAATGTCAATGACCCATCAATCGCATTATGCATTCTTACAATCAGCATTGTGAAAGTATTGCCATCACCATGTCCAGAAAACAACTCCAAACACGACTAACCAATAGAAATAATGTATAATGCACTCAATGTATAATATAAAGTAATATTGTATGTAGTCTACTTTTGCTTTACGAAATAAATAAATAAAAAAATTCGTAAGTAAAGTTTCAACGAAATCGGAAAGATTCAAATTTTGTCATGTACCTATTTCATGTAAAACTGATCGATTTCATGGTAGGTAAATATGTCATAGGTAACATAACGCTCGAGGTAGCTATCTCGAGCGTTGTTTTACCTATGATCTCTTGACTTACCATGAAATTGTACTCCATATATAGGTATGCATATATAGGTATAGATATTCATATCCATAGGTAATGTCTATGCATTCGTGCTATTTAAGCGCACTGTAACCTGAATATTCTATCATTCGAATCAGTCGAAAGTCTATACAGTTCTATATATCTTCAAGGAATAATAGATAGCCACGCTGCAGGATCAATTCTGAATAATTCGCAGTTTAAAAGTTTTACCGCATACAGCTCAATCCGTACATACCTTTAACAATAAAACATGGATTCAACCGGACAATCATCGTCGAGCGAGTCATGGACTACAGCTTTCTCTCCATCCAACTCCGCTTCTTCAGCAAATTCATATCATTCGGTTCCATTGGTACAACAAAGTGAAACTTTCGTTAACGGTCTAGAGGAAGGTCCATTACCACGTATGATGAATGTACTGGAAGAAATACTAAATCGACCAGAGCAAGCTCAAATTCATCAGGCAATTCTATCCAATCCATACAACATAGTTGAGGTTCTTCAGTACGAGCCTTATCCGTACGCACAAGTGAAATTAGCAAGATGTCTTCTTCAGATGGAAAAGAGTTCCAAGAACTTCGTTTGGAGGTTGGTGGAGAAGTTTTGCTCCCTTATAGCATCGTCTCCTACATTGGAAGATCAGCTTAGTTCCTTCACCTGTCTGGAGTTTGGAATGCTGCTTGTAGATTCGGGTTGGTACGCCGAAGCCGTCGTTTTGTTGAGAGAATTGAGAATGAAATCTAAAGATAAATCAGTTCATGAGTTATGTATCCTACGTACGCTGCTTCTAGCGGAAAGTTTCTCCAGCCGTCACGAAGCATCCAAGCAGACAGTTCGCGATATGGAAGCACTGCTATTGCAGTTAGAGGATATCCCGTTAAGTATACTGGCTGATGCCAGGCTTGCCATCGCGGCAAGTCATTTTGAACAGTGCGAATTCGAAGCAAGTTATCAGCAGGGAATGTCGGCGCTGGAGCTGCTAACGGACGACACCGATCATGAAGTAATAGTTTCGGCATTACAACAGTTGGCTAAAACCTGTCTCGCCAGAAGACAACTGAGCCGAGCTAAACTTCTAATAACCCAGGCAGTCAGCTGGGCGTCGCACAAGCTCGGACCAATGAGTATTTCTTACGCAAGGACACTTGAAGATTATGCCTTTTACTTGTTGACGATGAGGGCATACTGCGACTGCATGAAAGTAAGTTCGGTAGCCAAAGATATCTATTACAATGCTTACGGACATCTTGGCCTGCAGCCGGATTTAGCGTTGGGAAATCTGACGTTCTGGCTGTACCTCGAAAGCCGGCAGTATCCACAATTTGGTCCCATTGAAACTTATCTAAAGTTTGTGGTTGACCTGGATGCGAAAGTCAAGTCGGACGTAGAGCGCCCCGAAGAAAGACAAGCCGTGGCTTGCAGACGTATCCGTTTACTAAAAACTGTAGAGCGATTGGCTCAGCATGGGGACGTAGTCAAAACGGATAGTTTAGTAAAAGATGTACCGCAGCTGAGTATCGCAGATATTAAATGCGAATTTTTAAAACTTCCCATTTTTGAGTAGAATTAAGCTTACAAATGTGATTAGACCAATAAATTGATTTACTTAGGCACAAATTTATGTTTAAATGCGTTTAATAAGAATACGACTTTGATGACAATCTCTAAGTTTCAGTTGTTTATTTCCATTTCGATATTTGAAACAAATGTTTTCTGAACTTTCTTTCCTTTCTCTCAAATATCGCTTGTAGATTATTGTCGGCGCTGACAATAGATCGCAAATATAAGAACTCATCAACCACTTCAAGTATATTGCTAGAACTAGGGAAAGGTCCATTACCGCCGATTGAATTGGAAACCCCCACAAGCCAAATTTGGTTCCATTTACTTGATTAGTTCTCGAGTTATGAAGAAATTTGTGTTTCTTTTATATGGGAGGCTATATCAGCGTTTGTACCACCATCGGGCGTTGTCTGGCTACCAAGGTATTGAAATGCGTTTACCCGCTCAACTTGTTGTCCCGTCTACTGTGAAGTTGGTGGAATTGTCAGTGTTTACTACCATAGACTTAGTTTTCGCTACATTGACTGTGAGACCTGCTGCCTAGAAGCTCTCGGAGAGGTCATCTAACTTGCATTGCATATCGTTTCGGCGTTGTGCGAGCAAGGCAATGTCGTCGGCTAGTTCAAAGTCATTTAGCTGCTCCATCGGATTCCAAGACAATCCTCGATTTGGTCTACTGTCAATTGCTCCACATTATATATTTTGTAATTCGGACTACCGAGGATGCTCCTTTTCAACGTCAACTAACCGTTTTTGCTGAGTGGTGCAACTATCACCTAGCAGCTAACGCAATCAATAGAGAAACATGTGTTAAGGATCTCGGTGTACTCCTCAGGACCCTACAACGTCACCTTCAATTTCATAGCGTCACTCATAAATGAAGCAGTGAAGCTTCGGTTTCTACAGAAGCAGCACCGCTTCTGTTTCAAACTAGATTCAGTCAGCGTCAGCAAAACGGGTTTCACTTCGTCATGACGATCAGTTTCAACTTTTCATTAGTACTTTTCTATCAAATATTCAGAAGAAGACCAGCAACTATGAACCCAAGCAGCACTTGCAACATCTTCCATGTTGCTATTTAGTCTAGTTTAAATTGCAAAAAACTTCACCGGTTACAGTATTGAAACACGCAACAAATAAGCAATTTCATGTTATTAATACGTTAGATTCAGGTTATCCAATACTGGCTGTCACAAATATATTAGTCTATATCTAGTAACATGAAACTTCATCGCAACATCGAGTTATTATAATGTCATTGCTAAACAATAATGTCACATGACGTTGCATCATGTTGATTACGGCATATTTTTAAATAAAATGTAACCAAACAAATACAATCAATGTAACATCATATTCCGCCATATTTTTAAGAAAAAATATTTTTCAACGAAAAAATGTTTTTATTTTAACAATAATTACACGAACATTCATAAGGAATCCATGGCATTTACTAAAATATTACTTGATTACAGTATCTAGTTCGATTTTACACATTTGCAGTATCTAGTTCGATTTTACACATTTATATTTTGCACAATAAATTTTGAATGGCATGAAGATTAGCTCATAATAGGCCCAAAAAACTAAAGTTTTGTTTCGCATTAAGGATATTAATGTAAATAATTTTCGTCTTGGAGACCAGAAAGGAAATTTGCTTCCTGCTAAACATAATTCGCGATTACAAAGTTGCTTATAATTGTTTGGTTTTTGTCCGAGGAAAAAAGAAAAGAAAGTATTTTTGTTTTTGTTTTCACGCAAGTTTTGACAACGCGACTATAGGATTTCGTGTGAGTGTGAATAGACTTAAAATCTCTTTTAGTATCGTAGTCGCAAACTTTGATAACGCGACATAGGATTTCGAGTGAGTGCGAACAGGCTTAAAATCTCTTTTAGTATCGTAGTCGCGAATACTTGCTTGCATATAGATAACGCGCATTGGTTTTTGTGCGAGAAAAAAAGAGGAAGGAAGGAAGTATTTTTGTGCAAGTGATACGAGAGCTTTCTCGTGATATGCTAGCTAACTAATCACGTCGATAACCCTTCGTACCTCGGAGAATCTATACCTTGATCGGTGTGAAAATATGTATCCAGGGGTATTTGGGGCCGGGGAAGGTTCTTATGATGGTTAGAGCCCCCTTCCCTCTCTAAGAGGCGAGAGGGGGGAGGCCTGCCATACAAATGAAACACAACTTTCTGCATTACTCTAGCTCTACTCTACTCTAACTAATCAATCAAATAGGACTAAATTTGGCATGTGAGGGTTTTTGAAGGTAGGATTTTTTTTCTATGGTGGATTAGGACTCCTCACTCCTTTAAAAGGGGGATATGGGAGGCCCCATATAAAACACAAATTTCTGCATAACTCGTGAACTTTTCAAGAAAATGGAACCAAATTTGGCATGAGAAGGTTTCAGGAGGCAGGATTTTTTTCTATGGTGAATTGGGACCCCTCCCTCTTTTAAGAGGAGGGGGCTCCCATACAAATGAAATACAAATTTCCCCATAACTCAAGAACTAATCAAGCAAATGGAACCAAATTTAGTATGTGAGGGATTTTGGAGGCATGAATTTATTTTATGATGGTTTGAGACCCCTCACCCCTGTGAAAGGGGGTAAGACAATCAAATAAAACCGAAATTTTTGCATTTGATATGTCTTGGCGGAAGACTTATAGCAAATAAATAAAACCTGATTCATGATCAGTAACTCAAAAACTAATCGAACTGTAAATATTTTAGACTCTTCCATAAAACATTAATCAATAGCAAGACCAACAAAAACTACCGGGGGAAGCCCCCCCACAGAAATCACCTCTGCCTATGTTTATTTGTTTTTCTAGGTCTACTGACTACTATTACTTTCTTCCAGTTGGGACCGAACGAGCGACAGCGAGTAAGGAGAGGATCACCCCTGTAAAATGGTACTTAACGCGTAAAGCTTTTCCGTGAAATGGTACATTCCGCAAAATGGTATTCCGCGTTATGGTCAACCGAGAATTCGTTTTCCGCAAAATGGCACTCGGCGAAATATTTTACAATCACGGTGCATATTTAAATGCTATCTGCTTTATTTTATATAGCCAAGCAATGAGGGGGGTTGTTTTTTACTTTACTGAGAGGAAAAATTGAAAATATGTATACTAAACTACACCCAAAACTTAAAACTATTATTTTAAAAGCAATAACGGAAAATTCTTGTTTTAGTAACAACATTGTTACTTAAAGGGTAATAGTAAAGAATCTGACTAAAGAAGTGACAGGTAACTCATTTTCGGTTCGTCGAAACCAAGTGCGCATGAATCTCGATGAAACCTCCTGAATCTTTTGCTCGAAAACTTGCGGAGTATCAGTCGATGAACGCGACTGAAAATAATGACTGCAAGCAAACGGCAACAAATATCATCGTATCATCACGAAATCGATCCGTGCTGCCTAACGAAAACACCAGGCAATCAAAGGCTCTAGCCGGTTTTCCATACAAAAAATGCCCCCGAACCTAATTAAATTATGCAATGATTCAAACAAAGTACATGACCTGAGGCGCATTTTGGCAAATTTTCAGATCATTAGACGCCATCTTGAATCAGTAATGGCCGCTAGAGTGAATTTAATTTTTCGCAGTTTACTCCGAAACCAATTATCATAAAAATTTGAAAAAAATCGCTCGCTAAAAGTTTAGAATATATAATCTTTCAAGTTATCATTTATTTTACAATAAAAATCGACCCATGCACCTTCCAGCATTGGACAAAAGATAGGAGTCACAACGACAACTTGTTAACCATAGCTACCTATTACCCCCCCCCCCTTCCTTTCCACCCTTCCCCTTCATTCCCGAAAAAATCCTTCTTCATTACTTTCCCTTACCGTCCCTTCATCAATTGTAGAATCATCGTTTCAAAAAAATATTAATATATGCCTGACCGCATTTCAAGGTCATGACTAAAGTCACGAGTTTGGTCAATAAAAATCGAAAAATATATAATTCTCACAATCGATTTCGTAATCTATTGATGAAAAAATCGCGGCGCCATATTTGAAACACTGAAAGAAATGTTCATTAATATTTTTGTAATTTTTTCAATTTTTTTACTGTGAAATTGTAAAAATTACATAAAATTTCAAATACAAACACAATTCTTAGTTCAAAAGCACTGCCAGCCATCATAAATTACCAGTAGTGTAAGCAGTGTGTTGGTTTAGTAACCTATTGCCGTATTCCTGAACTACATATAAGAGCAATTTTAATATTGAACTTTTCAAAAGAAAATTTGACCGCCACATTTTCTAAAAATCTACAAAAAGCCTATTATTTATACATTTGATTGAACATTTTTTTTTTGATAGAAAAAAATAGGCGGCGCCATCTTTGGAACACTGGAAAAAATGCTCTTGAAATTTTTTTAGATTTTTTTTTACTGTGATATTCGCATCGGAAAATTTCCAAAAAACAATGGAAATGTGTCCTGCAGTGAGTATGACATCTGTGATTTTTTTCAAATTCTTATGATAATTGGTTTCGGAGTAAACTGCGAAAAATGAAATTCACTCTAGCAGCCATTACTGATTCAAGATGGCGTCTAATGATCTGAAAATTTGCCAAAATGCTCCTCAGGTCATGTACTTTGTTTGAATCATTGCATAATTTAATTAGGTCCGGAGCATTTTTTGTATGGAAAACCGGCTAGAGCCTTTGTATCGTACAGTTCATAAAATCGCCTACATGTTGAACTAGAAAAAATATTGTTCGAACTTTTCCTAGCAACTTTGAATAGAGTCACGCACAACAATCATCGTTGAGCAAATCAGGTTTAATAATGACAGGAGGCCGCGAGTGACTGAGCTCCAATGTCTTTTCTTTAGTCAGATTCTTTAGTGTACCCATGCTGTCATAAATACGTAACTGCCAAAATGAATCATCTAAGGTTGAACTCCTCAGAAACTTGCAAAACTAGAGATTGTGACAAAGGTCATCCGAGATGCACGATTTATATACAGCACAGTTTAATTTGTGGTAATACGAAGTTTGTCGGGTCAGCTAGTAATATAAATAAACAAATACACAAAAAAGTTAGTAAGAAGTAAGATACGTACTATACAATTTCCTGGAAAATAAATCAAAATATTATTCAATCGCCTTGGAGTATAATAACCTTTCAGTTAAAAACTATGTCGGTTAAAAGAACATCAAATTGCGAACATTCACGGGCCTGAAAAGTAATTATGTGTGCTCACTTAGGATTGGTGGACTCGTTAATTCTTGACAGTGCTTGATATTTATGCTTATTGCAATGAAGACTTGATCCTATTCATTCATGCGAATCGATGCGTAGAAGATTTGCCGATAAATCGGAGCAAAAACATTGAAAATCGGTCAATAAATCACTGACTGAGTTATTAGCGCTCGAAACCTCAACTTTTCATGATTAGATTTTGACGTAGGACTACGTCTTTGTTTACTATACTGAGACTGGGCAGCACTTTGTGAAAACGAAAATAGAAGTGTAACGTTTGAATGAAAGATTTCAAACGCTAATAACTAGTAAACTACTGAATGGAACTGAACAATTTATATGTCGTTGGATAGATAAAATGATCAGCAAGGGGAGGGGGTAAGATAACAATGGAGGGCGTAAGAGGGGGGGGGGGGGAGCTCCTATACAAATGAAACACAAGTTTGCTCAAAACTCGAAAACTAATCAAGCAAATGGAACCAAATTTGGCATTGAGGGTTTTTTGAAGGTAGGAATTTTTTCTATGGTACTGAGACCCCTTCCACTTCTAAGAGGGGGGGGGGGGCTCCCATACAAATTAAATACAAATTTCCTCATAAACCTCGAACTAATCAAGCAAATGAAACCAAATTTGGCATATGGGGGTTTCAGAAGGCAAAACATTTTTCTATGGTAAATTGAGACCCCTCTCCTCTTTAGGAAGGGGGGCTCTCATACAAATAGTTAACAAATTACCTCATATCTCGAAAACTGATCAAGCAAAATAAACCAAATTTGGCATGTGGGGGTTTTTGGAGGTAAGAATTTTTTATATGGTGTACTGAGACCTCTTCCCATTCAAAGAGGGGGGGGGGCTTCCATACAAATAATAAACAAATTTCTTCATAACTCTAGCACTAATTAAGCAAATGGAACCAAATTTGGCATGTGGGGATTTTAGAAGGCAGGAAATTTTTCTATGGTGTACTGAAACCCATCCGTCTTTTAACAGGAGGGGGGCTCCCATACAAATGAAACACAAATTTCCTCAAAACTCGAGAACTAATTAAGAAAATTGAATCAAATTTGGCATGTGGGGGTTTTGGAGGCAAGTATTTTTTTTTTTATAATGAATTAAAACCTTCGCCTTTTTGAAGAAGGGGGGATCCCATACATATGAAATACAAATTTCCTCATAACTCGAGATGTAATCAAGCAAATGAAACCAAATTTGGCATGTGGAGGTTTTTGGAGGCATGAAATTATTTTATGATGGTTTGAGACCCCTCACCCCTGTGGTAAGAAGATAAGGATTCCCGTAAAAATAAAACAGAAATTTTTGCGCATGTGCCATATTTTCTGCTATGTAATAAGCGGTGAGTTCTGAAATTAAACTAGTAAAACCTTCTCGGAGCAAAAGACAGTTAAACGACGTCGCTAACTTACGTGCCTGTTGCCATTCATTTCAAAAGAGAAGCACATTCGAATGGCACGTCATATTTGCGATGAACGTGCTTTGGTTTTCATGTGATTTGTAACCAATGGCCCTTTTAAAGGCCACAAACGAGTTTAAGTAAGATTATTGAAACATGTCAAGCTACGCATAATCATATTTAATACAATATTCTGTGGGCTGGTCATTCATTACTATTTCAACTTTTATGTTGCACACAAGTGATTTAGATTAAAAGTGATTAAAATAAATCTCTATATCTCAATGGTTGCAGGCGTTGTACTTATGAACCCCCGTCCACGTATTTTCAAAGTCACCATTGCGTTCAATGAAGAATTGAATCTGAATAATTCGCTCTTCTCGTTTAAACATTCACTTAAACAATGGCACTCGCAGATTCTTGTAAACAAACATATGCCAGAAATTCAGTTAACATTAGTCTTTGATCTAATCGCGGGTAATTTTTCAAATAGACCTAAGTGACAATGAGATATTCTCTTCGCGACTCCTCTCTTTCGCTTCTCACGGCTACATAAATGCATAGAAAATAAAATATTCAAAACATTTACCTAGCTAACTAGTGATTTCGGCAACCGATTCATGCAAAGCTGATGTGTTAAAATGCATTAGTATCGCCATAAAAAGCGGAAGAGAGGAGTCACGAAGAGAATCTCTCATTATCACATAGGTCTCTTTGAAAAATTACCCGAGTAATGATGTGATGTAGTCCTACGTCATCCTTTCGTACAACCCTTAGGGCTGTATACCTTGTAGTTTTTGTTGGAAAAATCTGACAATCTGTATGGCAAGGTAAAATATCTGTGCAAAAATCTGCCCAATGCAAAACAATGAGAGTGAAAAAAAGAGAGTCATTTTGCTGACTATTTCCGTCTCTTTCACTCTCATGTAAAAACTCAAAAATCTGTTTAATCTCTGTAATTTGGCGAATATCTGTATTCTATGCATACAGATTCTGTACAGGCGATTTCTTTCAAATATCTGTTAAACATAGAATAATCTGTGCATGTGGCAACCCTGACTGCGACATTTGCCCCTATTTAGACTACGCCGATTCACACGATTATCACAGTCGAATCTCGCACATGATTTCGCTCAAAGAAAATGAAGTGAAAAGATGGGGAAGAAGGCAAAAGAAGTCAAACTCATTAGTAGATCAAACTAAAAGCCACTCTATGTCAGATTAACAGTGCAAAATGCGGTACGTTGCATTAAATAATTATCACAGTAGTCTAAATAGTCATAAAAGGGCCAATAGTAGGAAATTGACAAAATAATCAATGATACCATACACCGCTATTCTATAATTATATAATTCGAACGGATTGGTTTTTCGAACGAAATTTCCGCCAGCAAAATCAAATGGGCAAAACGGGTTGTTCGAAACAAGTTCAAAATACAGAATAGGGGTGATAATCTTATTTAATTTTAACTGATCACAAGATGTCGCGAATCGAGCGAGAAATCAACCATGCCTAGTCACACGCAGAAGAGTTTGAGAAACATAGCATTCAACGCTTAACCTGCACACGCAGGCGTAAAAGATACAGCCGCCGGTGGTGACATTATGCTGCCCACCCACTCGCGCACGCACATCCCCACATCGCCTTCCTGCACAGATTTTTCCCGCGTCAAAAAATTCGTGGGGAATCAGCTGCCCATGAGGCTGGTGGCGCTCTGGGACTGGGATACAACTTTTGCATTACTTTTTCTTCTTTCACCGATTCTACTCACGGGCGGGAGTAGGAACCGTCGTGAGTAATCGGTATCAGCAGATCGGGGTGCAACGACGAACCACGACTGTAGCTGTTAGTTAAACACACAGTCCCAAAAACGCGTTGCAATGCATGAAGAAATAATAGCGGGAGTTTTAAAGGGATGCTTATGCCGGCGTGTTCGTTAGAATGAGTACACGTGTGTAAGAAAATCAGACCACACGAGTATGGGCTGCGCAACACGGACAAGAACATGACTATCAAAAATTAGTTGTAATCAGTAAAGTAAAGCTTGCATCAGAGTAATACTCTGAGTATTTCTAATCAAAGGTAACTTTGATAAACGATGTTTCGATTTATCGATGTGACATCGCTATTAATTACTAGAACCGGTGCCGTAATGGTCCAAAATTATAACAAGTTAGTGATGTTTTTCGTTGCGACGAATTAAATTTTTATTTTTCATGTGAATTTGAATGCTAATCGAGTTTTCTACAGCACATTGACCTGAATAAGTAATTAAGTTCAGGTGAGTACAAATTTTCTAATACTGGAAAAAACGTGGTAAATGGAATTTTCTTGCATGTGATATGAGGCACAAATTTTCAGTGTTTATTTAAAGACTAGCCATGAAATTCTTAAAAGCTTATGATTTAATTGCTGTACAGTATAAAAAATAACTGAGAAGCAGAGTTCCAAGAAAATCTCCAGTGTACTTAGAACGATATTAATTGAAAATCTTCTAACCTGCGTAATAGAGGGCTCTGTAGCCGCAAGGTTATCGAGTCTGTTCTGAGAAGCGAATGGTCATGGGTTCGAATTTACCACAATAGATCAAAATAATGGTCGCAGTGGTCAAACCATCCGACAAAAAGGCAAATTTGAATCTTAGTAGTATTAGGCTATTCGATGTCAAAGTAACTTTAGCATGGGTTTATTCTCAGGCCCCTCATCACCCTTCCTTCATGCTGAATTCTATCACAGACAAACAGACGAGACACTCGCGTTAATTCCATCGTCCATTCAAAAACCACTTATTTTTCAAAAAAGCATGTTTCGCAACATGGCCACACCGCGGCGCTCGAGAGTTGCTTCGAGTTTCCAGTATAAAACCATACAAATGTAAAAAACCTGCAGTATAAAACCCTGCAAATGTAAAAAAAACTTCAGTATAAAACCCTGCAAATGCAAGCTACTCCGCAACATGCATAACAGAGGGCGCTAGTGTGCAAGCAAAATGTGTAGGACGATGGTTTTTGAAGAATTTTCTTCTATGTGTCTTGTCAGTTCGTCAGTGATTCTATATTATCCCGCTAAGGCCTATTGATAGTGCAAAAATGAGTCTTATAGTAAAATGCACTGGTTTAGCTGCGCCAGGGATGGCTATAATTGGACACAGCGCGCTGTCATGTGGAACAAGGAGGACAAAGTAGAGAAAAGTATTCAAGGAAGGGTACCCAATTACACACAAGCACGCATAAAATTCAATAAACATATCGCTCAATCAATAGCATTTATAGCAAAACTAAATGCAGTGCGGGTTATACAGCAAACACCCGGGCGATATCACAATAGATCAACAATATTGGTTGCAGTGAGGAGTCCATACAGGAAAAAAACTACGTAATATTGATTATCGTTTTACATGTCAGTTGAAAAACAAGTATAGGGGGAAGTCATCTATGGCCGGACAGTCGCTATGGCCGGACACTAGGATTTCTCGAAAACAAACATTGATAAAAATATTCGGAAAGCTTGGCACAATAGTAAATTGCAAAGTTTCTTGGTATCCCAATTATGATGTCTTTGTGTCAAAAAGTAAACAAATGAGAACTGTCGAACGTTTCATCCATTAAAACAGAGGGAATCGAGTACATTTCATAAAAGTGCAGTTGTAAATGTTTTTAATAAATGCGATGCGATATTTCTGAACGTTGGCTTGATAAAGTTATTTGTTTGAAACAGTTTAAATTTGATATGAAAATATAAGATTTTTAAGAAAAAACTTAATTTTGTGAATCTGTGTCGTGTCCTCTATGACCGGACAGTAAAGTAATCAGCAAAATATACTTACTTCATGTAGAATTGCTATATCTTTGATTCCTATGTAAAATGAAACTAGTTAAGCAATGCAAAACGTAGAAAAAGTCAGGAAAAACTTGCATTCAAATATCAGCAAAAATGTCAATCTATCGTTATGCCTAGTAAATGGAGTTGCCGCGTACAGTTTTGCATGCATTTCACATTACCAGTACTCTCAACAAAAAATTTATGTGAATAGAACTCTATTCAACATTTATATAGCAAACCTGCCAGGACTGAAGTCACAAGGTCTGTACTGGAGTTTTACATTGTCCTAGGATCTTTTTCTTCTATTGATGCTGGTTTTAATAGATCAGTTTATCATGTCCGAGCATTGAGGACAGCTTTCGATTTGAGCTAATTTGTACTCAAAATACTATCTACTTTCAAAATCAACCTTGCAGCGCAATTTTTGTTGCTTTGTATTGTTTGCTTATAATATTGTTTCTCTCTACATTAAAGTGTAAATAGAAGTAATAAAGCCGGTATTTTTGTGTTTTATCTTAAAACCTTAAAGTGTCCGAGCATAGACGACTTCCCCTACATCAAAGCGTAATAAATAGCGTTTTTAACTATTCTACGTTAGCGCAGCGTTCGTGCCCTTGGACACAGACCTTCATACTTTTTTATTGTGAATGAATTTATTTACACTTCTTTGACTTTATTCTCAGAAGCTAACAGAATTCCACTAATATGCTAAAACGAATTAACCGAGCTTACATACTATTTTGGAAATGCAACTAAAATTCAGACATATCATAGAGCGGCTTTCGGCTTGATTTATAACTGAAAACGCGCATGATAGTCAAACATCAAAGTGATGATCACCATAATTCATATCAACCATACTTAGAAGCTTAGAGGAAAATGCGCTATATAATTCAAGCCATCATGCGTTAAATCTGCACGCATAAAATTTCAAATCATGTCAAATCAAAATTAAAAGTGTATGACGGCCGACCGCTTGGGTATTACGAACTACAATTCTAACCAATAAAACGCATGTTACTCCCAGTTAAATCGTTTACTCATCACGTATAAAGCCCGGTAAATCCACACCTGTCAGCTTTGAAAGTGTGATTCGAGTCAGAGAGCAAGTATATTAGCTGTTAGGCTTTCCGGTCATATCCTGCATAGCACACATCATTGCGTCGGTACGTTTTGAACAGGATAACCCGAGCTGCAAAGGCCGGAGATAAAATGATGCTGATGCCGATTCAGACGCTGTGACCGGATTCGATTGACACGCATATTCCCCTGCTGACGCCGGGACGGATCGCGAGGCACTAACGACAGAGGCAAACGGGTAGAAGCGATGAAATCCTTTCCAACATTGTGATTCTGTGGGTGAAGTTTTTCTCTGATGTTTGATGAATAAATGAATGATTTAGCGTTCACTTCGCATCAGATGGAACTATCCCCATAATGCCGGTACGAGGACGATGCTGGAACTATGAATTTATTGCCACTGCGGATAGGCAGCTCAGGTGAGCACGAATGGGAAACACGTTTCCGACCTCCATTACCGGTTCCTTCGTTGAATACTTTTAATGGTCCGTAGCCGTGCAATAGGCATAACTCTTCCTGGAGTTGGTTTTTGTAGTGATTTATGGAGATGCTAATACGACACACAGACAGAATTTGAACGACTCTGTGTCATGAATATGCTGGACTAGAGAAGTCGCCATTAAAATTACCAATTACTCGAGTGGATGATTTCAAAATTCACAATATAATAAGAACTGAATTTACCTGTTTAGTATTTGAGTAACAATACCAAGAAACATCAATGTGTCAAACTGGATAATATTTCCAAAAAATCAACAATTCAATATCAAATCAAATTTTAGGACATTCTGCAAATCCCATCCAGTTGGAATCTAAAGAACCGGACTGTGTCATGCCGAGGCAGAACTAAATGGCTGCCGAAGAAATCATCAGTCAACTGACAGGGATCCATCACCAAACGAAAAGCTTTCGAGTGAATTATGGCCCAGGATTAAAAGCAAACACTGCAACGCGATGAGGCACAATACTCGACAAGGTGCGCAAAGTTGGAGCCCTATTCGGCGGAGCAGTCCACAACACAGGCACAGCAAACAGCACAACAGCATTGAATCTTCCAGGATTATGCACTCTCCGGCTCACCTGCCAGGATAGATAACGACCCTGATGGAAGCGGGAGAACGTGCTTCTTCGGACACGCCAGCAAACACGAGCATCCCATTAACATCATGTTTGTGTAAATCTATGTGCATTTACAAATTAATGAGTTGGAAGTAATTGGGTCCTACAAACTAAAGCAATTGATCTTTTACGAGGCCATTAGTTTTATTGCTTCATTCATTGGTAGATTTACGGAGTACGATTAGAAGCGGCAAGGCAATATCAGTTTCATGAAGAACGTGTTTCTTATGCAGTGATTGAATGGTATAATATTTTCTAATTAATGTTATTATAATTATGTCTATTACTTTTCATAAGTAGACCCTCAACTATATATGAAAAATGAAAAACTGGTTTATTTTAAAATGGAAAATTATACTAATTTATAGATTTATATATAAAGATTTATATATAATTACAATAATTACTAATGTTTACTCTTTCAATGCACCAATGAAAGAAGTTCCTTATTTCTATCTTATTTTATTTTATAACTTCGCTAGTGACGGATTTTTGCTGACGAACTATCATATCGAACTCGCCAAAAAGAGTGAACAAGTAATGGGGTAACTAGATCGGAACCCGACTTGCCTGTCGCAAAGATGCCTACCAGGATAAAGGTCCCTAAATATGAATGCTTCGGGGGACTAATTTGGTTTTTAAGAACGGAGCCTGCAATGTACTAGGGCATCCTGTGCGCTCGAGAGTGATTTTGTCACCGATGAGACCCATCAGAAAACTGGTGATGCCCATATGATCAATCCAATCCCAGGACCTAGTGGTATCAACAAGGACTACACCCAGAACTGGACAAGACACTACAACATAGGTGACGCAGGACTACGGAAGTCTCTGTGTAGCGATGGTAGCATGTTTCCATGCTTGTAATAATAGATTCTTCATGTATGCATGCTACATGCAGGATGCAGCATATGTATTAATTGCTTAATTAATTGAAATTAATTGCTTGACTAATGAAACTATGTAAAGAATTGAAGGCAACTAACTGACGCAAAGCAGCAAATGAAACGCACAAAACTATTCCCGGATAAGAGAGTTGCTAAATATCCTCGCTTTGGAAATTGCTGCGTTACGACTCATGTACAAATATCCTTTCATCCCTGTTTCCGTGTAAGACAACAGCTCCGAACATATTCTTGCAGTACCAGTACGGATACAATCTGGCAAAAGAAAAAGATTCTCGCTCACTTTTCTGTGATGTTTCACTTGCAGGACATCAATTTAGACTACATTCAATGTTTAAAAATAAACTCGGTTGAAGAAAAGGGGTGGTTTCATACTTTAATAAAATTGTTTACTTTCAGGACATCAATTTGAACTAAGTTAAATGTTCAAACGATAACATCGGTTGAAGAAGAGGGTACTTCCCAAGCACAGATATCAAATTGGTATAGGTTTAAACGTTGTAAAGAATCTTCGACCTGTTGGGCGGGGAGTTTCTGTCACTTTTTTCCAAAAAACACGTTCAAACTTTGATGACGTCTTTCCAACCAATCAGGACGCGAGAATTTCTAGTTGGACAATACCTAATTATTTTCAATTTTTCAATAGTGTACACTTACGAATTAATATCATTCTTCATTTGAGCCAACGCGTAGAAGATGTTTCGATCGATTGGTGCAAAAATAATGTAAATCGATCAGGAAACCGCTTAGCTATTAGCACTCAAAACCTGACCTTATCGAGAAAGATTTTTTGAAATGACTCACTATCCAGCCAAGCCTTGCCGTAAGACGTAGTCCTACGTCGAAATTAAATTTGTTCAAATGTATCTTCACCACGCTAAAGAAGCATCTGCTGTATTTTGCAGAAGATTCACAGAAAGCAAACTGAATATTGCACTAATCTAGGAGCCATTGACCTCCCAAGTAACAATATTGGTGTTATTACATTACATTTCTGGTGAACAAAATTGGTCATAAATACCGCAATAAAAGTACAATAAAACTCAAATTGTTACTTGGGCTATAAAGGCAAGACACAAGGAATTCCTACAAATTCGTGTAAATTTCTTTACGCCGAAGACTTTTGCCAACAGCGGGTATTTTAATAAGCGAAACAGGAAAACCTGGACTCTGACAGTCGCTTGTCGGTAACTAAAAACAGGTCCCTGACAGGACGTCATACTTTCGTAGTAACGGGTTCTATTATCAGTCACCTCACTGATCGACTGCTGGACTACTCGATTGCTCAACTGGTTGACTAGACTCAACTGCTCGACTGTACTGCTTAACTGAACTGCTCGACTGAACTGTTCGATTCGACTTAATTCAACTGCTTGATTGGATAGATCGACTTGACTGCTTGATTGAACAGCTCGATTTAACTGCTCGAGTGGACTACTCGACTTAACTACTGGACTCGACTGCTTGACATTTGATTGACTTACTACTCGACCCGACTGCTCGACTTAACTGCACGATTGAACTGCCCGACTGGACTATTCGATTCAATTACTCGACTGGACTGCTTGACTGGACAGCATGATTTATCTGCTCGACTCAACTGTTCGATTCGACGCTCGACTCAACTGCTCAATTCAACTGCTTGATTCCACTGCTCGACTGGACTACTCGACTCAACTGCTCGAATGAACTGCTTGACTCAACTCCTCGATTGGACTATTCGAATCGGCTGCTTGACTCAACTGCTCAACCCGATTGCTCGATTCAACTGCTCGATTAGACTACTCGATTTGATTGCTCGACTTAACTGACAGCTTCATTCAATAACTCGACTAAACTGCTCGACTTAGTCACTCAACCCGACTGTTCGACTCAACTGCTTTACTTAACTGTTTGATTCGACTGCTCGTCTTAACTGCTCGATTCAACTGCTCGACTGGACTACTCGAATAAACTGCTCGACTCGACTACTCGACTGAACCGCTTGACTCGACTGCTCGACCAGACTGCTCGGTTCAACTGCCAACTCGACTGCTCGACTCAACTGTTCGGTTGGACTGCTTGACTGAACAGCTTAATTTAACTGCTCGACTGCTGGATTCAACCGCTTGACTTCTGCCTTCCAAGGAACCTGAACTCCAAGGAACCCCAGAGAATTTTAGAGCAGCATACGATACAGTCGAACGTGAACAGCTATGGCAGATAATACCTAAAAACGGGTTTCTGGACAAACTGACGCGGAGGTTCAAAGCTAACCTGAAGTGAGTGATGTGCTACGCGCCTGTTTTGGGGGCACTCTCGAGTCTCTCCGATTCGTCTTGTTGGGTCTTCTTGGCTGTCTTGTATGTTATTCAACATTGCTATTGAAGGTGTGATCCGGCGAGCGGGCATTGAAACGAGGGAAACGAACTTCGGCGAAAGCAGCCAACTCCCTGCCTTCGTAGACGACCACGATATCATTACTATAAACCTTGGGACGGCGAAGGCATTCTATGAAAGACTACCAACGGAGGCGCAAACGTCGGTGCACAGACTTGACGATGTACAAAACGCTAATGAGATCGGTAGTCCTCTGCAGACTTGAGACTGTAACTTTGCTTACGGAAGACATACGTGCACTTGCCGTATTTGAACGAAAGGTGTTGCGGAATATTTTTGGCGGAGTACAAATGGAAAGTGGAGAATGGCTCAGGCGTATGAACCACGAGCAACAGGCACTACTTGGAGAGATTCTCATCGTACACCTGGCGAAAGTTGGGAGCCTATGGTGGGCCGGCCACGTCACAAGAGAACTATGTCTATGAGAACTCTCTCTTAGACTTACTGTAGAACACTACTGTATAGTAGACTCCTCATTTTAATGATAAAAGCATTTCTCGGCTAATTTTTCAAATAGTTCTATGTGACTATGACAGATTCTCTTCACGTCTCCTCTCTTCCGAAAATTTTCAAAACATTTAGCTAACTAGTGACTCCGGCAACTGATTCATGCAAAGCTGATGTGTTAAAATGCATTAGCATCGCCGTAAACAGCGGAGGAGAGGAGACACGAAGAGAATCTCTCATTGTCACATAGGTCTATTTGAAAAATTACCCGAGATTTGTTGGTTTCCAGTTGTGCTCATTGATTCATAAATTCACAAATTCTTCATGATACCTACAGCCAACGCATCGATAATAAGAACCGAAAATGTTAAAATCGAAGGATTAAAGTAAACAAAAAACGGTAAACTAATCGATTGCTCACCGCTAAGCGCCACTTACCTCTGATTAACCGAGTTGAAAGGTGACGAACCGGACGATGATGTCAGCAGATCTTTGCAGGAGTAACTTTCGCAGTCACAGTGCTTGCTGGTTATATTCAGATTCGATGAGTTCGCCAGACAGGTGATTAATTCCAACGGTGGAGGCTGTCACACGTCACGAGCAAACGACCAGATTAAAATCGGTTTCCGATGTTGTGGAACATTCATCGGTTCCAGCGGAGAAGGAGCATGGCGTTCGTTCGTGATGACGTCCATGAATGGATACGGGCCGGTCGTCGTCCACATTCGATTAAATCAGCCACCCATCATTGGATAAGGATGAGGCACACCACATCGAGGAATCAGGAAAGAGAGATACAAAGAAGAGAAAAATCATCAGTAATCAATTATGTATTCCTCGTTCAACGTTGATCATTATTTGCGTTCATTTAGAGTTGCTGTTTTTGTTCTGAACAGCGTTTGTTCGCATCCCATAACATATTGATCGCGTGTGCTCCCGAATGGACGATGGCTAGACCCGATAATAGACCAGACAATTTATTTTACATTTCAATTCCTCGTCACCCTACTCTCCACTGTAGAGAAGTCAACCACAATGAGACCCCAAAACAACGTGCATGACAGGAAGCTGATTGAAACACTCTCCCTGATGTTCGCTGATTCGTACACGGTAACACGTTCGGAACCTGCAGAACCGCAACCGGGCTGTCCTCCTTGCACCTGGTTGCTGGTTCCTCGAACGAGCGGCGCCGCAGAAACGAGGCACACTCCATCCGTCTCTTCCGCAACGGTCGTTTCAAATAATGATGATTGTAAATAATCTGTCCGTACTAGGGATAATTGTTTCAACGAAGGTCATTTTCCCATTACAGATTTGCGCACTGTTTCCCCCCCTTCCTTTGCAAGGGACTTTGTCGTTCGAACGAATGAAAAACGAAACGACAATGTACACATTGTGCCGCACTATAAGGGCATAATTTTTTGTACCTAATTTATCAAATTGTATGAAATTCTACAGAGAATGATGTTTGTAATTTTCGTGATAATGATTGCTGAACAACAATAATTAACAGACGTAGCCTTCAATAGTTCGCAATTTTTGTTACTAAATCTGAATGTTCTAAGCCAAATTATAAGTAATGTTTAAAAGTTACCACATAGAAACGGTCACATAATAATAACTATAATATGTTACAATTGGTATAGCACTTTCTAATTTAACCACAATATATTTTTAGCTTAGATCTGGTTCGATTCAAAATCTTCGATAAAAGAGTTGCTTCAATTTACTTGACATTAAACCACTTTAAGAATTCAAAAAAAGTGAATCTTTTGATAAGACGATTCGACGGTTGATTTTGTTTATAAATTAAGATCTTGACTTCTTTTTAAAAAAGCGTGACAAATACTGCTACAGAGAAATGCGAAAATCAATTCTCAGCGCAACTTCATCCGCATTTCGATGTGATTTGACTTCAAAATGAGCCGAAAAAAGTGAAAGAACGATGCCCGAACAGTACCGTAGACCCCCGATAATATGAACACAACCTCATTCATATAAAGGAGGGTAATTTTTAATCTAAGTATTTGATTAATTATTCATTTATTTATACACTAGCTGACCCGACAAACTTCGTATTGCCACAAATTAACCTGTGTTGTACATAAATCATGAATCTCGGATGATCTTTGTCACTTCTCGAGTTTTGCAAGCCCCCCTGTGGGCGGCGCTTCCGACGGCGGGTCACCGGCAACACTCGCGACCGGCTCGTCCTGAATGATCTAGTGTTACTATAGATAGTTTTTGTGGTCTTGTTATTGATTAATGTTTTATGGAAGAGTCTCGAATTTCTCGAGTTGGATTAGTTTTTGAGTTTCGCAAAAATTTCTGTTTTATTTGTATGAGAGTCCATATCCCCCTACCACAGGGGTGAGAGGTCTCTAACTATCATAAAATAAATTCAAGACTCAAAAATCTCCTACATGCTAAATTTGGTTCCATTTGCTTGATTAGTGCTCAAATTATAAGGAAATTTGTATTTCATTTGTATGGGAGCCCACACTCTTAAAAGGGAAAGGGGTCGTAATACACCACAGAAAAAAATTCTGCCATCTAAAACTCTCACATGCCAAATTTGGTTCCATTTGCTTGATTAGTTCTAAAGTTATGAGCAAATTTGTATTTCGTTTGAATGGGAGCCCCCCCTCCTAAAAAGGTAAGAAGTCCTAATTCATCATGGGAAAAATGGTTGCCTCCAAAAACACCCACATGCCAAATTTGGTTCAATTCGCTTGATTAGTTCTCGAGTTATGAGGAAATTTGTATTTCATTTGTACAGGAGCCCCTCCTCTTAAAGTGGGGAGGGGTCCTAATTCACCATAGAAAATTTTCTTGCTCTCGAAAACCTTCACATGCCAAATTTGGTTGCATTTGCTTGATTAGTTCTCGAGTTATGAGGAAATTTGTATGGAAGTCCCCCCTCTTAAAGGGGAGAGGAGTTATAATTCCTCTTATAAAGAGGGGAGGGGTCTCAATTCACCATAGAATAAATTCTTGTCACCAAAAAAAACACCCACATGCCAAATGTTGTTCTATTTGCTTGATTAGTTCTCGAGTTAGGAGGAAATTTGTATTTCATTTGTACAGGAGCCCCCCCCTCTTAGAGTGGGGAGGGATCCTAATTCACCGTAGAAAATTTTCTTGCCCTCGAAAACCTTCACATGCCAAAGTTGATTCCATTTGCTTGATTAGTTCTCGAGTTATGAGGAAATTTGCATGGAAGCCCCCCCTCTTAAAGGGGAGAGGAGTTACAATTCCCCTTATAAAGAGAGAGGGGTCTCAATTTACCATAGAATAAATTCTTGTCACCGAAAACACCCACATGCCAAATTTGGTTCTATTTGCTTGATTAGTTCTCGAGTTATGAGGAAATTTGTATTTCATTTGTATAGGAGCCCCCCCCCCCCTCCTAAAGTGGGGAGAGGTTCTTATTCATCATAGAAAACATTCTTGCCTCCAAAAACACCTACATGCCAAATTTGGTTCCATTTGCTGGATTAGCTCTCGAGTTATAAGGAAATTTGTATTTCGTTTGTATAGGAGCCCCCCCCCCCCCCTCTTAAAGTGGGGAGAGGTCCCAATTCATCATAGAAAAAAATTTTGTCTTCAAAAACACACACATGCCAAATTTGGTTCCATTTGCTTGATTAGTTCTCGAGTTATGAGGAAATTGGTATTTCATTTGTACAGAAGCCCCCCCTCTTAAAGTGAGGAGGGGTCCTAATTCAACATAGAAAATTTTCTTGCCCTCGAAAACCTTCACATGCCAAATTTCCATTTGCTTGATTAGTTCTCGAATTATGAGGAAATTTGTATGGGAACCCCCCCTCTTAAAGGGGAGAGGAGTTATAATTCCCTTATAAAGAGGGGAGGGGTCTCAAATTACCCTAGAATAAATTCTTGTCACCGAAAACACCCACATGTCAAATTTGGTTCTATTTGCTTGATTAGTTCTCGAGTTATGCAGAAATTTGTGTTTCATTTGTATGGGAGCCCCCCCTCTTAGTGGGGGGAGGGGTCTCTAACCATCACTAAAACCTTTCCTGGCCCCAAAAACCTCTACATGCAAATTTTCACGCCGATTGGTTCAGTAGTTTTTGATTCTATAAGGAACACAGGACAGACAGACAGACAGACAGACAGAAATCCTTCTTTATAGGTATAGATACATGCAAGTTGCACACCCTAAAAATCTGTTGTTTTAGTTTGACGAAAGTAAACGCTTCGAAAACTTATCGAATGTGTGCAAATTTTTAACGCCCGGTTTGTAGAAAAAGAGAAACTTTCGGAAGTTCCAACTAAAATGGTCGATTTTGAGTGCTGGAGAGGTTAGTAGCATATAAGCTATATTGGGAAAGCGTTCAAATTACCTGGGCTAAGATTAAAAATAATCAGTTGGGGTCTGTCAATAATCAACAAAAATCAACAACCCACTTCTCCGAAAAGTTTGAATTTATGTCAAACTTTAATCCACTTTTGTATTTTGAGGTAATAAACTAATTCACTTTCTATGGTAATTGATTATATTAATTGAATAAAATCAACTTTCATAATAACAAAATTTAATGAGAAATAATAAATTTCATGCAAAACACTCGAATATTAGATTGTTGTATTTTGTTTCTTCGACATTCTATTATCTCTCATGACATAACATCTGCTAAACTATGTTCGGCACATCATTTAGCTTACCTAATTGATTACAACTGATTAGCAAAGTAAGCCTACCGGTTTGAGCACTACACGTGATTGAAACCACGAAAGGATTAACATCCAACGGGAGATTTCACCCGTCAGATTCATTATGCCAAACAGCTAGAACAAACTCATGAATAAATAATTTACAACCCTCATATGCGTCTGCCGTCATTCATCTACCCCGGGTCGTATGCAAATCCCTTCAAACGTCGACTACTACTGGATAACCAATAGAATGGCGCATCGGGCAGGAATAGAGTTTCACACCGCAGGCGAAACGGGCGGGCGGAAAGAGCCAATCAAAAACAACACTCCACCGCCGCAGTCCACTCGGAAGGTACGCTTTGTGACGGGAGAGAGTCAATTTTATCTTCCAACTGGATGCGCAGAAATTAAAAATGGAAAATACGTTCATAATAAAATTAAGCGTCCTCGTTCGTTCATACGCCAGGCTCTGATGCAGGGCACGCCATGCTGGAGGCAAAGTGCTTTGTCACATTGTTCACACGTACTAAGCATTTATGCAGCTTGCCAACGGCAGCTCGAAGGCACTGAAACAGCAACGTTTTTTGTTCATGACGTAATCAACGATCACAGAACAGGTTGCAACTAATTCTCAGGCCCTGCAGAAAACATTTCGAAATGTTATTGTCATCTGATTGTAATGCAATTCCCGATATGAAATTTATCTAGCCTTTGATAAAATTCGTAGATACATCTAGAGCGAATATTTCTAATTCCTTTCTTTCAATGCTGTTTTGAGGTGGCTCCGAATGTTTATGCGTTCTATTCATTCGATTCAACCCTTCCGGGTAACATCGCTTGGCTTGCAGACAGAGCACAAACTGGACGCAATTGTCGGGAATGGTGCCATTCAGGATAGCTACCATCCTTCCACGCTTTCCCGGGATACGGTTGGTTGATGAACATACAGCTTGCCGTTTGTTGACGTCCGCTAAACAAAACATGTGGCACTCAGATATACAGGCGGGGATGGCAATCGTGTCGCGACTTTACCCGCACGGTCCAGCTCCGAAGCAAATATGGCTGCACGATGTATAGTGGATTAAAATGAAATCATCTGTGGACAAGTTGTGTGTACGTATCAATATCTGTACTTTTCGGGATTTGCCAGTCACCTGATCACGCAACAAAGAAACTAGAAAAAATAATGTTTGAAAATACCTAAAATAGTTCAACTAGGTATAGTTTAGTGTGAAGCTTTAAAACCTTTTAATAACCTCAAAATAATCTCTTTCAGGCTTCACACACTACTCTCACCGCCCACTCCAAATCAAACGTTGTCTTGACCCGCTCTCAAATTGGGGTACAACTTGGTTCACTTGGTTGAAGACTCGTCAAGCCATCAAGAGTCGCTCCGGACATGGGAACAGACGCTCAAGGCTGACAAGGCTGTTCCTCATTACTACACTGAGCATTCGCATGAGTGCCACTTTTCCTGTCGCCATACGACCTTAGATTCCAGCGGAGTTTGTTAATCGATCTCCGCTAAAGTTGCTCGTATTCCGCCTGGTACCACGAGAAGGGATATGAATAGCTAGATAAGAGGACTAGGACTACCATGGGTCTATTTTATACCTGCCGATGCGCAAGAGATCGATGTTATACATTATCCAGTCGTTCACTAACCTCGGCGTTATTTTCAAGTTAGCCTCTTGAGATTAAAGATCTGTCAAGACTCTCAGGAGATCCTCACAGATCTAGACTGTAAGGAATTTGTTGAATCACAGAAGACGAAAGCATTATACACAACCTCTCTCAAACGTTACTGACCAGCGATCGATCTTGGGTAATTTATGCTCATGAAATAATCTCCATTCACCTGGGTTTAGGCGGGCTATTTGTCACCAAAATCTCAGGCCTCCTATCGCTTGCCAGTCACGATCGATCTAGTCGAGCCACCTTGCATACTGTACTCCTCTATTCATAGAACCAGAACAAACGGAAAACGGAGAGTGGCGCAGGCATATAAACTACGAGCCATATGCGCTACTTGGAGAGGTTCACATCGTATAGCTAGCGGAAGTCAAGAGGCTACGGTGGACCAGTCACATCACAAGGTTCTCTTCAAGAACCCCACCGGCACCGACAACAGGCATAGAGAAGCCTAACGTGCTCGATGGCTCGACCAAATTGCAGCCGACTTGCGAGTGTCGAGCGGCTCAACGAATTGTCGACGTGTAGCCCAAATCCGAATACAATGAAGACAAGTTCTTGATACAGCACGAGCTAGGTTCTATGCTGCTAGAAGAGAATTAAGATGTACGTAACACATCACACACGTCATGGTACCTTGATCAATCGTGAGAAGATTGCTAACACGAATCACCGAAGTTGCATGGACTCCCGGAAAGGTCGCCTGGTACTGGCTTACAAGCTCCCTAGGCTGTGAACCATTTCGCGAAATTTTTAACTTTTTGTAATAACCCTGCTCGGGAGCATGGTTAGTATTGACAGTTCGATGGTTCGCTTCTGAGAGCCAATGAGATATGCCACAGGTGAGGCAAGAGCGTCGATGTGTTTCACTGATTTTTCCTTGAATTTTTTTTTTACCAATGTATGGATGTTTAACATATAACAAATTTGTTTATTCAACCCGAAATGAAATGAGATAAATTTTATCTATCAAATAGGAGCAAATGAACACCAAAAATTTATCCAATTCCAACCTGGACTGAATAAATAAATTCGCTGTTATAGAAACATATCTTCATCCTCACCTTATATATGTTCTCATTGAGTAAAACAACTATCAATCTGTCAAATATGAAATGGTTCGCATTGAGACCGGTTTTAACCACTCGAGGAGAAATAACCATCGAACTGTCAAATTTTAACTGAAGAGTTAAAAATTTCGCGAAATGGTTCACAGCCCTAGTTAACGGTAATAGGCATCGAAAAGTATTCTAGTAGAATATTTTGTATTCGGTGTTTGTTAACGTAATGAAATGACCATTACAGTAATGCGGCAAACCGTTCGTACTGGCAGCAGTATTATTTCCTATCCAACCAATCTCCAGCAGAATCTGTGGACTTCATTTTCGTTTAAAATCTGCAGACATCGGCTTGCGACACTTGCATAAACGAGATTGGTATTTGCAGCTCTTCTAGCTTCTCATAAGCTCATCACGGTCTAATGTTCAGGTTTTGGCGGTGAATGCAACACTAAGAAGTCGCCCCCTCATTCAACTCATTTCATTGCTGTTCATCGCCAGGCTTGTGATCTAGTGGCGTCCGCAAGTTGGCTTGAGCTTGGACCGATCCAATTGTTCGCTACGCACCTCACGTCATTCCCGTTGAATCTTTGTCGAGAACTGTTTTTTTTTCTAGACTGTCGTTCAACATTATTACTACGCGCCGGTTCGTCGCAGCCGACCGCTTTTCACGATATGGACGATCACGGTCTTCCAACAGCAGGTGCGATTCATGGTTTCTTCGCCTTCTCCACGTTCCGTCATTCAACTGCCACTTAACCATAGATGGCGCGCAACATTTATTTACTTAAGTGGTTTGCCGTCTTAAGACAGAGCCCTTTGAACAAGGTTTCTCCAGTTCTCTCGGTTGTGGGCTACCGCTCTCCAATTTCTCGGACACTGAGTATTATACCGCCAAATCCCGCTCCACCTGGTCTAACCATCTTGCTGGCTGCGCTCCTGGTGGTCTTGTTCCTACCAGATTTGAGGCAAACACCATCTTTGCAGAGTAGTAGTCCGGCATTCTTGCAACAGGTCCTGCCCATTGTATCTGTCCAGCTTTTGGATACTGGATACGCCATAGAGTTATGCGAGTTCATGATTCCTCCGCCCCCATAGTTACTGTGTTCTCCTGTACGCCGCCGAAGATCGTTCTTAGAACTCGTCTTTCGAAAACTCCGAGCACTCGCAGGTCCTCCTCGAGCATCATCTAATAAGCGTCTTGTCAGGGTACACATTGTACGGAAGCTTACTCTTTTTTTTATTTTAACGAGTAGGGAAATCTGCTTTCAGACACCTGAGAAGACAACTCAGGGAGTGGGGTTTGGTATCCCGACCCCCCTACTGGGACGTGAGGATCCAGACCCACTAAAACCCTACTCGAGTCTCCAGCCTCAATCCCCCCTGGAACCACCTTATCGGTATTACTTCAGGGAGGGGCTATTGTGCTTAACGCACACTCTTAGATAGCTACTGGACTATGGTAGTTAGGCTGTTTATTCGCCGTTGATCGGCTTTCCAACGGTTTTGTAGCTCAAGTACGATCTGGGTAGCAGCCGCATTGACCGCACCCCAGACGTCCGAGCTAGAACACATCCTTTGGACTAAGTTATCCGGAGTAGTGTCCTGTCCGCTAACTGCCATCATGTTGCTTCTCACGCCCGCGAAACGGAGACATATGAAGAAAGCATGTTCTGCAGTTTCCTCAACGTCCGCGCATTCGGGACACTCGGGGGACTCCGCATGCCCAAATTTGTGCAGATACTGTCTAAAACAACCATGCCCTGACAGAATCTGTGTCAGGTGGAAGTTGACTTCGCCATGGCGCCTGTTGACCCATCCGGATAGTTCCGGGATAAGTCTATGTGTCCACCGGCCTTTTGTGGAATCAGACCATGCCCGCTGCCATGTGATCATCGAGGCCGATCTTGTGGTACTCCGTATGCCTCTAGTTCCACGTTGGTTGAAGCACTCTACGTCCTCGCTGATGATGATACCAATAGGCATCATACCCGCTAAGACGCAGATTGCGTCATGTGAAACTGTGCGGTACGCACTCGCCACTCTTAAGCACATGAGACGATAGGTGCTTTCCAGCTTGGCTAGATAGCTTTTGGTACCTAACGCCGATGACCACACCGGCCCGCCATATCTGAGTATGGACTGGAGCCTTCGCTTGCTGCCATATACCGCAGAGCTATTAGACATCATACGAGACAATGCCGAAATAGCTGTGGAAGCCTTCTTGCAGGCATAGTCGACGTGGCTCCCGAACTTGAGCTTGTCGTCGACCATGACTCCAAGGAGTTTTAAGGACCGCGTTGACGAAATAGTGCAGTCCCCGACGCTGATATTTGCTTGCTGCACCGACTTGCGGTTGTTCACCACGATAACCTCCGTTTTATGATGCGCTAGGTCCAGTTTCCTGGATCGCATCCAATTTTCAACAATGCTTATAGAGTGGGCAGCCGTCAACTCAACCTCTCTGATAGATTCACCGTAGACTTCCAAGGTGATATCGTCCGCAAAGCCGACAATCACCACCCCTACCGGGAATTTTAGCTTCAACACCTCGTCATACATGACGTTCCACAACACCGGGCCCAGTATGGAACCTTGCGGAACCCCTGAGGTGATTGAAACGCATTTCTGACCCTCCTCCGTGTTGTAGCATAGCACACGATTCTGGAAATAATTTTCCAGAATTCTGTACAGCGACACCGGCACTTGGACGTTCCGAAGCGAGCTGGCTATGGAGTCCCAGCTAGCGCTATTAAACGCATTTCTCACGTCGAGCGTGACAACTGCGCAATAACGAATACCTGTCCTCTTGGGCTGGATTGCCACCTCGGCTGTCTTAGTGACAGACAAGATGGCATCCACCGTAGATTTGCCTTTTCGGAAGCCGAATTGGTTCCTTGACAGACCGTTTGTACCCTCCGTGTACTGTACGAGTCTGTTAAGAAGAACCCTCTCCAGCACCTTGCCGGCAGTATCGAGTAGACAGATCGGCCTATATGACGAGGGGACACCCGGAGGTTTTCCCGGCTTCGGCAATAGGACCAGGTTCTGTCGCTTCCATCTGTCCGGGAAGTGGCCAGCTTCCAGGCATCTATTCATTACTGCCCCGAATAATTCGGGAGCCTCTAGAATAGCCGCTTTAATGGCCATATTCGGGATACCGTCTGGCCCCGGTGCCTTGCTCACCTTTAGGGATTTAGCGATATCAATGAGTTCCTCGTTCGTAACCGTCACTTCCTCCCCGAGCTCCAAACCGCCGTCGCCCACGTTACTTTGGATGTTCGGCTGGGAGGCCGACCATCCTACGCTATGGTCTGAGATACTGGAACGTCGGCCGTAGGACGACTCAGCGGCCTGGGGCCAAGGCCTTGGCTCGTGGCGCGGAAAGAGGCCCTCGATGATCCGCTGCAGCATCTCTGGCGATTGCTCAGCGGGCGCCATCACACCCTTGGTCTTTGCCATTACGACCCTGTAGGCATCACCCCACGGGTTCGCATTGGCACTAGCACATAACCTTTCAAAGCAGTCTCATTTACTAGCTTTTATCCCGCTCTTAAGCGCTGCGCGTGCAGCAACAAGTGCTACTCGACATTCAGCCCTGCCTTCATCCGAACGAGCTCTTTGCATAATTCTCCTCGCACGAAAGCACGCTCCGCGGAGTTCGACAATTTCATCTGTCCACCAGTAAGCCGGTGACCTGCCATACCTAGGTCGACTTTTCCTAGGCATGGTAGCGTCACACGATCGCGACAGTACCTCAACCAAATGATCAGCGTTCGGATCGGGCATACCGCGATCACCGCACTCTCTCCGGATCGCTTCCACAAATACTTCGGGATCGAAGTATGATGTCTTCCATCCACGGGTGGTTGGAGTGTTGGCCCTACTCGCCGCCTGCCGCCTGCCGCCTCGTTATCTGACCGACCCCATATCGGACCGCCTGATGGTCACTGTGAGTGTAGCCACGGAAGCTTACTCTGCTGGACCACAATTGCTTGTGAAGCCTATAATAAGAACGACTTCCGCTGATAATACGCCTCCGAATCTCACGGCTAGAATCATTGCCCGCCGTTGCCAGTGAGCCAAGGTAGACAAATTCGTCGACTACCTCAAACTTATCGCCGTCGGTTGTTATACTACTGCGCAAGTGGCGTTGGTCGGTCTTGATTCCGTTGGCCAGCAAGTTCTTTGTTTAGACGTATTTACCTTTAACCCAATCTTTTCTGCTTCGCCCTATAGTCTGGTGTATTGTCCAGCCACTGCCACAGATGTTCTGACTAGATTTGATGTAGCGCTATGTTGAACAGCAGGCATGAGAGATTATCATCTTGACGAAGCCCGCTATGTGATTCGAACGGACTTGACAATCCACCCAAAATCCGAACACAGTACTGTGTACTATAGTATATTCATCGTAGATTGAATCAGATTGATGAGCTTCCTAGGGAAGCTGTTCTCGTCCATGATTTTCCATAGCTCTTTCCGATCGATGGTATCATATGCGGCTTTGAAGTTCGATGCGTGGGAACTCTGTATTCACGACCCTTTTGGAGGATTTGGCACAGTGTAAATATTTGATCCAAGCAAGACGAAACCGGCTTGATAAGTTCCCACAAACTGTTCGCAATTGGTGATAGTCGGCGGAAAATGATTTGGGACAGTACTTTGTAGGCGGCATTGAGAACGGTGATCGCTCGGTAGTACAACTTGTCGCCCTTTTTGTAGATCGGACAGATAACCCCATCTTTCCACTCCTCCGGTAGCTGTTCCGTATCTCAAACTCTAACGATTAGCCGGTGTATACAAACGGCCAACTTTTCTGGCCATATTTTGATAAGCTCCGCTCCGATGCCATCCTTCTCGGTTGATTTATGGTTCTTTAGCTGCATAATGGACTCTTTAACTTCGCCATTGTGGCTCATTGTGGCTGGCACCTCTTCCGTGTTTGTTGCACCGTAGAAATCGCTTTCCCCGCCACCTGGCAACCATTCAGGTGTTCATCGACATGCCACTTTCACCTATTGGTCACCTCACGCTCTTCGGTACCGAATGTTGTTCACAGCGGAAAGTTTTGGGCGCATTTTAACCATCACTAGGTAGGAGTGAGAACTATTATTAAAAATTGTTACTATTAACTATCAGTAGGTTCCAGTACGTCACTGATAACTATCAGTAAATATCAGTAATTTTACCCATCACAGCATTGAAGCAACAAAATAGGAAATTGTAATGTTATAACTGCGTAATTCATTGTAAGTTTACATTGCAATTTACTAGGCGGTTTTTTATGGGGGCTCACGCAACTACGGACCAGATAAGCCAAACCATGCGACATATCTTGCAAAACTGTCGAAAGTACAACGCGCCCATGGATTTATTGATTTCAAAGCAACATATGATACAGTCGATCGAGACCAACTATGGCACACAATGCACGGTTTTCCGGATAAATGATGGGACTAATGAGAGCTACATTGGAACAAGTGATGTGTTTCGCGCATCTCAGGGACGCAACGAGCGGGCATCGAAACGAAAGGCATGATTTGCGACAAAGATAGCCAACTCCTAGGCTATGCAGGTAACTTTGATATCATAGCCAGGAACTTTGTGACGGCGGGAGCAATCTACGCCAGACTAAAAGCGAAGTTTAGGAGGATCAGGCTAAAAATAAATGCGTCGAAACCCCAATACATGAAAGGAAGAGACTAGAAGTAAACAAACGCGTGCCTCCTACAGCCACTAACCGTTGACGGCGACGAACTAGAAGTGGTAGATGAGTTCGTGTATTTGGGCCCGGAAATCAGGCCCAAATAGCCCTTAGCAAAACGCCTATTTTTTAATTGCCTAGTTTTTCTCACTTCCTCACTTTCTATTCAGGTCTGAGTAAGCCAAAACAGCACGCAAAGGCATAAAGCAGTGAAAGGGATTCTCTTAAATCGAAATTTTTATCACGTTTACTGTCAATTAATATGCTGTGATATGACTTGATTTTCTCCGCAAAAATGGGACAATATTGATAATATTTTAATTAGAATGCCAAATTCCATTCGGGACCACTACTGCAAATAACAAATAGTTCTAACACTAGTTATAGCAGTTTTCATCTTTTCTGGGCAGTATTTGAGCGAGAAAGTAAATCTATCCCACCGTGCATGCGTCGTACTGTGCCATGTTTCGTGTTTACCGAAAGAGGGCGCAAAAAATACCACGGTCAGCCGGCCCCTGGCTCACTGTGAACGTTTCACAATCGTACAAAATAGAAATAATGGTCATAGACAGAGTCTACGGCCAAATCTGGAGGCTAAACTCGGAACAGGCGCATCGGATACACGTACCAGGCTCAGGCTGGATATTTCGGCATTATAAGCAAACAACAAACAAACACAAAACGCCGAGTTGATGGCATGGCAAGCGAAGCAGAACAGATCCTGCCAGACCGGTCAAATCCAATTCCATTTAGGAACATGCATAGATTCAGACTTTCGTTCGCCGCCGAGAAACGAGCGATGCTGGGCTGTTGATTTATTGTGAATAAAATATAAAGAATATGGAAATGGATGAAAATAAAAATGTTAATAAAAGCAGTTTTCGATGCTCTCGCGATGAATTTTGGACGTTCACCGGTTCGTTAGCCTAGATTCTATTCTAGTTCGTTGTGCTTCCTAGGGTGAATGGCATAGCATGCCCCAACGAAAATCGATTTCCGGCAGTAAGTTCGCTTGAACTTCAATTACAAAGATTCCTCAACTTCAATTCGAAAAACATGTTAATATTATATTCTTTTGTTTGCCGAGCCAAAATAGAGTATTGACCCTAACTTTCTGGAAGTGTACCATTTTAATCTCTTTCCCAAATACAATGGAATGGGCCACTCCAGAATTGGAAAACTATAAACTACTGATAAATGGAACCACTAAGCGCGTTCGACCGTATATGTCTATAGCGCCGCTGAACTAACTCGAGGCACATCAAGTTCTTGAATTGAGGTCGATCCGTTATAAGCCATTCAGTCAGGCATGCACTTTCGAAGGATCACCGCCATAAATAGTTAGAAAATTTATTCATGACCGCGCTAATACGATTGGAAAAACCTTCTAGCACTCAATGCAAATTTGTGTATGTGAACGATAAATTCGAAACATCACACTGGTGCACCACTTTGAAAAACAGCACTCGAATTTTAAAAAGGCCAATTGATAAAAAGTACTACGTTTTAAAAGCTCTAATCTCAAATGTTTCTATCGAAAAACTAGTAGAAAACGGAAACAGTCGAGCATGTATTTTCACTGTCTTGTACTGGTGCAATATCTTTCTACAACAATTCTCATCTTGCCGTATATTTGTCAACTTTAAATTACCAGTTTGGCACCGTTTCATTCCCAGAGATAACTTTACCAGCAGTGCAAAACACAAGTAGGTAGATACGTAGATACTCGGAGCACAAAAGGTGAAAATTAAACCAGTCATCAGCAATAACTTAGTTTTAAAACGAAATACAACTTTGTACTATCTGCTTTCTTGGAAGTTATCTTGCGACTACAACAACCGGTTTCCAGGTTAGATTTATTTTTTGCCTTTGGCCTTCGTGTGTAGAATTGTCACGAAATCTTTCAGACTTTCGATGTTTAACCTGAGGCCATGAAAGTGTCGTTTTTCTTCAGTGTGGTCGTAAATTTCCTCTGCAAATTCAACTATTTGTATTTAAAAAACAGTTACAATTACAATTTATGGCACATGATTGACCTCAAGACTCAACTGGAATATACCCTGGCCCTTTGCAGTTCTTCAAATTTATTCAAAATTTTATTTTCACGAAAAATTCTAAAACCTTTCAGTAGCAGATAACTTCACTGCCACTCATCGTCATTTAATTACTTACACTATTCGTAGAAGAAAGACCAGTTGGAAACTCTAGGCGAATTGCAACAAGTTCTGGTCGTACTGATATCAAATGGAATCAACTTATACGGCTTACGGTGCGGTATTTTCTTAGCATCTCCACCGTCGTGACGATTCCGTCATACAATCTTCTCAGTCCGATGTTTTCCTACTTCAAACTAGTATGGAGTAAGTTTCCAGTTCTTAGTGATAATTTTTCCACCGCAAAGTTTTCCCGTTGTTAATCGATTTTGTGGCAGTAAATAACATAAAACAAATTTAACAGTAATCCCTCGATATAATGCCACCTCGATTTAAAGCATTTTTTTATATTTTTTAAGTATATGATGTGATGGTTAATAATTCCGCTATTTAGATTTCCAAATTTCAATTATCAATATCTTTACACACTCTTCGTTTCTTCGCAATTTAAATGTATGTATCTTTCAAACCACAAGTTCAATCATCATAAAATATGGAAGATAACGGTTTGAAAGGCTCCCCTTTTATTTTCATTTGTTGTTTCATATGAAACAAGAAAAAATAATGAGTCAAACTGATAAGGTTTATTTTTAAATCTTTGATCATCACATCGATTTTCAATAAAGTCAAATGCGGTTTTATTGTGTTAAAAAACATAAGTTTCAACTAAAAACAAATGTCCCATAGAGAGAAGTTATAAATATTTATCACAGTCTGTTCCATTCGGTAGTAGAAAAAGAGGCTCCAAGATAGACCCTGAACAGCAAAGCATACCTACTTTAGAACGAATAATTCGACGATTAATAATTTCCGTCCATCAGTCAGGTGAATGCACTCTAATGATTCGAATTAGTTTACAAATACAACAGCAAGTGTTGCGTAGAAACGTGTTTTGCGGATGGGTGAATCAAAACCTATAGAACTAGAAGCATTCCACGAATGTCTTCGGCAAACGACTAGGAAACACAGCAGGTATAAAGGGCTTCGTTCCAATCACTGACGAGAGTATAGTTAGCTTATATGGAATCGATAACTGTGGACGAAACGAAAATTATACTATGACAAAATGATACGATTCTGTCGTCTAGTAAGACAATGACCCCAAACGGACTGATAGAGTTCAGCCATCAAATAGATACCTGAGCAATAAAATTCTTGCACTACCATCTTTTAGTACCAATAAAAAGTTCTGCCAATTATGGCCAATAATGGTCATCGTCATTATCTCAGTTGAAACCTGAAATGATTAATCGTTTTAACAAAGGAGATTAAGCCACCGACAGTCACTTACCAGAAGAAAAGTTTTTTTAATACTCAACAGGACGCGTCTCAAAAACAGTTTAACTGCTCAACATATTTTTGATTGCCAATAAGGCAATGGTAATGGTAAGTTCGTGTCTTTTGCATAAGCTATTTTCTATTAATTTCGTTTCACATTCTTGCACTCCGAACTCATACAATCTATACCTATAAAAAAGGATTTCTGTCTGTCTGTCCGTATGTTCCTTATAGAATCGAAAACTACTGAACCAATAAGCGTGAAAATTTGCATGTAGAGGTTTTTGGGGCCAGGAAAGGTTTTAGTGATGGTTAGAGACCCCTCCCGTACTAAGAGGGGGGGCTCCCATAGAAATGAAACACAAATTTCTGCATAACTCGAGAACTAATCAAGCAAATAGAACAAAATTTGGCATGTGGGTGTTTTCGGTGACAAGAATTTATTCTATGGTAAATTGAGACCCCTCCCCTCTTTATAAGGGCAATTATAATTTCTCTCCCCTTTAAGAGGTGGGGGCTTCCATACAAATTTCCTCATAACTCGAGAACTAATCAAGCAAATGGAACCAAATTTGGCATGTGAAGGTTTTCGAGGGCATGGAAAAATTCTATGGTGAATTAGGACCCCTCCCCACTTTAAGAGGGGGGGCTCCTGTACAAATGAAATACAAATTTCCTCATAACTCGAGAACTAATCAAGCAAATGGAACCAAATTTGGCATGTGTGTGTTTTAGGAGACAAAATTTTTTTCTATGATGAATTGGGACCCCTCCCCACTTTAGGAGGGGGGGCTCCTATACAAACGAAATACAAATTTCCTCATAATTCGAGAACTAATCAAGCAAATGGAACCATATTTGGCATGTGGGTGTTTTTGGAGGCAACCATTTTTTCCATGATGAATTAGGACTTCTTACCTTTTTAGGCGAGGGGGTGCTCCCATACAAACGAAATACAAATTTCCTCATAACTCGAGAACTGATCAAGCAAATGGAACAAAATTTGGCATGTGAAAGTTTTCAAGGGCAAGAATATTTTCTATGATAAATTACGACCCCTCCCCACTTTAGGAGGGGGGCTCCTATACAAATGAAATACAAATTTCCTTATAACTCGAGAGCTAATCAAGCAAACAGAATCAAGTTTGGCATGTGGAGATTTTTGGAGGTGAAAATATTTTCTATGGTGAATTAGGACCCCTCCCCACTTTAAGAGGAGGGGCTTCTACACAAATGAAATACAAATTTCCTCATAACTCGAGAACTAATCAAGCGAATGGAACCAAATTTGACATGTAAGTTGTTTTGGAAGCAATATTTTTTCTATGGTGAATTGAGACCCCTCTCTTCTTTAGAAAGCGAGTTATGACCCATCTCCCCTTTAAGAGGGTAGGCTTCCATATAAATGAAATGCAAATTTTCTCTTATTTCGAGAACTAATCAAGCAAATGGAACCAATTTAGCATGTGGGAGTTTTAGATGGCAGAAATTTTTTCTATGGTGAATTACGACCCCTTCCCCTTTTAAGAGGGGGGCTCCCATACAAATGAAATACAAATTAAATACAAATACAAATAATTTGAATACTAATCAAGCAAATGGAACCAAATTTGGCATGTGGGGCTTTTAGGGGGCAGAAATTTTTTCTATGATGAATTAAGACATACAAATCCCATACAAATGAAATTCAAATTTCCTTATAACTTGAGAACTAACTAAGCAAATGGAACCAAATTTGGCATGTGGGAGATTTTGGAGTCTTGAATTTATTTTATGATAGTTAGAGACCTCTCAACCCTGTGGTAGGGGGATATGGACTCTCATACAAATAAAACAGAAATTTTTGCGAAACTCAATTCGAGACTCTTCCATAAAACATTAGTCAATAACAAGACCACAAAAACTATCTATAGTAACACTAGATCATTCAGGACGAGATGGCCGTGAGTGTTGCCGGCGACCCGCTATCGGAAGCGCCGCCCATTGGGGGGAGGCAACTCCTCATAGAAATCACTACTGTCTAGGTTTATTTGTTTTCCTAGGTCTACCTGGGTTTCCTGGAACGAGCGACAGCGAGTAAGGAGAGGATCGCGAAATGGTACTTTCCACAAAAAAGTTTTCCGTGAAATGGTACATGCCACTTAAGGTTTTTCGCAAAATGATATTCGGCGAAACGTTGTACAATCATGGCGAATATTACTATCCGCTTTCTGGCTATGCAATGAGGACACAGGGGAGTTGTTTTCTACTTTACTGTGAGGAAAAATTGCAAATTTATATATTAAACTACACATTCCTGGTAACTAATAAGCATTAACATAAGCAGTAAATCAGCGTATCTGGCATTTTATACTGCACGTTGTTGTATATTAACTTTTTGACTGCATAGGTGTTGTAAATTGGCATCCAAAATTGTATTCAAATTCTTCGTGTCGATAATTACCTGTAAATTAACATTGTCAGCACTATAAGAAGGTTATCAGTAAAGTAGCATTTAAGTAGCATTTAAGGCGACTTAAATGCTTATTGGCCTACAACTGAATAGCATTGGTGATGCTTATTGGTTACCTGGGATGCCTTCATAGTTACGTAACTGCCAAAATGAATCATCTAAGGTTGAACTCCTCAGAAACTTGCAAAACTCGAGATTGTGACAAAGATCATCCGAGATTCATGATTTATGTACAACACAGGTTAATTTGTGGGAATACGAAGTTTGTCGGGTCAGCTAGTAGATGAATAAATGAGTTCCATTTGGCAGATGGATGGAATTTGGGAAAAATTGGCTACTCTAATTTGGCAATTGATGAGGAAAGCAGTGATTACGCAGCTTCTAATTCTGCAGCTATCGGGTGCCAAACCAGCCATTATTTTATTGCATTAAATCTATACCTATAAAAATGGATTTCTGTCCGTCTGTCGGTATGTTCCTTATAGAATTGGAAACTACTAAACCGATCGGCATGAAAATTTGCATGTAGGGGTTTTCGGGGCCGGAGAAGATTCTTATGATAGTTAGAGACCCCCCCTCCCTAAGAGTGGGGGGGAGGGGCTCCCATATAAATGAAATAAAAATTTTCCTCATAACTCGAGAACTAATCAAGCAAATAGAACCAAATTTGGCATGGAGGCATGAATTTGTTTTATGATAATTTGAGACCCCTCACCCCTGTGGTAGTGGGATAAGGACTCTTATATAAATAAAATAGACATTTCTGTGTTTCTCGAAAACTAATCGAACTAGACAAATTTTAGACTCTTCCATAAAACATTGGTCAATAAGGCTTTTAGTCAGGATAAACCCGATACAGGCTTTGTGCTTTTAGATAGTATGTGTTTTAAGTTTAATGCGTTTCGGTATAAATCTGACTAAGTCTGGGCCGAAAAACAAGTGGAAAATGTCAAAACTGCTATTGACCGTTGAATTAAAAAAAGACGAATTCAAGAATAAATGTAAAATCAGGGGGAAGGAGGGGAGGGGGTTGGTTGAAACAAGGGATTATAGAGGCATGTTTTGCTTCACAATTTCGTTTTTAATAGATATGCAGTGAAAATGCAGCATGTAGACGAACTTCGAATTGTCGTTTCAAGGCACGTGGAATTTTTCACAATTTTAATGTTTCTGGAAACGGCAGTAGAGAAAATAACATCGTACAGATGCAAACTCATTTTGTCCATACTGACTATTGCGATAATTATCTAGGGTAAAGAACCGGTTTTAAGCAGTCTAAGCGGAACACGGATTGTTATACATTGAAAAGAGTCGGAATAAAAATGCAGCAAGAAGACAAGAGCCCCGGAATACACTGAGGGACAGATTTCGACGCTGTAATCCCAATGCCGCTGCTTGATAAAAAAATATTCCGGAAAATGGTTTGTTTTGGACGACGAAAGTTCCTTCCCTCTATCGAAGACACACATTCCCGGAAATGATCGATACCATTCCATGGATAGTTGTGTGAGAGCCACAAATTGCAAACAGTTGATTGGTAGAATCAGCCGAAGTTCCATAGCTATCAAAACAGCAAAACAAGACCGGTAAGCAGCGAAGAAACAGTCCTAGCAAGTGGAACTTAAGCGTTTTGGTAGGATTTTTTTTAAAACTCGATGCTTTTTGCATCCTTGTTTTATCAGCGTTTATAGATCATTTTGCGATGACGTCATTTTGCCGTCAAATGACACCACTTGGTGGTTTGTTTACATGTTTTTTGTCACATCCAGCAGTTTCGATTTGAAATTTCGTGAAGGATTACTGCATCAATTTCTGTAAAACGCATGTAAGGCACTTTCTCTTCAATAAAAACTATAAATTTCTATCATTATCTGCCGGACAAAAATAGAAAACTCAATTCAAAATTTAACACCAGGTAAACAAACCTCCAAGTGCTGTCAAAAAAGTGTGGTTAGGAGCTCCCGTGTGATGATCTATTCTTTAGTCTTTGTAAAAATGGGATGGTATCGAATGGCCGAAACATAAATGGTCGAATCACGAATGGCCGAAATCCAAAGGCCGAATTCCAACAACAGCCGAACAAGGCCGAATCACGAATGGCAGAATCACGAAAGGCCGAATCGCGAATGACCGAATCACGAAAGGCCGGAAAATTCGGAATGCCCAAACCAACAAAAATTTTATTGCTCATTTTTTAGACCTTACACATTTTGAATAAATTTTTACATCTATTTCCCTCCACGAATTTGAAACATCCCCTCGAAAAACCTTTAAAATTTTTCCCTCTATTGCCTTTTGTTCCACTCGCAGCTGTGTGATGATCAGAATGATAGGTGAAGGAAAAAACTTTTCGTAAAATTCTGTATCTTAGTACCAGAAAAACAAGATAAACTCTGCGTCTTATTTTTTATTTTGGTAGATATAGTATAGATGATCGATAGATGTTTCTTCTCCTAAGCGCGAATGATTTACGTTTATTATAGGGTGCGAGGCCTATTCATCGTGTTAGTAGCAAATATTTCCTAGATGATTCAGGGCGAGACGGCCGCCAGCCGCGCGTGTGTGCCGATGACCCGCCGTTGGAAGCGCCGGCCACTGCGGGGGCCACCCCGCAGAAACCACTACTATTTAGGTGAATGCATTATCCTAGGTTTACTGACTAGTAGAGATTATCCCTTAGTTAAGTCCGAATGAGCGGCAGCGAGTAAGGACAGCATATGCCCAACATTTGTGCAGGCTGAAGGCCGTGATTATTTCCGGCCGAATATGACATTCGGCCATTCGTGTTTTAGCGTTTTGTGATTCGGCCATTAGATATATTATACCATTTGTTAGTTCGGCCACTTGTGTTTCGGCCATTCGTGATTCGGCCATTTGTGTTTCGGCCGTTCGTAGGTAATCCGTAACAATCACCCCATCGACATCTCTATATCGAGCTGCAGTGAACGTCAGCGACAGCATGTCCGGGGCTCAAAATTTAACCGCGGGCCCAAATCAGACTGCTGGCATTTGAATGAAACGCAGTGCTGACATGCTATCTCATTTTCGCACACACGAGATGTTGGCGGCGAAAACATGGTTGCCTGCCGATGGGGTGGTAACAATACTGGTGATTTTTTCATTTATTGCAGCTCTAAGCCATTATTCTGAGATTTTCAGTCAATTCGGGGTAAAATCGACACTCAGTCAGGATAAAACCGATAAAGGCTTTGTGCTTCTAGATAATGTGTATTAAGTTTAATGCGTTTATTTTTATGTTATTTTTTATGTTTTGATATAAACTAAGAGTTTGGGCCGAAAAACAAGTGAAAATGTCAAAACTACTATTGATTGTTGAACAATTGATTTGTCGAATTCAAAGATAAATGAACAATCAGGGGGAAGGAGGGGAGGGGGTTGATTCTTTCTCGCTGTCGCTAGGCATACTATAGACACCTTCCCTGAGAATCATAATTTTTACTTGATATTTTTGAGGTGTCAGTTTTACCCTGACAGGGTGTCGAGGTTACCCGCACTGCTGCTTGTTACGCCTGAATATACAGAGTTTTCTTTTTCATTATATATCAAAAAAAAAAATTTAGTTTAGATATACGGCTTTTGCAGTCTACGAAAATGATTTTAAAACGATATTTGTTGTATATCCGTCGTTTCGGCCTTTTTCAGAGGAAATCTAGCAAATATTTGTTTTAATGACAACATGTAATATATCAAAAATATTCAAAATATGTTTGACACAGATCTTGTGCAATGAAGGATTTAGAGTTAAACTAAGATTCTGGGAGGTTTGTTGGACAATAATTGACTTAGAAATATGGAATTTTTGTGAAAATTGTTAGGGTGTCGGTTTTACCCACAGTTCCCCTACCACAATAAAAAATGGGCCAAAGTAGTCGCAGCAAGCTCAACATTTCTCGCGACTGTAACCAATTTTATTAGCGTTTTTTTTGGCAAAATGCATTCAGATATTATCTAACCAATTGGTATGAAAAATTTGTCTCGTGTAAATACAGTTTCAACGTGATTCATGAATATTGTTCAAGCTACCGCTTAATAGGCTGAAAATACCCACATGAAACCTATACAGATTAGAAACGTACGAGGAGGTAGACATGTTTCGCAGGTAATCAAAAATTAACATGATGAGCAATACTGCACTCCAAATAATGTTCACGTCAAATTACGGGAAAGGTTATGTGATTATTTTCCATCCAACTTTTCCCGTATTATTTACGTGAATTCCACGTAGTTTGCACGCACACTAATGCGTTTACGTGAAAGTCATATCGACGTTATTATTTTTTCTTCCATATTTTCGTAACTTCAGATAGAGATATTAACATGATTTTTCACGGACATGTAGCAAAAGACATGAGGATTATTTTCAGTGTATGGACAGGTAAACCACTGAAAGCTGCTGTAGGTAAGGAATGCCATGCTCTATTTTTGTAAATCAGTACCGCCGGCCGCATAAAAAAGAACCCTGCTACGAGTAAACGCACTATCTTGGCTTGTGGCTTGTCTGAAGGTTATTGAACCAACTCTGATTTTATAAGAAACTTAAGTAAAGACAGTGAATCGAATACAAATAGTTTCGAGCAATCCGATAATTATAACAAACTCAGAAATAATGGATGCCGATGACCAAATTTCATTATTATCTATCGTATTATGGAGTTAATGGATAAGAACAATCTGAAATAAAATGTTATAATATACAGCATATTCGACTATTTTGATTTATTATAATTTGTAATTCATTATTGATGACAGAAAAGTTACTAAACGTTGGTGAATAACTGAAAAAAAATAACATAAAGCGGTTTATTAATAAATATTATTGATTATTAAGGTGTAAGTATTATACCAACAGAAAAGAGCTCTACATGTTGGTAGCATGAATAAACATTGTCAGCGATTCAACGAAACCGAATGCTCTCAACGTCACCGCTTCTCCTCTTTAAACACTTATCAAATTCATTAATCATTGAAACATGAAGAGCACTCCAGGCAAATCAGCTAAATGACGTGGAATAAGCAACGAAAGGCTTGCTTTCACGAATAAGAAGTCCTATAAGAGGCGCTAATTGTGTGTTTTCGAAGTTGCACTTCTTTCGATTGGAATCAGCATGTGTTTTGTGCCTTGCACTCAGTGATCATGTTTCGTCAGGCGGATTTTCAACTGTTGACTGATTTGGCATGGTATGTTATTTTGGGTGCACCGACATACAGTAGGAATGTGATTAGACGTGTATTACGTCTGGATCATTTATTCTGAATTCACCTGAGCTACGTTGCAAACTTTTCTTATTTACTTTCTTCAATTCCAGTAGGCAGTTGAATTGATTTTTGAAATTAAATTAACCTTATTGCTTTGATTCTTTTGAATATTTTTAACCAACGAAATATATTCCATACATCAATTAGGACCGTATATCCTATGAAACTATTGATGAGTAATATCGCTTCATACTGCTAAACGCAAAAACAAAACAACCATTTTTATTAATCGTCTTTACTCACCACATCACTCATAACATCGGCCAGTAATATAAGCTTCAATTTGGAAAGCTTAGTTCTGTAGACACTCTTCGCCGGAACCGAAGCTGGTGGTACATCTGCCTGACCGTTGGTAATCGACTGTGCTGCCACCAATCGACCTACATCCTGCAGTGACCTCTGCCTTGGTAGCCCAGTACTATTACCGGCCGTCCGCACTGCTGCACTAATAGGACGACGCAGTACCAACAGAGCACCACCATCACCGCTGCCACCGCCACCACTTCGCCTGTCGGTGCCCTGCCCGGTGACCACAGTAGCCACGGTGTCACCATTCGAAGGCTCCCGTGTTACAGCATTCGAATAGTTCAGAACGGCTGCGGATGCCCGAACGACGGATAACGAAACGCTTAAAATCACTAATAATCGCATTATCACTGGTGGAATTTGCATCTCATTTGAATTCTTGATGGAACGAGTGATTTCTGTGTTATTTTTTTTTCCTCGTTTCGCAGCTTTTGCTACTGTCGTTCGCTCGCTTGTCTAGCTTGTTGATTTTAAACTTTATTATCACACTGATTGCAGTACAAGAGACCACTCTTGGCTATAACTATATGTACGGTGCGCGCTTCGGTCACCCGCCAATATAGAGCACCACTATGATACGATGATGTTCCGGCAACCACCGCGCCGTGGAATTGGTGACTACTGAAAGAATGAACAATTTGGAAGCGGAATTGTAATTTCTGACCAACTTTGCTGTTAAGTTTTTGCCTTCACTTCTTCTGATATTTTTCATTCCTGTTATAACTTTAGACTTGAATAGTGTTTTGGATGCAACAAAATTTATTGCACAATTATTGTTTGTTTATTTTAGTCAATTTTGATTAAATAATTTTGATTTTGTAAATTTTTATTAATTGACAATTGTTTGTATGTAACACACTCGGTGCCAACCACTCAAGTTGGTGCGAAATACTTCTAATAGTTTGGTCTCCCCATCGTGTAATCTAGCGTTGCAAACACCAGTAAACCAGTGATCATATTTTTGGTACAGTGAACCCCCGTTCGTTTGAACGATTTCTCATGCAAACTAACGGGGTTACTTTTCAATTTGAACAACTGGTAACCCGAAATATGCTGAAACCTATGTGAACTGGCCACCCTGATCTTTGTTATTGTTTTGGTGGTTTGTTTTAGTTGGCAGTTGCAAGTGCGAATATTGCATTTTCCGATCGGATTTCTCTCTTAATCGTTAGGAAAACGAAATGTGAAACCGATTAAACACGCTAGGTCAGTACAAACGAATCGAACAAATGATGTCATGTTGAGAATGACATTTGAACCATTTTTAATTTGCACGTCGTGCAAACCAACGGGGTTCAAATTAAAAAGTGTTCAGATTAAAAATGGTCAAACGAACGGGGGTTCACGGTATTTGATTTAGATCTTTACTGTTGACAAAGACTTGCTCGGGTTCGTTGAACTCGTAAAGTTGTTTTATGAGTAGGAATAGAAGAACTGTATATTATTTTATTCTAATTTAGATAATTGGAGCCTATTCGCGGACAAAAGAAGAGATAAATAAAAGAATAAATCAATCAATTAAGGCTAGTTTTTCTCTTTTATTGAAGCTTTACGACCATGCATTCTAATTGGCAAAAGACAGTTTACGATCTTATTCATGTGGAATTATTACCATTCTATTACCATGGGATATAACACATATTGTTTTTACAACATTAATAAACAGTTACCTTTTATCGACCGGTTTCGCGTAAGTTATTACCCATCAACAGGACGATGAACAATTGTTTTTTTTAATGTTGTGTATTATTTCTTGCGAATATAGCGTTGTATGTTCTTAGGTTGGCACATAACCCAAACAAAAGATTGTAGCTTTAACTAGGTCTTTGATCATAGCAGTAAGTGAAGTCCAATTTAAGTAGGACATCGTTTAGTTTTTTTATCCCATCAAAAACTGTGTCGCCCTACTGGTAACCTGTTTAAGTAATTATCTTCTAGCTAGTGAAACTTGATGATAATAGATTTGATTGTTTTGAAAACGAAGGTGCTAATCATCCAGCGAACGAATTGATAATCATACATAATTAACTAAAAAGAGCAACTTGCTATTAGCACGATTTGGCACAGGTTATTAAAAAAGAAGTTCAGAGGGGCATTTACCTAAGTAGGTCTTATTTTCTGTTCTAAAAAATAATGAACCATTTTACAAACAATTTTGACGTAGGACTACGTCTTACGACAAGTTTTGAGATAGGGTGTCATTCCAAAAAATCGAAAAATGCGAGCGTCACGAAAAATTAAAGGTTTTGAGCGCTAATAGCTCAGCGGTTTTCCGATCGATTTTCAATATTCTTACACCAATCGATCGGAAAATCTTCTAAGAATTGACCCAAATGAAGAAAAGTATGGATTCTTGATGTTGAACTATTGAAAAATTGAAAATAATGAACCTATGTTTTACCAGAATTCTCGCTTCGTGATTGGTTGGAAGATTCATTGCGATGGTCTAAACCTATAGCAATTTGATATCTGTGATTGGGAAGTAAGCCAAAACAAGTGACCAAGTTTCCTCATTTCAACAAAATTTCTTAACACCGCGGTTAAACCTAGACCATTTTGATGTCCTTGCTTGGGAAGTACGCCAGAAAGAGTGACAAAGCCCCCTCGTGCCAACAGATTTCTTACGAACGCGATTAAACCTAGTCCAATTTGATGTCTGTATTAGGGAAGTGTGCCAGAGAAAATGACACAAATTCGTTGTCCCAACAGATCGCAAATTCGTTACTGCGAGCAGCCACGTAGCCAGAGGTGGGGGCCAGGAGTCTTATCTTGGCTCCTAATACATTATATGCATATCTTATTGCTTATAAATATAATACATCACAATACATTTAATGTATTGTAGTTCTAAACGAAAAAATATGCATATAAAATAGTTAAAATCAAAATTGGGCCCCCGGGCCCCCCCTTCTGGCTACGTGGCTGACTGCGAGACGATTAAACCTCGGCGAGTTTGATATCTGTGTGCATGATTTGGCTAAGAAATACATCAGGTGACAAACGGAGTGCGCCGTTCGTGATTACCGGGACTATAAACGGGCAGATCTATCTCAAGGAGTGTTTATAGAAGCATCTGCTTTTCTCCGTCGAAGCAATACAAGGACCCTACGATCTTCTGGCCGAATCTACCTGCGTGTCCATATTCAAAGGATGCATTGGAGTGGTACGAAGCCAACTGAGTCACCTTCGTACCCAAGGACATGAACGCCTCCAACGCACCGGAACTAAGAACCACCGAAAAATACTAGGCTATTATGAAGCAGGCATTACGTAGGCATCCCAAGGAGGTCAAGTCTGAGGAAGACATGAAGAAAAAGTGGATTTCCGTACAGATGAAGCTGCAGCTAGGTTGCACAAAACTTTTTGAGTGGAGTTAAGCGTAAGGTGCGAGAATACGGTTATGGCACTGAAGTTGAATGAAACAAATATGCTAAAAGCTTACTAATGGGTTATATTTTGTTGTCTGAAAGTTTGAAAAGGATCGGTCAATTAGATAATTTTCTACAGCGTTTCTTCCGTGGTGCAATTTGATGTGGGACACCCTTTAATGTGTAATTAGATTTTACAATTGCAATACGTTCGAAAATGATGAAAAAGTGACATGAAGATAAGAACAAAATGGCCGGGTTCCAAGCAGAAAGGCAAACTGACCAAGTTACAGCCACATTTCGACAATGATCTACGCCAACAAGCTGCATCTACAGTGTGACACATATATATTCGAACAAAAATCATTTTATACTTGCAACGGCATATACAATTAATACAATCAAACTAATACCATGTGTGTGTGTCATCATGACTTAAGTCTTACTTGACGTAGCTTCATGTTCGTATTGTGTCTCATTGGATGTGCACGTACGGGAACTGTGGGTAAGACGAGCAGGTGGTTGATTCAATAGAATCTATAGATCTATCTATCTATCTATAGATAAAAACAATCAAATCTCAGTTTTCATGAATGATTCTGACCTATAAAATCACACATGTTCAGTTTTTGTCCTTTTTATCTATTGTATCATATTAGCTACTAAGGTGCACCATTTGAACTATGAAAGTCAGAAGTGTCCGGTATTGGGAGCTGACCAGCGCTGGGGGACTTCCCCCTATATTAAAACAAAATCATTTGAATTCACGATTAAAAAATCAGATAATTTCATAAATCATGGGACCCAACAGTCCACTGTTTACAAGCAGTATAACGAGTTCGACTTAAATAGAAATTTTGCTGTTAAATTCGAAGCCATTCAGCAACCTGCTTACATGCGTAAATATTCTATAAAACTTCGGCCCCATCAGTTTAATATTTATGAGCAGTAGAACGACTTAAACTGGAATAGAAATTTTACTTTTAAATTTGCCGGCATTCAGCCAGCCTGCAAGTAAGAATTGCATAATGTTCATGATTTACATAAACATGTATCAAACCGGGCGATTCACCTTGGGTTTCAGAATTGGGTTCAAATTTTGGAAACATTCACATCCAGAAGACTATTTTTGTTGCACTATTTGTTGAATTCTTGGCAGGTCCGCCCCTGGTTCCGTATTCCTCTCGCAGTATCTGAAGTTACAGCAGCCGCTTCTATCACTATTAAATGGATAAAATCGGTTGTACGGATTACCTTAGGGGGCTAACCTGTAAGACATAAAGTCGTTTGACATCACGCTCTTTGGCATTGAACCAGATGGCATAAATCCATTTGGCACAGCGGTCTTTTGGCATAATGGTCATTTGACATAATGGCCACTTGACATAACAACCTTTTTACATAATTGATAATTTAGCCAGATTTTGTTATTTAATTATTGCTGACAAAGAGTCAACCAATGACGCATATTAATCCATGCGAACGAAAATTAACTCGTAGTCAGTAAACCTAGTTAAACTGCTGTCTTGCCCTGAATAATCTAAGAAAGCACCCATTTGGTCATAAAATGGTTTTTGAAAATGGTCCCTTGTCAATATGCCCAATGGATTATGCCATGCCGCGTTATGCTAAATGATTTTATACCAAACGGATATGGGCAATGGCCCCCTAGCCGTAGAGCTGAGCATGCAATCAAAAGCACTCCAGATGACCAATAAGCATTATATATGCAATTCAAATGTAAACCAATACGCATTAAATGCTACTTCAAAACTACGTTGGCGAAATATACGCCCATTTTACTGCTAACCCTTTTATGATGCTGCCAATGGTAATTTGCAGCTGATTACTGACAAGATGAGTTTTGGAGGCCAATTTTGAACAGCTAAGCATTCAAAAAGCTAACATACAGCCACGTGCAGTAAAATACCAGAAATGCCAATAAACGGTTGATTTACTGTTTATATTATTGCTTATTGGTGATTGTGATTGTTGAAAATTGAACACATACCGGTAAATTCAATTCAGCCGTTATTAAGTTTTAAAGAGCTTTACGTCGAACTGAACCTGAATTATAACTGATTATCTTGGCTACGTGTTGAATCACTTTTAATCTAATTTTGAGCTTAAATAAAAAAATCAAAATCGAAACAAAAACAAAATTAAAAGCTATTTAATTGCGAATAACTATGGTATTACGTTTTCGAAGTCTGACTCCCAAAGCGAAAAAGTCACCAACGTTAAAATCGAGAGAACTCAAAAGGCCTCTAGAAGGATAAAGGTCCAAACACAATGCATACGAATTTTACTACGTTGCGGCAATCTGACAGTTTTTCCATGAGTTTTCTGTCAAATATCCGCAACGTAGTAAAATTCGTATGCATTGTGTCTGGGCCTTAACTGTCAGTGTTTTCGGACGCATTTAATTAAATATGGGTTAATCACATAGGGTACGGGAGGTTCAGCAGGTTTCTTAATTCAGCCTATTGCCTTTTCTTTCGCCAATAAACATACTTTGCCGACATACAATTTTAGTATGTTATAACTATTTTCTCAAGACTGTAAGTAATCTTCTACTTTTTATTCAAACAACGTCGAAACTACCTGTTCTTCCACTAGAACAGTGATGGCCAAACTGCGGACCGCGGGGCGCATGTGGCCCTTCAAGATGATTCGTGCGACCCGCGGACTGATTTGAGAGATGGTAGACGTATGAGAAAATTTTTTGATGACATAGTAGTCACTCAGTTTAGTTGTAATGCCTCGTGCATGTTGTGAATCGGAATGCTTTCCGGTTTAAATCTTGGGGTGATTTCTAGAAAATGGTTTTTGTTGTCGCATATTTTACATTTTGTTATGCACTGGAATGGCCAGAGGTTATTGCAGCCCGCGGCATTCTTGGGCGATCTGATTTGGCCCGCACCATGCCTATGCCTGGGCACCACTGCACTAGAACTAGGCCATAGGCCAAAAAAATAGAAGCCATCGCTTAATGGGCTGAAAATACCCTCCCGTACCCTATGTGCCTGCATATTTTTCGTTTAGAGTATGTATATTCAAATGTCGATACGGCTTGCAAGTTTGTCTTGAACTTTCATATACTTTCGTTTAAGAGTCGTGGTAATCATGGACGCAAAAAGGAACTTGTAATAAGTCCGCTTTAAACAAATTCGACCGTGTGAAAGAAGCTGAGGCCACTCGGAATAAACGAAAGATTCATCTTTCGTACCAACAAACACAAGGAAACCGGTTCTTGGAAAATACTCTCCAAACCTGGGGTGACATTACGATTCTCGTTTCGAGTGATTTTGGTTCGTTTCGCCCATTCGTTTAACGTGGTCGAAACGAACCAAAATCACTAGAAACGAGAATCGCAATGTCATCCCTGGCCGTAAACGTACTGTAAGGATACCGGAAGCTACTAAACGAGTAAGAGAGTGAACCAGCCTGAACGTAAGAAGGCCAAGGAACTGGGAATTTCACAATCAACCATGAACAATATTTTGAAAAATGTTCTTCCATTAATTCCATACAAAAAACAACGGGCGCGCGGTTTGACTGAAAAACAGAAGGTGGTAAGAGTCGAAAGATGTCGGCAACTGCTCAAGTGGCACGGTGATATTGGGAGCTTTGCCCAAAGTAAAACGCGGTCTAAAGGAAACACCGCGCTTGAAGCAAACACCGCGCTAGAACTGCTGCCAAAATGTTGTAAACAAACATGTTGTTCACTTAACTGGGTGGCCAAAATTAACTTAAACTTTATGATTTCTGTGTAATTTCTTCCAATAATATCAAAATCGATATGAAAGAGCATTTCATGGATAACTTTCAATGAAACTCACAATAGTGAAATTCTGTTTTCGCACAGAAAAATGTTCCTGCTCTGGGATCACCACAACCAACAAAGCGATCGGATATATGCAGCACATCTTCTTAATATTCCTCGGGACAAACTGGCTGTTCAAAGGTTCTAGAATGCTTTCAAGGTGATGGTATGGGGATGTTTTTCCAAACATTTGAAGGTTTCTTTTACTGTTAATTAAACCTGGTGTTAAAATAAGCCTCCCAATTGGCTTCGAGCTATGACGCTGGCCTAATAAGCCAGTCGTCGTATGTTCGAATCTCGGCTGGGAGAGGCTGTTAGAGTCAATAGAATCGTAGCAACTGGCCCTGCAATTGTCCTGTACTCTAACAGCTGGCTGCGAAGTCTGTCGTATAAAAACAGAAGGAAGTTTCGATAACGGAATGTAGCACCTAGGCTTTCTTAAAATAAACGCTAAATATTACATCGATAATGTTTTGAAGAGCCATTTACTTCCCAGCGTCAAAAAAACACTACAAGAATGTACCGTACTACTTCCAACAAGATTCTGCACCGTCTCACCAGGCAAAAGCTATACAGGTTTGGTGTGACAACAATTTTCCGGATTTTATTTCTTCGCAAGAGTGGCCTGTCTCGTCTCCTGATTTGAATCCTCTCGACTTCTATGCATGGATCTACATGCAAGGCCAACTAGGAATCACCAAAGGATTGACTGTGGTGAATACTTTCTAGCAACGTTTAGAGAAAATTTGGAATGAAATCCCCCAGGATATCGTGCGTGCGTGTAACGCTGTTCAACAACGATTGTGACTGGTAATTAAAGCAAAGGTAGAAAGATTTGAACTGGACTAATTTAAGACAAATTTTATGGATATACTTTTCACGAAATGCAAGCATCTTGTTCTTGAATGTTCGGCTATGAATGTTCCTTATAGCATTTTTCTCAGCTTTCCGATGATGACCTTAATATTAAAATCGGTTAAGGGGATCATGGCGAAATGATGATGATGATGATGATTTTTAATTAAAAAAAATGATTTCATTATCACAGGATTAATTTTAGTTTTTTTCGCCAATAAAAGGGATATAAGAAAGAAATTTTGTAGCTTTAGGGAAGTGAATCAATACTTGTCAAGTAAGAATCGTCATGTAGCATGAAAACTATGACATTAAGCTTTAAAATAAATCATCAAAAAAATAATAATTTTTTTTTCACCCGGATAATCGAGTCTAAAAACCCGGATAATCGAATCCTCCATTAATTGAATCCCCGGTTAATCGACTCCGGCCTGTAATTATATGAAAATTGTGAACCTTGCTACAAATAACTGGTTGTTTTATTCAGTTAATGCCATTGCACACCTAATTTTATGAATGTTTCTTGTAGCATTTTTTCTCAGCTTTCCAATGGTGGTCTCAAAATGAAAATCAGCTGGGGGCTGATGGTGAAAACGGCGATTTTTTGAAAAAATCCAATATGGCGACCAAATCCAAGATAGCCGCCAAAATTTTTTTACTCCATTTGAAAGCCCTGTTCCTTTCCTTTACAGAACCGAGCCATTTGTTAGTTGTTTCATGGCAAATTTATGGAGTATCACATGATATAGATCTCAAGGTTTGTTCGAAATTCAACTTTTTTGAACCTGTTAGGCCCCTTAGCGAACGAGGGGTCCACTATTTCGAGGTATTAAAAGTGTAATTCTTATTTTTTTATCCATTTTCAACCAATCAAGCGCAAAAGTTCTAATATTTGAACACTTCGTGTCAGTAGTGGCCCCGTTTCAGCGAGAATTACTCAGGTTTAGAAAGATTTCTGTGAAGGATTGAATTTTATGCGTGCTTGCGTGTAGTAGGGTTCACCCTAGGGGTTTCCAGTAAGGCGTATTAGTGCGTAGTAATCAGAAATTACTTTTGTAATCATTTACGAATTAATTAGGTAATCAATGGTAATCAGTAGAGTAATCAATGATAATCTTAAGTAATCATTGGTAATCATGATTAATTTATAGTAATCACAAGAGATTGATTACTGGTAATCAGAGGTAATCAGTAAAGTAATCAAAAGTAACTTTATTAGAAGGTGCGTAGTAATCATTGCTGTTGGAAACCCTTTGGGTTCACCCTTCCTTCAATGCTAGATCTACTTTACCCACCTTGCTCCTCAATGTCAGGACTGTCTCCAATTATAGCCGTCCCTGGCGAGGTTGAGCAGTACATGTAATAAGACTGACTTTACGCACTGTCAAGAGTGCTTTTATGGAGGTCATATAGAATTCAGCATGAAAGCAGGGCTATGAGGGGCCTAAGAATAAACCCATGCTAATGTCACTTAACATCGAATGGCCTGATCCTACTAAGAATCGAATCCATAACCACTCGCTTGTCAAAGCAGACTCGGTAACCTTGCTGTTACGCCCCCCCCCCCCCCCCTAATCCTTCTGAGAAGGATTTAAACGGCTTCTGAAATTACTTAATGCCAGAGGTGGGCACCGCTAATCAGCTAACCGCTAACATTTTAGCTAGCGAGTAGCACGTTCGCTAGGTTTTAAATGTGCTAGCGCTTCTATTACCTTCCGATTAACATAAGTACTACTAAATAAACTACCAGCCACTAATTTTTGAAAATAATTTTTGGAAATAGTTCAACTAGCCATAAATGAACTATATTTGCTCGCGTCGCGAACAGCAGCGAGCAATTTTATCAATTTGTAAGAAACCGCACACTTATTTCTGTTATTATTTTCAAAAATTAGCGGCTAGTAGTTTATTTAGTGGCACTTTAACTTATCGGAAGCTAATGAAAGCGTTAACAGATTTGAAACCTAGCGAACGCACTACTCGCTGGCTAAAAGGTTAGCGGTTAGCTGATTAGCGGTGCCCACCTCTGCTTAATGCACAACAAACATCCAAATAGCTCTTAAACAGCTATTATTTTACAAATTGAAATTGGCCATTTTCCTGCCATGTTACAAGAAAAGTACCATAAATACATATTTAAAAGTTCTCAGTTTCTCTTCTCGTATCCTCGATAATACGTACATTTTGCCTCGATAGTAGGTACATTTTCCAGCAATACTTTACTTGTTTCATTTTTTGCCTCAAGATCTTCTTTTTTAATTGATAACTCTTAAACCGCTGGACCGTTTCCAATCATTTTAGTGTTAAATGAAAAGTACATAAATGAGGCTTTCGAGCTAACTTAAATCTTTTCTTATTAATAATTGCAAAAACATAAAAAATATTCGTTTTTTCAAGTTTGCATGGTTTGAGGTCCCCAAGGAGACTCCTGGGGTTTATATTTTTTTATAAAAAAATGCGATATACTTTCATTGCATATAAAAAGGTCAGAAATAAATAATTTTTTGTTCTGGCGACACAATTTTTTTGAAAAATAAAGTTGCGATAAAGCAATGAAGAAGTATAGTGTTTTGTTTTTACCTGTAAGGAAACGTGAAAACATTTAAAAATAACAAAAAATTGCAATTTTTTGCCATTAAAAAAATTAAGCTTCAATCTAGTTTTTTCAGAAAAACTTATAAAATACCTAGGGTTAAAAAGCTATGAATTTCAAAAAAGGTGCGATAAAATAAAATAGAACAAAAAAAAATTTTTGGACTATTCTGGAAAGAGGGTAGTTATAAAATATTCCGAAAAATATCAAATACACAAGTATTGAACAAAATTGGATCACTTTTCGATAGTACATTCCTTTATGAAATTGCTTTTTCAAAACCTAATTTTTATTTTCAATCAAGCCATTGCGCAAACTCACTACTCTAAACAGTTTCACTTCACTATTTTATTAAATATTTTATATTATAAAAAAATTAAGACAAAGACCAGCAGAATAATATCAATAATTGTTCTGAGCTATTCTTATTACGGAGTTAATTAGAGAAATTTACAATTTCGTTCCACAAATCTGTTCACGCTCTAGTAGTTTTTGGTTAAAAGCGAAGAATTTTCTTTATCAGACGATCGCTTACGGTTTATTTCACGATTCACTCAACACAGCACTAATGACCCGCAGTCGCGGCGATAAAGTATTCGCCAGATTGGAAACTTTCACCGAACAGACTCAATTTTAAGCACATCTACATCCAGACAGAAGTCGAGAATCTCGCATCCACGCGCCAGAACTGACCGAAACGGACTAATGCCATGGGTCTCGGATAAACAGCGACCGTACGGTTGGATGTGAGACGAAGATGACGGTCAACAACACGGTAATGATAATGATGATGATGATGATAAAAATGATGATCATCATCATCAACATCATCGCGTTCACCATGACCATAGTACTTTCAAGCACAAAGTGGACCCCCAACCCTCCCATCATTAGCCGATCAGGCAACAGCAGGTGAAGTTCTATGTTTGGAGCCTTCTTCCTTTACGGGGGGATGGCTCATCCACAGCTGTTGGCGCGTGTTGGATGTGCACATGCCTTCCTATACCAGCCCGCCGTGCCTGCCGTGCACATAGCAAAGCACAAAACCGGAGAAATCGGACAAGATCACATCACTCGGTATGGGAGTGCGAGAGAACACGAAGAAGAACGCGCACAACTTACGACTGATAGTACGTAAGCTGATGCGCGGCTGCGGTGTGTGGCATGCAACGAAACAAGTAGCCGAGCTCACGATAGCGATGTTGGTAGAAAGAAGCCTCGGGCAAGTTTAAACTGTCGCGATCTGTCATAACGTTTTGTTCGAACAACAGTTATGTCAAAATAAAGCCGTACACAATAATGCCAAGTACATGCACTGTGCGCTACGAAAGTAGTATAAGTCCTTTAAAACCACAATTGAGGCACAACCGACGCCGGGATAGGCGTTTACAAGAACGACCGAGTGCAACGATCGAAAGAAGGTCAAACCCTTCACGGGGTGTACTTCCAGGAATTTAAGAAAGCACACGGAATATTACGAATAAGCCGATGTACCATTTCGAAGGCTTAAATGTGTCAAATTAATCAAAGCGCATTATAAACATAAATTTGTGCGTATGAAGTGGAAAGGTATTCCGTGGGAATCGAAAATGGTCAATTAAACGAACATAAGCCAAAATAAAGATGACTTCTGCGGTGTATATTAAGTTTGATGTCCTACGGGGAAAATTACCACTTCGACTGTGTGCAGAAGTGTACAGGATTGGCAGATAATTAAGAGAACATTTGTGTTCTTTAATTACACTCTAATTACATAAAAATTTATATCGTACTTGTCTTCACATTCCAGCTCTCGTAAGAGTTGTCGACGGAGCCGACACCCAACCCAAGTTCCCTAAATGCTCTCCCGAAGTATGCAACTCATTTGTATGTTTTATACATAGTTAGGTTTTAACTAGCAGTGTGTCCTTGGCAAATATATTATAGACAACTGGGCACTCATCTCTGAATCGATTCGAGAAACAAACAGCAAGCAAGCACGCATGGTAGTAAATTTTATTGTCGCTCCATCGGATAATCGCTAACCGAGGGGGGAGAACGAGTGGTGCGGTTTTACACGTCATCTGATTCTTATAACTGTCCTGCTATCTGTCCATGTGCAGTTTGTGGTCATTAGCCTGCCGCTTTATGCGATCTACTACCACCACAAGTGCACTGCGTAGAATGTAAAATAGAGTGTAAACAAATTCAATACACTTGATTTAAGTGAGACAGTGACCACCGGCAAGGATTGCCTCTAACAAATGATGATAAAACCTAAACAAAGATTATTGTTAGAGCTGATGTATAGGTAGTTTTCTTTTTGTTTTTATTATGAACTAGCTGACCCGACAAACTTCGTATTGCCACATATTAACCTGTGTTGTACATAAATCATGAATCTCTGATGATCTTTGTCACAATCTCGAGTTTTGCAAGTTTCTTAGGAGTTCAACCTAAGATGATTCATTTTGGCAGTTACGTAACTATGAAAGCATCCCAGGTAACCAATAAGCATCACCAATGCTATTCAAATATAGGCCAATAAGCATTTAAGTCGCCTTAAATGCTATTTTGGCAAAATATACAGCTACTTTACTGATCACCTTCTTATAGTGCTGACAATGCTAATTTACCGACACGAAGAATTTGAATACAATTTTGGATGCCAATTTACAACAACTATGCAGTCAAAAAGCTAACTTACAGCAACGTACAGTATAAAATGCCAGATACGCTGATTTGCTGCTTATGCTAATGCTTATTAGTTACCAGGAATGGGAAGTTTAATATACAAATTTGCAATTTTTCCTCACAGTAAAGTAGAAAACAACTCCCCTGTATCCTCATTGCATAGCTAGAAAGCGGATAGTAATATTCGCCATGATTGTACAACATTTCGGCAAATATCATTTTGCGAAAAACCTTAAGCGGAATGTAACATTTCACGGAAAACTTTTTTGTGGAAAGTACCATTTCGCGATCCTCTCCTTACTCGCTGTCGCTCGTTCCAGGAAACCCATGTAGACCTAGGAAAACAAATAAACCAAGACAGTAGTGATTTCTGCGGGGAGTTGCCTCCCCCCAGTGGGCGGCGCTTCCGACGGCGGGTCACCGGCAACACTCGCGGCCGTCTCGTCTTGAATGATCTAGAGTTACTATAGATGGTTTTTGTGGTCTTGTTATTGACTAATGTTTTATGGAAGAGTCTCGAATTTCTCGAGTTCGATTAGTTTTTGAGTTTCGCAAAAATTTCTGTTTTATTTGTATGAGAGTCCATATCCCCCTACCATAGGGGAGAGGGGTCTTTAACTATCATAAAATAAATTCAAGACTCTAAAATCTCCCACATGCCAAATTTGGTTCCATTTGCTTGATTAGTTCTCAAGTTTTAAGGAAATTTGAATTTCATTTGTATGGGAGCCCCCCCCTCCTAAACAGGGGAGGGGTCTTAATTCATCATAGAAAAAATTTCTGCCCCCTAAAAGCCCCACATGCCAAATTTGGTTCCATTTGCTTGACTAGTACTCAAATTATAAGGAAATTTGTATTTCATTTGTATGGGAGCCCCCCTCTTAAAAGGGTGTTGCCGCAGGGGCACAATCACTGGCAGCCCTATCTGCAACTGATATAACGCCAACTAACATCACTATCAAGATCAAATAACGATCTAGTGACGGTCTCGGTCACACTCTATGACATGGAGAACAATTGAATCAGTGCTCAGTGAAACAACGTGCTTTAGGCAATATCTTCGATTGATTTGTAGTTTTAGTTAGCATTTAGTGGTAATTTGGCTTAATTTAGCGCATACGCGACATAATCCTAATATTCATCAGTTTAGCTTACAGATTGTTATTTCTCGAAATCGAAACACATCTTTGGACTCTATTTCTCAATAGAAGTACCAGACATACAGGTTAGAAGCTTATAATGGTTTTGTGTTTTGAAGTAAATCTATATTTTCTATAGTTACCCAGCAAAATACCTACCGGCTTAGCGGTAGAAAAAGCTATAAGCCGTCCATTGATTAATCACACAGGCACACTGAAATGTAAGTATTTCTTTCATATAATTTGATATCAATCTAATTAAAAATGTTCATAGCTTGAAGCTGATCAAATATACATCATTGCTATCGTAAGAACGGCGTGTTTTCTTCATCTTACACGAACAAAGGGGAAGGGGTCGTAATTCCTCTTCTAAAGAGGGGAGGGGTCCCAAATTACCATAGAATAAATTCTTGTCACCAAAAACACCCTCATGCCAAATTTTGTTCTATTTGCTTGATTAGTTCTCGAGTTAGGCAGAAATGTGCGTTTCATTCGTATGGGAGCCGCCCCACTTAGTGGGGGAGGGGTCTCTAACCATCACTAAAACCTTTCCTGGCCCCAAAAACCTCTACATGCAAATTTTCGCGCCGATTGGTTCAGTAGTTTTTAATTCTATAAGGAACATCCCGACAGACAGACAGACAGAAATCCATTTTTATATATAAGATAAGTCATAAATAAGTCATTCATAAAAAAATGTAAAAAATAGAAGTTGAATATTTCTTTGTTCGTCGAATAAAAACCCCAGATATTAAACTGAATCAATATTCTCTAAAACGACAGTCTTTACAATGGCCGTAAGAAATAGTAAAAGAACATAATAAAACGAAGGTGTGTTAGGCTAGACCAAAACCTGAAGGGGAAAAGGTAAAAAATAGACAATAGCAGGGTCATTGTAGCACGCTCATTAGGTTAGTAGTTTGCTGTACTTTGCCAATCTAGAAAATACTGGAACCGAACCCACCGGGCTCTACCTTCGTCGGTATTACGTAGGCCTTAAACCATAAGCGGCCAGTCTTACAAAATGACCCTGCTAACATTCAATTTTCCGCTCTTTTCGCTACACGTCTTGTCCGTTCCTTATGGCAAAGTCTTGATTATAAACGTCTTTTTTGTTTAGATTATAGGCACTTTAACAGCGTGGGTCATTTGTAACTTCTGCGGGGTTGGGATTTGAGTTCGGGTTCTCAGCGGCGTTTTAAACGTCTTTAAAACATGACCCTTCCTTATCGACACAGGTTTTGAAGCTGGTTATTAGAGTTTAGGATAATTACGGGGCTAATAATGCAACGGTCCTACTGACTCCAGAAGCACCGCCTAGCGAAGATTCGAACATGCGACATACGACTGGCTTGTTACACCAGCATCGTACCTGTGGGGCACGCGTATATCGACCTGTGTCAGTAAATTACCTTTGTTTAATATACAATGCATGTATGGTGCAAATTGGCAGGTTAGCGAGATTGCACCCGACGACGACAAGGAAGCGCTCTATGCGCAGCTGGAGGCAGCGTATGAGTTGACCATGTCCTGAGGAGGAAAAAGCGTCAGAAGGAGAACAGAGATCGTGAGGAGCTATTCTAACAACTATTCCGGTTTAATGACACGCACAAGTTTTACGAGAAAGTGAACCAAACTCGTAAGGGCTACACACCTAAACCTGACATGTGTAGGGACAAGGGAGGAGATCTAATCACAAACGAGCGGGTGGTCGACAGGTGGTAGTAGTATTTCGATGAGCACTTCAACGGCAATATAGCAGCAAGAGATGCAACGGAAGTGAACCTCGGAGTGCCTACAAATGACAACAGCGTGCCGGCCTCTGATCTCTAAGAGATTCGGCGTGAAATTCGTCAGCTGAAGAATAATAGAGCCGCCGGAAAGGACCGAGTCCCAGGAGAGCTCTACAAAAATAACCAAGAACCGCTAGCAACGGCACTTCATTAAATAATTTCAAGGATTTGTGGGGAGGAGAAACTACCGGAGGAGTGGATGGAAGGTGCAGTCTGTCCCATCTACAAAAGAGCGACCGGCAAGATTGCTGAAATTATCGCGGCATCACATTGGTAAACGCCACCGACAAGGTGCTCTCCCAGAGATTGTTGCGTCGTCTATTCCCAATAGCAAAATAATTCGTAGGGCATTATCAGGCGGGCTTTATGGGGACCCTTACTACTACGGAACAAATTTTTACTCTCCGACAAATCTTCCAGAAATATCGAGAGTACAACGTGCCCACGTATCATATTTTTGTGGATTTCAGAGCAGCATGCGATACAGTTGAACGAGAACAACTATGGTAGATAATACACGAGTACGCATTTCCGGACGAACTGATGCGACTGATCAAAGCTACTCTGGAGCGAGTGATGTACTACGTGAGCATTTCGGGGACACTCTAGAGTTTTTTCGAATCGCGCAGAAGGTTGCGGCAAGGGGATGGACTGTCCTGTATGTTATTTAATATCGTTATTGAAGGCGTGATCCGGCAAGCGGACGACCTCGACATCATTACTAGAAACCTTGGGACGGCGAGGGCAATCTACGCCAGACTTAAAACGGAGGCTAGGAGGATAGGATGACAAATCAATGCGTCGAAACCTTAATATATGACAGGAAGAGGTTCCAAAGAAAGCACAGTTTGCATCCCACGGACAATAACTATTGACAGCGATGAACTGGAAGTGGTTGATGAGTGCGTAAATCTCTGATCAATACAATACAATACAATAATATACGACAACAAATACGAGCAACCTTATAGTGGAGCTCGGGTAACAAACCCCGGTGGAAGCTAAGGTCGTATACCGACAGGGAAGGAGGAACTTATGCATCTGCTGAGTGTTGGCAAAAGGAACAGCCTTGCCAGTCGTGAGCGTCTGACTCCAGGTTAGGGGCGGTTCACAACGGTGATGCCACTGCACGGTGAATCGCTGTTTCCGTACCAGGTATGCGGCTGTATCCCAGGTTAGGGGCGGCATACAACAGCGACTGATCCGGAGCGGGCGGCTGACTTATGAAACGCTGTGCCTCGCCAGCTGTACCCAAGACTGCAGCCCTGTCCGCGAGACTAGGCATCGCAGCCCCAGTAAGGCGGTATGCTTAAAAAAAATCGCTAGCAATTCAGGAAAGGAACTACACCTGGATAATCGGTATGGACCCAGGTATAAGAAAAAGAACAACGATTATTTGAAACTTGATACTTGGTATGTCAGGACTCTACTTGAACCGGCACGCGCGGGTATCCTGGCAGGAGAGCTGCAGAAGATAAAGGTCGAGGTTGCAGCCATCCAGGAAGTGCGATGGCTGAAGACGAGCGAACGCGAATTCCGCGCAGTAGATCATAAGTATCACATCTACTACAGTGGCAGCGATAAAGCAGATCATGAAGTCGGATTCGTATTACATGGAAAACAAATGAATCGTGTCATTAGGTGGAGGCCCATCAATGACCGTCTATGCGTGTTGAGAATTAAGGGCAAATTCTTCAACTACAGTCTGATAAATGTGTACGCACCGACGAACGACAAACCCGATGATGTAAAAGAGGCGTTCTATGATCTTCTCAACAGGACATATGGAGAGTGCCCAAGACATGACATAAACATAGTCATCGGGGACAAAAATGCACAGGTCGGACGTGAAGAGTTCTTTCGTCCCGTTATTCGTACAGAAAGCCTCCACCCTACTACAAATGATAATGGCCTGAGGCTAATCAACTTCGCTGCAGCCAGAGGAATGATTATCTGTAGTACCCATTTAGCACGATGGAACATTCGGAAGCACACCTGGAAACACCCTAATGGAGAGGCCTGCTCTCAGATCGACCACGTTCTGGTTGATGGCCGGCACTTTTCAGATGTCGCAGACGTGCGATCCTTCCAGGGACCAAACGTCGACTTGGACCACTATCTCGTAGTATGCAAGACCCGAGCCCGGTTGTCCAACGTATTCAAATCGAAACCAACGAGGAATATACGACTGAACATTCGGCGGTTATCAGCAGATGGAGTTGCTGCAGAGTACTCTCGGAAGACTGATGAGCGGATCGGTGAACATCTCGGAGAGAACCTGAACGAGCAGTGGAGACACATCCATGACTCGATCAGTACTAGAGCGCGGGAAGCGTTGGGTACTACTGCTGCAGCCACTTCCAGTGAGTGGTTTGACGCAGACTGCCAGCGAGAAAAATTGAGCCAGAAGTCACATATTGGCTGCAACTGTGACACGCCAGAGCAGAGAGAGATACCGAGATGCTAGAGCTGCCGAGAAGAGACTTTACCGTCGTAAGAAACGTCAGCACTGGGATCGCGTTTTTGCGGAGGCGAAGAATTGTTTCGAGAGGTACGACACGAGAAGCTTCTTTAATACGATCAACGGAATCAGGAACCGGACCGTGCCAACTCCTGTTATGTGCAACGGCAAGGAGGGGAACCTGATTACCGAAAGATCGGAGTTAGCTAGGCGTTGGAAACAACATTTCGATGCATTGTTGAATGGTGAACAAGATGGATTGGTCAACAGAAACAGGATAACGATTGAGGATGATGGACAAGCTGCGGATCCACCAACTTTGGACGAGGTTAGGAAAGCAGCGATAGAGCTAAAAAACGGCAAAGCAGCTGGAAAGGACGGCATCCCCGCCGAACTTTGGAAAGTTGGGAGCGAACGGCTGTATTGTGGAATCCATCAGGTTATACTAAAAGCACTGACGAACTGACATGACACATAGAAGAAAATCCTTTGAAAACCATCGTCCTACACATTTTGCTTGCACACTAGCACCCTCTGTTATGCATGTTGCGGAGTAGCTTGCATTTGCAGGGTTTTAAGCTGTAGGGTTTTTACATATGTATGGTTTTATACTGAAAACTCGAAGCAACACTCGCGTGTCGTAGTATGGCCATGTAAAACATGCTTTTTTGAAAAATGAATGGTTCTTGAGTGGACGATGGAATTAACGCGAGTGTCTCGTATGTTTGTCTGTGCTAAAAGTATGGACTGAGGAGGAATTACCTACGGACTGGTTGGAAGGCCTCATATGCCCTATTTACAAAAAAGCCATCGACTCGAATGCAGTAATTATCGAGGCATTACGCTCCTCAATTCTGAATACAACATTCTGTTTCTCAGATTGAGGCCGTTACAGGAAACCTTTGTTGGCGAATGCCAGTGCGGTTTTCGAGATGGACGCTCCACGATGGACCAAATGTTCACCTTGGGAACTCCGGGAATTCAAGTTGCAGACTCACCATTTGTTTATAGACTTCAAGGCAGCGACCGATTAAGTTAAACGAAATGAGCTGTGGCGAATTTTCCAACAAAACTGATTAGGCTGATACGTTCAAAATCAGGTGTCAGGATAGCGGGTGAGACATCGGACTTGTTTGTGACGTTAGATGGTTTGAAGCAAGGTGACGGTGATCACTATCTTTTTTTCATTATTATAGCCACTTTAACAGTTTAGGTCATTCGTGACTTCTGTTAAATATTTGTAATGGCCTTATTAACTTTGGAAATCAATAATATTCCAAGTTGAAGATTTTTATAACCCTGAAGATACTATCAAAAATTCGTGAATCTAAAATCCACTTTACACCAACATACGTTTCGTGATAATGAATTGTTTTTAAGGTTTGCGAAACACAAAAACAAATTGATGAACAAAAGGAAACCTGCTGAAAATATTTTAATGAAAAATTGGTTGCTTTTGTCATCCAGTAGGACTTAATATGAATTTCGCTTCCAAATTAATTGGTCGTAAACTATGCCAGGGGATCTTGCTATTATAAGTTTACAGTATCCGCTTTAACAAGCGAGATGATCGTGCGTGGATTCAATTCACAGTTGAAACAGGCTAGCCAATGTCAAGTGGCTCAAGTATTAAACATTCTCAGGTCCCTGTGGGTACACCCTTTCTTTATGCAGAATTACCATCAAGATGAGGAAAGAGTAAAAGAGTGATATCAGCTTTGAGAACGTAATGTTTCTCTTTATATGTGTGGATGCTTTACAGACTCGTTATCTCACAAAATCGCATTAAAAACCCACAAAACGTTTTCAGCTTGGAATTGGTCACCCAACTTACTGTCATTCGCATGTATTTAAGTTCACAACAGTGGTGTACGCTTTAATGTGCATGTACATACCAATTTAACCGCGGTGAAAGGTCAAGCAAACATTTTATTTCCGTTTAAGGATATATTTAGATATACTTCATAAGCTTACGCAACCTCAAAAATCCTAGCCACTAAAAAGTAAAAAACCAAAACGAAGATTAATTGTATACTGTATGATATACCGGTTTTTTGCTAACTTCGAATTACTCTTCCTAATCACCGGTTATGGTTTTCGCGCTTTGCGCACATCCACACATTCACATGAGTATCATTTATTGCAATAGCTTGGCATTCCTCCGTCGAGATCTCACCCGGCATCTTCTTCACAAGTTAATCTTGCTGCTTCCCTCGTTGGGCACTATTTTGATTTTAATGACAGGTGGCTTCCAGCCACATTGTCAGTCGCGAGATACGGCCAACGACTGGTTTGCTTTTTCGAATTTGTACAACTTCCTAAAATGAACCCATCACGTCGTTAACCCTTCAATAAAATAGCAGCCATAACAATAAAAATAACTACAGCAACAATAACAACAACAGATACAGGTACACCTTCCCGAGCTCCGATTGAAATTGGAGAAGATCGCAGAATCATTAGCTGCCAATCAGGAAGCCAACGATCAAGCCCGTTTTCTGATCACCCTCCCTCTTTGGATTTCTGCTTTTCAAGATGCGAACTCGGTGCGCGAAATAGGAAACCTCACGTAAGAAATAACAAGGTTCGCGGTGGGATGTGACGACAAAAATAAGAGGCAAAGCAAGGTTCTCAAAACAATCATTAGCAACTTTACTTAGCATTGCGCGAATCATGACAACAAAACAGAGGAAGATGTGGTTGGGTCGATCAGTTCAGTTTGTGCAAAATGCTGTTGAACTGTTATACAGTAGCGTCATCAAGTTCGTCGCTTTCGTTTTTTCTGTCAGCGTTGAAATCTTTTATTGTGTTCCTCAAATAAAAAATATATTTGTTTTCTCGATCGATTGAGAAGTGACTGATTTTCATTGGGACCAAATAGGTATTGTTTTCACGAAACAAAAATCCTATTCCGTTACCATGGATGAAATCATGAAATCATAAAGTTTGAAATGCGATGAAAACATGAGGAAACTGAATAATAATAATAATAATTCACGTTCCTGTGTTGTACGTGTACCGTAAGAATTCTTAAGCACGTACTTAAGTACGTAAAATTTGAATTGGAAAGGTAGTAAGCAGTTTTTTAAAGTAAATCAGTGTAATTCTTTCCGACATAAACATTTAAAAGAATTTTGTTTTCACAGAGACAAGTAGCTGTGTGTTTAACAATTTTTCTATTTAATACATAGCAAACCCTCATACCCTTCATTAGACTGTCTAGTTAGACCAGCATCGTACCTCGATACTAACTGGGCAATTAGTATAGCTATAGGGTAAACAACGTATTTTGGACCCCATCAACAGCTGTGCATAGTTAATCCGGAAACTTACAGCAAAATCAAATGGAAGTGTCATGTACACCTGCTGAAGGGGTCCAAAATAGGTTGGTTACCCTAATAGTTTCAAACATCTCATACATCGGTCGACATCAGGCTTGGAACTACGATAGTTTCAAATGTATCAGTCACTAATAATGTAGCAATAAATACTACAATGTATGTATCCTACACCTATATATTTTGATTTATCAAGTTGTTTTTCAATCTATACATATAAAATTGAGGTTGAGTATGATTGTATGTTTGTATGTTCTACCATAACTCCAGAACTCCAGAATACCTTGACCGTTTTCCACCAAACTGGGTACACATGTTCCTTGAGAATGAGATAACGTGAATCAGCACGGAGGGTTTGACAAAGAGTGGGGTCCTTGATAGGCGGCCCAACAAATATTTTGGTTGCATAACAGCTTACCAAGCACTTGTTACCCGGTAATTAGCTTAATAATGGTTGAATGAGCTACTATTCAATAAAATTGTTTATTGGGGGAGGCCATAACTCCGAAACGCCTGGACGGTTCTTCATCAAACATGGCATACACGTTCCTTGGCATAAGAGAATCAGCACTGAGGGGTTAACCGAAGAGGGGGAGATCCTAATAAGTAAAAGGAGTTGTGTACCTCTTGCATGTAGACCGATTGCAGTTGCGCAAGTGGCTGTGAGAGAAGAGGGAGTTTCCACCGAGGAGGCATATATAAAACAGAGGGGTTGTGTACGAGACACGACCGCATAGGTGACACGCACGATTACGTAAGTCGCTTTGTAGTGATAGTAGCATGTATTCATGTATGTAATTATTCGACTCTTCATGTATACATGCTATATGCAGCGTATATACATGCCCCTACTAGCACAGTTGTCATAAATTAGTTGTGTTAACCGACTAATGACTAATTTCAGTCATAAATAGGTTGTAGCAACCAGAAATGACAAAAGTGAGCTACTTGGGACTACGAAGGCGTTGTATGTAACATTTACCAAAGTAGTAACATTGTATACGTTCAATCCTCAATCCAGCTTTCCACGAGCAATAATGGCGGAAATTGAGCACAAGTGGGCACAATCTTTTGACATTCATTGGAGGAGCGTCGAGTTCGCCCTGACGAAGTTACTATGGAACATCCATGATTGTTTGTTGTTCGAGTGTAACAATGTAAACATTGTTTAATTATGCAGATCAGCTAAAGTGGAACATAACTAAACGGATTCAAACTTTTACAGTGGTTTGCGGCCATAATTTGCTGAAGACACTGGCTCAGAATACTTTTTCACAATCGTGGAAATTAAACATTCGAAACATTACACATTAACGCAAACATTAACTTCATGTTGGTCGAGCCGTTGTTAAGTTTGCTCTCGAACAGCGTCTCGACTTGATAAGAAACTTTCCGTTGCGTATTTGGACATTCTCCCTGAAGTTTGCGAAAACTTCGAAGCCACAATCCATAAAACTTCTTGTCCGTTCAATTATATTCCTCTTTTGCTGATCTGCAAAATTGAACAAAAAAATTGCAAAATTGATTGTTTACATTTTTACATTCGAACAACAAACAATCATGAATGTATCCATAGTAACTCCGTCAGGGCGAACTCGACGTTCCTCTAATGAATGTCAAAAGATTGTGCCCACTTGTGCTCAATATCTGCCATTATCGCTCGTGGAAAGCTGGATAGATTTCAGAGTTATTAGAGCAAACTGATGCATAACTAGCTACGTGACAGAAGAGGGACCTGACTGGAAAGGAGCGAAAAACGTGAGTAGAAATGTATATGTTCCGCCATAACTCCGGAACGTCTCGAAGCTTCTTCATCAAACGCAGGGAGTTGACAAAAGAGAGAGACTTTCTTTTACAAATGGGGAGGAAGGTTTAAATGGGTAAAGCGCTGCGTTTCTCTTACATTTGGAACAATAGCAGTTGTACAAATGACTGGGATTTCTGAAAGAGGGAATGTGGTGTGGTGGCAATTAACAAGAGGGAATAAAAAAAATAAAAAAATTTGAATCGATTTACAGAAGTCCCCCGAATAACGCGGTGGGTGGCGGTGTACGCCCACGGCGATTTCTTAGTTGTCCATTAACCAATAAAGTTGATTTTTGGAACATTGTTAGTATGTGGTACAACCTAGTCAACTACCAAAAATCAATTTTATTGGTTAATGGGCCGCTGAGATATCGCGATGGGCGTACAGCACCACCCATCGCGTTATTCGGGAGATTCCTGTATATAGGAATTATCGAGAAAAAGACAAATTTACAAGTAGCTGAAGGACAACAGGAGCGGAACTGACAAAGAGAGTATACACATTGAAATGTAAAAAAAGGGTTTTGTTTTTTGCAATATGAGAATTTTCGTTACAATAACAGATGTACAAGTGTCTTAGAGACAAAGGAGCCCCGAGTAAGATCGGGCAATCAGCTAATTTATGAATAATTACACAGTGCTGTGGTAATCGGGAAAGGAAGATCTGTGCAATAACTTTAAATTAATGCGTTTGAGTTGGTTGTGTTTTTATGAGGATTCATTGGACTCGAATTGAATTCATGCAGTTGAAAGCACGCTACCGTATCATAACAGTGAAAAAAATCCACGAAAAAAGTGGAGATTTTCATAAATGTGTTGAAAAATTATTATTAAGGCATGAACTTTTTTGGATCGCACAAGCAAGATAACGAAGACCCTATTACTAACAAGACTGGCATCTCTGTTATTTCTCCATATAAACGGCTTACGTTACCGTCAGTGACGCTGCTTTTAGCGAACGTGGTAAATTTTATATGAGTGTCAGTGAGCGCTCCAAAATTCTGTATTGGTATTTGTTTTCGACTATGTTGGCATGGCGGTATAAATATTAGCGTTCACTCACACAGACGCATCCAGGGACCACCTTGACCGGCAAAGCGAGCTACCATTAGTGTCTCCCGAATATTGGCAGAGCTGTCAGTCTTCTTGTTACAGGGGTCTTCGATGGTAACTTATATTTGAAATTTAATCACAAGGCCATAGAATCTTCTGAATAATTTTGACCCGATTGATGAAGATGATCTGCCGCTAGCAATATTGAGGGAAAGGATGAGAGGTATCTGGGAAAAAATTTAGAAATAATCATTGTCGTAACTAGAGGGGGTACCTAGGGGACCAGGCCCGTTCCAGAACTATGCAGCCCCCCAGAAATTTTCACCAATGGATCATTGGAAAAGCTTAAAAATTTCACAGATGGCTCCAGCGTAGACATGTTCTGTCAAACACACTCGACGAACGTCTGTCAAACCACCTTGGAATCTGATTGGTCCACCTAAAAAGACCGGTTCAGATTAACCGTCAACAACATCGGAACGGCAAGAAATTATGACGAGTAATCTGGATCAGCCTTAAAGTTTACTCTAAATATGCCACGTGGGGCTTTAGTGTCCATCTATCGGTAAGCATGCGCAAAAGCTACCTACAATGATCCATTGGAATTTAAAAACCGGACAAATATTCAGGACAATTCCCACGGCGTAGACATATTTTTTTATTCATTAGGCATCGCACACGCGGAGTTGTCGTCGTCGTCAGTTGCCGTTAGTAGCCTAGTAGCCATCCCGCTCATTGTGTTTCAAGCAGTCGTCTCTATTCAACTCTATCTTGGGCCACTCATCGGTAATTTCCCACCCGTCTCAGAAGTTGTCACTCACTTTCAAGCTGGTCGAGCTATCTTGTACGTTGAGCCCTCCTGTTACTGGTGTCGATGCAGTTGTTGAAGAGTTGTTTTCGTCGCACTGTCGTCCGGCCCACCGTAGCCTTCTGACTTTCACCAGATGACGATAGGAATCTCTCCAAACAGTACCAGTAACTTGTGATTCATACGTCTCTGACACTCTCCGCTTTCAGTTTGTACACTCTCCGCTTTGAGTTTGTACTTATGTTTGAACTATATCTGTAAGGGGCACTACGCCTCTGCCTAACTGACAAACACTCCTGCTCATTTCACGTCGGTGACAGCCGAACGTCACAATTATACCACGATACAATCTACCCCATTTTGTTCACTCAATCCATTCTTACACACCACGCGAAGAAGGAAGAATTAGCTTTGCGAATTATTCACCGTTAATTTAGAAATTTAACAGTTATTTGTTGGTAGGCAGATTAGCAAACATAGGAGACCAAAATTGTAAGTTGCCTTAACATTTATAAAATATGAAAATCTAATTAAACAAATATATTACAGCTTTAGAGCTCTGTCCAATCAAATTTGCGACGCTGCTAAAAGAGTGGTCCGAAAACTGTCCCCAACAATATCATCCGCAGTATCTTCCGCTCGAACACGGCAAGGACGCGTATGTCAAGTCCATAGAGAACTGCTTTTCTTCGTAGGGCGGCGTATGCTTCTTGATAATAGCGTTTTGCGACGGGCAAAGTAGGCCCAATTTCCCCCTTAAATGCGCCGCAGGATCTCCTGACTAGTGTTGATGTCCGCGGTTACCAGCGATCGTAACTACACGAACTCTGCCACTTCTAGTTCGTCGCTGTCAACAATTACCGTCCGTGGGAGGCACGTGTTTGTTTCCTTTGTGCCTCTTTCTTTCATGTGTTTAGTCTTCGACACATTTATATTTAGCTCAATTCTCCTAGACTCCACTTTCATAGGATCACCTCCGCAAAAGCGATGTTGAATAGCATGCAAAATAAGCCGTCGCCTTGTCTCAACCTTTGCCGCGTCTCAAAAGGACTCGAAAGTATCCCCGAGATGCGCACGAAACACATCACTCGATCTAATGTAGCTCTGAATGCAGCTCTGATCCGTTAGGTCAGTTTATCCGGAAAACCATGTTCGTGCATGTTATACCATAGGTGAGCTCGATCGACTGTATCGTATGCTGCTTTGAAATCAATAAAGATGTGATGCGAGGACAAGTAGTACTCCCGTCCCGATATATCTGCAAGATCTGTCGGATGGTAAACATCTGGTCCGTAAAGGCGCGGGCCCGAATGTGGCCCCCTGATAATTCCCTTAAAACCTTGTGCTATCGGTGAAAGCCGGTGTAACAGGATCATAATGAACTTTTTTAAGTGCACCCCCTTCCTGATGAGATAATTGACTTTACAATAGATGGAAGGGACGGTAGAAGAAAGTATTGAAACAAACGTGCTTATAGTGTCTGCAGAGCGAAAAAACAGGTAATGGATGGCCCTTGAAGCAACGTTTACGGGTCCATGGAACAAAACAAGCTATAATGGGAGTCAATTATAACAGAATTCGAACCCAACTTTTCCCCAGGCCCTGCGGATCGTAGATATTGGTGAACCGTTGGACAACAGGGGGCTGAATATGGAAAAATACTAACTTTTCAAATGCGTTTTTCTCAGAATAGGAGAAGTCTGGAAAAATGCCATTACATGGATTTTGTAGATCCAGATACGTACTTTTAGACCATTCATTCCGTTTTCGAAAATATGTGCCAACGGAAGTGTGAGACGCGGTGGAAAACTATAATATTTTGAATCTAAAACTTCTATATCTTCCTTCAGACAATAGATAGCAACTATCTAGAAGTTTTAAAAAATGCATTATTTTACGTCATCCGAACAAAGTTTTCAAATTGGTTTTCAAATAAAAAAGTTAGAGCAAAAAAACTGCTTTTTCAAGATCCACCCTGACTTAATCTAGAAAATTCGTTGTATAGTGATACAGTGGACCCCCGTTCGTTTGAACGATTCCTCATGCAAACTAACGGGGTTACTTTTTAATTTGAACAACTGGTAACCCGAAATATGCTGAAACCTGTGTGAACTGGCCACCCTGAATCTTTGTTATTGTTTTGGTGGTTTGTTTTAGTTGGCAGTTGCAAGTGCGAATATTACATTTTCCGATCGGATTTCTCTCTTAATCGTTAGGAAAACGAAATGTGAAACCGATTAAACACGCTAGGTCAGTACAAACGAATCGAACAAATGATGTCATGTTGAGAATGACATTTGAACCATTTTTAATTTGCACGTCGTGCAAACCAACGGGGTTCAAATTAAAAAGTGTTCAGATTAAAAATGGTCAAACGAACGGGGGTCCACGGTACACAGATGAGATACAAATTTAGTTTCTTCAGCAAAGTTTCTACAAAATAAATTATTTACAACTTTGTAGTAGAAAGTATTGCTCTATATCACAAGACAAAAAAGTTAAAATTTTTATAACGAGTAAAAGTGGACCACCCTAATGACTAATTATACCAAAAGATAGGTCTTTTTTTCTAAACAAAATCTTCTGAATACATGAAATATGTAGAGCCAATGGTTTTCGAGATATTGATTTTTGTCTGGAATTTTGGCTTTTTCGACCATAATGCAAGGTCAGGAACTCCGTAAAGACATACAAGAATTATAAGGTATCTAAGAAATTCGGAGAGTAATAATCTCGAGCCTAAATAAGGAAACGGTAACTATAAACGGATAAATAGACAACGGCAACAAGTGCATCTATATGGACGACGAAACTTACGTCAAACTGGATTCAAAAGTGCTTCCAGGGCTGAAATTCTATACGAAATCGGCGGACGAGGTGGTGGACGATACCGACATTACAATTTCGCTGAAAAAATTTGGACAGAAGGTTTTAGCACAGAGAACAGACATCCATTCAGGAACAAATTTTTCGGGAATTCTTGGATAAAATTTCAAATTAAAATCACCTAATATGCTAGCATCACCACCACTATAGTTTCCCAACTAAATGATTCTTTTGATTTGCACACTGACAACCTTTAGCTCCTCTGGCGCTAGTATATATGGAGTATAAGCGTTATGCTAGCGCCAGAAGCTAGCTGTTGTGAGTTTAGTGTAGAATTTTATGCGCCTTTAGCGACATCAACACTATAGTTTCCCAACTAATTTGACATAAGTTTTATCCAAGTGGGGACCTTTCGCTTGGTTGTCTGTTCTCTGTGGTTTTAGTATGGCATGCTTTCTGTACTTGTGGTCTGCGATGCGTATTTTCTTCACAAAGTGTGCAATAAATGCTCAAATTTACAAAGATGAATAATTGTAAAAAATATTGTGGCCTCTCTACAAACAGTACCAGTCTCCCCCTCTCTTTTGGCCGAATTTGGCATCTGTACATTGCGTTAAGCCTGTACCACAGTGCCTTTCAGATAATAATGCCCAATTCGTCGAGAAAAACATCAATCCACCAAATTGTCCAGAACTCTGACCAATTGAACGTTACTGGTCGATTGTGAAGAGGATCTTCAGGAGGGAAGGAACAGTTTCCCAAAGAATGGAGGAATGCAAGAAAAATTGAACAGCAGCATCCAGGAAATGTACAAAAGCTAGAGTGCAGAATTTTCTGGGAGGAGTTTCATCAAAAGTGCGCTCATTCTTTAGAACCTAATATTTTGACTAATGTAAGCCATGTTATTGTTTCAAGTCGTACTGATCTTCAATAAACCGGAAACAAAAATTAAAATAATAATCGTATTTCATTTTTATTCACGAATAGATGTTGCTAAAGACTTTTCGATACAGTCCTTACACGCCCTCTCCGTCGGAAAATGAGGAAATTTGAAATTGATCTAGTCTACACGAGCCGAAACAACCAGCTCAAAAATAAGTTGGGATCAACTAAAGACCCGATTGAAGAACAAAGAAAATCCGGCATTTATGAAATCAGTTGCCCACATTGCGAGAAGGTTTACATCGGTCAGACTAGAAGGAATCTGGAAACACGAACTAAAGAACACTTGGCAGAGGTAACAAAAGCATCAAGAGATGCCTAGAAAGGTCTGACACATCATTTTAGATCAAAAGTGGCTGAGCACGTCGGACACCGAGTACTCTCCGCCAGATCTCGCTCCACCTGGTCTAACCATCTTGCACGCTGCGCTCCTGGTCGTCTTGTTCCTACCGGATTTGAGGCGAACACCATCTTTGCAGGGTAGTTGTCCGGCATTCTTGCAACATGCCCTGCCCATCGTATCCGTCCAGCTTTAGCCACCTTCTGGATACTTGGTTCGCCATAGAGCTGTGCGAGTTCATGGTTCATCCTCCGCCTCCATACTCAGTTTTCCTGTACGCCGCCGAATATCGTTCTTAGCACTCGTCGTTCGAAAACTCCGAGCACTCGCAGGTCCTCCTCGAGCATTGTCCATGTTTCATGCCCGTAGAGAACAACCGGTCTAATAAGCGTCTTGTACAGGGTGCACTTTGTACGTGGACTTAGTCTACTCGACCGCAATTGCTTGTGGAGCCCATAGTAAGCACGACTTCTGCTGATAATACGCCTCCGAATCTCACGGCTGGTATCATTGTCCGCAGTTACCAGTGAGCCAAGGTAGATAAATTCATCGACTACCTCAAACTCATCGCCGTCGATCAATATACTACTGCCCAAGCGGTGTCGTTCGGCCTCGGTTCCGCTGGCCAGCATGTACTTTGTTTTAGACGTATTTACCTTTAACCCAATCTTTTCTGCTTCGCGCTTTAGTATGGTGTACTGTCAAGGGTAAGTCGCTTAAAACATTGAGGCAGGCTCAATTTAGGGAACAGCTTACCTCATTGATTGCAATTGCGGTACCTTCATTTCACAGTTTATGGCATACTGTGGCCATCCTTTTTGACAATTAATTTTTGAAATGTGAGAAATTGGCAGCCCTGCCAATGTTTGTTAATGTCAAAACGATCAAACGGTCAAGCTGAGCGCAGACGAATTTGACAGGTTTCACATGATGAGCACCTCGGCAGCACAGTAAGGCACAGACTGAACAAAATTTCCATGAAAGAGGTGAACGGAATGTTCTCAGCGACTTACCCTTGTGTACTGTTCAGCCACCGCCACAGATGTTCTGCCGATAATATCCATGTCATCGGCAAAGCAGACGAATTGACTAGATTTGTTGAATATCGTGCCCCGCGTGTTGATATCCGCTCGGTTCATAACACCTTGTAGCGCTATGTTGAACAGCAGGCATGAAAGACCATCACCTTGACGAAGCCCTCTGTGTGATTCGAATGAACTTGACAATCCACCCGAAATGCGGACACAGCACTGTGTACCATCCATCGTAGATTTAATCAGTTTGATGAGCTTCCTGGGGAAGCTGTTCTCGTCCATGATTTTCCATAGCTCTTTCCGGGCGATGGTATCATATGCGGCTTTGAAGTCAACGAATAAATGATGCGTTGGAAATCTGTATTCACGGCCCTTTTGGAGGAATTGCCGCAGTGTAAATATTTGATCCGGTGTAGACCGACCTTCGACGAACCGGCTTGATAAGTTCCCACAAATCTATTCGCAATTGGTGATAGACGGCGGAAAATGATTTGGGACAACACTTTATAGGCGGCATTGACAACGGTGATCGCTCGATAGTTCTCACAATCCAACTTGTCGCCCTTTTTATAGATCGGCCAGATAACCCCATCTTTCCACTCCTCCGGTAGCTGTTCCGTATCCCAAATTCTAACAATTAGTCGGTGCAGACAAACGGCCAGCTTTTCTGGTATAAGCTCCGCTCCGATGTCATCTTTTCCAGCTGACTTGTTGTTCTTTAGCTGCATGATGGTCTCCTTAACTTCGCCTATCGTTGGGGCTGGCACTACTTCCCCGTTTGTTGCACCGTCGAAATCGCTTTCCATGCCGCCATGGCTCTCCGCCTAGGCGCCATTCAGGTGTTCGTCGAAGTGCTGCTTTCACCTATCGGTCACCTCACGATCGTCCGTCAGAATACTGCCAGTCTTATCCCGACACATTTCGGCTCGCGGCACAAAGCCTTTGCACTTTCTCGAAGAACTTTCGCGTTTCCTGAGAATGATGCAGCTGCTCCAACTCTGCATATTCCTGATCTTCCAGGTAGCGCTTTTTCTCCCGAAAGATTTGGTTTCGCTGCATCTTCTTCTGTTTGTGTCTTTTCACGTTTTGTCGTGTGGCACTGCGCATCTTGGCTGCCCGCGCACCGTTCTCCTCATCCATCACCGTCCTACATTCATCGTCAAACCAATCGTTCCGCTGATTCCGGGCCACATGCCCGATGCAGCTCTCCGCTACACTGCTGATGGCTGTTTTGATAGTGTTCCAACAGTCCTCGAGAGGGGCTTCGTCCAACTTGTCCTCTTCCGGCAGTGCAGCTTCGAGTGAATGCGCGTAGTTTGCGGCGACGTCTGGCTGCTTCAGCCGCGCGAGATCTAACCGAGGCTGGCGTCGGTACTGAATGTTGTTCACAACGGAGAGTCTTGGGCGCATCTTAACCATCACTAGGTAGTGGCCCGAGTCAACGTTAGCGCTTCGATAGGATCTGACGTCGATAATATCTGAGAAGTGCCGACTGTCGATCAAAACGTGGTCGATCTGTGATTCTGTCTGATTTGGTGACCTCCAGGTGTACTTATGGTGGATTCTGTGCTGGAAAAAGGTACTACGTACGGCCATATTCTTGGAGGTAGCAAAGTCGATAAGTCTTAGGCCCATTTCATTGGTCCGTTGGTGTGCACTGAACCTTCCAATCACCGGTTTGTATTCCTCCTCCTGGCCGACCTGAGCATTGAAATCCCCGATGACGATCTTGATATCATGTTTCGGGCAGCGGTCGTATTCACTCTGAAACTGCGCGTAGAACTCATCCTTGTCGTCATCGGTACTTCTGAGGTGAGGGCTGTGCACGTTGATGATGCTTATATTGAAGAATCGCCCCTTGATTCTCAACCTGCACATTCGAGGATTGATTGGCCACCACCCAATCACCCGTTTGCGCATCTCGCCCATCACTATGAGAGAAGTACCCAGCTCATGTGTGTTACCGCAGCTCTGGTAGATGGTATGTCCATCTCTGAACGTACGTACCGTTGAGCTCTTCCAGCACACTTCCTGCAGCACTACGACGTCGAACTTGCGGCTCTTCAATACGTTGGAGAGCACTCGAGTGCTCGCTTGGAAGTTGAGAGAACGGCAGTTCCTTGTCCCAAGTTTCCAATCCATAGTCCTTTTTCGTCGCGTGGGTCTATTCCGATTGTTCCAGTAAGAATTTATTTGTTCTTCGTTCCGTGCCTTAGTATTTTTCGTGGTGATGGCTTGCAAAGCCTGCTACACCAACCCCCTGTTTCGCCGGAGGGCCAACGAAGCTCGAATGAGCCCTCCTTTCCTGTCAGCATACGACCTTGGCTTCCACCGGGGTTGGTTACCCGATCTCCACCAAAATTGCTCGTATCCCGGCTGATACCACGAGGAGGTAGCAATAGGAGTTGCTGAATAAGAGGCTATGAACCACTGTAGGGTCTATTTTATGGCTACACGTGCACAAGGCACCGACGGTACGGATTATTCAGCCGTTTACCAGCCAGGCGAAATACGTATCTGTCGTAAATAAAATAGACATAGTAGAATTAAATTAGATAAGTTTTCTTCTTTTTAATTTTAGGTTTTAATTTCTTGTTTAGCTTAGAATTGCGCAAGAACATTAATCTTTTGAGAAGAGTGATATAAATGGAACTCCTGGCAAAATTGAACGCAGTTATAAGGAGCATCATTTACCCTTTCCATTTTTAGTTGGAATGAGTAACATCTTGATTCAAATGAAAATCCCCAATGAAGGCAGTGTTCGATTGAATGAAGCTAAGTATAATGCTTTTCAATTCGTCATCCGGATTAGCGAATCGTCGAATTATTGGGTGTCAGATTAGAGGCATACTGTAGAGTAATACGGGTTATTGAATTTAACTATTACAGTTGGAAAATTTATCTATGTCATAGAAACCTCCCAGTTTGTTTCGAGGTATGACGCTGGCCTAATAAGCCAGTCATCGTATCTTCGAATCTCGACTACTGAGTTTCGATAACGGAATGTAGCACCTAGGCTTTTGGCTTTGCTTTGTCATAGAACCCATTCACAACTTTCGGCCTACTCAATTGTTGGGTATTTATATGCTGTCCTTACTCGCTACCGCTCGTTCGGACTCAGCTAAGGGATGACTCCTACTAGTCAGTAAACCTAGAAAAACGCATGCACCTAAATAGAGGTGATTTCTGTGGGGGGGGGGGCAGCCCGCCGGCGCTTCCGATGCGGGTCGCCCTGGATCATCTAGGAAACGTTTGCTACTAACACGATAAAATGGGTGCCACATTTTGTAATAAGCGTAACTCATTTGCGAAAAAAGAAGTGTAATTTACTGACTCGTTATACGGGTTACTCGCAAAATATTTTTCTGGATATTGGTTCTTTCTTGTCAATAGTTTTCTGGCAAATAGTACTTTCTGAAAATGGGTTTTCTGGAATTCAATACTTTCTGGGAATTGGTTTTCTGGAATTTAGTACTTTCTGGGCATTGGTTTTCTGGAGAATGATTCTTTCTGGGGAAAATCCTTCGGTATTTTATTTTCTAGTGTTTAGTTTTCTAGAGAAAGTCGGACAACCAGATCAGTAGCTGAAGTTAGGAGCAGGAGCAGAAGAAAAAATCTTTATCTAAAATCAATGAACATTTTATTACTATTAAAAAATTATTTTAAAAATTGATAGTTGATCATACAAAACACAAAAAAAAATCAAATCACTTCACGATCATTGAAAATTGTGTTCCTCTGCTATTTGCATTATTTTGTTCAAGTTCATCTGCAACGTTTTAAGGTGTTCTAACGTGTCCGAGTCGATCTTTTGCACCAGTCCCGGATCAAAGGTATCCATTTCGGTCGGCCGAATGGACAGGATGCCATTGGCAACCGGTATGTTAACGTTGGCCATGCTCTCCATCGTTGCGGTTGTAATGACCGGACTGCCGGTAACCGAGTAGATGCTTTCTCCAATGCGAGCGTGTCGCATAATCGCCAACGGTGTATTCGGTTGAACTTTTGGCGCAATCAAACTCATTGCGCGATCAGCACTGACGGTTTGAAGCCGATTATTGGCCACGGGAGTACGAAATTTCGGACGCGAGTGTCGCGAATCATTGGCGAATAAAGTGTTACTTCCACCGAAGGTTTTCTTCGGTTTTAATCCAAGCAAAAGAGAAGAGTGTCCCGTAGATGGTGTTGCATGGCTTGAAAAGGATTTGCTACGACGACGGTTTATTACGGCCGACGCCAATGGACCACACTGGCGACTTTTGGTGGAGGAAAGCGTATCTGAAGGAATGCTGTTTATAGCACTATCCTCTGTCTGGTAGCCTATGTGTTGAGTAAGTAAGAAAATGTCTGTGCAGGTAATTTGAAGCATAAAATTAAATGCTTACCATCATCGGACTTCGAATGTTTTGTGGTTTTATCTTGTGTTGTTTTATCTGAGCTTTGTGAAAAATCATTGGAATCCAACACACTCATCGAATCGCCTGGTTCCATCGCCAGCTTTTCTAAATCGGCTAAAGTATTAACTCCCATTAATCTTAGATCACCCATTCGCATCTGCAAGACATGCTTGGGCATTCGATTTTTGATCGCTTTAATCATCCTGATTAGCTCTTCTTTCTCGTCGGTATACTTGGATTCCAGTGAAGCTAGTTCACAATCAGCTGCAAAGTGTAAATTTTATAGAGTAAGTTTTACAATATTTTATCAAATTGGTTGACACTACCAAGAATATCGAATTCCCTTAGTTTGGCGTTTATTTTTTCTTCCTGGAAGCTAGTTCGGTTGCGCTTGGTATTTCCATTACGGGACGGCTTTGTACGAACCATTTTTGTGTACTTATACAATAAGGCAAGCGAGATAATCACAAAAGCGCTTTCTATACAATGGATATCGTTATTATAAGAGGTAAACCGCCAATAAATACTATAACTTACCGAGTCAGTCTTCTCAAAAATCAGTCTTAGATTTCACGAAATCGTTATACACAAAAAAAACTATTATCCAAGCACATTAGGTAGCAGACACTGCATTTAAATAAACCACTTAAACCAAACAAACCTTCAAACACAACCAGAAAAATTACAATTTCCACCAGCACCAGCTGTTTCTGGATTTAAAGTTCTCTTTCTAAAAATGTTGCTCGATTGCTCTGTTCTTTTACAGTGTTGTCAGTATAGTCAGTATGGCCATTTTAGTGAGCGATGGGAAAACTTCCATTAGTTATACCTCACAGTTATCAGTAAAAAATATCGCTAGGGCTGTGACCCGTTTAGCGATATTTTTTATTTGACTCCCCAATTAACAACGGTAGCTGAATTTCAAGAGCAATGGCTGTTTACGGGTTGGTTTAAGGTGATAAAAGCTGCATAAAGTAAGCACTCAAATGGTGTTTAAATAAGCGATGTTTAAGCTACTTCAAGTTTTTCAAACCAGTTCTCTCCCAAAAGCTGATAAACAAGCTTAATAGCAAATTTTTCTGCTAAACAATCTGCTTCTAAACAGCCATAAACATCAAACCGTTTTACGGCTGCCTAAAGGTGTTAAAATGTAGAGTCGAGACTTTCATTGACTCACAGCTTTCAAACTACTTTAAGGCTGCTTAAGGGTGTTAGAGTGGCTTTACAAACTTCTACCAAGTTTTCTTTCAGTTTCAGTTCTGAGTTTCGCAACTCTGGTGACAGCAAAAGTTTGCCAATTATCGACATTATCGACTGCTTCACGCTAGGCGTGCTATGTTTCAGGTGTAAAGATATTCTCACTGTCTGTTCTGCAGATGCAAATGGGGCGGATCATACGGTGAGTGCTTATGGAAAATATGGCGGGTTCAATTCCCGGAAAAAGACATGCATATGCCCGGTGGGCCCCCAGTAAAAATTTCGTCGTTACACAAAATAAGATTTTCCATAATTTTTATTTCTGTTAAACTCATACAGAGCTGTCATTCTACGGCTCACGAATGTTCAATTGCTGGGGTCCATGATTTATGAAATCATCTGATTTGATGATTGAAAACTAAACTTCAAATGGGACTGTTGGGGCTCCAATTTTAAGCCAAAATTTCTCTTTAAATCAAACTTATTCTACGACTCACGAATGTTGAATTGCTGGGAGCCAAGATTTATTAAATCATCCGATTTGATCATTGAAAATTTAGCTCTGTTGGGGCTTCAATTTTAGAACAAAATTTCTAGACTAATCTCATGCTTTTAGTCTTAACCTTGAAATGCGGTCATACATATATACACTCAAGTCGCTTTTTACGTGAAGGATACGTGCCGCGTAAATCAAAACCGCGTAAATTCCGAAATTCGCGTAAAAAACCGCGTAAATTTCGAAATTCGCGTAAAAAAAACCGCGTAAACTCCGAAATTCGCGTAAAACAAACCGCGTAAATTCCGAAGTTCGCGTAAAAAAACCGCGTAAATTCCGAAAACCGCGTAAAAAAACCCGCGTAAATTCCGAAATTCGCATAAGAAAACCACGTAAATTCCGAAATTCGCGTAAAAAACCTCGTAAATTCCGAAATTTGCGTAAAAAAACGCGTAAAAAGCGACTTCAGGGTAATGATATTTTTTGAAACGATGGTTATACAATTGATGAAGGGACGGTAGGGGAAAGAAATGAAATTTTTTTGTGAAGGAGGGGGAAGAGCCAAAAGGTGAGGAGGAGGGGAGGATATTGGTAGCTACGCTTAACAAGTACCGTGAATTCGGGTGAAATTGATCACTTTTTCGAGTATTTTTCAAATATCTTTGAATAGAAACAATTAAGGAAGATGATTCAATTTTAAAATAAGTACTGTAGTGCTGGCTACACGACAGTATCATCTATATCTTATATAAATAATTTTATTTTAGATAAAACTTAATGTAATCGTGAAATTGAAAATTTACAAACAACGGGTGAAATTGATCACGTAGAAATCAAGACGATATTGCTATTAAACCATACGCTCTGACAGCAATAAGATAACGTGCAGTATAAAATCTGGCGCAATCGAGATATTGCCTGCATGTAGGCAACAATGTCGCGTACAGCAACTAGCACAAAAACCAAACAGTCAGCTCTACATTAGCATGGTTGATGCATCTGCTAAATAAATAAGAACGATAGAAAAGATATTAAGCCAATTTTAGCATCGTAATCGTTTGTTTTTGTTTAAACATTACTGTATATATGTGTAAAAGTTCGATTTTCCTATACAATCTTCACCAATCTAGTGAAACAAATAATTTATTTTTCCTCATATACGGGAGCTTGACTGTCTCTTTGAATGTGTAGTTGCATTTCGCTATGTAAGCACAAACCGATCTCTTGCACTCTCATGCAACTGCCATATGGAGCGTTTGTAAAATTTGTGCGAAGTATTGTCTGTCTTTTGCACCCTTTTATAAATCTCCATTCTGCTTCACAGAAAGAATAAACTTTCGCAGGTGGCAGCTCCATTTCGCACCCATAGTGATCTAGAAATCTATGTTGCCTCAGTTCATGATGTTATCAATCGTTTTATTTCGTAAAAGGTCAAATTAAACAATTTCTGTCGCATTATTTTATTCATGGAAATTATCAAAGCACAGCCAGATAATTAGAGAATCGAATTAGTTCTATTAAAATTTCCTTCTGCAACGAAATTTGTGTTAACAGCAAGGAGTTTTATCGGGCATGTTGAAAATTGCGATTCGATCAAAATAGTAAATTTTAAAAAATAAAGCCATTTCCAAGATCAATCTTGCTGAAAGCCAAGTGACTTTGACCTGTAACTCAATCTTTATATGGATGGGTGCATATTCAGCTTTATGAATCAGTATAAACGTAGAATAAAGAGTTTTTTACTCGTTTGTCCAAGGTGATCAATTTCACCCGACTGATCAATTTCGCCCGAATCGACGGTAGTCGTTTTGACTCCTACCTTTTGTCCAATGCTGGAAGGTGCATGAGTCGAACCAAGCTATAATCTGAGATTATAAGCGACGTGTCTAGTTGGGTTATAGACACAAATTGTGCCTCTTCCTACGTCTATTGTAGATAACCATCGACCGAGAAGTTTAAATCTAACTGGTTTTACTGGCCTTTACCTGCCAGTAAAAACCAGTTAGATTTAAACATCTCGGTCGATGGTTATCTACAATAGACGTAGGAAAAGGCACAACCCCATATCCTGACAATGATGCTGCGAACTGTTTCGTACAGCTGCTCGCTCCCCGCTTTTAGAAGTTCAGCCAGAATATTATCCTTTCCAGTAACCTTGCCGTTTTTCAGCTCACTGATTGCCTTCATAACTGTAGGGAACATGCCCGGCTAAATAAATTAACGAGTTAATGAGTCTAGATCGATTGAATCATTTGTTTCAGTGCAACTAAAATTCATACATACATACGGCATACCGAAAGTTCAAAAGAACGAGAGAACGAACATACATTGTGTGACTCGAGACTCTCACAGACTTCGTGAAATGAAATAGTACGACAAAGAGGGAGATCTAAGATCGCCCGAAAAGAGACGCACGGATATGAGAGTATTAATATCGTACCCGAAACGAGCGCGTCAGTTTTTGGACGAACGTAGACGTTAGCGGACGTGGTTGGCTCGGGCGGAGGCAACCAAGACGGACACTACAATGGCGCAGAACAAAAAGGAAAACGCTCCCAAAGTGCGTGAGTATAGTGTACTATATAGTGGCGTCTGGCAAACGCCTATTTGAGAAAAAAATTAAAAGACGTTTGTGCGCGTCTGTTTGTTCTGCCTCTGGGAAGGCAGAATACGTTATTTAAATATGCTGATATGCCTAGCTTGTGTGCTTTTGAGAAGGCTGAAAAATTCGCTTGTGTGCGATAATTCCCCTGAGAGGGATGTTCTAGTAATTCGCTTGTGCGCGTTTTACTTTATTTAATACGCTGATATGCGTAGCTTGTGCGCCTCTGGGAAGGCTATGAGAAATCGCTTGTGTGCGATAATTCCCCTGAGGGGGATCTAGTAATTTGCTTGTTCTCATTTTACTTTATTGAAACACGCTGCTACGCGTAGTTTGATGACCTTTGGCAAGGCGGAATACATTGAACTACTCTGGTATGTGTAACTTGAGCGCCTCTGGCACTGTTGTGGAAAAATTGCTTGTGTGCAATAGATCCCCTGAGAGGAATCGTCTAGTAATTCGCTTGTGCGCGTCTTACGTTATTAAAATACGCTGGTGTGGTAGTTTGATCGCTTCTGGGAAGGCTGTGGAAGATCGCTTGTTTGCGATAGTTCCCCTGAGAAGAATTATCTAGTAAGTTGTGCGCGTTATTTTGCCAACTTTTACCCGACCTCATATTTCTCTATAAGTATTGAGTTCCTATGAAAAGGACGGAATACAGTTTAATAACATTTTAATAACCGAAGCACGATTTTCTCACATTTTGGTATGAGGATGATGACGAAAATGATTATGGTAATGACGGAAATGAAATGATGAAGCAGGAAAATGGTGACGATAATGATGAGAAAAATGATGGAAATAACGAAACTGATTATGGGAATGACGAAGATGATAAAAAGATTACGAAAATGATTATGATAATCACGGAAATGCTGATCCACCAAACTGATGATGGTAATGACGAAAATGATAGTAATGGTAGAAATGATGACTATAATGATGAAACTGATTATGGTAATCGCGAAACTGATGAGCATAATAACAAAACTGATGATGATTTTGATTATTCTGATTGTTTTGATGGTATTCGATCCTATTGATGATGTTTGATCATGATAATGATTTTGATAATGTTGACGATTTTAAGAATTTTGATGGTGTTGATCATCTTGATGTGATCATTTTGTTTATGTTGATGATATCGATGATGTTAATGACTACCCTTGAGGTGATGGTGGCTACCCCCATACATACATACATACATACATGATATCGATGATGTTATTGACTTGGATAATGTTAGCGATATTTATGACATTGCGGGTGTTGAGGAATTTAATGATGTGGGTGGTGTTGATGATATCGATTATTTGATAATTTGGATCATTCTGATGATTTTGATGGTGTTAAAGATCTTGATGACAATAATTTGGATATGATGATTTTCAGTGGTTTTCAAAATCTTAGATACGTTGATGATTTTGATGATGTTGATGGTGTTGAGAATTTTGACGAGTTGATTTTGTTACCGATGATGTTGATGACTTCGACGACTTTGACGATAAGGATGATGTTGATATCGATGATTTTGAAACTGTTGACCTGCATGATATTGATGATTTCGATTGAGTTGAGGATTTCGATGGCGTTGATATTTATGGTGATGTTAACAATTCTAGATCGATGCTCATTAAGGACACTGGGCTTCTTACAGTGAGTCAGATGTTGGGCTCACCGTGTTCGTTCGAAATTTGATAACTTACGGCAATTTCTTTAGTGGAACTCCTTATGAAATCTTTGCCGTAGCATTGAAAATTTGCATGCAGATAATGAAAAATGTCAGTGACCTCAAACGGGTTTTAGAGCCCAGAGTCTAATTTGGCTGATTCTATATCTGTCACCCAGACGATAAACCAACAGATATCGGTAACGAACGATCAAAAAGGATGTACAAAACCGGAAAGACTTAGGAAAGTGGTTTTGTGTCATATTTATCAATAGAGTAGGGGAAGGGGTGAATGTAGGGAACATGCCCGGCTAAATAAATTAACGAGTTAATGAGTCTAGATCGATTGAATCATTTGTTTCAGTGCAACTAAAATTCATACATACATACGGCATACCGAAAGTTCGAAAGAACGAGAGAACGAACATACATTGTGTGACTCGAGACTCTCACAGACTTCGTGAAATGAAATAGTACGACAAAGAGGGAGATCTAAGATCGCCCGAAAAGAGACGCACGGATATGAGAGTATTAATATCGTACCCGAAACGAGCGCGTCAGTTTTTGGACGAACGTAGACGTTAGCGGACGTGGTTGGCTCGGGCGGAGGCAACCAAGACGGACACTACAATGGCGCAGAACAAAAAGGAAAACGCTCCCAAAGTGCGTGAGTATAGTGTACTATATAGTGGCGTCTGGCAAACGCCTATTTGAGAAAAAAATTAAAAGACGTTTGTGCGCGTCTGTTTGTTCTGCCTCTGGGAAGGCAGAATACGTTATTTAAATATGCTGATATGCCTAGCTTGTGTGCTTTTGAGAAGGCTGAAAAATTCGCTTGTGTGCGATAATTCCCCTGAGAGGGATGTTCTAGTAATTCGCTTGTGCGCGTTTTACTTTATTTAATACGCTGATATGCGTAGCTTGTGCGCCTCTGGGAAGGCTATGAGAAATCGCTTGTGTGCGATAATTCCCCTGAGGGGGATCTAGTAATTTGCTTGTTCTCATTTTACTTTATTGAAACACGCTGCTACGCGTAGTTTGATGACCTTTGGCAAGGCGGAATACATTGAACTACTCTGGTATGTGTAACTTGAGCGCCTCTGGCACTGTTGTGGAAAAATTGCTTGTGTGCAATAGATCCCCTGAGAGGAATCGTCTAGTAATTCGCTTGTGCGCGTCTTACGTTATTAAAATACGCTGGTGTGGTAGTTTGATCGCTTCTGGGAAGGCTGTGGAAGATCGCTTGTTTGCGATAGTTCCCCTGAGAAGAATTATCTAGTAAGTTGTGCGCGTTATTTTGCCAACTTTTACCCGACCTCATATTTCTCTATAAGTATTGAGTTCCTATGAAAAGGACGGAATACAGTTTAATAACATTTTAATAACCGAAGCACGATTTTCTCACATTTTGGTATGAGGATGATGACGAAAATGATTATGGTAATGACGGAAATGAAATGATGAAGCAGGAAAATGGTGACGATAATGATGAGAAAAATGATGGAAATAACGAAACTGATTATGGGAATGACGAAGATGATAAAAAGATTACGAAAATGATTATGATAATCACGGAAATGCTGATCCACCAAACTGATGATGGTAATGACGAAAATGATAGTAATGGTAGAAATGATGACTATAATGATGAAACTGATTATGGTAATCGCGAAACTGATGAGCATAACAAAACTGATGATGATTTTGATTATTCTGATTGTTTTGATGGTATTCGATCCTATTGATGATGTTTGATCATGATAATGATTTTGATAATGTTGACGATTTTAAGAATTTTGATGGTGTTGATCATCTTGATGTGATCATTTTGTTTATGTTGATGATATCGATGATGTTAATGACTACCCTTGAGGTGATGGTGGCTACCCCCATACATACATACATACATACATGATATCGATGATGTTATTGACTTGGATAATGTTAGCGATATTTATGACATTGCGGGTGTTGAGGAATTTAATGATGTGGGTGGTGTTGATGATATCGATTATTTGATAATTTGGATCATTCTGATGATTTTGATGGTGTTAAAGATCTTGATGACAATAATTTGGATATGATGATTTTCAGTGGTTTTCAAAACCTTAGATACGTTGATGATTTTGATGATGTTGATGGTGTTGAGAATTTTGACGAGTTGATTTTGTTACCGATGATGTTGATGACTTCGACGACTTTGACGATAAGGATGATGTTGATATCGATGATTTTGAAACTGTTGACCTGCATGATATTGATGATTTCGATTGAGTTGAGGATTTCGATGGCGTTGATATTTATGGTGATGTTAACAATTCTAGATCGATGCTCATTAAGGACACTGGGCTTCTTACAGTGAGTCAGATGTTGGGCTCACCGTGTTCGTTCGAAATTTGATAACTTACGGCAATTTCTTTAGTGGAACTCCTTATGAAATCTTTGCCGTAGCATTGAAAATTTGCATGCAGATAATGAAAAATGTCAGTGACCTCAAACGGGTTTTAGAGCCCAGAGTCTAATTTGGCTGATTCTATATCTGTCACCTAGACGATAAACCAACAGATATCGGTAACGAACGATCAAAAAGGATGTACAAAACCGGAAAGACTTAGGAAAGTGGTTTTGTGTCATATTTATCAATAGAGTAGGGGAAGGGGTGAATGTAGGGAACATGCCCGGCTAAATAAATTAACGAGTTAATGAGTCTAGATCGATTGAATCATTTGTTTCAGTGCAACTAAAATTCATACATACATACGGCATACCGAAAGTTCGAAAGAACGAGAGAACGAACATACATTGTGTGACTCGAGACTCTCACAGACTTCGTGAAATGAAATAGTACGACAAAGAGGGAGATCTAAGATCGCCCGAAAAGAGACGCACGGATATGAGAGTATTAATATCGTACCCGAAACGAGCGCGTCAGTTTTTGGACGAACGTAGACGTTAGCGGACGTGGTTGGCTCGGGCGGAGGCAACCAAGACGGACACTACAATGGCGCAGAACAAAAAGGAAAACGCTCCCAAAGTGCGTGAGTATAGTGTACTATATAGTGGCGTCTGGCAAACGCCTATTTGAGAAAAAAATTAAAAGACGTTTGTGCGCGTCTGTTTGTTCTGCCTCTGGGAAGGCAGAATACGTTATTTAAATATGCTGATATGCCTAGCTTGTGTGCTTTTGAGAAGGCTGAAAAATTCGCTTGTGTGCGATAATTCCCCTGAGAGGGATGTTCTAGTAATTCGCTTGTGCGCGTTTTACTTTATTTAATACGCTGATATGCGTAGCTTGTGCGCCTCTGGGAATGCTATGAGAAATCGCTTGTGTGCGATAATTCCCCTGAGGGGGATCTAGTAATTTGCTTGTTCTCATTTTACTTTATTGAAACACGCCGCTACGCGTAGTTTGATGACCTTTGGCAAGGCGGAATACATTGAACTACTCTGGTATGTGTAACTTGAGCGCCTCTGGCACTGTTGTGGAAAAATTGCTTGTGTGCAATAGATCCCCTGAGAGGAATCGTCTAGTAATTCGCTTGTGCGCGTCTTACGTTATTAAAATACGCTGGTGTGGTAGTTTGATCGCTTCTGGGAAGGCTGTGGAAGATCGCTTGTTTGCGATAGTTCCCCTGAGAAGAATTATCTAGTAAGTTGTGCGCGTTATTTTGCCAACTTTTACCCGACCTCATATTTCTCTATAAGTATTGAGTTCCTATGAAAAGGACGGAATACAGTTTAATAACATTTTAATAACCGAAGCACGATTTTCTCACATTTTGGTATGAGGATGATGACGAAAATGATTATGGTAATGACGGAAATGAAATGATGAAGCAGGAAAATGGTGACGATAATGATGAGAAAAATGATGGAAATAACGAAACTGATTATGGGAATGACGAAGATGATAAAAAGATTACGAAAATGATTATGATAATCACGGAAATGCTGATCCACCAAACTGATGATGGTAGTGACGAAAATGATAGTAATGGTAGAAATGATGACTATAATGATGAAACTGATTATGGTAATCGCGAAACTGATGAGCATAATAACAAAACTGATGATGATTTTGATTATTCTGATTGTTTTGATGGTATTCGATCCTATTGATGATGTTTGATCATGATAATGATTTTGATAATGTTGACGATTTTAAGAATTTTGATGGTGTTGATCATCTTGATGTGATCATTTTGTTTATGTTGATGATATCGATGATGTTAATGACTACCCTTGAGGTGATGGTGGCTACCCCCATACATACATACATACATACATGATATCGATGATGTTATTGACTTGGATAATGTTAGCGATATTTATGACATTGCGGGTGTTGAGGAATTTAATGATGTGGGTGGTGTTGATGATATCGATTATTTGATAATTTGGATCATTCTGATGATTTTGATGGTGTTAAAGATCTTGATGACAATAATTTGGATATGATGATTTTCAGTGGTTTTCAAAATCTTAGATACGTTGATGATTTTGATGATGTTGATGGTGTTGAGAATTTTGACGAGTTGATTTTGTTACCGATGATGTTGATGACTTCGACGACTTTGACGATAAGGATGATGTTGATATCGATGATTTTGAAACTGTTGACCTGCATGATATTGATGATTTCGATTGAGTTGAGGATTTCGATGGCGTTGATATTTATGGTGATGTTAACAATTCTAGATCGATGCTCATTAAGGACACTGGGCTTCTTACAGTGAGTCAGATGTTGGGCTCACCGTGTTCGTTCGAAATTTGATAACTTACGGCAATTTCTTTAGTGGAACTCCTTATGAAATCTTTGCCGTAGCATTGAAAATTTGCATGCAGATAATGAAAAATGTCAGTGACCTCAAACGGGTTTTAGAGCCCAGAGTCTAATTTGGCTGATTCTATATCTGTCACCCAGACGATAAACCAACAGATATCGGTAACGAACGATCAAAAAGGATGTACAAAACCGGAAAGACTTAGGAAAGTGGTTTTGTGTCATATTTATCAATAGAGTAGGGGAAGGGGTGAATGTAGGGAACATGCCCGGCTAAATAAATTAACGAGTTAATGAGTCTAGATCGATTGAATCATTTGTTTCAGTGCAACTAAAATTCATACATACATACGGCATACCGAAAGTTCGAAAGAACGAGAGAACGAACATACATTGTGTGACTCGAGACTCTCACAGACTTCGTGAAATGAAATAGTACGACAAAGAGGGAGATCTAAGATCGCCCGAAAAGAGACGCACGGATATGAGAGTATTAATATCGTACCCGAAACGAGCGCGTCAGTTTTTGGACGAACGTAGACGTTAGCGGACGTGGTTGGTTCGGGCGGAGGCAACCAAGACGGACACTACAATAACCTCCTCCTGTCTTGGTGGCTCCACAGCTTGGCCGTCGCTCACAATTCGTATCCTGTACCTGCTGATGTTCGTGTTTACTTCTCTATTCAACAGCATCTGGAAATACACTTCCACCATGCTGTTACCGTCATTTTGTCCCATAATAACTCCTTCAGGGCGAACCTAACGTACCTGTAATGAATGTCAAAAAATTGTGCCCATTCGTGACCAATAGCCGCCATTATCGCTCGTGGAAAGCTGGATAGTATTCAAGTAACATGTGCGTGACGATGTTTTTGTGGGAAGGAATTATATGTGTGACTCTACATACCAAAATCCGAATTTTCAACTCAAAGGTTAAATCTGCATTACTGTACGTAGCATTCGAGCGCGAATAGCTATGGAAAATATATGAGAATAGATATCCAGATAAGCTGACGATGCTGATCAAAGCTATCACTAAAATGACTGACGTGCTACATGCGCGTTTCGGGGACACTCTCGAGATGTACACTGTCACAACAAACTTTACGACGGCGAAGGCGAATGTACGCCAGAATGACAGCATAGGCAAGGAGGGTTGGGTTGATTTTTATCCAAAAGTCAAATACATATATACGAAGTAGAAACCCATCAGCTTAACCCGCCAAAACGGGTAAGAAGATTAAACGACGCGTTGAAGCTGGAAATCAGACCTCCTTTACTCCCCGCAGGAAGTGGCGATAGCCCGTTATCGATCCCGCCCAACAAATTATTGTCTTCCAGTACTATCGGTTCTGGGTTGCCGTTCTCCAATTTCCTCTAACACCAACTGAGCGTGCATCTTTCTCGACAACGTACATCCATCGGGTGCGGGATCTGCCCCGAAGTGCACAACTTCTTCCTGGTGCGTCACACTCCATTTTCCATTTTGCCACCAAGTATAATAGATCGTAAAATATTACGCTTAAAAACCCCAAGTACTCATCGACCGGCTTCCTTAGGCGTCCATGTTTCATGTTACAGAACAGAATACGGCATAGCATCTTATATGCAGAATTGAACAATGTAATGCCTCGATTCTTTTTATAAAAACTCAAGTCGCCTTTAAAATAGAGCAAACGAGGTCTCTATAAGATCCTGACAATGATCCGGTAGATTCCTTCGTACAGTAGTTCGCTGCCCGCTTTTCAAAGTTCAGTCGGAATACCTTCCTTCCCAGCAGCCTTAGCGTTTTCCAGCTCTCTGATTGCCTCCTTACCCTCCTCCTCTGTTGGTGGCTTCACAACTTGGCCAATTGCTTTCGGAATTCTAATCATACACCTCGGGAATTCCTAGTGCACACCTGGCAAAAGTTGAGAAGCTACGGTAGGCCGGCCATGTCGCAGGGTTGCCGGAGAGGGTTGTCCTCTTCAAGGACCTCACCGTTCCCAATGTGCTCATCCTGATCGAAGCTGACTTGCGAGTATTAAGATGCTCAATGAATTGGCGATTAGTAACCCAGGACCGAGGAGTGGAGTCCTTTTTGTGGGCTTATCGCCGCAACGAGTATACTTTGCTCTATTGGGATACTGCCCGGATTTATGCTCTATTTTACACTATATTTCTGTGCTTTATCGTTATTGAGTAAGCGATAAACTTGTGTTTTTTATGCGTGCTTGTGTGTTTCCTTTGAAGCATGACTTTCAAGGAGGTAAGGAGGGGCCTGAGAATCCGGCCTTAAGTTACGCGACACGGAATGGCCTTGATGATAATGAATGGAGGCTTACTTTGTTTGTTTGCAACCTGATTATACTGGTGCTTCTAGCCGCATTCTCTATGCGTCTGTATGTAGCACCGTCTGAGGTAGAATATATTTCAATAGTTCACAATCAATTTATTTTGACAAACCGTAATTGTGTTCAGATTTTGATTATTCTTGCTGCTCCCAAGCTGACGGCTTCCGCTTATCTATACACTCTGAGGATAACTAGATATTATTACACTTTATTTCAGGAGATTTAATTTTATTTCGGACTCCAATTTATGAAACCTCCAATTTTGGTGATTCATTTTTCAGTAGTGTGGAATTTAATTTTCAAATAATACAAATATACATACTTTGTGAAAAATCTAACATCTTCCGTGTCTAAATATAAAAAAAACTATGCATTCAGCTTTTTTCTTCGCTGGAAACGCTCTATCATACACTGGAAAAATGGGGGGGAAAGGAAAAATGCTGATGATACTCACTCAACATACACACAATCGTTCCGCAATCAAATTTTTCACTTTTCGCATTCATCCAAATAACAAAAAATAATGTGTACACGATTCGTTACAGTTACAGGGTAAGCCCTTCGAATAGTAACCAGCACACAAATGGCTCACTGAGCGAAAGGCGAACACCAATAACATAAAATGATTTTGCTTAGCGCTTTGCGTTCCTAATTATCTAGTTTAACCATTTATATTTGTAAAACCATGTGAAATATGGAAATTTATTCCATCACGTACTTATCATATAGCTACTACATAAGATGCGGTTAGGTGATCCGCAATTTTTGTAATCTGCTTAGATGGATGGTCGTGGGAGTCTATGACTAAAATCATCATTGAACTGAATTATTCCTACCAGGTGGTATGTTCCAACCCTCGTACATCAAGCTCCGTATGGTGTGCATCTTGTCCGGTATTGTCGGTTCAATATGATAAATATACACCTGGCATTACCAACTAATCACATGAACAGGGCGTGAGGACAATGCGTTACTCACTGAGGTACCACGTGCACAAAATTTGTTTCTATCTAAACATCCAGCGGTTCTATGCCATGCTCCAGCTTTTGATGCCGTATCAGACCACTTTCATCCAAAAAGCTGGCATCGCATAAATGGCACTGCAGCACTCTTACTTCTCCGTGTGTATTTCGATGTGCTTTCAAACTATCAGACCGGGTAAAACTTTTTCCACAGACTTCGCATTCATATGGCCGTTCTCCGGTATGCGTTCGAAGGTGAATTTTCAGTGACTTGGGCCACGCAAACTCCTTCCGGCACACGTGACACCTATGTTTCGATTTGTGTTCAACTGGTTCTGAGCCCACGCCCCCACCGCCACTCGTCCGTGATGCACTGTCCTCGTTCTCATAGCTATTGTTGTTATCGTTCTCTTCCTGCTCTTCCCCTGGTTCCTCGTTTTGACCATTCTGACCATCCTCCCTACAAATAGAAGGTGGTTCTAAAATGTGAAAGGTACAGCAGAGCAACCAAACTACCCTTCCTGCTCATCTTCTTCCTCCTCTTCCTCCTCCTCCTCGTCATCGTCGTCATCAGAATCTTCTTCCTTCACCATCACTTCAATGACCTGAAAGAATAGTATATGAGATGGTTGTTTATTTTCTGAACCAACAAAGCGGCCAGTACATGCAATTTCTATTTTTACGCATATAATGATTGGAAACGCAATTCCAACGTAAATGTTGGAGCGTTACATTACCACTACCGCTCACCTGTTCGTCTTCACTCTCGTCGTCCTCTTCTTCCTCTTCCTCGTCGTCATCGTCGACCTCTTCAACAATTTCCACAGCTCTACCGGCCAAATGGTTATTCATCTGCAGGTGTGCATCTTGCTTCTCCGGAAGTACTCCATTATAGTTTGCATTAGAATATACCGGCTGTGTCCTGGCATCATCGTCCGATTCCTCTGCAGAACTCCGACCATCGATATCTTCGTTCGACCTCGTTGTCATCAATCCATGTCCCAGCATGAAAGCTTCCTGCCTATGAATCTTCTCATGTGTTTTTAAATAGTCAGACCGGATAAACGCCATACTGCACATGCTGCATTTGTAAGGCTTTTCTCCCGTGTGTAATCGAAGATGCATTTTGAGTGTAACCGCCGTAACAAAAGTTTTGTCACATTCGGAACATTTGTACCGTCCATCGTCAGTTCGCTGAAATTCTATCCTTTCAGCGAGAGCATTCGTCATTGGGCTGATCGGGGACTTGGTCTTTGCGATCCGTCCAGCAATGCTGGTATCTGTAGTTGAATCGTCGTCGTCTTCGATCACATCACCATTCGTTTCGGCCAATGCTTGTCGATGGCGCTTGGATTTGAAATGCTCCTTCAGATAGTCGACACGATTGAACGATCGGTCGCAGATATCGCAGAAAAATGGTTTCTCCTCCGTATGGGTAAGCGCATGTTTCCGTAATGAATCACAATGGGTGAACACCTGGTCGCAAATCTTACACGCATACTGTCCGTCACCAGCTTCGACAAAGTGATAATTTTCCGGCAGCAATCCTGCGCGACCGATTGTCATCTTTTGAGGGCTTGTTGAATCGCTGCTATCCGAAGCACCGACTGGAATCACCGAATTTTTGCCCATCATCGTCAACGGTGGCATCACTCCCGGACCGTCCTTCCAGTGCACTTTCATGTGTCGTTCAAGATAATCCGACCGGATAAACGATTCCGGGCAGTGGTTGCATTTGTAAGGTTTTTCGTTGGTATGAATTCGGAAGTGAATACGAACGGTCTGCTGATGCGAGAACACGCGCTCGCACACGGTACACATAAATTTTCCGTCATCTGTTCGAATGCAATACTCCTGCTGATCCGGTGGTTTTCTTTCCTCCGGTGGTTTCAGCAGAGAGATTCCGGTCGACTGCGGCCTAGCACAAATAGGCTTCAGTAACGATACTGATGACGATGAACTTTGGGCAGTTGAGGTGCTTATAAAGCTGGCCGCACCAAAGGCTAACGTTGAAGTGTCGATCGCTCCCGGTGCGCCAGGATCTTCACCGTTGTCCTCGATGTGTTTTTTCAGGTGATTTTTCAAGTAGTCTGATCTTATGAAAGCTAAACTACACAACGGACATTGGAACGGGGTGATAGCTGAAACGGAAGAAAAGTCAAGATATCAGTAAAGGTAGCTCAACTTCTATAATGGGAATAAAAATACCAATTGAAGCTGTCTGAATAGCACCTGTCTCAGTCAAGAGAAATTAGAAAATGTTATGTATGGAGCACTTCTAGAGCTAGTTATTATCTACAACATTGCTGAGCCAAACATTGCTATATCTCCTGTATGTGCGGGGCTATGAAATCCTTCTACTTGCAGAATGATCCTCACTTGGCTACAAACGGATTTGCATCGAAAAAATCCTTACTGTGAATGATGCGCTTTCCTACACTTTTAGCCTTTCTTCAATCTACCTGCCCTTTTAGGATGATCATTCAGTACACCTCTTTAGTGTAATTTATTTGCTTACAAGAAACTAAAGACGTTGTTCACGATTCAATCCTACGAAGTGTTATACGAATATTAAATAGAATAGAATATACGTCACTAGGCAAGAAACCTGGACGCATTGCCCCCTGCATAATAATAATTCCTAATGTTAGTGTTGCAGTCGGGCTCTTGCCAGTGATTCTTTACCTCTTTAGCGGGAGATGGAAATTTTTCCGAAACGCTTAACTATCGCTAAATTTAATACCCCCATTTATTCGATCCCCGTAAGCCCGTCATAGAAGTTGTGTAACCACCAGCGCGTTTTACATTTACTACCATCTAGTAAAACATGGGCGAAATTTGCGGATAAATTACAAGGCCTTTTATGGGGAATAAATTTCAAAACTTTAATTACTGCACTCAGTGCACCGATATTGCTTATTTAACTATAACAGCCTCAGCCTCAGTTCTCACCGGGAGAGCGCTCTTGACGCACCATTCAGTGTGAACTGTAACTGCGCCGTAAATACTAAAGAATGCCTTAAAATATCATTTTTATCAATTTGCGTTTGCGTATCATATTTATCAGTTTCTTAGAGTTCGTAGTTCATCTAAGAGTTAAATCATCAGACCACAGTTGCACATCCTCGGTGGTATCGCATTTCGAAGATTTTTGCGTGATTTGTAGCACCTTTAGATAATTTACAGAAAACTGCTGACCAGTTAATAAACGACACACATTAATTTACTTAAGGACTTGATCAAAACTTAAAAAAATTTGTCATTGGACGCACGAAAATAGTCGAAAAGACCATTCATTGTGACAGTTTGATTTGAAATGATATTCATCTTTTAAATACCATGTGACTATCCCGACTATCCAGTTAAATATTACTGTCAGGTAATAGTTCATTAATTAGTTAACGTTTTCTGTACCTTGCAAGTTTTCATAGCACTCCGCTTTTCATTAACTAGTATAAAACAGCAAATCAAACGTCCGTAACCTATTTTTTGGGCTATTATTATTATTATTTAACCTTCTCTGTCCCAGGGGTGTTTTGTTGGATTACAGTTTTTGATCATGTAAAAAAGCTTTAAATTAGCAATTGGTCAAACGCAACTATACAGCTTGTTAAACAATGTTTTTACTACGTTATAAAACCAAAATATCCATATTTGAATGCCTCAAAAATTTTCCCGGCCAATTTTAGTATCGGAAGTCATGGAGCACCTGTGCTACCATGGGACAGAGAGGGTTAATTGCTCTAACGTCTTGTGACAAGGCTTACGTTGCATGGCAGCGCCGTAGCCTATAGTTGGCTAGACTGGCCCCCGCCAACGGCGCTAGCTCTTGCGGGCGCTAAAAAGGGCTTATATTCAGTAATGCATCAGCAATAACATATGCCATAAAAAACTGGACTGATTTTAGCCATTTTTCATGCCACGTTATCAGATGTTTTGCATGTAACAGCCATGGCTGAAACAATAAAAAAACTGCACTTGATGCTTTGTTCGTACTGCCAGCTCCATCCCGCAACGAAGAAGTTGGACATGGTGAAGTACTTGACTTCCTACCCGCTGAACAGAATCTGTTTGCTTGAACAAAAGCCTGGTTCCGGACGCCCGGCAGTACTGCGCGACCGTAACGTGCAGCAGAAGCTGAAAATAAAATCTTAGAGCAAGATGGTCTCATCGTTCCGCACCATAGGATTTCAGGAAAATCTGTTTCATTGAATTAACTTTTGTATTTTTTTTTTTTCGTCATTCGAAATGAGTCCATTTTTCCAATATATACCTACGTTAAGTGCAGTTAAGTATTGGATGAGAAGCGAATACAAAAGAATGAGAAAACACTGATTTAGGCAACGAGAGGCGCCAAATTGGACTTGTGCCAAGGGCGCCACAATGTCACGCTACGGCTCTGCATGGCAGCTAATCTCCAGTTCCGTGGGCACCCAGTGCTCGCCAGATCTCACTTCACCTTGTTACCACCTTGCCACCTCGCTCGCTGTGCCCCTCTTGTGCAATATTGAATAGCATGTAGGAAAGACCATCTTCTTGTCGAAGTCCCGAATTCCAAAAATTCGAATGAATGTCGCATCCATCCGAGATTCTCACACAACATTGGTAGGTACCCATCCATTGTAGCCATGATACGTTTAGTAAGCTTACCCGGAAAGCCGTTTTAGTCCAAAATTTTTCATAGCTCTTGTCGGTTTATAAGTACTGTCATATGCGGCTTTGAAATCGATGAACAGGTGATGCGTGGAGACTCGGGATTCGCGACACTTCTGGAGGATCTGCCGTAGGGTGAATATTTGGTCCGTTATAGACCGACCCTCCATGAAGCCAGCCCCTGATAACTTCCCACAAATCTATTGGTTATTGGCAATAGTCGATGGAAGATGACTTGGGACAGCACAGCACGTTGTCGACGGCATTCAGGATAGTGATCGCTCGGTAGTTCTCTCAATGCAGCTTATCCCCTTTCTTGTGGATAGGACAAATAACCCCGTCTTTTCACTCCTCCGGTGATCGTTCCGTATCCCAAATCTTGATAATCAGTTGATGCAGACAGCCGGCCAACTTGTCGCGTAGTTTTCGGTTACATCCAGTTGTTACAGTCGCGCTAGATTATAACGTGGCGGGCACCGATGTTGTACAACAGATAATTTTTGATGTATCCTTACTATAACTAGGTAGTGATCCAAATCAATGTTAGCGCCTGGATAGGTTCTGACGTCGATAATGTTTGAAAAGTGCAGACCATCTATCAGAACGTGGTCGATATGTGATTCCGTCTGGTTGGAGGATCTCCAGATGTGCCGATGGTAGAGGTTATACTGGAAGAAGATACTACGTATGGTTATGTTCTTGGAGGCTGTGAAGTCAACAAGTCTTAGAACGTTTTCGTTCGTTTGCGGGTAAGTGCTGAACTGTCCAATTACCGGATTAAGTTCCTCCTCCTGACCAACCTGAACATTACAGTCCCCGATGATGATTTTGACATTATGTCTTGAGTAGCGGTCGTAAGAGCGGTGCACGGTAATTATGCTGATATTAAAGAATCGTCCCTTGATTCATAAATGGCACACTCTGGAGTTAATCGGCCACCACCCGATCATCTGCTTCTGCATCTGGGCCCAGCTCGTATGTATTGCCGCAGCTCTGGCAGATGGTATGACCATCCCTGTACGTACGCACCATCGTTCCTTTCAAACATATCTCCTGCAGCGCTACGATGCCGAACTGGCGGCTCTTCACTTCTTTTAGAAAGCTCGTGGGAACTTCCGAGGAAATTTGGGGACCGACAGTTCCATCACAGACTAACAGACGTAACACTGAAGTCTCACTTCATCGTCCATAAAAACACTCATTTCAAATTTTCTCTTAAGCCCAGACTCAAACAAAAGTCATTATCTTCAGGGTTAGTTGAAAATTTTCGGTGAAATAATGAAACTGATGAATATATCGCGTAACGTTTCAGCTTACTACTCTTCAGCTATCGTCTGACGCCTGTAAATATTTGGTAATTAACATTTTACCCTCAACTTGATCAACTGCTTAATTCTTTGATTTTAAGTCACCGCAAAATCACTATCTTCAGGTTTAGTTGAAAATTTAAGCGTTCGATTAATTCAACTAATCGAATAACAAAAAATAATCGAATGGTTTTTAATCGAATACTACTACCACGAATAATTGTATTCGATTAGTACAGACAACGCTCGCCGATTAATCGAAAATCAAATAATTATTGAAAATTTCGGACCGTTTACCAACCCAACCGGTTTGGATTAAACCGTCACTATTCTTTGAGTGCGATTGATTCTTCACTCTGACAATTGCTGTGTCATGTCATATGCAAAAAGATTCTGTCTACCTTGTTTTCATACAACAGCTTCGAATAAAATTGACATAATAATAAATTAATAAATAATAGTTTAATTATTTCAACATATCGAAATGATTGGTTACAAGGAAGGGATGGTTGTTCTATATTACGAACACATTTTACGTTCAGGACATCAAGTTCGTCTTGGTTCAATGGGCAAACGATCCAATCGAATATAAACAATCGAAGAGGGGTACTTGTAACACTTTTACAAAATTATTTACGCACAGGATATCAACTTGGTCATGGCAGCCTCCCAGTTGGCCTCGAAGTAAGACGCTGGTCTAATAAACCAGTCGTCGTATGTTCGAATCTCGGCTGGGAGAGGCTGTTACAGTCAATAGGATCGTAGCACTGACCCCGCACTCTCCTGTATTCTAACAGCTGGTTGCGAAGTCTGTCGTATAAAAAACAGGTCAAATTTCGATAACGGAATTAGCACCCAGGCTTTGCTTTTTTATCAACTTGGTCTAGACTTAATCGAAACAAATAATTTCTGATGTGTTGGATGGGGAAACTTAGTCACTTTTTTCTAAACACGAGCAAAAGCAAAGCAAAAGCATGCTTACATGTGATTGGTTGATTCGCTAATTATTGACAGTGCGCTTATTGAGATTTGACAAATTCCTCTTAAATTATCTTCATCAATCAATGTATAGAAAGATTTCTGATCGACAGATGCAAATACCTCTAAAATCCATTAAAGTTGGTTGCATTATAAACGTGCAAAACGTAACCTTTTTTCTTTACTGGTGCATTTCTCGTACATCTAAAGTGCACCCCAGTACAGAAAACAAAAACGTAGTACTACGTTCAAATTGTAATAACAATGTTCTGTAACTGTACAGTAACATTTATTGAAAAAAAATCTGCTGCTTTTTAGGAAACAAGTTCAAAACATTATACACATTCGTCATTCTATTACGTGAAGATCGTACCAATCATTCCCAATGCATTTGAAAATCCACTTTGTAAAACTAATTGCAGTGTTTGTTTGAATTGAATTCAACTAAGAAATTAAAATTACTTATAAAGCGAGAATATTTACAAAAAATACTCCATTTTTGACGTTATTCTTTACAAAATTCATGTAGTTTTATAAAAAGCATCGAATAATGCAACGTTCTACTCACCAGTATGGGTGCGCAAATGCTCCATCAAGGTCGTTTGTTCTGAGAAAGTCTTATCGCACCGCGGACACTGCATCTGATCATTATCTGCTTTGGAAACCTGAGCCATAACCGCTGCCAAGTGACTTTTCTGCTCTGCGCTTTCCTCTCGTCTGTTCTTGTTCTGGCTATCGCTGTCGGAAGAGCTGGCAGCTCCATCATCCGCTTCTTCGTCTTCGCTAGATTCTGCCCTAGAAACCGAATTGGACGGAACCAAATCTTCCAGTTTTTTTAGACTGATACGCGGCCGCTTCGACGATTCCGATTGAAAGCCGTTTTGTCTGAAATCCAAAGTTTTCAAATGGTTGGATCGGTGACACTGCAGAAAATCCTGTCGTATAAAAGACTTTGGGCATAAATCGCATCGGAATGGTTTTTCGCCTAAATGGCGTTTCATGTGAGCAACTAGCAAATCACGGGAATTGAACGAATCATCGCAATAAGTACAGGCAAATTTTCCATTTTCATGCTCCTCCCCGACAGAATCGTTATCCGAGGAGGCTTCTCTACGGCCGACATTTCCGCCATGTTCAGTACGAATATGCCTCAGTAGGCCACGATTAGTAGCGAATACACCGGAACATGCCACACAGGTAAAAACCTGTTCATTCGTTTCATGGGACTTCATTATATGGTATTTGAGATAATCGGATCGTACGAAAGACCTATCGCACATTTCGCATTTGTACGGCTTTACGTTGGTGTGAGTGCGAAGATGCACCGTGAGGGATTTCAACCAGGTGAAGGTCTTGTTGCAGTACTCACAATTGTACACTTGTTGGTTTGTCCGTTCTGCCGTTCTCGATAAAATTGATTCCGCTGTAGCTATAACATCTTCATCTTCGTCTTCGCATGTATCCGCAAAACCCATTCTGCCATCGTTACCCATTTCCGGTGGACAATCCAGTGAATCATCATCAGACGCCATACTTGTGAGAAAATTAATGTGGTCCTCATCGATTCCGACGACGATTTCCTGGTCAGATCCACCATTTTCATCATTTGCCATCGTTCCGCCTTGTTGCTGCTGATTATACTCGTACACGTCCACATCTTTTTCCTGTTTTACCTCAACCTCGTTCATTACGTAGTCACTACGCTCAAAGCGAACCGAAATTCAACGCAAAAAGATCCGTCGTCACCGTGCGAAATTACCTTCTTACTTTTCTTTGTCTTCGTCAATCGCCTTCCAATGATTTCCTCCGTGAAAAAATTGCTTAATCGGTGTGCAGTATCCTAACCGTGTGTGACAGCGATATCGAAGAAAAAATCCGTAACTCCGTGAAGAATCAAAACATTACACCTTCTCAAACAGCAACAATTGCGAATAAAAAATCACTTTTCCCTGCTTCGATTGCACACAAAAGCTTCCACTTCCGGTTTGCGGAAGCACGCGGAAAATTGACCGAAAATGCTGAATCTAGAGCACGCCCGTTACACACCAAGGTTACTGCGATTCTCCTTTACCGTCCCGAGATGTGTGTTCCGTCCATCCGTAAGCATCAGCAACCCGTCGGTCGTGGTAATCTCGTCAGCATCTCAGTCAAACGCAGTTCTCGCATACATATGAAACGAGCAATATTTTGGACGAAAACATTACACGACCACTCTTACAACAAACGTCACAAATGTCAAACGGAAATCAAAAACCTTAAAAACGGCTATCAAATACTACGTAACAGCTGAATGTTAATCGATTTTTAATTTGGTAACGACGATTATGGTAGCCACCAAGGGGTTTCCAACAGCAATGATTACTACGCACCTTCGAAAAAAGTTACTTTTGAATACTTTACTGATTACCTCTGATTACCAGTAATCAATCTCTTGTGATTACTATAAATTAATCATGATTACCAATTATTATTATTATTATATTTTATTTAAGAAACTTTACCACTGTTGTGGTATTCATGTCTAAATTAAAATGATTACCAATGATTACTTAAGACACTCCATCGGCAGGCAACCATGTTTTCGCTGTCAACATCTCGTGTGTGTGAAAATGAGATAGCATGTCAGCACTGCGTTTCACTCAGCTGCCAGCAGTCTGTTTGGGCCCGCTGTCAAATTTTGAGCCCAGGACATGTTGTCGCTGACGTTCACTGCAGCTCGTTCTAGAGATGTCGATGGGGCGACTTAAGATTATCATTGATTATTCTACAGATAACCATTGATTACCTAATTTATCCGTAAATGGTTACAAAAGTAATCTCTGATTACTACGCATTTTTACGCCTTACTGGAAACCCCTTGGTAGCCACCTATCAAGACGCGACAACTCCGACTCCCCGGCACGTCGCCATTTTTCTGTGACTGATATCGGTTTTGTTTTTTAACCTGATGGGTTAGTTCCAATCAGATCCCTGTCACGACAGTTGTCAGCTGAAGCCGCCTCCGATAGTGGTGGTAATAGAGGTAGACAACAAATTTTGAAACAAAATTTAAACGAGACAACGCATGTATTTAATGCTGCGCAGTATGACGAAAGCAGCGTGTTGTTTCCCTTTTTTTGTTTATCGTAAAAAATAAGACTATCAAAAGTCAGAATTTTTCCTATCTTATGTTGCCAATAACACAAAAAAACGAACATCGTTCATTATCTACATCCTACATGCAACATATTTTCTGAACCATAAAACCCTATGATTGCGTAATTCTTACAGGTGCTGTCAAAATCGAGCCAGCAAGCCTGGTTCAAACCGCTTCAAAAAAAATGTATGAGAATGACGTTCGTGCCAGGGATGTGGTTCCAATCCGACCACTGAATAAACAAACATTTACGGGAGAATAAACAAACGTTTTCGGGTTGTCAGTTTATTGCTAGTAGCGGGGTTGAAACTGTAGAAAGACCCAGGGCGAACCCGACGTCTAAAAAGTTCAACCTAGAGCGAAACTAACTCCAACCTGAGTGAAAAAACAAACATTTTGACAGCCGTTCGATTGGAACTAGGGCGAATCTACACAGAAAAATAATTAAACCCAAATATGCTTACTTTGATTCAAAACGGACTTCCGTGCGGGAAGTCAATTTTAGGTAAAAGCGAATTGCCTACTTTTGAGTACCAGCGTTAAAGTCACTATTCGGTAAATTGATTGCATAGAATCAATAACACCAATATCAACAGTCGCGAAGAAATTTTTATGTAAAATTGCGTATTGTTGGTTTACTGCTCAAGCACCCACACTAGCGAAGACGAAATACGCGTGTAACATCCACGATGTTAACCTCATTTTGGGGAACAGCTGATGCTGGAGGAACAAACCGATAAATAGCGATTACTAGTTGTGTTTCTCCGTTTGCCACACTGCAGAGCACATATTTCAGTCAAATTTTCCATCCTGTTCCAAACTCAAGCACATATTTTGAAAATTTGCTGGTATTTAAGCCAGCGGAAGACGAAATCCATTCTGTACCTTGGTGACAAAGGAATGCATCTCTTTTGTGTACTGTTGTTGTTTGCCTCATTTTCAAGCACCAATACGCACGTAACTGGAAAGCTCTATTAGGGAAATGTCAAAAATGCTGTTCAAATATTACGAACACGTTCGCCATTATGGCTCGTAAAAAACTGGATAGAGTGACGACACTGTCAAAATCTGTCATGGTCATCCCAACAAACATTTTTGTTTAAGAGCAGCTTACTCAACTATTGTATAACTATAACCATTGGAACGAGCACTTGATAAGCTGCCATACAACAAAAATGTTCCTTGGGATGAATGCGTTCACATGGTTCACATTACAAAATGCTCAAGCGTCGTTTGACGGTTGACGGCAATTAACGGTTAACTTGACCGAGCAAATCGGGAAAAATAAAAAAAAACTTAATTCGCTATGACGGCACCGCACGACTTCTTTTCCACCTACAGAACTGCCCGTAGCTGAATGCGTGAAAATTATTCCCGACATAATTCTGTCTTTTGCACTCTTTAACAAATCGCTATTCTGCTATTCTGACAAGAAGGAAAACAGCGAAAGAATAGGAAGAAGTGGATAAAGAATTTAAGGACAGTAAATATTGAGATTGGTAATTGAGTATAATAACTGGCGAAAAACCACAGAACAGAAGTGGAAGTAGAAATCCAAACACGTACATGCTACTTTCTACAGATACTAGCGAACCTGGCGGTAGCGGGTCACTTTTTCCCACGAAAACACACGAACGCATACAAATGCACACGAAAGCATGTGAAATCTGCTATGCGATTGGCAGCGAGCGTTCTGCTTATATTGCTGTTATTCGCTCCTATGCGAAAACCTTCCCAAAGAAAAAGAAAAACAAAAAAGTCTCTGCTACCAGTTTTGATCGCCGAATCATTCGGACTTCCACTTCTGTTCTGTGGAGAAACAGTAACGAATATGCAAACCCGTCAAGAGCAACAACAAATCGCGCGACAATGTGTGCACAAGGAAATATTGTGCTTTGCAAGAAATCTTTTCATTCTCGGAAAGTTCATAGCAAGCTGTCAAAATAATTTTGTATTGAGCGAAGCTGACGAATTATCGTTAATTGAATATCGATATTTTTCACATATCGATACGTTAGAGTGACTATATACAGAGTAGCGACAAGTCATCCCAAATGTATGCAATGCGGTTTTTCCATGGTTTTTCTTTCTCTTTCCTGCATACGCATTGGATAGGTCGTCTGCTCGATTGGAATGACACTGACAGATAATTATTCCAATTTTGACATTGTCGCCACTCTGTATATAGTCACTCTACGATACGTATACTCAGCTGAAAGCATAATCAGCTAAATTGCTCGCATCACGTGACGATCTGCATTTTACAATTATTTTATAACACTCCGTATAACGTGTTAACATTTACAGAGCTGTTGTAATTATTTATGCATGCCGAAATTAATCCTCTCTGTCCCAGGGGTGTTTTGGTGGTTTACAGTTTTTGATCATGTAAAAAAAGCTATTAATTAACAATTCGTCAAACGCAACTATACACCTTGTAAAACAATGTTATTACTACGTTACAAAATCAAAATTTCCATATTTGAATGCCTCAAAAATTTTATCGGTCGATTTTAGTATCGGAAGTCATGGAGCACCTGTGCTACCATGGGACAGAGAGGGTTAACTATTTCGAAAAAATCTCTATCGAGATTTCGTCCACGAATATCAATACCAGTTATATCGATACATTATCGCCCAATGCTGAGCTCGCCAAATATTGAAGGATATTCTTTTATCCAGAGCTGCCATACAAATAGATTAATTTCTATTGTTTAGATATTTGAATCACCATGCCGTAGGGTAACCAACGTATTTTGGACCCCATGAGCAGCTGTTCATAATTTGGACACTTACAGCAAAATCAAATGGAAGTGTCCAAATTATGTACAGCTGCTGATGGGGTCCAAATTAGGTTGGTTACCCTACTTCTTACATTTTGTTACTATTTACACCAATTTTTTTACTTATGATATTCAATGAATTTATATAAAACAGATTTTTGAATGTAAGAGGCTAAAAGAAGTTTTTTATGGTAGTTTTAGTTGCTAAAGCATCAGTAACAGTTGCACATATAAACCAAAAAATATTTGGCCACCTTTCCTTGTTCTCGTTGCGGTGATTGACGATGCGGACTACCACCCCAACAGGATGAAATTTTATGTATTAAGGTGAAATTAGTCGTCATCGATTCTGCCAATTTCAAAAGCAGTTTTTTTGTTTGAAACAAAAATTCTGTTCATGAAAATATATTTGAAGTGTTCAAATTCGCAAGAAGAATGCAGTATTTACAATTTTACGAACAAAACTCCGCTTTTGGGCTCAAAAACTGCTTCCAAAATTGGGCTTTCCGACGAAAAGTTGATGACTGCTAATTTCCCGTTAAGGTGAAATTAGTCGTCATCGATTCTGCCAATTTCAAAAGCAGTTTTTTTGTTTGAAACAAAAATTCTGTTCATGAAAATATATTTGAAGTGTTCAAATTCGCAAGAAGAATGCAGTATTTACAATTTTACGAACAAAACTCCGCTTTTGGGCTCAAAAACTGCTTCCAAAATTGGGCTTTCCGACGAAAAGTTGATGACTGCTAATTTCCCGTTAAATAACCGCAATATCATCAATCATCAGCGAGAATCAGTATTGCGGTTATTTACGTAAATTTTCATCCTGTTGCGGCGGTAGTCCGCATCGTCAATCACCGCAACGAGAACAAGAAAAGGTGGCCAAATATTTTTTGGTTTATATGTGCAAATGTTACTGATGCTTTAGCAACTAAAACTACCATAAAAAGCTTCTTTTAGCCTGTTACATTCAAGAATCTGTTTTATATAAATTCACTGAATATGATAAGTATAAAAATTGGCGTAAATAGTAGAAAAATTTAAGAAGTACGGAATGATGATGCAAATATCTAAACAATAGAAATTGATCTATTTGTATGGCAGCTCTGAACAAAAGCACATCCTTCAATATTTGGCGAACTCAGCATTGGGCGATAATGTATCGATATCACTGGTATCGACATTTGTGGACGAAATCTCGATAGAGATTTTTTCGAAATATAGTTAATTTCGGCATGCATATAAATAAATACAACAGCTCTGTAAATGTTAACACGTTATACAGAGTGTTATAAAATAAATGTAAAATGCAGATCGTCACGTGATGCGAGCAATTTTGCTGATTATGCTTTCAACTGAGTATACGTATCGATATGTGAAAAATATCGATATTCAATTAACGAAAATTCGTCAGCTTCGCTCAATACAGAATTATTTTGACAGCTTGCTGTAAACTTTCCGAGAATGAAAAGATTTCTTGCAAAGCACAATAGTATTTTAAACGCCCATTTTGGTGCGAAATTGGATAGTCTTGATTTAGCATGTTAATTAATTGGTAACCGTTAAAGGTAAACAATAAAGTACCGCACGCATACACGTACAAATATGGTGTCATCTGTCAAATCAGATTTAACGAAACCCCGCGTTTACATGTAGATGCTCTGCTTTCAGCTTTCAACGGACTTTTTATTTTCTGTACAGCAAGAAGAGATCTAGTTGCGAAAAATCGTGTATTTTTAAGTAAAAACAAGGTATCTGATTTTGATACAGATTACTATCGTGGAGTGAGATACAATTGTAACTTTTTAAAAGTAAAATGACCCGAAATAAGATTCGTCGAGTGGTGAGCAAAAAACGAGCATCTGCTGATGAACGTACTCGCATTGAAAACAAGATGAGAGACTTTGAAGTGCATGGTATTTAATATTTTATACGATTCTTCTTTCGTTTGCCAATCTGTTTTTTTTTTATTCTAGTGGAGAGCGAAATGGCAAATCTGGAGCTCAATTTCCGAGATGAAATGGATAAAATTCAACGTCTTATTGATGCTTTGAAAACTAGAATTCCGAAGAAATTTCAAACGATGACCATTGATCAGATTAGAGAATATGTATTTTTTTGTCATTTTTTTTAAAGTAGTTTGTATTGAGCATCATTTGACTACTTTCAGAATGAAGAAGCGGAAAAAATCGAATCATCCTTTTATGCAGATAAAACAACCCACTTGGCGAATTTGAGCATGATGCTTGAAAAATCAGCTAGAAAAAAATCGAAAGATGACGGTAAGTATATGTATGACTAACGCTGCACGTAGTTACCTCGACATCATTTATTTTTCAAATTATGGAGTAAATTAAACGGTGTCAAATTGTATGCACTGCCAAAGGTTTACTAAACTAATTTGGGGCTTAACATATTTGCACTTCTCTATGCGAATGTACATTAGAATGCTTTTTGTGTGGTGATTGCATATTCTTTTCATCTCTTTCATATTCCCAAAATACATCATGGTGACTGGTTCTGTCCATACTTGACTGGAATCATAACATAAGGTTACCTTACAGAGGAGAGTGAAAACCACGAGCGTCTTTCCACATTGTCAACGTCCAAACGTATGGGACCGTTAATGTCGGCTAAATATCGCCGTCGCAGTAAATCGACAAGCGCTATGGGCAACAGCAGCGCGAGCCACAGTCTTTTCCAATCCACCAACACGAGTAGATCGGTTTTGGGAATGACACTTACAGCTAATCCCACAGCAAAGGACCGTGCCTCCAGGTAGATTTGTCTCGTAGGTAATCTGTATTGATCCTGATTTCATAAAAAAATTGTTCCTAGATCTAAAATAAAGACACCAATGCCTTACCGTTCTAAAGCGATAAGTGCTGACCGAGTGTGCGGGCCTATTACCCCGAAAGTACAGCCCAACAGCGCAATGGCCATCATACGTCACGCTAGGTTAGGAGAACCTGTATATTCGATTACTGGAAGTCCAGTCATTACTGCAAAGTAAGACTAATTGGCTTTGAACATAGCAAAACAACTCAACTATTTTCACTTTCAGCATGCTTGAAGCAACAGCAAACCTGAATATTCCAGTTCAAAACGGAATGCTAGCCATTCGACCAACCGAGATGGATTCGGTTGATCCACAAATCGTTAGCAGAATAGATCCCAATGTATTGAGTGAGCTAAAACAACTTCAGGAAAATCTAAACGTTATCATGCGCACGCTCAGACTGTAATTCTAATCGGTTTTCGATTTACGTTTATTCCGAGTTATATTTTATAATGCAAAATTGCGTATTTCTGACTTGTATTCCTTTCTTATTTTTTCAACCTATGTATTAGTTGTATATTTTAAATATGGATGTTCTTTTAGAACCGGTAAATAAAAGCACTCACGTTTTAAATAATAAAAAAATGCTTTCTGCTAAAACGACTAATAACTACGTAGTCAAAAATCTCTGCTGCTAGTTCTGCTGCAAATAAAAGATTCATACAACGAATATATAAGACGAATTCGTAGCGTAACACTTGAAAATTAAAATGCTCGGCGAGCTTGATCTTAGTCGTAAATATACATACATTCACTATTGTTAGCAGTCGATCCTATAAGAACTAGTGTCGGATAACAATTATAGACCAACCACAAGCATGAAAATCAAAATCCTCTTTTACTTTAAACCGTTTTTTCATGTCTTAGAACCAGGGATGGTTCGTTCACTTTGACTCAATTTTGATTCATTTCATACTATCGTCTCAGCCGCGCTAAATTTGACAAAGTAATGTATGAGACATTTGTAGAATTCCTTATTATTTACAGTTTTGCTGAATAAAGTGTTGCTGTACCTTTTGTAGTTACGGCGCTACAATGCTAGTACCTCTTTAGTAACTAAATGAACGTTCATTTAGTTACTAATGAGATACTAGCATTGTAGCACCGTTACTACAAAAGATACAGCAACACTTTACTGAACAAAATTGTAGATTTAGTTATTATCTACAAATGTCCCGTACATCAATTTGTCAAATTTTGCTCGGTTAGGACGCTACTGTCAAATGAATCAAAATTGAGACAAAGTGATCGAACAATCCCTGCTTAGAACCAAACTTCTTAGTTAAATGCTTCTGTTTTTCGCTCTTATGATTCTCAATATAAGTCCACTTTCCATTCCCAGTAACGATGTTATGCAAAAACATCTCTTTTAAATTCTATTGTTTGTCCTAGCTTCTGCTGGACGTTGTCATTGTCGTTGTCGATGTTCAGGATGGTTCGTGCTGTTTTAAAACTATAGTTCCTTTCATCTCGGTCTAACGATAGGGGAGTGTCGTCGTGGTTGGGCCACGTTTTGGAATTCGCCCATAACTTTCGTTTCAAGAGGAATTTTGGAAATCTAAATACATCGTTGCAAAGGTCTAAGAATAAGGTATATTTCCGGAAAGTATCGAACTGATTGCTTGAAAAATAAAAAAGTTATTGGCATTTACGTGAAGACAAAAAATGTTGTCATAGTCGGGCCATGTTGTGCAGGTTGGGCCACCGCAGAAAATCTAAGACATACGTATTGAAATTCTAAATAGAGACATGAAAAGAATGAATTCCGTAAACAACGACTCATATAGGTAAAAATACGCTGTTTTTAATTGCATTTTTGCAAAATTTTGACGATCTTGTAAAATCTATATTGCTACAATGGCCTTTTTCGAAGTGTACAACTCCAATGAAAAAAACAACAAAAATCTAGGTTTTTATCGTATTAATTTTGCTTTATTTCATCACATTTTACGTGACTGACATTCTCTAGCGATTACTGCGCTTCTGCGCTTAAAATTATGGTGGCCCAACCATGACTACTCAAGTGGCCCGACCCTTACAAATAGCGTTTTTCTAGTATTTCACCTTAGCCTTCCCAAACACCTTACTGGAGGGGATTATTCAATAGTCTTCGTGTGCAGCACAACACACTTCATACATTTTCAAAATTTATCTCGATAATTGCATTTCATGAATCATTTCTTGAAGAAAAGTTCATTGTCCCTGCAAAACTTTTTTTGTAAGATTTGGTCACTGAATTCAGTACGGGTGTTTTGAATACACGATTGAAACTCACAATATTGTGAAAAGTAAGCTATCATAGTATGAAGTTTTACAATGGTTGTATCATAGATATCATGAGTTACTAAAACTGTATAATTGTGATGGCCCGACGATAACGACAATATCCTACTCGTCACCAATTTCCCAGATGTCTCAGAAGTTGTCTTCAACATGGCTGTGCTATCTCGCACACTCGTCCCTTTTGTTCCAGGTGCCGGTGGGAATGTTGAAGATCAATGCATTATCGTGTATGGCCCAACATAACTTCCCGACTTTCGCCTAATGAACGATGGAATCCTTCCCAAGCAATACCTATAGCTCGTAATTCATCTACCTCCGCGACTCACTGCTTTCAATTTTTACTTCACCCAAGATCTCTATAGCAGTACCTTCCGCTTGACCACGACAAAAGCACGTATGGCCTCTGTGAGCGTTGGCAAAGTTGTGACTGTGCAGCCCGTAGTAAACCCGTTGAATCTATGATCGATCCACTCAAGATACTCCTATTTCTATCTCTTTATGGTTTTAGTCGCCTCCCAGTTAGCCTCATGGTACGACACTGCGCTATCAAGCCAGTCATCGCATATTCGGATCGCGATTGCGAAAGACCGGTAGAGGTCATAGAATCGTAGCACTAGCTTCGCAAATGTCCACGTGAGCAGTTAGTTGCAAAGTCTGCCGAACAAGAACAAGAGCTTTGTCTTACCGATCGGAATATAAGCAAGATTAGTGGTGATCGGATAACCAAGATCGTGTGCTGACAGGACACTCGTGCGAATGCTGTTGGCATGAGGGACTAGCTTGTCCGATGTCCCATTCCTCTTATACTTATGTGTCCATGTTCGCCGGTCAGCAGAACAAAGGGATGAAATCAGAGATTTCCACTGCTAACGGTTACCCGCCATGGCTTATTCCTCTTATACCGCGGACAAATACTCTAGGACCCTGGAATTCATCTCCAGGACTGCCGAAACTTTCACGGACGTCTTCTGCTTAAAAGCGTTACACTGCTCTCTGGTCCAATCGACTCTGGAGTACTGTTCAAAGATCTGGAGTCCGAACTACTTTACCAGCGCTGATTGAATCGAATCCGTCCAAAGTTGTTCTGGTTGGCATCCGAGCTACAAAAACCGATGTCAACTGATTCACCTGGATACTCCCTCCACATGGTGGGATACATCCCCGGTCAACAATACCAGACGGTTTAGAAATAGTGTTACGATATGATGCTGCACGCTATGTCTGAAGGGAGCGATTATGCAACTATGATGTACATTAAATTTTCTTTCACAACGTGTTAGTACAGGTCTTCACGATTCATAATAAGCTGATTTTAAATAAAATCATCGGGAAAAAATTTAAAAAAGTCAATTTGAATATTTTAGCTATAACCAACCAGGTACAGGTGTACGCACTTAGTAATTCCATGATCAAAAGTGCTCCGATTTTGTTCAAACTTTGAGGATTTGTTCTTTTCTCAGATATTCAACAAATCCCGAATGAATGCAGACACACGCATACATATTGAGCATAATGCTTGCAGATCTAACACGAAGCGGCTCTTGCTCATGTTATATACTGCTCAAAGCAGAAGTGCCGTTACCTTATACTTTACAGTTACACTGAAGTAAATCACTTTGATTTTTATTCTAGGCATCTGGCATATTCTCTACATTCACCCCCTCCTCTACTCTATAGGTATATGTAGTACAAAACATGTTGGCAAATGTTATTAAACGTTATCTTCTGTCTTTGCTTCATTCCCTTTTTTTCAGAAAAAACCCGATTTAATCCACCTAGTGGTGAAAGGAACCTTTGTTATACGATCTTACTTGCTATTTGAGATAGAAATCGATACGTCTTCGAAACATAATTCATCTATTGGTTATCGTTGCGTAGTGCGTTGGTTTACATAAAATTTTCGAAAATTGAATAAGTTTACAAAATTTGAACAAAATAGGAACACTTTTTAATTTTGATAGATCCTTTTTTCATGAAATTGCCGAGTAAGGATAAGTAAGATGTTATTAATCTGAGTAAGTACAAATAAAAGTAAGTTGTGAGTGGAAATCTTATCCTTTAGCATATACATTGTCTAGTAAAGGTCTAGTTTATAGGTTTTTGAACTATGCATAGTTTCCTGTAATGCCATTCTATTTGAATCACATCAATAGAGTTTTCATGAATAATTTTCATCAATTTTTTTAACTCACGCTGTAGTGTTTTATACAACACGTGTAGGTTTTTCAACGCCATATTGTTATAAAGTTACCGTTGTTTAACTTATGTATATTCTTCAACAAACTTATTATGAGCAAAATATCATAATTATTCAATGCATTAATAATTTAAATTGGTGGGAAAATTTATGCAGCAAAACTATCAGCAAATGTAAAATGTTTAAAATGTATCCGTCTGCTGGTAGTCGAGTCGAGTCAAAATTGGGGTATTTTTTAGAATCAAAGTTCTACAGATCCTAAACAAGCAAACATAGAGGTATACTATTTCCAGCAAAGTTGTGTATTTTTAATATTTGTACAATTTTGTAGTACATGAAAAAGTCATACAACAATTACAAAAAGAGCAAAAATAGAAAAACTGATTTTACAAATTCATATACAATAAATAAGATATTTCTATCTTCGCTGCAGAGATAGAAGGTTACTGTCTTTAGCAAAATTTCTTGTAATAATATGCTCTATAACTTTGTAGAACACATCAATGTGTTATATTGACACTGAAGAAAAACAATTTTTTTATTTCACTTTTAGGGGGATTAATCAAAATTTAAATTCCACCAGACGATAGAGCTTTCAATTTCAAGAAACTCTTACAAAGGTTCGATAAACCTAAAACCAAGTTTTCCCAGTCAAAACTCTAGTGCACACGTTCTCTATGGTTTGGTGCTATTTTGCGCGCGAGTAACTGTGTTGCAAAAGTTGGCGCGAGTGTTCGAGGGTTAATATCTTTTAACCGGTAAAACCAATTCTTATGCAATTTTGCATATATATTCTTAGTGTCAAAACCTCTCGTTTGATATTAAAATAATTGAAATTAGGTAAATTATCTTGGTTAAAATCATTATAAATTATTGTTAATTTTGGTGTGGTGTATACGGTTGCTCATAACTTTCAAATTAAACGTCCAATCAAAAAACCATTCAATAGTGATCTATTAGGATATATTATCTTCCAAATGAGAATAATAGGGCATAAATCGGTTTGGCCATCTCTAAGAAACAGGCGATAATTATTACCTTGTCAAAACAGGTTTTTTAAGCATAACTTTTAAACTACTTGTTTGTTTTCAATTAAAAATTCCTGAACAATTTAGCTTTAATAAGGGCTTTCATTTGATACTAAGATCGTTAAAATCGGTCATGTAGTTTCGAAGAAACCCGTGTCACGTATTTTTCACATTTTTGCTTATAACTTTTAAACGAAACGTCGTATCACGAAACAACTCAATAGTGATCTACTAGACAATAACACCTTTCAAACAAAAGTAATAGCGAACCATTCGGTTCAGCCATCTCTGAGAAACAGGCGATAGAAAAAATCATTACATACATACACACACACACACACACACACACAGACATTGCTCAAATCGTCGAACCCTATCGATTGGTATATGTGACTTGTCCCTCCGGGCCTCGGATCAATTTCGTGTTTTTCGACCAATTTTTAAACCTTTGTTATAGTATAACAAAGGTAAAAATTGATATAATTCATATCATGTGGTAACGTGAACAATCATAACTGAAATCCCGTTGGAATGGTTTCATTTGATTGAAAAGAATTGACGAACTGCTCAGTCTTGCCTCAATTTGGCGTGTTCTCTTAAGAAAAAACTCTGGTAGTATTATTGATTTTTAATAAAATCATCGGGAAAAAATTTAAAAAAGTCAATTTGAATATTTTAGCTATAACCAACCAGGTACAGGTGTACGCACTTAGTAATTCCATGATCAAAAGTGCTCCGATTTTGTTCAAACTTTGAGGATTTGTTCTTTTTGTGAAAATTTTAGACTTGTAGTTTTAGTTTGATGCTTAGGGTACATGCTCTTGGGATACGGTGTGTGGACCACTTAGGGTGGTGCTAAAATCATCATCTGTGTCATGACACTTTCTCTTAAATACTTAACTTTTGAATTGCTCAACCGAAAACAACAATTTTGATAGGAATCGAGAGGTACATTAATGAGTATCTAATAAAAACGTTGCATTATAACCTATATTAGCTTTGAAACCCAAACCATCCAAACCATGGCATAATTACAAAAACCTTGAACATGTTTTCCATGCAATGACGACAATAAGATCCCAGCTTTTATATAAAAAAAAAATTTCTACAAAATCGTTTATTTTTTGTTTGTTTTGGAGATACAGTTTAGTAAGTGGGTTTGCCTATACCCGATTGATCTAAATCGGGGTTTCAGACTTTGACTGTCCCAAACTCAAATTTCTTCTGCTATGTTTCTATTCAAACGATTGAATTCGCTATGTAAGCACAAATCGATCTCTTGTACTCTCATGGAACTGCCATATGGAAAGTTTGTGAAGATTTGGTGCAAAGTTTTGTCTATCCTTTTCACTCTTTAACAAACTTATGCACAGACTTCACAAATAAAACACACTTGGAAAGGTGGCAGCACCGTTTCGCGCACATAGCGAATAGAAACATACCGAAATCAGACAATAAAATATAGAATGAGAATCAATTGGGGGTTAAAACGAGACCACTACGGACAAGGGGTCTTTAAATATTGAAGTTATGCTTGGTTAACTGAAAATGACTAAAAACTAAGAATTACACTTTTAACAACTTGAAACAGTGAACCCCTCGCTCACCAGTTTTCAAAAAAGATGATTTTTAGCAAATCCTGATATCTTCGTAATGTAATATATCCTAAATTTGCTATGAAATAAGTAATAAACAGCATAGTTTTGTAAAGAAGAAAGATAGTGCTTTCAAATTTAATGGAAATAATGTTAGCGGCCATCATAGATCTTAGATGAAATCGATTAATGTGGCAATAAGTCGATTTCTTGGTATAATCTAATATGGCGACACTTGGATTTGTCTCTCCAAAAAATGTTTCACTTAATTTGAAGGCCTCGTCCGTCGTCCTTTCTTTTTACAAAACCGTGTTGTTTGTTATTTGTTTATGTAGCAAATTTGGGGAATATCACACGATAAAAATGTTGAAGTTAGCCAAAAATCAACTGTTTTTAATACTATTTGGCCACTCAAAAGAAAGTGTCATGACTATGATGCTGATTTTTGGGACCACCCCGAATCAAGCGGGGCACTCTAAGCGCCAAATTAAAAATACGTGTCTAAAATGTTCATAAAAAGAACAAATCTACAAAGTTTGAACAAAATCGGAGCACTGTTGATCAGTGCGTACACCTGTATCAACCGGGTGCAGCTAAAACATTCAAATTGACTTTTTTCAATTTTTTCCCGATGGATTTTTTTTAAATTAGCATATTCTGAATCGTGAAGACCTGTACTAACACGTTGTGAAAGAAAATTTTATGTACATCAAAGTTGCATAATCGCACCCTTCAGACATAGCGTGTGCTGTAGTTTTGTAACCTGAGAGCAGGTTTCTGTCGTGCTGTGCAAAATATCTCTATTCTCGGCGTTTTACTGGCAAAGCACAGAAGACGAATAGATTTTCTCTTTTTTGAAGTGCTATGCTCTGCCGGCAAGTGATCGAGCATCAGTTTGGTTTCATCTTTCTTTTTCTGCCGGAGCACTACCGAATGCATTTTTTTTTCATGTTGGGTATTGTCGTGACCGTCTTCCGTACGCCGTGCGCTGAAGACCAAAACTCAACCGATCGTCTGTACATCCGTTCAAAAACTGATCTCTAACCCTTCAGAGCAATTCAGTTCACTCAGCTTTCTTTGTTTTGTGGCTCCTCTTCGCACCGAGAATACAACCCACACACACACTCACATATTCAGTACAACTTCGTCTTATCGAACAGTTCCGATTCCGAAGCAACGCAAACGCAATCCAACTTTTTCTTTTTCTCGCTAGTTCTCAGATATTCAACAAATCCCGAATGAATGCAGACACACGCATACATATTGAGCATAATGCTTGCAGATCTAACACGAAGCGGCTCTTGCTCATGTTATATACTGCTCAAAGCAGAAGTGCCGTTACCTTATACTTTACAGTTACACTGAAGTAAATCACTTTGATTTTTATTCTAGGCATCTGGCATATTCTCTACATTCACCCCCTCCTCTACTCTATAGGTATATGTAGTACAAAACATGTTGGCAAATGTTATTAAACGTTATCTTCTGTCTTTGCTTCATTCCCTTTTTTTCAGAAAAAAATTGATATAATTCATATCATGTGGTAACGTGAACAATCATAACTGAAATCCCGTTGGAATGGTTTCATTTGATTGAAAAGAATTGACGAACTGCTCAGTCTTGCCTCAATTTGGCGTGTTCTCTTAAGAAAAAACTCTGGTAGTATTATTGATTTGCTATTCCTTCTGGAGTTTGAAGAGTCCTACAACGATGCAACACTAAGTTATAAATTCAAATCTCGCTTTAAGTTTGTACCTTTAGGATAAACCACTTTAATTGCATTATAGCAGAATTCGCAAATCAGCCGATTCCAATACGTTAACCCTTGATGACACGTTGAAATAGAAGAGTCAAATCCTGTACTTCATTATAACGAAATAAATAATCGTTTCATACTTTTATTTCAATACTTCACGAAAACCCCCTCCATATCAATAATTCATAATTTCCAATTATTATTACTACCATCATCATCATCATCATCATCATCATCATCATCATCATCATCATCATCATCATCATCATCATCATCATCATCATCATCATCATCATCATCATCATCATCATCATCATCATCATCATCATCATCATCATCATCATCATCATCATCATCATCATCATCATCATCATCATCATCATCATCATCATCATCATCATCATCATCATCATCATCATCATCATCATCATCATCATCATCATCATCATCATCATCATCATCATCATCATCATCATCATCATCATCATCATCATCATCATCATCATCATCATCATCATCATCATCATCATCATCATCATCATCATCATCATCATCATCATCATCATCATCATCATCATCATCATCATCATCATCATGATCATTACCATCATCACAAGGGGTAAATCCCGCTATAGTAGTTACCATTCACGCCTCTCACGCCGAAGACCTGGGTTCAAATCCCCACCCCGCAGAAGTCACAAATGACCCAAGTAGTTAAAGTGACTATAATCGAACAAACAAACCATCATCACGGTTATTACCACTATCAATTACAATCATCATGAACACTACCATCAACATCATGACCGTTATTGCCATCATGGTCATTACCATGATCATTGCCATCAATACTATCGTTATCATGATCATTCCCATTTTCATCGTGATCATTACCATCATCATGGTCATTACCACCCACATCATGTTCGTTACTACCATTACCAACACTATGATCAGTACCATCGTGATGATCATTGTTACAAATATCGTGATCATCACCAACAACATAGTCGTCCGTTCTCTTCATTTTAACTAAATAAATATCATTTTAATCCTTACCAACTTCATCATGATCATTGCCATCTATATCATGATCATTATCATCACGATTATTACCACTATCAATTACAATCACCATGACCTTTACCATCAGCATCATAATGGTTCATGATATTCATAATCATTACCATCAGCAGCATGATCATTGTCATCACGATCATTACCATTTTTATCATGATCATTACTATCACTATTTTCATCGTCACCATGAACGTTACCATAATTTTCATGATCCTTACTATCATGATGATCATTACTAACATGATAATCATTACTAACATGATGATCATTACTATCATTATCATCATGATCATCACCACATGATCATTGCTTACATCATCATCAATACCATCATGATCATCATTACAATCATCGTAATTATTGCCATCAACAATACGATCGTTTCCGTCATTAACACGATCAATATTTTCGTTATCATGATCATAACCATCATTATAATCATCACCGAATTCACCACGTTCATTGCTATCTTCATCATGATCATTACCACCATGACAAATGAACAAAATCTCTCATCACAAATCCGCAGACAAGCACAGACCAACTATTTGCACTTTCTTTCAGTGTCCTTCCAAAAGGAACAAAGTGCCACAGCCCCAATGTGATATATACAGGTGTGGCAAAGTTGGTTAAGTGGTGTTAGTGCAATGAAGAATTTTCATCATGGTGTGGGTGAAACCGTAAATCGACCAATCACGATGAAGCGTGACGTCAAACTCCAAAAACAAACCCCAATGTCCGACACGGTTTGTTTTTGTAGTTTGACGTCGTTTTCTGATTTTTCGCTACTAATACCATCAAATGTCTTCGTCTGCCACACCTTTTTAAACCTCATTGCCACAGCCCCAGAGACAGGCACAAGCATACAAACTGTTTTGACTAACATGGACACAAACTATTCTGACGCTCACAAGCGTTCTTTCGGGGTTCTTCCCAAAGGAACATAACAAAAATACATTTTCTCTCGTTTCCGAACGTCCCGCAAATCCGCATACAAATGGATTGACAATTTGGACACTCCCAAGCGTTCTTTCGAAATTCTCAGGAGAACCAAAGCACACAGGCGAATCAAGTTATTTGACGCTTACAATCGGTTTTTCGGTGCCCTTCTCAGAGAGGCAAAACAAAACACATTTTTGGCTGTTGTCAAACGCCACGTATACAAGCGAATCAATCCTTTTGACGCTCACAGGCGTTCTTTCAGTGTCCTTCCTAGAGGAACAAGCACGCACACAAGCGGCTCAATTATGTGACGCTCACAGGCGTTCTTTTAGCATCCTTCCCAGAGGAACAAGTACGCACACAAGCGGCTCAATTATGTGACGCTCACAGGCGTTCTTTTAGCGTCCTTCCCAGAGGAACAAGCACGCACACAAGCGGCTCAATTACAAGACGCTCACAGGCGTTCTACCAATGTCCTTCGCAGAGGAGCAAAACAAATTTTTTCGGACATTCCGCCAGCACACTCTCAACTGTTCTTATGCCACCAGCCTTTATTCAAGCCGCCATGTTTGCAAAGCTAATTATTGACCTGTTTGCGGGTGTAGTACGGGCGGAAACACTGATCGACCACTTCTCGAACCGACTCGTCCAATCCAAGCAATCCATGCTTTATTTAGCGCGTATACTGCATGAAACAGAAAAAACAGGTGCTTTTCTTTTTTTTCGTTAGGAATACTCACTTTTCCTGGGAGCGTTTTGCGCCATGTCGTGACCGTCTTCCGTACGCCGTGCGCTGAAGACCAAAACTCAACCGATCGTCTGTACATCCGTTCAAAAACTGATCTCTAACCCTTCAGAGCAATTCAGTTCACTCAGCTTTCTTTGTTTTGTGGCTCCTCTTCGCACCGAGAATACAACCCACACACACACTCACATATTCAGTACAACTTCGTCTTATCGAACAGTTCCGATTCCGAAGCAACGCAAACGCAATCCAACTTTTTCTTTTTCTCGCTAGTTCTCAGATATTCAACAAATCCCGAATGAATGCAGACACACGCATACATATTGAGCATAATGCTTGCAGATCTAACACGAAGCGGCTCTTGCTCATGTTATATACTCAGGGATGCCAGGTGATTTTTTGAAAAGTCTTCACGAATCAAGGAAAAATGTCTTCATTTGTCTTCCTTCGGCTTTCAGCCCATTTAAACTGCATGGTGAAGACATGTCTTCACATGTCTTCAAGTGAAGACATTTCACTTTTTTGTAACAAAAATGTCTTCAAAATGAAGACATGTCTTCACTTCTGGCATCTCTGTATATACTGCTCAAAGCAGAAGTGCCGTTACCTTATACTTTACAGTTACACTGAAGTAAATCACTTTGATTTTTATTCTAGGCATCTGGCATATTCTCTACAGGTATTTTTATCACTGCGACCATTTGTTTGATCTATTGTGATATAGGGTACGGGAGGGTATTTCCAGCACATTAAGCGGTAGACTGAACAATATTCAGGAATTACGTTGAAATTATATTTATTCGAGACAAGATTTTTATACCAGTTGATAGAATAATATTTACTGAATATCGGCGTGTATTTTGGTCTTAATAAAACGCTATAGAATTTGAATTATAGTCGCGAGAAATGATGAAGTCACTGCGGCTAAATTGAGCCCATTTTCTATAGCGGTGTCTGTGTTTTTTAAATCCGACCGGCCGAAATAGCCAGCACAGGGATTAAATGCTTTTCAAAAACAGATCAAAAGAGAGACAGATGGATAACGTATCGGTATAGCCTATAGGCAGGCTCTTTTAAGATAACTAGTTTTGCAGTGACAACAACTTGCTGCTGGCGCTAGTGTATCATTGAATCGTGCATATATACATTAGCACCAGAAGCAAAAGGTTGTCACTCAAATACTAGTTATGTCAACACGATAGAAGAATTTCAGGAGTAACTGCCTCACACATTGGTAGTAGTGTAAATAGAGCACCATATGCTGAAATTAAAAACAAAATGCTGCAAGTGCTAGTGAATGAAAATTGATTTATATTTTCATATCAGAAGGGAATTTTTGTGTTCTTCCGTGATAAAAAGAAGTAACATTGTTCTGTGATACGGATACCATATTCACAGCTGTTTAGTTTCTAGAATAAGTAAACGTGATCATAATTGTGTGTTTCCCAAACCATCATCAAGAGCAGATACGCGTAAGCGATTGCTGCTGGTTTTCTCAGCCTAATTACGTGCCAGTGGAAAAACAGTGGTTTTGATGTTTATTGAACAAAATTTAGCAAATTAATTACATTTTTATGAAAATAGTTATAACACATTAAAGCTTATAAGTGCTACATTCGTTTTAGTATTGTTATATAGCAGCAAAGTTTTTTTTTTTGCGCTTGGGAAAGCGCAGCAAAAAAAGGTAATGTATGCCGAATTTAGTAGCGTGCTGGGAATACCCTCCCGTACCCTCTCCCTGTTTTATTATTGTAGCTATATTGTGAAGATGACGCACCACTATCAGAAGCGATCATCATAGTTTGACTAATAGCATTTGTCCAGGCCGGTGATGCACTTCGGATAAAGTGCACTACTGCGCTGGGAGTTGTTCTCCAAATATCAGAGGGTTCTAACAGTTCTTTGTCGAAGAACATTGATCTTTTATTAAGAATTGCCGGACATTGGCATAACAAGTGTTCCGAGTCTTCTTTTTATATGCCACAGAAGCGACATATATCATCTTGAAGCTTCAGATGATAGCAGCTCGGACAATGTCCTGTTATAAGATCAGTATAAATTCTTAGATCTTTCTTCGAAAGCTCCAAGATTTTGCGAGCCATAGAAATGTTTGGAGAGATAAATCTTTTTGACTGCCTAGCATTGAAAGTGTTATTCCAATTTAATTCCACTTTCATACATTTTCATGCTTTATTAGCTCTAATTTTAAAGCAGAGCCAGATAAGCCACAGAAGGGCTCAGGTCCTACGAATTGATGAGATGATCCGAGTTTTGCGAGCGCATCTGCTCTTTCATTTCCATCGATTCTACAGTGACATGGGACCCAGTACAAGTTGACTTAGTTACGACAAGACAATTTTACAAGAAATTGTATTTTTTGCCATCCAGTCCTCATTATTGATAACCAGAGCATTAATACTAATTGTTTTCAGAATACCTGTTAGATCACCTTCAAAGAGGTCCACAGACCTCTTGATCCTCAAAGCACTTTTTTCAGCTTCTAACTGATGCAATGGAAGCATATAAAGTAAAGCATCCAATGCCTTCGATGGTGTACTTCTCATTGCACCTGCTATTGAGAGAGCGGCTAGCCTTTGAAGTCTTTTCAGCTTTTTTGGGAAGTCTTCTCTTTCGTTTTTGGCCACCAGATAAACGAAGCATAAGTAATCCTGGGTCTTACAATAGCTGAGTAGATCCTATAGATCATTTTCGGTTTCAGTCCCCATTGCTTACCAAAAGTTCTTTTACTTATGTATCCATAGGGTATTTGTAGCGTTGTTTACTACTTGCTCTAAATGTGTGTTCCAATTAAGTTTACTGTCAAGAAACACTTCAAGGTACTAACTCCACATTCAATTTCCCAGAAGTTTGTAAGGATTGATCAATCCCCCTTGCAGTGACTTTTCGAAAATCTGAGAAAAATTTAGAAACGGTACTGCAAGGGGGATTGATCAATCCGTACAAAACTTTAAGAAATTGAATGTGGGGTCGGAATGAGCAATTATACCAAATTTAGTTGAAATCAGAGGTGGTCGATTACAACGGGTAAGATGACTTGTGAAGAAATAACCCCTATGTAAATTTGAAGATTGAATTTTTCAAAAAACCCAAGATAGAATATTTTAAGACCTTTTTTAAATTAATCGTTTTGCTCAATACTAACATCCTGTGAAGAGAAATCTGGGATACATGAAAGTTAAATAATAAGTATCTTCGAACTTAGCGTGAAACGTTCTATGCGCTTCTGGACATACGACAGCTAGTACAACGTTTCCCAAATGGGGATTCGCCGAAAATTTAGCTCGCAGCAAAATAGTATAACAGTATTCCGCCGCCCAGTTGACTTCGAGGTGCGATGCTGGCCTAATAAGCCAGTCGTCGTATGTTCGAATCTCGACTGGGAGAGGCTGTTAGTGTTCTAGTGAATAGGATCATAGCACAGGTACCGCAATTGCCTTCACTCTAGCGGCTGGCTGCGAAGTCTGACGTATGCAAACAGAAAGTCAAGCTTCGATAACGTAATGTAGCACCTAGGCTTTGCTTTGCTTTGCTGTTCCGTCAGGGGGATCGCAAACCAAAAAAGATTAGGAACCACTGACCTAGTAGCAATAAATGAGCGCTCAAAACTATCGACGGTATATTCCTCGCGATAGAGTCGACCTCCTCGGATAAACATTCGGTAATTATTGTCGAGAGCTTCGAAGGAAATTATTTACTAGATGAAGCTCTACTTTCCTCTGTGGAGCTAGGTGCCTGGGTTCCCTCGAAAACGCATGCAGCAGGATACGCTCGGCTATTAATGCGGCCGCACCCGCACGGTGCTAACTAAAAAGCCTCGATTGCACGAAATGATTGATGTAACGAATGCCGAATGGGAATGCCAACATGCGATAGAAAGGACATTCCCACGAGGGAGAATTTGGTCAAGTATCGCCAAGCGCGGAATGAGTTGATCACGATCCTGAGGAGGAAAAAATGCCAGAAGGAGGTTAGAGATCGTGAACAACTATTCCGGGCTAATGAGAGGCGCAAATTCTAAGAGAAGGTGAACCGATCTCGAAAATTATGCATACGACCTCATTACTAAAAGCATTGGGAAGGGGGAAGCTATCTGTGTCAGAAAAAACGGAGGGTACGAGGATTTAGGTCACGAATCAATGCGTCGAAAACCAAATATATGGTAGGAAGAGGCTTCAAAGAAAATAATGTCCGCCTCCTACGGACAGCGGCTTGTGATAACGATGAACTGGATGTGGCTGATAAGTTCATACATTTGGGATCAATGGTCACCACCGACAATAATACGAATCAAGATATTCAACGACACATTCAAGCTGGAAGTAGAGCCTACTTTTCCCTCTGCTAAATGCTTCGACCAAGGAGCATACGCCGCCACACAAAGCTGATGGTGTACACAATGTAAATCAGTCCGAGAGTCCTCTATGGATTTGAACCTGTACTTTGCTTACGGAAGACATACGTGCACTTGCCATATTTGAACGAAAGGTGTTGCGGACTATTTTTGACGGAGTAAAAAAGATGGAAAGCAAAGAGTGGCGCACGCGTATGAATCACAAACTGTAGGCATTATTTAGAAAGAATCCTATTATACACCTGGCGTCAGTTGGGAGACTACGGTGGACCGGTCATGTCGCCGGGATGCCGGCGACTGTGCAGTGATATCCGTACTCTTAAAGAACCCCACCTGCACCAGGAATAGAGGGGCCTAACGTACTAGGCTGAAGTCGCACACTTGCGTGTATCGATCCACTCAACGAATTAGCGACGAGTAGCCCAGGACCGAATACAGCGGAGAAGAATTCTTGATACGGCAAGAGGCACTAGTGCTCTATGTTGTTAGAAGAAGAAGACGTAAACTAGAGAAACAGAGCAAATTGGGTTAAAGTACATATAAAGTAAACAGTAAATATAAAGTAAATGGCCAACTGGTAAAAAATACATTAAATACATAAAAATAAATAAATAAATAAATAAGTCTAAACCAAACTACATGCTTGCCAGCACAACCGAGGCCGACCGACGCCGCTTGGTCAGTAGTGTACTGATCGACGGCGATAAATTTGAAGTAGTTGACGAAATTGTCTAACTTGGCTTACCGGTAACAGCGAACTATGACACCAGTCGACTAGTGGCCGTGAGATTTGAAGGGCTTCACAAACAGCACCAGTCGAGCAACCTAAACCCTCCGTACAAAGTCTACCCTGTACGAGACGCTCTTTAGACCGGTTGCTAAGAACTATCTCTGGTGCCGTATAGAAGAACGGAGTACAGAGGCGAAGATTGAACCATGAATTCGCGTAGCTCTACGGCGAACCCAGTATGTAGAAAGTTGTTGAGGCTGGACTCGACCCTTTGAACTTAAGATCCATTATAAACCATAATTGATTTGTGGTTTTTTACTTTGTAACGGGTGACAACTAAAATTTTGGATTTTTTTTTCTCAAGCTGTCAAAAAAAGACAAAGATGAAGAAGATCTGATTTACCGAAATTAAAGATACATTAACCATTATTGAAAAAAAATTAGTGTACATTTGAAAACGGTCCGTAATCGGCTGTACGGCAAACTTTCGTTTGACGTCGAAACAAGAACGTTGTACGGCCGTCATGTCAACTTTGCGAATGCATCTCTTGATTCTACCAATCAACTGTTTGCAATTCGTGGCTCTCCAGTTATTTTTATTCAGACAGATTTTTCGGGTCGTGGTTTTTGGTAAAAATGAGATTGAATGGGTATTCATGAACGATTGAGTTTTTTTGGCGTAATGCGATGATGCTCTATCCGGCCAAAACACGTATTGTTCATCTGTATGATACTTTTGTATAAATTTTCTTCAAACATTCGTCTGGTGCATCTTAATTGATAGCCAAACCAGAGGGCTTGTTGTTAAAGAAACGAGAAAGAGAACGATGTCCTTGTGCGTCTATAATTTTGGCCGGTCTTCCACTACCTTGCTTGCGAATAGTTGTTGGGCATCTTAGGATATGATAAACAGTCGAAGCCGGAACATATTCGCTTTTTAAACGTTGTACCGTAAACTTTTTCCCGAGATTTCGGTGGAAGTTCGTAGAAGTGTACAATGCGCTCGCGGAATGCTTCTTGTTTTGACTCCATTTTAAGCAAGACTTGGCCAGCATAAACAAAACAAAAAATACTGACAGAAAGAGGAGAGAAAGAGCAGCACACTCTCATTTCTCCCTGAGCTCGTTTGTTGTTAAGTATAGGGGCCTCGAAAAAATACCAAAATTTTAGTTGTCACCTGTTAGTTTGTAGTTTTGAAGATAGTTATTTTAGAATCAATACATATAAAAAATGCTGAGGTTTTTTCGACAATGACCAAATATGACCGAATATGACCAGTCTAACTGTGATTATCAGTGTTTGAAATTTTTACCTCAACTATCACTTCAACATTTCTTTGTTGATAGTATTTCATAATAGATACTTCGTAGATCAACGGAATTGTACTCTGAATAGTGAATAATTTATTCAGTATAGATATAGTATAGTATAGTATAGTATAGATGCAAACATGTGGAGTTTGTAAACTGTGAATTAAGTCTGACTAAAATATTGAGCTTGGCAAAATATAATTTCGATTGTCCTAGATTAGTATCGAAACAGCACATTATTTTTGTAGCATCTCAATTCACTGGTACCATATGGACACAGATATGGATATAGATTGTAGCCATATCTATATGTTTGGTTTGCAGGTTTGTACGGCGTGTAGGTACCATGTTATATTGTTATATTTCTGTTATGCACTTTTCGAGATTATTTTAGAGCGAACCTTAAAAAGGCCACTTACCCTACAGAATAAATAGACTTTATCATGCAGTTTTATACCGATAACATTATTCTGTATTTACATTATTAAAAGCACTGTTATATATCTATAAATCATTGCAAATGCTGTCACTGATAAGCGTTTTTTTACATCATGTAAGCACATATCACAATCAACGATCTGGCAAAAAATGCAGGTCTATCCTACAACAGCACGATTTTTGTGCACCAGTTGATTTCGAACTCATCCAATGGAATGATGTTTCACCACTGGCATCATTACAACGTTATGCTGTATGCTGCAATATGCCACTCTATACATCACTGATTCATCATTCGGCCGAACTCTGAAAAGGTAGAAGTACAATTGATTTGACTTTCACATCGCACGATTGAATCGGCTTTCTTCTCACTTGTCAGGGTATTTACAATCAGAAAAACGCCCTTGGTAATAATATATACCGTCGCTGCCGGTAGTTTTACAAGAATGGCCAATTGATCAAACAGCGACTTGGCCGGACGGGTCACAACTTCGGAAAGCATTTTCTTGATTATGTTTGGCTCTGTCTCTTTCTATTAATCGACGATTGATTGTAAACGCGACTAAAATGTACACTGTATCAAGGCAATGCGTGACAACTAACAACTAACAAATGCACATACTTTTGGAATGTTTACCGAGTAAGGAAATATTGATGGAGAGCTCTGGTTGGTGGTAACCACACGACTGAACAGATTTTATAGATTTGCGACTTTCGTGTGCTGCCCTGTCGGAATTCTGTCGCAGGCGAACACATATTCACACATATTCGCTAAATTTGGGCGGATCACTTATCGCGTGATTATTCTTATCGATAAGTTAGGTCGTTTTTCTTCCGGGCTTAAAGGGTATTTTTGGGTCTTCTGCAAATACATATATGCTAGATTTTTATTTTGTGTTTGAAATTATATCTGCCAAATTTGGATGCGTTATTTTGAGTTTGTTTACGAACGAAATAACTAATTGCTATTTGAATATATCTCAAACTTCCGAGCAATATCTTTCGGTAATTGTTTTAGGAAAAGTTTCAGGGGTTTTATGTATTGGAGCAATTCAATTCAATGTACATTTTCCCATTTGTTGAAAATGGTTCCAATATTGTAGCCTCGTAGCAAGCAATTGCTTGAAAAAGCGGTTCCTTTAGTGGAGACATCATCATCGGCAAAGCTGACGAATCGGCCGGAATTGTAGAAAATTTTGCCCCGCATGTCGATTACCGCTCGCTATTTAACACACTCGCGCAATGTTGAAGAGCAGGTAGGAAAGACCATCGGCATGTCAAAGTCCCCTACGAGACTCGAATGGATTCTAAAGTTCACCCGATGCCGGCTTACATTATCATGCCCTGCTTTGCAGTCGTTGAATAGATGATGCGTGGGGCTGGGAAGTCGCGGCACTTCTGGAGGATCTTCCATAAGGTTGGTAGGTATTTGTTGCCTTGCTTGGATGCTCCGAAAACTCCATTCTTTCACTGCTTCTGTCTTTTCCTAACACAAATATTGACAATCAAATGATACAAATAGCTGACCAACTTGTCTGGGCCAATTTTGATAAAAGTGTTCCTTCCAAATTTATCGTTTTTCGAGTTACAATCGTGCACAATTCGTAGAGTGTACGCTTCCTAGGTAACCAATAAGCATTTCCAATGCTATTCAAATGCAATCCAATAAGCATTTAAGTCACCTTAAACGCTATTTAAATGCTATTTTGGCAAAATATACGGCTACTTTACTGCTAACCTTCTTATAGTGCTGACAATGGTCATTTCCAGCTGATTACTGACACGAAGAATTTGAATAGAATTTTGCCAATTTACAACATCTATGCAGTCAAAAAGCTAATATACAACAAGGTGCAGTATAAAAGGCCAAGTATGCCAATAAGCGGCTGATTTGCTGCTTATGTTAATGCTTGTTGGTTACCTGGGTTATACAGTATACTTCGCTATACTTAACGTATGTATTAAAAAATGAGCTGATTTTAGCAATTTTTCATGTGGTTACTCTGCCACCGTAGCAACCCTGTTGTGTACAGAAAAAACAGCGTTATCAGATGATTTGCAACTGGTATGGCAAAAATTTTCAAGCAGCTACGCTCGATGCTTTCTTCGTACTGCCAGCTCTACTCCGGAGCGAAGAAGTTTGATATCGTGTGACACTTCGTGTCCGCCGAATCCGTCATTTACAACATCTCCTCCTTTCTAGAGAAAGGCGAGAGCGTTCACCGGAAGTCTGGTTTCGGTCGGTCAACAGCGAAGTTCGATTGTAAAGTGCAGCCGATGCTAAAAAAAGATCGAGAGCAAAGTGGCCTTATCTTTCCGCGTTTTGGGCCGGGAAGTCTGAGCAACCCGCCAAATGATGAAGAAGTGCCTGACGAAAATGGGCATGCTTATGTGAAGCGTCAGTCGAGGTCTTACGTTTCTGAGCAGCAAGCAATCACCCAGTTGGAGCGGTGTAAGCGTCAAACATCTCCGACGATGAGGCGATGTAGACAATGACGTCAAATAAATCTCGCACACCAAATTTCCTTCTGTAGCTGACGATCAGCAAGAATGAAATGCGCAAGCCGCTGTTCTATCCTTCGGGGCTTGTGGTGAACGGGCAGCTGAACCTGCCAGAAGTTGCCGTTAAGAGTCCGCCCAACAGCAAAGTATTATTGCAGAAGACTTAATGAACGTAGGATTTGGAGACAAATGGATCCATTGCATTATCTTTCTTAATTTTTTTTCATCACCGTCCGAAATTAATCCATTTTTAATGCATACGTTACTGAAGTTCAGGGCCTTTTCGACGCCCTCAAGTGCTAGTGCCCCTGGCGGGGGCCAGTCTAGCCAACCGCACGCTACAGCGCTGCCAACCTGCACCCCATTCAAGCTACTACTACTACTTCCATCTTTCGATTACCACAGGGTCGTCTACCAAAATACTATCATGCTCATCTCTGTAAAGTACGACTCGTGACACAAAACCGTTGCGAATCCCTTCTCCTCTAGCAGTTTGAAACCGAGGTAGCTCGTACTGTTTCAAGAGTTTGTCTCCATTATACTTGGTCATATGCTACTCGTCGCCAATTCCTTTAGGGTCTTGATGCTCGCAAGTGAGCTTCGAGTTCGAGCTATCTAGCACTGAATCCTTCTATTTCTGATGCCGGTGGAGTTCTTGAATATCACAGTCATCGGACATCCTATCACAGGGTGTACAATGAAATCTCTCCAAATCTGAGATCTTGCTGATTGTTCCGATCCGAATTACTTCTTATGTCGTTCGTTACTTCGTTTCGTTACCTTGATACGTGGTGTGACCAACTACAATGTCTAGCAGGAAGACCAAAGTAATGTAATTGTTTTAAGTCCATATAGATGTCAGGACTTTCGGTGAAAGAGCTATGAATTTTTAAAACAAGCGTTGCCTGAAAAAATCGAAAAATTTTGTTTAGAGCATTCTGGGAAAATAGGTCACCTCGCCTTTTTTAAATATCGTATTCATTCATAAGCCTATAAACTATGCTTGTACACAAAAAGCTCTTCAAATTCTGAAAATCTGCAACCCAAATGTCTAAAATTCTATGCTTGTACATCCTATATATATATTTTGTTTGCCACATAATTTAAAAAAAAAACTGCAACTGGTTAACAACTTGGAGCTCTAGAAATTTAATCTTTATACTAAAAGCGTTTGCAGGGTATCGTATATGTTTTGGCCAGAGCATTACGGTATATGTTATTGGCCACTTCAATATGATTTTGCCGTAAGTGGCCAATAACATATATCGGTAACGCGCTGGCCAAAACATATACGATACCCTATATCTTCGGAGCTGTTTATTTGTCGTGGAAAAATCTGTGCTGATGTAATAATTGTAATTGTAATTGTAGATTAAATTCTAGCTTTACACACTCACGAAGCTCATAAATTCGCTAAATTCCATCGTGGTTGAATGGATCGACTGATGTCAACCAGGAGGATATAGTACGTAAATTGTTAACCACCATCCGATAGCTCGATAGCCGAGGATATTCTGAACATCCCGCCGCACCTACAGCCAGGAAGCATGCGCATTTTATGTTCTATCGCAAATGTCAAAGCTGGGCTGCGATATGTTGTGCTATACTAATCTGACGATAGAATCATTACACTGATATCAGCACTAATGTAGGCTGTTACAATCGCTGCGGGTTCGTCGTGACGTGACTACGAAGAAAGAATGCGAAAGTGAAGAAGGTGAAGGCAAAAATTAATCAATACTCGCGTGTATGAAAACGAACGAAAAACTCCAAAATACATCGATTGAAAGCTCGTATCGACTGCCAGAAAAGTTGGTGAAAATCTGAATACTAAACGTGATGTGAAAAGTGTGAAAAAGTGGATTACTTGGGCGGATGATAAAATATTCCCAGCGGGATTACCTGCCAAAAGGATAGAATTCAGACTATCTATAATTTTTCTGTAACTTTTTATCTTTGTGAAACGTGTATTTTAATGAAAAACTTATTCCAATAACAATTGTAAACATTATTTCAATAGCTTTTGGATACTATTGGATTTTACCGAACGCAAGGATACCATAAGGTAAGTTGGAAAATGTTTATAATTTTAATAATCAGTTATCAGTATTAAAATAGATTTATTGGGTTTATACAAACTTTCATAACACGAATATGCGACTAAATTGTTGAAAGAAAAAAAGCCTTCCTATCAAATCGATTGGAGCAGCAATTGAATTGCATCGCCCAACATCAATATAGTACATGAAAAGAAGAAAAAAGACGTCACACAGTTATCATACCGATTATGAAAGGGCACCAAGTTCAGGAGCGGTGTGAGATAAAGTTATGCTATGCAGACCGCGTCTAATGTTTGCCTTCGTTCGCCTACGCATCTCAGCATTGTGCTAAAAAGGTTCCTTTATTGATTTATATGTTCGCAACCTTGATGATATGATTAATGTTGCGATCAAAAAGATGACAAAATAATTCATGATATGGTCTATTGGAGACCACAAATTATATGCAATTGAAGTAAATGAGTTACGCAAGTTTGACTTTTATAACCTAACGATTATTTATATCGTCATTTTATTAAAAAGTTTGTGGAACAACAAGTATTTCGAAAATGTAACTATTTAAACACATTTCCGATACCTTTAGAGATAAGGATGTAAAAGCTCTACAAAAATTGATAGCGTATCAAGCGATATAAATTGCAAAAGATATACGTCAAATCATAAAAAATAAATTATTCTACTGCTTGTAGGAGATTGTTGGAGCAATTATTTATTGTGTGACGTCACATAATTTCACGCAACCAAGCAAACAATATTTTGCATTTTACACAAATATTGTTTAAAAACAATTTATCGAGTATGCTTATGCACTTCACGTAATTTGCCTTTTATAGAGGAACGATAAGGAATGTCAATACATCAAAAACAAGATTTGGAAACAACATTTTATCAGTGATTACTATTTCGCATACTTTAACCTAGATCTTCATTTCTTTTTTCTAATGAGAAAGGCGAAGCATTCTGAAAAGCTGTCCAAAAACTAACCTTACAACGCCGCCATAAGCCTCATGGTCGGCCTTTTCTCCACTGTCTCTTCTGATACTAATCAACCTCCAGTACCTCGTTTGCTCCTCTTCTCATGACATGGCCAAACCGCTTTCACCTACGATCCCGATTCTCGTTTTATCTTGGAGATCCAACTATAGTGTGTTCCGGGTGACGCAGTTTTCGCGTATCCAGGTTTCGCGTTGTCCCCGCCAATACACAGCTTATTTTCTAGACGTACGATTTCATTATCAATCATCTCCATATTTCTCTTAGCACTATGGTCAGGCGTTGTCCAGCTGCCACGATATTGGATAGCTTCCCCTTCCTCAGCTCTTGTCCAACTTCGGTGAAACAGAACGGATTGTCAGTGTTCACTCCCATCGACTTGGTTTACTATGAGATCTGCAGCCTTGAAGCTATGGAGAAGTCACCAAGCTTGCTTTGAATATCAGATCGCTGCTATTAGCAGACAGTCGTCAACTAGGTCGTGCTCATTTAGTTAATCCATTGCCAATGTATTCCGGTGCAATCCTCCGGCTTATTTTCAATGACTGCAATTCGTTCCCAACGACGAGAGACAGGAACTTTTTGGGTTCGACAAGACGAAGTCGTGCAATACTGGGCTTCAATGAACTAATCTATGCTGCTCAAACATTTGTAGAAGGGAAGTGTATGGGAAGCATGGGGATTTTTACCCAGATGCCCCGCATTTAATCCTTCGTAAATGTTGCGGTTTTCCGGATATTCCAGAAGAGCTGGAACTATATGTGCGCAATCTATACAGAAAAAATTTGTATATTAACGCGGTCGGTGACAGCTTTCGACAACTCGACTGAACTGCAGTCTATTTCAGGCACTCTAATAGATACTGGAGTTTTTCGAGACTCGAACGAGTTCTTCAAAGTGTTCAGTCCAACGGTTAAGCTTGTCCGTGCGATCGGTCAGTAACTGACCAGCTCTGTCCTTCAGCGGCATCTTCGCATTAGTCTAACTCCCCTAAAGTGCTGAGAACTGTCGTTCCGCGTGTATTCTCATCAAGCGTCGAACGACTTAGCGCTGCTCTGGTTTAATTTGGAATGTTCCTGTAAACGGTTACCCTAGCATTGAATATTAATGCTCTCATGCTTCCGCGGCTTGTACCGCGCTTTTAACCCGAACTGTTACTGTTTACAAGGTCTGACACGGATTAACCCGGTTTTAAACATGGCTAATCGCTTGCTAGATCCTAGATCCGGGGCCCTTTTCTCACCGTTAGCTCGTCTATATTTTTTCTACAAATTTCGCCTCCGTTTCCGAATGCCCGTACTTTGGCCTTTAACCCCATCCATGAAATCTTGGACAACCTCAAAACCGACATGGTTTGCATTTTTACCCACATTTTCTTCTTTTTTTCTACTGTTTTGACTACTTTAGGATATTTTAGAAGATTCTGCTTCATAATAGCCTAGTATTTCTCGATTGGCCGCAGCACCGGTGTATTTGAGAGGTTATAATCTTTCGGCACGAAATCGACATTATTTGCCCACCCCGCTGTCACAAATGTCATTCCCATACATTTTTCGTGTAGCCAACATCTCATCTAGCCCATAACAAACTTTGCCTCGGACCAAATGTATTTGTGAGTAGCCCGCTCTAACTTCAGCCTCGGATGAATGTGTATTGGTAAGCGCTCGAACAAAATTACTTTTTTGCTTTTTTTCTTTTTGTGTCGGACGTGTAGGAAGCGTAAAAAGATGTTAGCCGCATCTTTACCCTTCAGTTTCATACGCCTGTATTTGCCTTATGCCACTGCAGCACGGTCTTTGCACAAATCCTACCAGAAGATCGTAGGACAGTTGTGAGACTTCAGAAGAGGAATAAATCGCTTTTGGAGACACTCTTTCAAACACACCTGTCTATGTTTATGGTATCTGTGGTCGCGAAAGGTGAACTCCGCTTTCACATGAACAAATTGCTTGCCAAATCAAGAACTTCTTGGCAAAGTTCGACATTTTCAGTTTTCGGAGGTTCTATGGAACAACAAAATTATCAGCAGGTAGAATTTGCGATTCCCAATTTTTTACCGATGGCACGATGTGACAGATTCTGATTTTCGATGTACTTGTACAGAAGTTTTTCGCATGCGAGCTGTTCTTTCGACGGCATTTTTCATATCTTTGTGCATCTGATACAAAGACTCATACAGTATAAATGATGCACTTTAAACTTTCTCCATGCAAAGTTTCAGTTGATTTTACCCAACAGTTCAAAAGTTAGAGCAATTTGAGTGTGTTGCAATCTTGCAATTTGACAGTGGATACCCTTTAAGCACAGACTAACAAACGTAACACTGAAGCACAGACAAACAGACATAACACTCGTTTTCCATTCATCGTACCGATTAAACCGTCATTTCAAATTTGGGCTTAGTTGGGAATGTCTCCGTTTTGGTCAAAGTGGCGCTTTTTAACGAAAGAAGGGGAATTCCCCATAAAAAATATGTCGTAGCCAGTGGAAGGAGCGGAGTGGAGGAGTAACCGCCTAGGAGGGTAGCCTTCCTTGTCGGGACAAGTTTTTCTTTTCACGGATAACACGACTTGACCTTTGTATTCTTTAATCTAACATATTTAAAATACAGCGACTATATACAACTATTTACACTTTAATATAGAGTGACGTGCACGATTTGGCATCTACATGCCTGCTGACTATACGGCATCTGAATGCCTACTGACTTTCAACTTTCAACTTCCTTTGCTGCTGCTGTTCAGAGTGGTTTTATAACCTTTAGTCACAGTGTCAGTATTGTTGGCAGAGGAAATAAAGGCTTAATTGTCGACAGCAATTGCGCACGAACTGATGCGCTTGGGTTAGCAGTAACTCACCGTTGGCTTACAGCGAGTCGACGCTTAGTACTGGTTGGAGTATTCCAACATACTGCCCCCCTTGGAAGCCGTAGGGTTTCAAAGTTATCCCCTTCTGCAGTATGGACCAAGGGCGTCGAGGACGGGAGCACGAATTCGACTCCGTCAACTGCTATGCAGCCGGCGTCGATAAAACATGTCCGCGAACGACTCCGCTCGTCTCGCGATCCAGGAGTATCTTCCGTCTAGAGTGCCACCGGACATCGTAGAGCTGGTCTTGCAGAGGCAGTTCAACATTTGCTTAAGCTGAGTCCCCTGAGGTCGATGAAAGTGATGTCCCGGTTAGAATACTCGTTTCACGAAGCGACGTGATCGAAGTTTTGCTGAGATGTGCAGCGATGCGAGATGAAATTCGATTCTGGATACAAGTTCGAAGCGATGACCTAGTCAGGTGGTGTCTGCAGGCTGCGGTGCAAGTCGGAAACGATGACGTACGGAGATAGAATGTTCAAGCCGAGCAGAACAAAACGATGAAAAGCTGTTGTGTAGAGCTGTAACGTAAGCTGAGTTAACATCTTACCGCGTTGCATACAAGAAACTACTTAGCTTTAGTGGGAGGTGGGGCAGCAGTTCGGTCGCCACGGTTGAACGAAACGAGCTGCCCCTCATGCTTTGTTGCTGGGTCCTGCTTGTCACGTATGGCGTGTGACTTACTGGAGAGGAATTGGCACAAGAGACGCTTTGGCGCTTCGCATTGTGAAGTTGATTGTGATTGTATGTTCGATGCGCAGCTTGAGATGGCGGAAGCAGGTTCCGCGAAGGCTGGTTGCTGGTCCTCGTAGACAGAACGATGAGCTACTGATTGATCGATGCGCAGGTTGAGATGGCGGAAGCTGGTTCCGCGAAGGCTGGCTGCTGGTTCTCGTAGACAGAACGTTGAGCTACTGATTGGTCGATGCGCAGGTTGAGGAGGCGGAAGCAGGTTCCGCGAAGGTTTACTATTGTTTTTCGTAGGTTGAACGAAGTGCTGCTGGTGAGATGTTGAATAGCTGTGCAGAATCGACTGCTTGAAGCAGGACTGAAATGGCTACCGCGTAAACTGGTTGCATTGGAAATTACATAGATGGCTACTTATCTTGAGTTGGTGGTGGGATGGCGGTTCGGTCGCCACAGTTGACCAAACGTGCCATCCCTGTTTGCTTGGGTTGCAGGAACCGCCTGGCCACGTTTGGCTTGTGGCTCGATGAAACTGGAGATGACTGAAGCAGCAAGAAACATGATCGAGATTTGTTGTTTGAAACACTGTGCTGATTGTAACAAGGCACCGCAATACTGGATTGCTGGATGCGTTGAGTTGCTTCATTTAACCACACGTTTGAAGACACTACAGTTGCTAATGCCTTAATTTCTTCACGTTCGGAAAGTAGCGTTGGACTGATAGGCGAATCGATCCCGTGAACTCTTCTCCATCTGCAACCTTTCTCCTATATAGCGGTGGAGCATGATGAAGCGTGCAACTTAAACACTTGTCTCTGCTGAAGCACATTGGATTGTCAAGTGTGAAGTCGCGGTTAGTAAAGTGGGCGGAACAGAACTCGTGGTCAGCTTCTATTTCGACGTGCGTTTGTTCTCTGGACGAATTGGAATGACTTCGCCGAGCGAAGTAAATGGTTTTGAATGTATTGTTCACTGTATTGTAGCGGAGATGGTCAAGCACTGAATAGCAAGAATAACGACCTTTCACCAAGTCGTAACGAAGGACATACAACGCAAATCTTCTCATTTCACGTAGAGCAACGATCGGACTGATGGTAAGCTTAGTACATCTTACTCAGTCACTTAATTGTTGGAGATTCAATCATCCACTGGTAAGCTTAGTACATCTTACGCGGATGAGCTTGCTACTGAGTGCGTTGATGCGGCACACACCCAGAAAACGATATAGAATTGAGATCAACACTAGCACGTACGGTAGTCGCTTAATTTACACTAAACGTGACTAGTTTAGCTTTACTGATTGTGAGTCGTTTATCCACCGAGGGTAAGCTTAGTACATCTTACGTATCGGTGAACAAGCTATTTTGCGGGTAGCTGCGGAGTACACACAGCTCGCTTACAATACAATCGTTGAGAATGGTGGATGAGTGGATCCACTTGCGCCATTTTTAGTCACTAATTTTACGATTTCAGTGTGCGATTCGTCCAGCAAATGTTGATTTACTTGCGTGATTGCGTGACGTCCGACCAGTCTCGAACTAACTTTAGAGTCGTTCACCCACCGGTGATAAGCTTAGTATATCTTATCATATGGGTGAACTTGCTGTTGTGCGCGTAGTTGCTGCGCACATACAAGTCGTAGAATGGCAGCTGATGACGCTGCTCGTCTAATTGCGGTGGTCGTCGAACGTGGCAGGCACACAGGTCGATAACAATACGATGAAGAGAACAATGGATGAGTGCATCCAAAGCCGAGAATGGTGGATGAGTGCATCCACATACGAGAATGGTGGAAGAGTGCATGCATCCACATACGAGAATGGTGATGATTCACCCATTAGTATAGCGTTAGTACAGCGTCGTCACTTTCACGGCTCAGACGAGAACTTATTCCAATAGATTTACACGCAGACTGTTCGCAGGCACTCGGTCGTTGGTATTGAAGTCCCGGTTAGTAAACGACTTCTGCACTTCGTCAGTTCCACGACGTCGATGGGAACTTGTTCCGTCAGATTTTTACACAGTTCGTTCCAAGCCGCTTTGGGTCGTTGGGATTGAAGTCCCGGTTAGAATAACGACCCATTCAGAACGCCGTTATTTCGTTGTGTTACCCGCTTCTGCGCCCGACGATGCTCGAAATAAGATTGTCGTTCACCCACCGATGGTAAGCTTAGTGCATCTTACACCTGGGTGAACTTGCTGTTGTGCGCGTAATTTCAGCGCACACACAGGTCGAAGAATGGCAGCTGGTGACGCTGCTCGCAGGATGGGAGCGGTGAGGCTGCTCTTTGAATGACGGGTTGTCGGGCGCGATGGTGATCTCAGCAGCGGCGGTTACTCCATCCAACATGTTGCCGGTCCCCGGAGTTCGACGGTTGTCGGCTGCTGCGCTGGTACGATGCTTGCAGGTCCGCGGAGTTCGACGCGGATCCGGCTCGAAGGACCATTATGTCGTAGCCAGTGGAAGGAGCGGAGTGGAGGAGTAACCGCCTAGGAGGGTAGCCTTCCTTGTCGGGACAAGTTTTTCTTTTCACGGATAACACGACTTGACCTTTGTATTCTTTAATCTAACATATTTAAAATACAGCGACTATATACAACTATTTACACTTTAATATAGAGTGACGTGCACGATTTGGCATCTACATGCCTGCTGACTATACGGCATCTGAATGCCTACTGACTTTCAACTTTCAACTTCCTTTGCTGCTGCTGTTCAGAGTGGTTTTATAACCTTTAGTCACAGTGTCAGTATTGTTGGCAGAGGAAATAAAGGCTTAATTGTCGACAGCAATTGCGCACGAACTGATGCGCTTGGGTTAGCAGTAACTCACCGTTGGCTTACAGCGAGTCGACGCTTAGTACTGGTTGGAGTATTCCAACAAAATACTTACTACTTCGAGGGATACCCATGTTGCTGTTTGATATTTGGGAATGTCGATCATAGATGGTGCTAGTGTTCAGGCTAAATGTGAGGTACGATAATTTTTGTTGATTTTTCTTCCAAGAGTTACGTCTGTTTGTCTGTGACTGAAGCCTCATTCCGTCGTCAATAAAAACGATAATTTCAAATTTTCACTTAAGCTAAGACTCAAACAACACTCGTTGCGCGAGAACTAGATAATATCCAAGTTTGCTAAATTTATAGCACTCTACTCTGCGTAGCGCGAAGACTGCACCAGGTGATGCTAATGTTTTTAGGGGTGTCATTGAAACGACGATTTGTTAGAAAATTTGTTCGAAGTGTTACGTCTGTTAGTCTGCGGTTTTACATTTTCCCTTCCCCATCCACTGAGCGAGTTAGAGGCTGACATGCATCGAAAAACTCGGACCCGATCTTCACACTCAGCCTATGGTGTGTTAAGTACAAGTATAGTCACGGAACGAAGCTTCCAATTTCTTAAGCCTTGCAAGGAGAATACCACGATCAGCCCGATCGAACCTTGCTTTCAGATCTGTGTACACAACATCAATCTGAACTCCTTCGTTTATGTTACAAAAGTAGAACAAAACGAAATCAACGAGATTCGTAGAGAGGAACTCCATGCATACTTGTTCAGGTTGCAGGATGGAATATCATCAGGTCCGGCCACTAAGAAATAGAGCGGAAGATTTTGCATGTTTCACCCCGATCCACTTAGATACCATGTGGACATAAAAATACCAATTTTCAACACCCCCCCCCCCCCCCCCCCCCTCCGTAGACAATCGTGGACATTGGCCGGATCCTTCCGTTACCTTTATCATTTCCCAAAGTAGGCAAGGGTTGTGAAAAATAAAAATCTCTTTGTCATCGCATTACATCAAATGTCAGGCTAGGCAATCAACATCTACAGGGTGTTCAATAAGTTCGAATACAACTTTTCATCGTTGTGGAAGTGCGCATCATGTGCATTCTGTGTACTGGTATTGGTGTCAGCTTTAGCCTTATATATAGGCTAACCGACGCGAGGTGTCGACTTGATGTCATTTGTCATTTGTTTACCGCGCGCAATGAAGGGGTAAACTGAGCAAAACTGATACTTTCGCGGCACGCTGGTCAGGAGTTCGTGTTTTCTGATGAGAATCTCTGCATCTTGCAACAGCCGTACAACGTCCAAAATGATCGGCTGTGACCACCGACGTTGGCCAGCATCCCCCCGTCCCACATAAACATCCCGTGGTTCCAGAGCTCCGCGTCGATGATTTGGGAGCCGTATCCAAGCGTGGGAAGCTTCCACTGGTGTTTATCGAGAAAAACTTGAAAATCAACGCTGCGTACTATAAGACCGAGGTTCTGGTGAAGGTTGTGAACTCGGCACTTCGTGACCTCTACGACAGAGATCATTACGTCTTTCAACAGAACGGCGCATCGGCCCACAGCGAATATCGTCCAAGTGTGGTGTCGGGAGAATTTGACTGATTTTCTCGATAAGACTTTGTGGCCTCCCAGCTCCCCGGCTCTTAATCCCCTGGACTTTTATGTATGGTCGTACAAGCCAAGCAGAGCGAACATAAAGTGAGCACTATGGACCAATTTAAGAAGCTCATTTCCAAGATCTGGGGAGATACCCATGGACCAGGTGCGTGCCGCGTGTGATTCTTTTGAGAAACGTCTCAAGCTCGTCATAAAGCACAAAGAGGGGGGGGGGGGGGTGCTTCCGCCAAATATGTCGTAAAGGTTCTCAATAAACACTGCTTGAATAATAATTGACTCAGAAAAGAATATCTTATATTTTCATTTTTAAACACATTTTTAAAGTGTATTCGAACTTATTGAACACCCTGTATGTGTACTATCGCAGGCTTAATCTTCGCAACAAGATTTATGCCATATGTGTGCTTTCGTAATGCTATGCTTCATATGCCTCAGAAGATAAAACTTTATTTGAGCTCGAAAACAATCACTGATTAATGGTTGATGCTAATACGTATAGGTAATTAATTCAATATTGCTGTTTCTAATTTTTATGTTTTGTATGAAAAAAAACTTGTCCACGTGGACATGTTTCTTACCCCCTCCCCCCTTCCATGGACAAGCGTGGAGATTTTCATACTGCCCACCCCCCTCTTAGCTGACCACCCGGTATATGGATGGACCCTATGCGTATCATCTAAGGCTGGAGTATCTTTCCTCTGGCTTATTCTCGCTTTTTAGTGCACTCGATACAGGACGCGATTTTTCTCGTAGTTATAGAATCGACGACACCTCACCATGGGCGTAGCGACGTAGCCTCCCCCCCCCCCCCCCCGCCAGGAGAAAATTTATTATACAATTTCAAGCTGATTGTACGATCCCCGTCGGTGTCGTGAACTTAGAGCCGGGGTGGTTTCTGCTATTTTAAACTCTATTTAATTTGATCTTGGGTTACTCGTCGCCCGTTTCCCAGGCATCTCTGAAGTAGCAGTTACTTAAAAAATAAAAAATGTCGCTTTAGACCTAGACGAATCATCTCGCACGTTGAGTCGCTCAGTACCGGTGTCGGTGGGGTTGTTGTATAGAACCGTTTTCCTTACGACGTGACTGGTTCACTGCAGTTTACCGACTTTCGCCAAATGTACGTTGGTAATCTTCCCAAGCAAGCTCATTTGGTCGGTGTTAAATCAGACCAGACCAAATTGCAAAATTTAAAAGAATGAGTTAATGACACCAAACGATCAAGAATTTTCTAAGCTACATTTTACTCTAATAAGACTACATAAATGTTGCAAACAGCCAAGTTATGAGATGATTTCGAACAATTGATAACTACAAACCATACAGAGCAGCAAATTTTGAACGCGTTTTTCTTGAAATAAGAATTTTGTCACTTAGCTCGGTGTGACTTAACAGCGACCATTTGAGCCTTAATCATTCATGTATTTGGTCTCCGGCGCGTTAATTTTAAGCCCAATCACGCTAGGCTCCGCTTCCAGTCTAGCACAGATAGCCTTCGTCGTGGCAAAGTTTCTGTCACATGCTTAGCCACCTGGAAAAGTCATCTGCTTAGCCAAGAAGCTTGCTACATTTATTGAGAAACAAACCTCTCTTTTCGAAATCTGATCGTCGGAACACCAAGCGATGTTGAGAATCATACAGGATAAGTTGTTCTTCAGCACTCTCGCTGCGTCTCGAAGAGACTCAGTTCTATGGACTCTGACAGCATCTCCCAGCCGAGATTCGAACATGCAACATACCTCAATGCCGGCTGGGAAGCCATAACTTTAACTCTATTATTTCAGTTTGATTTTTTGTCTGGTGAGCAAAGCAAAGCCGTGGGGTTAAACGTCCTTTCTAAGACTTGACGCTTCTTTATCGACAGACTCCGCAGCCGGCTATTAGAGTGCAGGACAGTTACGGGGCTAGTGCAAAAATCCTACTGACTCTATCTAGCAGCACCTCCTAACCGAGTTTCGAACATACAACGACTGGCTTGTTAGACCAGCATCATACTTCGAAACTAACTAAGCGGTATTTGTCTGATGAAGAACACTCAATTTCAACCAAAATAGTTTTTAACTGAAAATAATTCTTCATTTCCTGAATAAGCTGCTTAAGTGCTTACGGTTAAGCTTTGTCAGATTTGTTCTTAAAAACCCCCCAAGGAACTTTTCTGGCTACGCCCGTGCGTCTCACCAATGATGTTGGTGCGCTGTGTCTTGTAGACACCTTTTGGTAATGAATACCTTGGTTGTATTCCGCTCGGTATCTGTGACCTTTAGGAACCTTTAGGTGTTACCGCTCTGTCCCATACGCAAGCGCCAGATATGGAGCGTTATTATGCATGTACCTGAGCCTTCGTGATTGTGTTAAAAACCTCCTTCCTGCGAGAGTCGATCCTCCATCCAGACGTAAGCGCCAGACGTGGAGGGATATCACTTCCCCAGTCAACCGCATCATCGTTTCTCCTACAGATTCCAGAAAGAGCTTCCCGGAATGAGAAACCCCTCCATCTACAAGCAATGCACAAGACTGTATAATGGCATCCAGCTTTCTCTTCAAGTCGTTTCACGTTTCTAAACAGGTGCGACGCACACGCGTATCTTTCCGATTAATAAATGGAGGTCCGATGTAGACACTTTGGTTGTTTCGGAAATCAAACAGGTACCCCCTCCACTTTAGACAAATGCAAATGTAGTCTATTTGGGTTTCTGTTCGGAAAGAACTTTATGTCTTTATGTGCTGGTCAATGGTTGTTGCTCAATTCCCCTAGACTATGGGATTTTATATCGCGTTCAAAGACCGCAGTGCTCGATTCAATCTTCGCGGTGAAGTTGCCTAAATGGACGCTGAAGTCACGCTTTCAAACTTTTTTGACCGCATTGTTAAGCTGACTGTAGAATCTCTCTTTCTCCTGAAAGTCGGCTGAATATGTTGGCGTGTACCGAATGCTGACTCATCGTGAAGTGTGAAGTGAAGTATTGTTCAGCTTCATCAAGGCAAAAAGGTAAGCCTCTGAACTCATCATGGAACTTCTCGTTCCAAAGTCACATTATATTACGCGAACCAGAATATGATAAGGCTCGCCCAGATAATGTATTGTGTTCACCAGTGTTTGGCGAACGGAATTCTCTCTATCCCCATATTTCGAACTTCAAGTGGCTATCTTCTCTAACCAACTACGCCCTGCGGGCCAAGCGTCTAAACGTTCCATGTTTCGATTCCTGTTGTCGTTGTCAAAAGTTCCAATCTTAAATTTTTGAAATAATAAAATTGTCAGGTAGTAGGGTGTTCCAGCCGTTCATTCCGAAACAGATGTTGTTTGAACCAGGGCTTGAAAAGGGATCGCAAGTTGAATGTGACTGCCGTGAATGCGAACTTTCCGCATTCAAACTCCGCTTTTTGAACGATCATTTGACTGTTTTTCTTATCCAGTCAATCTCCCGCTTGCGCTGCTGCCGTCTTACAATTCATGCGGCATCTCAGCAAAAGCAAACAGTCGATCTCCCGTTTTGCTTTGCGCTTTGAGAATATAAACTGCAAACTGACTGGAAGCATACGGTGACGTATTTTTTCGTTTCTCTTTTTGTCTCCAAATCGGCTGCTCACAGTAATAGTTTGTCACCCAGACGTCGGTCGGACGCAAGCAAAATATTCGTTTGTATTGGACGGAGTCCGACCGACTTCTTCCATGCACATGTAGTGGTTGTTTTTTTTTTTTGGCGTGGTGATTGCCAGTCATTTGACTGTTTTGCAGTCATTCGCTGCTCCAAACGGTAAAGGCAACTTGATCGAAACGAAAATGTCAAAAAGTTTTAGAACGCGATCGTAGTGCTGCATGCAATCGGCGTTTGACTGAGCAAACTGCCAGTTGTGTTATGCATAGCGTTCGTATTCCACCTCTAAACGGACGGTGTGAACTTGAATGCGCGTTGGTGTGACTGCGGTAGAAAAAAATGATCGGTCGAAGCCCTGGTTTGAACCCATAACCAGGAAAGCAGATGTTCGACGAAAACTGTACTATCCGAGGAGGGTAACCCGCCTTTCCTGCTTGCGTACGAAAATCAAAGTTGCGTGGTTTTCCTTTCATACGAGAGTTATCTGTCTGTTATTAGATCGTAAATGTTGCAACGATCGTATGTTGTGCAACCAACACAAAGATTTAATAAAATATGTTTATCTTCTCCACAGCAAACCGCTCAACATGCCTATATCGAACATTCTAAAACGGGCCTCCAGTTACATACTGGGAAGTGACGAGGATGGCGAAGAAAGCAACGAATTGGTGTATGAAGATAACGAAGTTTTGTTTTGTAAGAACAACATCTGCGTTCACCCTCCGGCGATTGTTCGCCAGGAGTCGGATATTCTGCACTACCCAGGTTACCTGACCGTAACTACAAAAACCTTCATCGATCAGTACAACAACGCAAAAAGACCGACATTATTCCTGACATGGATACCAAATTCAACGCTGCGAAAATGCCCTTCAACTGTAGAAAATGTGTCATTCTTTCGGACCAGCAGCTTCACCGAATCAAAACTAAAGGTTCACCAGGAACATCATAAGTTACAGCTAGAACAAACCCAGAAAGAAGGCATTGTTCAGACTCAGGCTGCGAAAACTGATGTTGCCAACCCGAAATTAGAGAAAAATGGAGAAAATCCCTTTGCAGCTGCATTGAGAATTGCCAATACAAATCCCTTTTTAGAACCATACAATGAGACTATTGCTCAAAATTCCATCGATGCAAAATCCATGAACTGTTCTGACTACTCCGAAACCATCAGTATAAGCTCCAGCTCAGACAAGGCAAGTCTGTGCAACAGCAACGAATACAGCCGCGAGGATGTCCACGATGATGAGGACGACGAAGGAATTATGACTTCGGACACTCACATGTCCACCAGTGCCGTCGAGGAAACGGCCGAAGAACAGGAATTGAAAACCGAACTTCAACCACTAATCGAGTCGGAAGAATCTAAGGCGAACAGCAGTCTGAAAGTTCTGGCTACCCAAACCTCACTCACGTCGGTGAACATTACGATTGCGAGTCCGCACATTCAAAACGTGGACATTTCACCGCCGGAGGCGGCACTGTCTCAGAACGAACGTTTCATGCGATCGCTGTCGCTTTCGTCGAACGACGAGAATAATCCAAACTGGATGTCCCCTGAGCTGCTGGCGTACAAACACAATCTAGCTTTTCCGGAGAGTGCGTCCGCCTCGCCGATTGTGAACCGGAAGATTCCACTTAAATGCCGAAGGTATGTTGGTCCACGTGTTTTTCAAACGATTTTTATTTGCAATTTAGTTTTCGAGTTACATGAACGAATAACAACGAATTGAACCATAAGATTCATACAAAGCATTATATTCCATAACTCTAAGAGCCAATTTTCAGTTCAAGTAATAAAACAAAATATTCTAGATGTTTTATATGATCCGCTTGAAAAAATAACTGTAGAGAATTCTAGATTTTCGGTGACCTCACTGGACACCATGAGCCTCCATTTTTATCTTTCAATATTATTAAGGCGCCTTCATCGGTTCCTGTTGGTATTACAAAGCATAACTTTATTTGCGCTCTGGCCGGACACGTTGCTATGGATTTTTGCACATCAATTGAAATTTGTCATACTTTCATGACACCTACATTTTAATTATTTCAGATTTTCGGTCGACCTAAGCCAAATGCGTGCCCTCCGCTTGTTTTTCAACGACGAAAACTGCACCTCCGGTCAGTTGGTGATCGCTTCACGTGAATCTCAGTACAAGATTCTTCACTTTCATCATGGTGGTTTGGATCATCTTGCACAAGTGTTGCATCAGTGGCACTGTCTATTGCACAACATCAAGCTAGCGCCAGGTAAGATCATACAAATAATGTAGATTTTAGTCTTTAGAAACCGTTTTTCGTTTGTTTTGCAGGACAAGACGAACCGAATCTACCCTACCGACAATTCATGGTGTGTCGTCCGGAAGTTCGAAAGGCTGAACTACATCCGGAAGAGGGTAAGGTGAACAAAATAACCACCGATTACTTCTATGGAACACTGCTGAATGAAAAGGGCCAAATCGAAGATGATCTGCAGCTGCGCAAGTGTGTCTTTTTCGGTGGGCTGGAGAAAAGTTTACGCAAAACGGTATGGCCTTTTCTGCTGCACTGCTACAGCACCAATTCCACGTTCGAAGATCGTGCCGCTTTGGCAGAAATCCGCCGCCAGGAATACGAAGAAATCACCCGACGGCGGCTGTACTCGATGTCCCCGGAGGCTCAGGCTCAATTCTGGCGAACGGTTCAGTGCGTCATAGAGAAGGACGTCGTTCGTACGGACCGCGGGAATCCGTTCTTCGCCGGTGAGGATAATCCTAACATTGATACCATGAAAAACATACTGCTGAACTATGCTTTCTACAATCCGGGCATGTCGTAAGTGCTGTTGCATTGATTGTTGCTGGTGCGCTCTGCCTAACTCGAATTATTCCATATACGACAGATACACCCAGGGAATGAGCGATCTACTGGCACCGGTGTTGTGCGAGATAAAAAGCGAATCGGAGACTTTCTGGTGCTTTGTGGGGTTGATGCAGCGGGCAATATTCGTCTGCACGCCTACCGATAACGATATTGATCGTAATTTGGTAAATGTTTGATATGCTGTTGAGTTGGATTCGTTATTTAAAGTACTTTTTACTCTTTATTTTCAAGTGTTATCTGCGGGAATTAATACGACTGATGGTTCCTAGCTTCTACAAGCATCTTCAGAAGCACACTGATGCGATGGAAATGCTGTTCTGTCACCGTTGGATTCTGCTGTAAGATTATTTATTACTCAAAATTACACATAACCTAAACAACAACTAGATCACTTTCAGATGTTTTAAACGGGAGTTTACGGAAGCCGTGGCAATTCGCATGTGGGAAGCATGCTGGTCGAACTATCTGACTGATTATTTCCACCTATTTCTTTGCCTAGCCATTATAGCCGTTTATGCTGACGATGTTATTGCTCAAGATCTTCGTACCGACGAAATGTTGCTGCACTTTAGTTCCCTTGGTATGCTACTACTGCTTTCTAAACTTAAAAGAGACCCTCCCAAATTAACTTGGTAATGTTTCAGCTATGTATATGGATGGACAGCTAATTTTGCGCAAAGCACGTGGTCTGTTGCACCAATTCCGTCTATTTCCGAAGATTCCCTGCACTCTTTCCGGACTGTGTAAGCGATGCGGACCCGGTATGTGGGATTCAGGTCACCATCCTTCAATCGAGTGCATCGGTCACCTGGATCACGAAACATGTGCACTGGCTGTAGACTAGGAAGCGATCTGCTTGGGCCTGTAGCACGATTCCGGCAGCGAATGTGAATAATAAAGATCTGAATAGTTGTTAACATACTACAAATGTGAGATTTAATAACCATATAGACACTGCTTACAGTATAGTTAGGAAAATTTGTTGCAAAATTTTAAATTATTGATCGCTTCGATCCTATATTTTTGATGAAATCCAGTCTGATCCCAATTCCTATTCTGTAGCCTGCTCAACATGTGTTAGCTTATGGGTAGTTTCATCAGAATTCAGAATAGATCAAATGGGTTCGATCAGAATGTGGAATCGAGTCAAATTCTGGTTCCGTTCATTATAGGCTTGTTGGACACTTTCTCAGAAAAAACAGAGGTTCAAATTATTTTACAGTTGAACGATAAATATTGTAGAACTTTACGAAATTCAGTTACGGTAGGCCTTCGTACAGATATAAAGAAAAGAAAATTTTAGTGTTAATAACTATTTCTAATCAAAGTAGTTTAACACTTAAATACAATCATTGAAATGCAGGCACACATCAAACGAACAATAAGAGGACAAACTTATGCCGTTTTATCTTGGAACATAAAAACATCTTTGCTTTTACATTAACATGCAATAAATATTGAACAAAAATAGAGCCGCGAACACGCAATTATCTTGCAATCTACTCTACTAGAACACTGCTCTCAAATTAAAACACTGAAGATTAAAGAAATAATAGTAATACAAGTAACAAAAGCATACTTACGTAGTAAACAGCCCATCAATGAAGGGCTTTGATAATTGATTGTTGATGTTATGAACTATTTACACAAATTTTATAACAACAGTTCTAAAAGCGCTTTATTCCCGATGGTAGACATTGTCCACGCGAGAGGTATCAAAAGATGAATGTAATTTTATAGGATGGATCAACACACGTTTCACACCACTCTTGAGTTATCTGTAGGATTCCACGTAAAAGCAATTAGGTTTTCTGAGAAAAAATAAGCCTTCTGCAGCTAGTTTCTATTATTTTCTACTAACTTTTATGCAAACATTCCAGGTACAAGTACAGTCAGCTACGATACCTTCAGTTGGTGTTTGAGAACGCAATAGGATTCAATCTAAATCATTCCACAGCTACCAAGGTTTCTGCATGTAAAACTTTTTTTTCGCCGCTCGTAGTAAAGTTATAATATGAATAAATCTAACACCAGCTACTCTCAATATCAACAAGAATAAAGGAAGAGAAATTAAATTTTGAAACCACTTGAAAACAGGTCAAATAGTAATCAACTGTAAAAAAGAAACCAGCAGATGTTGTATATCAAAATCGTATGGAATTAACAAAAAAATGTGATTACGGTGTATTTTGTTTTAAGAAACGACAGCCGATCGTGAATATGCATACATAAAATAGGAAACTAAAGCATGCACTGATTATATTGTATAAAAACTGCTTCGAATAAAAGTCTACCATGGACCGAAAACCAACCCGCACGACGATTTTTCTTCAACTAGGCACGAAAAGAACAAACCGGTCCATTTCAGTTCTCTTTTTATTGTTGCCATATTTTAAATGTAACATAACCATTTACAGAGCATCATGTACCATGGACAAGCCTATAGGAAATTTAAAAAAACTTAGGTTTTGCGTTTAGTTTAAATGGGCCACCCGGCCCCGGGTATTGGTTTGTCACTCCTAAACACTGTAGTTGGGTATGTTAATTCTTCCGCTGCATAGGCTGCAAAATTAGATTTGATAAATCAGAGAATACGCTCGGCGGAAATTATTCGTTCCCGGGAAGAAAGTTCCAGCCGAGTGCATCTCTGCTGTACAACAAAATATGCTTCAAACAATTTATTTTTGTTCGAATACTGTCCCTCCTGATTTCTTGCATTGCATCATTATACTTTCATTCTTTGCGATGCTTTCTCTCCTTCTTCTTTTTCTTGCTAGATTTAGATTTTTTGCTCTTTTTCTTTTTCTTGCCAGCCGAACCATCAGAGTCACTGGAAGCGGACCGTTTGCTGCGCTTGCGGTCCTTCTTATGCTTGCGCTTTTTGCGTTTCTTCGTCGACTCTTCATCTGAATCGCTGCTCGTATCCGAAGAAGATGATTCGGAATCTGAACTGCTGGAATCACTAGAAGTGACCCCCGGCCGTGGTGCTTTCATTATTTTTTCAAGCTTGACAGGCTTTGTTAATGCTTCCGATTGTTTCTCTGGTTTGTCGTCTACACGCTTACGATTTTCCTCCTTTCTGCTAGTAGATTCTACCCGACGATTTTTTTCGGCAAGAGAAAATTCACGATTACGTCTTTCCGATTCAAAGTCCATCCGTTTCCGCTCGAGTGCTCTCTTGTCATCCTTATGAGTGTGAGCACTCGATTTGTCTGCACTCTTTCTCATATGACTGTCAATTTTCCGAATACGGTCATCACTTTGCTTGCGGTCTCTTCGCACTTCCTTCTCGCGTTCCCTTTCGCGTTCTCGTTGGCGATCTCTTTCCCGATCTCGTCTTACTGGAGAACTCTGTATTCTTTCTTGTCTTGTTTGTTCACGACTCCTCTCCTTGCTTCGTCGAACAATGCGATCACGATTTCTATCGCCAACGTCTTTATTTACACGTTCTTTTACGCGACCGGCTTCTCTGTCAACTCTTTCTTTCTTGTCCAAATCCTTACGTCTATCTGTGCTAGGTTCCCGAACGGCAACCACCACCCGTCTGGCACTGTCCTGTCGCCTGCTACTGCTACTAATTCGTATATCTTCGCGACGACGACTATCACGTTCGCCACGAGCCTTTCGACCAGCAGCAACAATTTCATGTTCCGGGGATTTAGTACGAGATCGTTTTTTCGGTGGTTCTAGCAGCTGCAATGAAGAGGTGGTGGCCTTAACCTTACGCACCGGTGGTGGAGTCCGTGAATGCGAATAAGAGCTGGAACTGCTTTCGCGGACTTCCGTTATCTTGCTACCCAACCGTTCTTTGATCGAAGCACGCACCGGAGACGCACGGCTGCTTTCGGTTTTAGCTACATCCGGTTTAATTTCTACCGATCGTTCCGCGTTATTGTCATTGGTGGGAACGGTAACCTGAAATCAGATGAAGATGAAATATAATCAATGTTATTGTAGAAAAATGTTATGCTTTTTTTTTTGTTTAGATTACAGACACTTTAATAAGTTTTGGGTGACTTCTGCGGGGTTGGGATTGGAAGCCGGGTTTTCGGCGTGAGAGGCGTGAGAGGCGTGAATGCTAACCACTACGCTGGGACTGACCCCAGTTATGCAATTAAAAAAGGTTACAAAACGAGCTCCTTTTTTAAAAAAAAGTAGAGTGGTTTTTGTATGGGCGAAGGAATTAACATATGAGTCGGGAAAAAGATTGTAAACTTTCTTACCTGGAATCGCTTCAGTTCTTCTTGCTGCTTCTCGACACTGACGTCCAAGTTCGGCCCATCAATGTCCAGTGGATCGTTCGAGTATAACTTCTGCCGATCGAGACTGATTTTTTTGATTTCAATCGGCCGAATTGCGTTGATAGCCCGAGTGAAGATGGCATTTTCCGCTCGTTTCAACACCTCATTCGTTACCTTAGTGGTAGATTCATCCAGTTGCACACTGATACTGATGTGCTCCTCCGTCGATGGTTTACGCTCGGAGCTCGTAATAACCGGAGCGTCTTCATCTAGCTCCCACTTGGACAGTTCCGGAATGCCAATGAACATACTCGATTTAGGAGGAGAAGTGGTTTCTCCATCTTCTAATTCTCCTTCGAAATCCACATTTGCGTGCAGATCCAAAATCGAGTCTGACCGCTTTATTTCCTCCTGCAGATGATCATCGACTCCAACTCCACTGCTATTTACCACATCTGTTTCCTCATCAGGAGCAAGACCTTGCAAAATGGACTTTTCTAATTGATCACCCTCATATTTGTCTGGTATATCGGAGTACAAATCGCTGTGTTCATGACTTGTATCAATTTGTTGATACTGTTCTTGATCTTGATGTTGATGACTGCTGGACGGTTCCTCCAGATAAGAGTGATCTTGATGTGAACGATCGGTAACAACAAGATCCTGTGAACGGTTGGGAATTAAAATCGTGTCATCGAAATCGCGACTGTTAAACTCCTGGGTGGTATCAACCTCTTCCTGCCTTTTACCGAGAAGTTCGTCGAAATCTGCACTATCCATCCTAGGAATATGTTTCGGTGTAGCCGGTTGTAGAGAACTATCGGCTTCTTCTTTTTCAACAGTCTTCCGCTCTTTTTTGCTTTCCTTCGCTCGTTTTTCTTTCTCCTTGCGTTCTTTTTTATGTTTTTTCCTTTCGGCTTCTTTCTCTTTTTTTCGTTTCTTTTTCTCTTTATCCTTTTTCTTTTCCTTCTTCTCATCTTCGCTGGAATCCCTCTGCTTTCGTTTCGATTCTTTTTCACGCTCCTTTGCCTTCTCTTTTTCCTTTTCACGATCCGCTTCCTTCTCCTTCTCCAACCTTTTTTCTCTAATCGAGTCACTCTTTTTCTTCTCCTTATCCTTTTCTTTTTCTTTCTCTCGATCATGCTCTTGAACCCGTTTCAACAATTTCTCTTTACTATGACGATCCGGTGTTGAAGAGCGCAACTTTCGCTCTTCCCGGCGATAATGTTCATCGACATCATCCCGGTTTCTTTTCTTGTGATCTTTCTCTTTGGAAACAGACCGGGTCATGTGTTCGTGACGATCATCATGAATCACCGGCGTAAGGGCACGCTCTTGCTCGTGGCTTTTTGGAGTATTGTGATAATCTTCAGTGGGTATAACTGGTGTGACAGCATCTGGGGCGCGGTATTCGGCATCCTGCTTTCCAGACCAACTGTCTTGCTCTTCGAATCCAGGCGGTGGTGGTTCCGAGTGCACTGGAGCAGATTGCTGCACCGGAATCGGCGCTTGTGGCTGCTGGTCATAGTATGCCATCGGATCTGATTTAACTGGGTGGCTCATATAAGGTCCACGGACAGTTTCTCGAGGTTGATATCTAAAAATATATTTAAAAAAGAACAGAGCAAAATAGAAGAAATTTATTAATAACAATTGTTTGTGCAAAGTTATTAAATTTCGTCCCGGTTGATTTTTAGTTACGGTGTCCTTTTTGCAGCAAAGTTTGTTGAAAGTCTGAAAGTGAAATTAAGCTACTCGGGGTCTTGTGCCCCCTGTTGCGGCAAAAAACAGCGGCACCTTTTTATTTAAATTTTGTGCCAACATGCTTTACCAAAATGAAACACGATACGAGGGCCGCCATCGACATATTTCGCTTTTACTAAATAAAGGGTGTCCAACATCAAATTGCACCACGGAAGAAGCGCTGTAGAAAATTACCCATTGGGTATTTTCTCTTGAAAATTCGGAAAGTTTGAATGGGATCGGTCAATTAGGTAATTTACTACAGCGTTTCTTCGGTGGTGCAATTTGATGTGGAACACCCTTTACTTATTAAACAGCATTGACTAGACTGTGCAGTGCCAGTTTCCTGTTGCGTGTGAATGCTGAAAACGATGAGAAACCCTTTGCAATGGTGTTATCTTTATATTAGCATAAGAAAACTGCCGAGACTGCAAATAGAATGTCTAACCATATAAGATCTAAATAATTTTGATGTCCTAATTTCCACATTCCTGTGAAAATGGTAATAACATCCAAATAAACACATATCAATAACATATCATATCAATATTGTCCGTTTCTTTGGTAACAAAACGCGCTGCTCACTTTTTTGATAGCTTGAAATCGTCGCAGAGAGAATTTGCTTGGCTGTATGTAAGTTATAAGTATATATTATGCTTGTCTAGCACGTAAGCTTTTGATTTACTTGACAAAATAAACGATATTTGCCCCCGCGACGATTCTGGCGACGGTTTCGCCCGCGACGGTTATAATTCATCGCGTACGAAAGGGTGGGAAATTGATAATAACATAACATAGAAGTATAAGTAATTCTATTCCACAACTCAGCGATCTGTGTGCGCCTTGGAATTGTTGATGAGCGATACTCGATAATCTTTAATTCAAAATTATGTTAGAACGCGATGTGTCCCTTCCGCCGGCTAAACCCACTTATCTAATACACATATTATGGGAATTTTGCATTATTCCCGGTTATATCCGGTCATTTTCAACAAACCGGAACTCGCCCTCCTACATTCCAAAATGTCGTCAAGGCACGATATTCGTTTTTAGGATTGTACCTGGATGAAATCAGAAGAATATCGATACCTATGAACAAGTCACATATTTTAGCAAAAATGGTGAGTATTATGTATTCTCAGTCTCACGTTGAATCCACGGGAATGACACTTCCAATTGGCCTTGCCAGCGTTACTGATATTGTTCAGGGTTTTGTGTGAGAAAAAAGAGAGGGAAGTATTTTTGCTTTTGTCAACACTCACGCGTTGACAGTTCGGCATGAGTTTTTCTGTAAGTGCGAGTAGCCTACGAAATCTTTTTCACTGCTGGCATCACCGATACTAACCTGTACAAAAAAACGTAGCCAACATAAAGCGGGCCCAAGCTGACAGCTTCATAGATGGACTCAAGCTGACAACCGAGTTGGATGTGTAAATTGTTAAATTTTGTTAGTTTTAGTTCAATTTTGGCTAAGGTTTTAGCATCACATATCCAATGCCAGGCAGGCAATTGATGCGAAATACATGAAACTGTGAAAATGGTTAGTTAAATTCGTTTTGTGATATCACTTTGCGAAAATGTGGCGTGGTATCAGCTCCCTGGTTGAATCACGTTATAAACGGGTGGCAGCTAAAATTTTGGTTTTTTTTCGCGGCCTGTATACACAACAACAAACGAGCTCAGAGAGAAATGAGAGTATGTATGTATTATCTCTCTCTCTCGCTCTCTCTTTGGTATTGTTCATGCTTGCCCAGTTTAGCTTAAAATGGCGTCGAAAAAAGAAGCATGTCGGGAGCGCGTTGTACACTTCTACGAACTGCCACAGAAATCTTGGTAAAAGGATAGTTCGATCACTTTGACTCAATTTTGATTCATTTGACAGTACCGTCTCAGCCGAGCAAAATTTGACAAAGTCAAATATGGGACATTTGTAGATTTGTAGCGTTGTAGCTCCGTTACTACAAAAGATACAACAAAACTTTACTAAGCAAAATTGTAGATAACAACTAGTTCTACAAATGTCCCATACATTATTTTGTCAAATTTTGCTCCGCTGAGACAAACTGTTAAATGAATCAAAATTGATTCAAAGTGATCGGACCATCCCTGTATACGGTAGAACAACATTTAAAAAGCGAAGATGTTACGGCTTCGACTGTTTGCCATGTCCTAAGATCCCTGACAACTATTTGCAAGCAAGATAGTGAAAGACCACCCAAAATTATTGACGTAGAAGGACTTCGTTCTCTTTCTCGTTTCTTCAACAACAAGCCCTCTGGTTTGGCTATCAATAGATGTGCACCAGACGACCACGACCCGACAAATCTGTCTCAGTGCGCCTAATCGAAGATTTCTTCGGGATATTGAGATCGTGGTGTACAAAATTAACTAGAGAGTCACGAATTGCAGACAGTTGATTGGTAGAACCAAGAGATGCATTCGCAAACTTGACATGACGGCCGTACAACGCTCCTGTTCGGACATCAAACGGAAGCTTCGCCGAACAGCCGATTCCGGACCGTTTTCAAATGTTCACTAATTTTTTTTTCAACAATGGATAATGTATCTTTAATTTTGCTAAATCAGATCTTCGTGTATCTTTGTCTTTTTTTGGCAGCTTGTGAAAAAAAATTCCAAAATTTTAGTTGCCATCCGTTACACTACGCGTTGCAGCACTTGATTTTAAGAAAATAATTAGAATGGATTTTTTTAGAAGTTTTTCAACTTTTGCGTCTCCTGTAAAATTTACTCAATAGCTATAGTTAATAGTTAATAGATCACTCTGTTGCAGGTGGCTCAAGTGTGCGGAACGAACAAATTGCGAAAGCGACAGCGACAAGAGAACTGGATAACAAACTCTGTGATGAAAAGTTGGCCGATGCGGTGGTGAAATTGGAAACGCACTCGACCGCAGATTGAGAATTGCGGGTTCAAGTCGCACTTGCCAAATCAATTATTTTTCCTAGGTGGCATATAATTTTTTTACAAAAATATAATAAATAAAATTAGTTAACAATAAACTACCGTGAGACAATATACAAATAATCTCGTAAAGGTGAAGGTAGTTGAAGTCGTTTCAATGTCAAAATCAATGAAATAGTTTGTAATTAGGTCATTGGAAACTATGTCATGTCTAACAATGTCTCCGAATGATGGTACAATTTAGCCACCATCGCACATTTTAAAGCCAATAATACGGCAAACAGGCATGACTTATAGAGGAAAATCCTTAAAAACCGCCATACATATTTTGCTTACACAGAAACACCCTCTGTTATGCCTATTCCTATTGCGAAGCTACATTTTTGGGGGTTTATACTCAAAACTCGAAGCAACACTCGAGCGCTTCCAAGCGACCATTTTGCGAAAAATGCTTTTTTTTAATCTATTTGTCTGTGCTTTGATTTCCATGAACAAATGACAAAAATCTTTGCTATTTCAGACCCTCCAACCAGACTTATTTTAGCTCATCTTAATGTTGAACGAACAAGGGAATCTACTTCTCACAACGATCAGATGCTTTTACTGTTCAACCGTTTGCTCTGCCCCCAAAAGATGTCTAATATTTACGTTAATCTATATATCGATCAGACCCGTTCCGTTTAGAAATTTTACTCCGATCAGAATCAGCAGACAGTTTGATAAACATGTCGATCGAAGTTCAGTATATGGGTCATTTCACACCAAGTGACCAAGAAAAAGTTCAAACATGTAAACGACCTTCAGCGATTTGAACCAAAGCCAGATTGTTCGTTTTAGGTCAATGGGGATGCGGATTTGGACCTACACTCAAATTAATGCAGGTCGTTTTATTGTGACAACAGAAATCGAATTAAGAGTTTTGATCTTAATTTGATGGAATTGATGAAAATAGTGCGCGACGACTGGTGCTTTCACGGTATCTCCTGAAATATTAGGTTTAGTAAGACACTACTTTCATATTTGCATAGGAAATTATCCTTAAGACCTTAAGATCATAGAGAGAGGGAGAGGGAGAGGGAGAGGGAGAGGGAGAGGGAGAGGGAGAGGGAGAGGGAGAGGGAGAGGGAGAGGGAGAGGGAGAGGGAGAGGGAGAGGGAGAGGGAGAGGGAGAAGGAGAGGGAGAGGGAGAGAGAGGGAGAGGGAGAGGGAGAGAGAGGGAGAGAAGAGAGAGAGAGAGAGAGAGAGAGAGAGAGAGAGAGAGAGAGAGAGAGAGAGAGGGAGAGAAGAGAGCAAACCAATTCCTCATATTGAGACTATTTTCACCGCACGGCTCCTCCGTTTGCCTAATCTATCTATACCTATAAAGAAGGATTTCTGTCTGTCTGTCTGTCTGTCCGTATGTTCCTTATAGAATCGAAAACTACTGAACCAATCGGCATGAAAATATGCATGCAGAGGTTTTTTGGGGCCAGGAAAGATTTTAGTGATGGTTAGAAACCCCTCCCCCCACTAAGAGGGGGGGCTCCCATACATATGAAACACAAATTTCTGCATAACTCGACAACTAATCAAGCAAATAGAACAAAATTTGGCATGTGGGTGTTTCCGGTGACAAGAATTTATTCTATGGTAAATTGAGACCCCTCCCCTCTTTATAAGGGGAATTATAACTCCTCTCCTCTTTAAAAGGGGGGGCTTCCATACAAATTTACTCATAACTCGAGAACTAATCAAGCAAATGGAACCACATTTGGCATGTGAAGGTTTTCGAGGGCAAGAATATTTTCTATAGTACATTAGGACCCCTCCCCACTTTAAGAGGGGGGAGCTCCTGTACCAAAGAAACACAATTTTCCTCATAACTCGAGAACTAATCAAGCAAATGGAACCAAATTTGACACGTGGGTGTTTTTGGAGACAAAATTTTTTTCTATGACGAACTGGGACCCCTCCTCACTTTAGAAGGGGGGGATCCTATACAAATGAAATACAAATTTCCTCATAACTCGAGAGCTAATCAAGCAAATTGAACCAAATTTGGCATGTGAAAGTTTTCTAGGGCATGAATATTTTCTATGGTGAATTAGAACCCCTCCCCACTTTAAGAGGGGGGGCTCCTATACAAACGAAATACAAATTTCCTCATAACTCGAGAACTAACCAAGCAAATGGAACCAAATTTGACACGTGGGTGTTTATGGAGACAAAAATTTTTTCTATGATGAACTGGGATCCCTCCTCACTTTAGGAGGGGGCTCCTATACAAATGAAATACAAATTTCCTCATAACTCGAGAACTAATCAAGCAAATGAAACCAAATTTGGCATGTGAAAGTTTTCGAGGGCAAGAATATTTTCTATGGTGAATTAGGACCCCTCCTAACTTTAAGAGGGGGGCTCCAATACAAACGAAATACAAATTTCCTCATAACTCGAGAACTAATCAAGCAAATGGAACCAAATTTGGCACGTGGGTGTTTTTGGAGACAAAAATTTTTTCTATGATGAATTGGGACCCCTACCCACTTTAGGAGGGGGGCTCCTATCCAAATGAAATTCAAATTTCCTCATAACTCGAGAACTAATCAAGCAAATAGAACCAAATTTGGCATGTGGAGGTTTCTGGAGGCAAAAATATTTTCTATGGTGAATTAGAACCCCTCCCAACTTTAAGAGGGGGTGCTTCTACACAAATAAAATACAAATTTCCTCATAATTCAAGAACTAATCAAGCAAATGGAACCATATTTGGCATGTGGGTGTTTTTGGAGGCAACCATTTTTTCTATGATGAATTAGGACCCCTTACTTTTTTAAGAGGGAGGGCTCTCATACAAACGAACTACAAATTTCCTCATAACTTTAGAACTAATCAAGCAAATGGAACCAAATTTGGCATGTGAGAGTTTTAGATGGCAGAATTTTTTTCTGTGGTGTATTACGACCCCTTCCCCTTTTAAGAGGGTGGGCTCCCATACAAATGAAATACAAATATACAATAATTTGAGTACTAATCAAGCAAATGGAAACAAGTTTAGCATGTAGGAGATTTTTGAGTCTTGAATTTATTTTATGATAGTTAGAGACTTCTCACCCCTGTGGTAGGGGGATATGGACTCTCATACAAATAAAACAGAAATTTTTGCGAAACTCAAAAACTAATCCAACTCGAGAAATTCGAGACTCTTACATAAAACATTAGTCAATACAAGACCACAAAAACTATCTATAGTAACACTAGATCATTCAGGACGAGACGGTCGCGAGTGTTGCCGGTGACCCGCCGTCGGAAGCGCCGCCCACTGGGGGGCTTGCAAAACTCGAGATAGTGACAAAGATCATCCGAGATTCATGATTTATGTACAACACAGGTTAATTTGTGGCAATACGAAGTTTGTCGAGTCAGCTAGTCTATACCTATAAAGAAGGATTTCTGTCTGTCTGTCTGTCTATCCTATGTTCCTTATAGAATCGAAAACTACTGAACCAATCGGCGTGTGAAGGTTTTCGAGGGCAAGAAAATTTTCTATGTTGAATTAGGACCCCTCCTCACTTTAAAAGGGGGGGGGGGGCTCCTGTACAAATGAAATACCAATTTCCTCATAACTCGAGAACTAATCAAGCAAATGGAACCAAATTTGGCATGTGTGTGTTTTTGGAGACGAAATTTTTTTCAATGATGAATTGGGACCCCTCCCCACTTTAGGAGGGGGGGGGTCCTATACAAATGAAATACAAATTTCCTCATAACTCGAGAACTAATCAAGCAAATGGAACCAAATGTGGCGTGTAGGTGTTTTTGGAGGCAAGAATTTTTTCTGTGATGAATTAGGACCTCTTCCCACATTAGGAGGGGGCTCCTATACAAATGAAATACAAATTCCCCCATAACTCGAGAACTAATCAAGCAAATAGAACCAAATTTGGCATGAGGAGGTTTTTGGAGGCAAAACTATTTCCTATGGTGAATTAGGATCCCTCCACACTTCAAGAGGGGGGGCTTCTACACAAATGAAATACAAATTTCCTCATAATTCGAGAACTAATCAAGCAAATGGAACCATATTTGGCATGTGGGTGTTTTTGGAGGCAACCATTTTTTCCATGATGACTTAGGACTTCTTACCTTTTTAGGAGGGGGGGGGGGGCTGCCATACAAACGAAATACAAATTTCCTCATAACTTTAGAACTAATCAAGCAAATGGAACCAAATTTGGCATGAGAGAGTTTTAGATGGCAGAATTTTTTTCTGTGGTGTATTACGACCCCTTCCCCTTTTAAGAGGGTGGGCTCCCATACAAATGAAATACAAATATACAATAATTTGAGTACTAATCAAGCAAATGGAAACAAGTTTAGCATGTAGGAGATTTTTGAGTCTTGAATTTATTTTATGATAGTTAGAGACCTCTCACCCCTGTGGTAGGGGGATATGGACTCTCATACAAATAAAACAGAAATTTTTGCGAAACTCAAAAACTAATCCAACTCGAGAAATTCGAGACTCTTCCATAAAACATTAATCAATAACAAGACCACAAAAACTATCTATAGTAACACTAGATCATTCAGGACGAGCCGGTCGCGAGTGTTGCCGGTGACCCGCCGTCGGAAGCGCCGTCCACTGGGGGGCTTGCAAAACTCGAGATTGTGACAAAGATCATCCGAGATTCATGATTTATGTACAACACAGGTTAATTTGTGGCAATACGAAGTTTGTTGGGTCAGCTAGTTATACAATAAACGGCATTTAGGTGGTCAGTCCCGGTGTAGTGGTTAGCATTCACGCCTCTCTCGCCATTTACGGTGATCATAACACGGTGACTAGAACTACCAAAACAAAGCTGTGCAGGAAGTGGCTCACGAGCCTGCATCAAAAATCAGACACTAGAAAACTGCCAGGACATGAATTTTTACAGTTTCGATATAGCTGAGTTAACAAGTTACAATGAATGACAAACAGAACATGTCCAAAACTAGCGCAAGGAAGCTGTACCAGAAGTATCTTACAAATTCCTTCTGCATTATAAAGAATTATGATACCTACATCAAGGCCGTCATCAGAGAAATGCCGGCACAGAAATATTATGTTACCACTTCTCAGTTGACATTTCCTGAGAGTGTACTGAAAACTAGTTTTGAAAATTCAATAAAAAATTTATTGTCTAGCAAGTGATCTGCGGATATGGTAAAACAGGTCAGTCATTCATCATATCAGGGACCGTCAACGGACAGTGCCCCCAGTGCTTTTCTTGAGCTATTCAAGCCTCCAGTGGTTTTGCTTTTCTTGATATCTTACAAAGAGCCGAAGCTTCTTTGGCTGCATTTGGCATCCTGCCACTATGCCCAACTCAAAAACAATAATACTCTGAAAGTTCGCTCTATCGAGAAATTTCGGGTTATCATGAAGGGAAGGAAACCTTTATAAAAGCCCAAAAGTGGAATGAGAGAAGAGGTTAAATAAAGCAATGATGTCATAACGAAGCCATATGGTGGTATGTAAAACTTCATTGGCACAAAGTTTGACGACCCAAACCATGGTCCAATCTAAATTTCCTTCGTTCAGTGTCTTAGTACACTGATGAACCCTCAAATCGTAGGCGAATAATCAAATGTCAAAATAATAAAATAGGAAAGCAAAGCCTAGATAATACATTACGGTCGAAACTTGACCTTTTTGACGTAGGACTACGTCCTTCAGGAAGGTAGCTGGTATAGAGGGCAATCACAGAGCAGAAGTGGATGTCCGAACGATTCGGCGATCAAAACTGGTAACAGAGACTTTTTTGTTTTTCTTTTTCTTTGGGAAGGTTTTCGCATAGAAGCGAATAACAGCAATATAAGCAGAACGCTCGCTGCCAATCGCATAGCAGACTTCACATGCTTTCGTGTGCATTCGTATGCGTTCGTGTGTTTTCGTGGGAAAAAGTGACTCGCTACCGCCAGGTTCGCTAGTATCTGTAGAAGGTAGCGTGTACGTGTTTGGATTTCTACTTCCACAGAAGTAGAAATGGGGGGCAATTCCAAAAAATCTATCTCGAAAATTGATCAGGTGTGCACTATTGAAAAATTGAAAGAAACACTGTCCAACTACAAATCCTCGCTTCGTGATTGAATGGATAAGACGTCATCAAACTTTTAACGTGTTTTTAGAAAAAATAGTGGCATAATCTCCCAGTCCCAACAGGTCGAAGATTTTTTGCGACCAATTTGATATCTGTGCTAGGGAAGTACGCCAGAAAAAGTGACGAAATCTTCCTGTACCAACAAGATTTTTACGTATCACGATTAACTTAGACCAATTTGTGTTAGGGAAGTGCGCTGGAAAAAAAGGTAAGGTTTCCTTGTGACAACAAATTTTCTTAGGACCGCGATAAACCTAGACCAATTTAATGTCCGTGTTAGGGAAGTGCGCCAGAAAGTGACAAAAATTTCATATCCCAACAGAAATTCTTTACGGCGAGACGATTAGGTCTAAACGAATTTTATATCTGTGTTGGAAAAGTGCGCAACAGCTGTAGTGATCGGTTATAATACGATTCTGTATGGATGCGCTTGTTTGCCGGTTCATTGGAAATAACTTTAAAATCTATTGAAGATTGAACGTACACACATATACATATATATACATGCTATATAAAGAACATGCATGAATACATGCTACTGTGTTACCTGACTCACTGCGAAATGCGTTGTATTCGCGGGATCGTGTTGGTTCGAAAGGTTTCGAAAAATATCGCCCTTCTATCGAAAATATCGTTAATTTTGATCACTATAAATAACGTACTTAAACTTTATATTTCATGTGCCAGTAGTACGCAATAATTGTATTGTGAAACTGAATTGTTATTTATGCAACTTTTTACAAATTAAATGCAATAACAAAAGCACAACTTACAAAAAATCGTTTGTTATCGATATTAACTGCATATGCGTTATAAACGAATAAAGCGTATGGTTACGTTTTATTTCAATAATACGCATATTCGCAGTGAGTCAGGTAAAACAGTAGTACTAGTATCGCTACAAAGTGACTAATATAGTCCTATGTCACCTATGCGGTCGTGTGTTGTACACTACCTCTCAGATTTTATTTAGCAGATTTCACCACACTGTTGAAGTACAGGATAATTTATCTGAATCATTATCTGAATTTGTACAATTTTTAAAGGATTCTAAGTAGATTTAATCAAGTTTGAGTGAACACAATGAATTTGTACATAAAAAAATATTTATTAATGTAAGGCCACGCTTTGTGCGGGCTGTACTAGTTTACTAAGCTGTAAACTAGTAAACTGTGTTAAAGAAACGGTCTTTAAGGGGGGACCCTACTCTGGAAGACCGAAAAATAATAGATTTTCGTAATTTTTTTCAGATGCTAGAATTATAGTTAAGTGTTGGGGTATTTTAGTTAATGGTTAAGGTATATTTGAAGATATATTTTGTATATCTTGGATACCAGAATAGTGATTATTATGTTGGTGGCAGGTGGGCGCGTGAATGCCCTCTAGAAAATAGTTTCCTTGCTGGCAGTACGTGCCGGGAACCAACGGAGTATCGTAGAACGGATGTCAAGGATGATTTTGAAGCTTTAGGTTAATACCTAAATTGCTACGTAGCGGTTTTTGAAAATTCGAAAAATTACGAAAATGGCGGCAATTTTTCCAAAAGAAAGGTGTTTCTTTATCAAAAATCGCCAATTAAAAGCTGATAAAAAATTGAAAAAATGATATATCAAAAAAACGGCTACGTAACAATTTAGATAATTCATTTTTACATGCTGAAAAAAATTTCAGCCAAATCGGTTCACTAAAGGCTAAAGAAACATGGTTTTGGGGAAAACACGTTCAAAGTTTCGTACAGCAATGGACTTCGCTTGAGATGACTCCACAATATTTTCCGTAAGTTTTCAAAGAGATTAGATATTAAAAAAAATCAGAGGGGTTGTGTACAAGACACGACCGCATATATATGTGACGCAGGACTACGTAAGTCTCTTTGTAGTGATAGTAGCATGTGTTCATGCTTGTAATCATTCGATTCTTCATGTATACATGCTATATGCAACATATATACATACTACATGCGTTGTATGTAACATTTATCAAAGTAGTAACATTGCATACGTTCAATTCTCAAAAGATTGTGCATTTGAAAACAATTTAACAAAATCAAGAACACAAACTATTACTTTCCTGCTACCTTACTGAAATTAAAGATTGTTTTTATTATCCATGGTTTCCCACGTTGAAAGGATTTTACCAATTCAATCCTATTTTATCAACAGCACATCTTTTCACTACACTTCTAATGAAACGGCAAGCATGCGTATTCATACAGAGCCGTATTATATCCGAACACTACAGCTGTAGCACATTTTTCCAACACAGATATCAAATTCGCCGAGGTTTAATCGTCACGCAGTAAAGAATTTGCGATCTGTTGGGCAACGAACTTGTGTCATTTTTTCTGGCACACTTCCCTAACACAGACATCAGACTGGACTAGGTTTAAACGCGTTCGTAAGAAATCTGTTGGCACGAGGGGGCTTTGTCACTCTCTCTGGCGTACTTCCCAAGCAAGGACATCAAAATGGTCTAGGTTGAAGCGCGGTGTTAAGAAATCTTGTTGAAATGAGGAAGCTTTGTCACTTGTTTTGGCTTACTTCCCAAGCACAGATATCAAATTGATATAGGTTTAGATCATCGTAAAGAATCTTCCAGCCAATCACGAAGCGAGAATTCTGGTAAAACATAGGTTCATTATTTTCAATTTTTCAGTAGTTCAACATCAAGAATCCATACTTTTCTTCATTTGGGTCAATTCTTAGAAGATTTTCCGATCGATTGGTGTAAGAATATTGAAAATCGATCGGAAACCCGCTGAGCTATTAGCCCTCAAAACCTTTCATTTTTCGTGACGCTCGCATTTTTTGATTTTTTGGAATGACACCCTATCTCAAAACTTGCCGTAAGACGTAGTCCTACGTCAAAATCCTTTTAGCGTGACATTTCTGAAGGTCTAAGCGTTTCGAAAATTCAAAAAAAATAAAATTCAATTTTTTCGACTTTGCAGAGTAGTCCCTTAATACTAAAATTACACATCCTCGCAGGTGATCTCAAGGTCAGCAAATCTCAACCAAACTCAACCAATATTTAGACGAAAGTGTTTACGAGTGTAGGACAAGGAGGAAATGATTTACACCTTACACGCAGCTCGAACAAGTGTACAACAGCGTGACGGGAAAATCGTTATAGGTGACATGAACGCTCAGGTAAGACGGAACGTATCCTTCCCTAAGATGGTAGTCCGAAGCATCTTCCCCACAAAGCTACTTGCTGCCCATAAATGAAGAATTGGCTAATATGACACGAACATGAAATTGAGAAAAATGCAATCAAAAATGCAATTTTGTTACTTTTGCCTGTCAAAGAGATTTTACGCGGTAATGGCAACCTGTTTAATGTGCATATTACCCGTCATACATGCCGAAGCCATGCCGTTGAACTGAAACAATGATACCTGTGGCCAAATTCCCTTCGGGGAATATTTTTAACGCAGTAGCCATTTTTCATTTATAAACACAAGGTGAGTATGCTGTCCAGAGAAAAATTTGGCTAACGACATTCGTTGTCAATTATCTCAAGCTGGTGAGTCTTCAAAAATGGTTTTAAACTATTCAAAACAGTACGGCAGCACAAATAAGGATAAATTGGACGATGAAACATTTAATCCCTGCACCCCGAAGAAGTTGCTAACGCAGCGTGAGGTTCAAGCGCTTGAAATTAGAAGCTAGAAGCAGCTTCATCATTCTGTCGTTAATGGGAGCTGCGAATCCTGGGGTGACATTGCACATCTCGTTTCGAGTGATTTTGGTTCGTTTCGACCACGTTAAACAAATGGGCGTCTCGAACGAAAATCACTCGAAACGAGATGCGCAATGTCACCCCTGGTGTGTAAGCTGTCGTGGCAATAAAAAAAATTTCAAGATTCGGTCCAAAAATTTAGCGATTGCTAGCCTTACGCTTGAAACCACCACACCACATGATCAGTTTGAATGTGCGATGGAAAAATGCGAAATTTTCGTGGCGCATGGCGTTTATATGGAAAAATAACAGAGATGCCAGTCTTGTTAGTAATGGGGTCTTTGATATTTTCCAATTTTTCATTTATGGGCAGCTTGGAGCTCACCAAAAAATTTCTATCCAATAGCATTAACGCCCTCACAAACCAAAACAAATACAAATAAGTAAGATTCACACCAAATGTATGCATTCAAAACTTTCGACGATGTATGTACAACAAGCGTCGAAGCTGAACGTCGCAGTCCAACATTAAGCAACTGAGAGGCGCCGAATCAGTTTGCTGATCTTGCTCACAACGCAACTGCAAGGCAGATATTTGATTTGCATCTATATCAAAGAGTAAACTATTAATAACTACATAATTTCTGCATTAGTAAGGTGTCAGCAAAATTAAAAGGGTATGAAATGGGGAAGGCAAGCGAGAAAGCGACCAATATAGCTTTCGCCAGCCCAAGCTCCTACCTAGCGCCTCCACGCGGCCATACCCGGTAATACTCTTTTGAGAAGCTAATAGCGAATTCATAAATTAACCTGGGTTCGTGCTAACTCGAACCCGAAATTTATGAACGATACGGGCAGTTTGACAGATCGACCCGTAAACCGTAATGCTAGACAGTTTTAACCTGCGCTTCAAACTGAATGCTGTCAGTTTAACCGAAATGCAATCTCGGTTAATTTATGAACGCTTTGACAGCACTTCGATTAAAACTGAGTGCCAATCGACCTGAGGCAGGTTAATTTATGAATTCGCTATAAGCTAGGGGGTGCGATGCTGCGTGGTTCCCAGATGCCAGACCTCAAAACTAAGATATTGCGCAGACGGCTCAGGCACCCGGCTTTGGTAGCATTTGTTTCGTTTTAGCTCATTAAGCATCTCCTACTGTACGATTAAAACTTTGGCCGTAACAAATTTAAATAATACACATGGATATCATGGATATGGAAAAAATGAAATTAATTATTGGATATTAGGTGCACTGATGGAAATTCAAATTAGGCAATTGTATTTCACGCGACGGATTGCTGGTGAGATTGTTCTATTTTTCCATATATATACTCAATATACACTATATACAGTTTATTATTGAATAAATCTTCCTCATGATCCTTATTGTTTGCCTTGCCCTATTAACATGATATACTCTGTTTTCCTGTAACATCTATGAAGGTACTATGGGTTCCCTGCACTTTCAAAAGTAGATGCTACACTAACTTTTGTCCAATGCTGAAGGTGCATGAGTCGAACCAAGCTGTAATCTGAGATTATAACCGGATTCGAACCCACAACATCCGCCAGGGCATGTGGTTCGCTGGTACTTGTACCTTTGAACCATAGAGGCGCTGGATAAAAGGAGACCGCAAAATCCACTTCTCAAGAATAGCGACGCGTTTGGTTGGGTTATCGACACATATTGTGCCGCTTCCTACATCAATTGCAGATTACCACCGAGCGAGAAGTTTTAATCTAACTCTAGTGTCGTCGTCCTGAAAGTAAAAAGTAGCTTCCTTGTGTCTGACTGTAACGCTAGATCCAAGCAAGCAGTTGAATAAAAAAAATTCTGGACTCCAACACGCGTTGTGAAGGTAACAATGATATCAGTCAGTGTGTGGGCGAGTGAAATAGGCAATTTAATAAGCTGCCACATAATGCGATACTGATTTCAACTGATGCGAACTGATTTCAAATTTATTCAAGTCCTGCGCTTGAATAAAAACATTTGATTTTAAAACAAATTTTTGAAGCAAACGTTAACCGTTTGAGATTGATGGAGCAATCTAAACAATGGATTTGGTACGTGGCAATAAGGATAGCCAACGATTTAATCAAGCTGCCAAGGTACGCATAATCAATATAAAGCGCGAAAACGCATAACCCGTTGATTATTTTTATATCTACATTTATTGTATGTTTGTCGCCTGATGGGATTTAATTCTCAGTCTCTTTTGAGGCTGATAAAGCCGAGAAAAAAATCCGAGTATCTACATTTACTTCTTCCGGAGTTCCTTACGAGAATGGTAGTAGTCTCATTGTAGTTACATAGTCTGGTGTTTTATCGAAGACACATGGTTGGTATTAAGTCAGATTGAACCAAGTGACAAAACCATGATTTCGAGAAAAACGTGTTTTCTGTAAGTGCTTCAAAAGCATTCTTATTTTTTATGAGACTGGGCCGCAAAAAAGCCGTTGAGATCTGAAATATCCAAGAATATTGTATTGTACTGGTACGATTTCAGGCAAATAACTAATCCAAAAGTTTGTCCGGTTTACTAAAACGAAGAATGTTTTTATAGTTGGGGTCCAACGAGTCCAACAATTAGATAGCAAGCGTCTGCCCGGTCTAATGCAATCAATATTTTCTGCAATCATAGTTCAGGCGGGACTGATTTTAAATTTTGCATCGGTTCTAGAATTAAGTACTTTTTCAAAATGTTCTCCCTCGAGCAGCACGTTCTTTACAATTTGTAGATTTATGCCCTTTTTATCTAAGCCCCGTTTGCTTCGTTTGTAGTTTACACGTGTTTTAATTAACAGAAGGTTGCCAATTTTTCACTAATCAATTTTCATACGCGCTATTGAATTGTAAATCATAATACAACTTTCAAGAATACCAAAGTATCGTGGCTAGCCACGTCGGGTCAACCTAGTAACTAAATAACGTTCATTTAGTCACTAACAATACCTTTGTTTGTCACTAACACAAACTAACATTGTAGCACCGTAAATACAAAAGATATAGTAAAACTTTATTCAGCAAAATTGTAGAAAATAACTGGTTCTACAAATGTCCCATATATAACTTTGTCAAATTTTGCTCGGCTGAGACGGTACTGTCAAATGAATCAAAATTGAGTCAAAGTGAACGAACCAGCCCTGAAAGGATATAATTTGCTACTCAAGTTAATTGACCATTAAGACTCGAGACTAACTTTTCAAAAGAGTGTTATCTGTTTTTACGTATGTACGTTTTAAAAAATGTTGGCTGGAAAGCTATTAATTGTTGGCAAGCATTGCCTACAACACTCCGATAAGGGATATGGATATCCCAATATCCCAAAATTTTCTTACTTTGTGTATGATTTGTAAATAAAAAGAAACCAATAGTCGCGATATTCCGCGGAAAACTGAAATTTAAATTTCCAGATTTTTCCACATAGACTGAACATCCCACAGTTATTTTTTTTAACAAAATTATAAAAAGAATTCACTTTTGTTTTGCAAAGTTTCCTCAACCGACAAGCGTAATAACGACGATTGCCGCTTTTAAACTTACATTTTTACTTTTCTTTCCAAAATTTAATAGAAGGCTAGAATCTTTGAATACAAAATTTCTTACTATGTAACGCATGTTGTAAACCTTGTTACCATCGAGAAACCGTGCCTGACTTTCAATTGCCATCAGTTGAAACAAGTTGAAGCAATCACCTCTAAGAGTGAATTCGCTTTATTTATTTACTCTTTTAATAAATTGCAATTTTATGTTCCTTCTGCAAAATCCGATACGGTATGTGGAGAATAAATAAATCAAACAAAAACGACAAACTTCCAAAATATTTTAAAACTTTTCCCTCTAAAAATTCTTTGAAGGATTTTTGCTACGTTTTGGAAAAAGTTCCATTACTTTTCTTATATATAAAAATTGGCTGGTAAACGGCTGAATAATGCGTACCGTCGGTGCCTTGTGCACGTGTAGGCATAAAATAGACCCTACAGTGGTTCATAGCCTCTTATTCAGCAACTCCTATTCCTACCGCCTCGTGGTACCAGCCGGGATACGAGCAACTTTGGTGGAGATCGGGTAACCAACCCCGGTGGAAGCCAAGGTCGTATGCTGACAGGAAAGGAGGGCTCTTTCGAGCTTCGTTGGCCCTCCGGCGAAACAGGGGGTTGGTGTAGCAGGCTTTGCAAGCCGTCACCACGAAAAATATTAAAGCATGGAACGAAGAACAAATATATTCTTACTGGAACAATCGGAATAGACCCACGCGACGAAAAAGGACTATGGATTGGAAACTCGGGACGTGGAACTGCCGATCTCTCAACTTCCAAGGGAGCACTCGAGTGCTCTCCGACGTATTGAAGAGCCGCAAGTTCGACGTCGTAGCGCTGCAGGAGGTGTGCTGGAAGAGCTCAACGGTACGTACGTTCAGAGATGGACATACCATCTACCAGAGCTGCGGCAACACACACGAGCTGGGTACAGCTTTCATAGTGATGGGCGAGATGCGGAAACGGGTGATTGGGTGGTGGCCAATCAATCCTCGAATGTGCAGGTTGAGAATCAAAGGCCGATTCTTCAACATAAGCATCATCAACGTGCACAGCCCTCACCTCAGAAGTACCGATGACGACAAGGATGAATTCTACGCGCAGTTGGAGAGTGAATACGACCGCTGCCCAAAACATGATATCAAGATCGTCATCGGGGATTTCAATGCTCAGGTCGGCCAGGAGGAGGAATACAAACCGGTGATTGGAAGGTTCAGTGCACACCAGCGAACCAATGAAATGGGCCTAAGACTTATCGACTTTGCCGCCTCCAAGAATATGGCCGTACGTAGTACCTTTTTCCAGCACAGAATCCACCATAAGTACACCTGGAGGTCACCAAATCAGACAGAATCACAGATCGACCACGTTTTGATCGACAGTCGGCACTTCTCAGACATTATCGACGTCAGATCCTATCGAAGCGCTAACGTTGACTCGGACCACTACTTAGTGATGGTTAAGATGCGCCCAAGACTCTCCGTTGTGAACAACATTCGGTACCGACGCCAGCCTCGGTTAGATCTCGCGCGGCTGAAGCAGCCAGACGTCGCCGCAAACTACGCGCATTCACTCGAAGCTGCACTGCCGGAAGAGGACGAGCTGGACGAAGCCCCTCTCGAGGACTGTTGGAACACTATCAAAACAGCCATCAGCAGTGTAGCGGAGAGCTCCATCGGGCATGTGGCCCGGAATCAGCGGAACGATTGGTTTGACGATGAATGTAGGAGGGTGATGGATGAGGAGAACGCTGCGCGGGCGGCCAAGATGCGCAGTGCCACACGTCAGAACGTGGAAAGACACAAACAGAAGAAGATGCAGCGAAACCAAATCTTTCGGGAGAAAAAGCGCAACCTGGAAGAGCAGGAATATGCGGAGTTGGAGCGGCTGCATCGTTCTCAGGAAACGCGGAAGTTCTACCAGAAACTGAACGGATCCCGCAAAGGCTTTGTGCCGCGAGCCGAAATGTGTCGGGATAAGACTGGCAGTATTCTGACGGACGATCGTGAGGTGACGGATAGGTGGAAGCAGCACTTCGACGAACACCTGAATGGCGCCCAGGCGGAAAACCATGGCGGCGGGGAAAGCGATTTCGACGGTGCAGCAAACGGGGAAGAGGTGCCAGCCCCAACGATAGGCGAAGTTAAGGAGGCCATCATGCAGCTAAAGAACAACAAGTCAGCTGGAAAAGATGGCATCGGAGCGGAGCTTATTAAAATGGGACCAGAAAAGCTGGCCGTTTGTCTACACCGACTAATTGTTAGAATTTGGGATACGGAACAGCTACCGGAGGAGTGGAAAGATGGGGTTATCTGCCCGATCTACAAAAAGGGCGACAAGTTGGACTGTGAGAACTATCGAGCGATCACCGTTCTCAATGCCGCTTATAAAGTGCTGTCCCAAATCATTTTCCGCCGTCTATCACCAATTGCGAATAGATTTGTGGGAACTTATCAAGCCGGCTTCGTCGAAGGTCGGTCTACAACGGATCAAATATTTACACTGCGGCAAATCCTCCAAAAGGGCCGTGAATACAGAGTTCCCACGCATCATTTATTCGTTGACTTCAAAGCTGCATATGATACCATCGACCGGAAAGAGCTATGGAAAATCATGGACGAGAACAGCTTCCCCAGGAAGCTCATCAAACTGATTAAATCTACGATGGATGGTACGCAGTGCTGTGTTCGGATTTCGAGTGGATTGTCAAGTTCATTCGAATCACACAGAGGGCTTCGTCAAGGTGATGGTCTTTCATGCCTGCTGTTCAACATAGCGCTACAAGGTGTAATGAACCGAGCGGATATCAACACGCGGGGCACGATATTCAACAAATCTAGTCAATTCGTCTGCTTTGCCGATGACATGGATATTATCGGCAGAACATCTGTGGCGGTGGCTGAACAGTACACCAGACTAAAGCGCGAAGCAGAAAAGATTGGGTTAAAGGTAAATACGTCTAAAACAAAGTACATGCTGGCCAGCGGAACCGAGGCCGAACGACACCGCTTGGGCAGTAGTATATTGATCGACGGCGATGAGTTTGAGGTAGTCGATGAATTTGTCTACCTTGGCTCACTGGTAACGGCGGACAATGATACCAGCCGTGAGATTCGGAGGCGTATTATCAGCGGAAGTCGTGCTTACTATGGGCTCCACAAGCAATTGCGGTCGAGCAGACTAAGTCCCCGTACAAAGTGCACCCTGTACAAGACGCTTATTAGACCGGTTGTTCTCTACGGGCATGAAACATGGACAATGCTCGAGGAGGACCTGCGAGTGCTCGGAGTTTTCGAACGACGAGTGCTAAGAACGATCTTCGGCGGCGTACAGGAGAACGGAGTATGGAGGCGGAGGATGAACCATGAACTCGCACAGCTCTATGGCGAACCCAGTATCCAGAAGGTGGCTAAAGCTGGACGGATGCGATGGGCAGGGCATGTTGCAAGAATGCCGGACAACTGCCCTGCAAAGATGGTGTTCGCCTCAAATCCGGTAGGAACAAGACGGCCAGGAGCGCAGCGAGAAAGATGGTTAGACCAGGTGGAGCGAGATCTGGCGGAGAGTACTCGGTGTCCGAGGAATTGGAGAGCGATAGCCCTCAACCGAGTTACATGGAGAAATTTTGTTCAACAGGCTTTGTCTTAGGACGGCAAGCCACCTAAGTAAGTAATATATAAAAATACTCAAATTTTTAGAAATAAACATAAAAATAGTAAAACGGAAAAGACGAAAGATTTAAATTTAGAGTTTTGTTTTCAATTCCGATTGTATGAACAAACATGTATGTAAAAGCAAAGCCTTGCGCTTAAACATCTTTTCTAAGACTTAACCCTTCTTTATCGACAGACTTTACAGCCTGCTACTAGAGTACAGGACAGTTACGGGGCTAGTGCAACAATCCTGCTAACTCTATCTAGTAGTACCGCCTATCTTAGATTCGAACATACGACGACTGACTTCTTAGACCAGCATCGTACCTCGAAACCAACTAAGCGTTAATATGAAAAAACATCAAATCAAACAGCCCTTCAAAAACAATTTAAGAAAGTCATAATGGTTAATTGACTTGCGAAAAATAAATTTTTATTTTTCTGGCAAATTCCACCTAGAAACTGGCAAATTTCACCTAGAGCTCTATTTGCATTCAGGTCTCCGAATCAAATTACTTGCAGTGGCAACCTAGAAAAATAATAACAACATTGCAAAGGGATTGGTTTCGGATAATGCGGCGACAAAAGCTCCAATCCAGCTCCGGGTGCCTCTCCGTTATAACCAGCGTTCGCTATGAGGATTGAAGGAGGATGAGGAATAAAAATAAAATTTAAGGACAAGGGAAACAAAAAATAACGGATGAGTATGGTTCGCGTTCGCGATCGAAGTTGCTGCAACTGTAAACGCGCCGTTCCTGATGTTTCCTTCTGCCAGCGGTGGTAGCCCGTGATTGATAATGCTGTCCGATGTGCGGTCGCGGCTGCCGATCGTTAGTAAGCATGTAAATTAGTGTCATAAACATCTCTTATTGTTGGTTACTCGAACGATTGCATTTATTGCTGTTCATTATAAAATAGTACAGTTCTTTGGATAATAAAATTCTATGTTTGCTTAAAAAAAACTATTTTGCACTGTCCGGCGCCGGCACCGAGAAAGGATTTTCATATTTCCAGCGAAATTTCAACTGCACACTATTATTGTTCAATTAGTAAATCCGACATGGTCATTTTAGGTGTTATTTGTATGCACTGTTCTGTTTCCAACTGTAATGATGCAGCATTCAACAATCGTTGATGAAATTGTAGCGCTGTTCTCGAGCATGTAGCTTAGACTATTCGACGATTATGGAGTACATTTTTTCATTATTGTTTTAGCAGGTCTTAGTTCCAACGGAAGAATGATTCAAACACTTGAATAGTATTTTTTTTCTGTTTTTGTTTGTTGGCTTTGTTTGGAAAACCGCATATAACGAAAATCAATTGTATGTTGAAACTAAACAATAGACACCACACAGTTACATTGAAAAGTGTGAATTTGGTATACAATTTCGTATTTGAATAGCTAATTATTTATTCTATTTGCAATCAATTTTCTTTTTTTCATCAAAGACTGTCTTCAAATATCTAAGCTTTTTGATGGCAATAATTCAGTTACACTATTATAAAACTTTTTGGGATTCTATCACATTCTATCAGTCTTTAAGGATTTGTATAACATCTAGACGTTCTTATGGCACATGGTCTTTTGTCTCGTCACAAAGTTTTCTTTTGCAAGCTTTTTAGTAGAGGATAATTAATAAATGTTATACTTCGCTATACTTCGGTTCTTTCGAGCTTTTGAGCGTCTGGTCGACATGTTAGAAGCGACTAAAAATGGTGTCTGAATTTAATGTCAGGGACGGTCGATCATCAGCTTCGTGACAGTGACGAACTCTACAAAGTGCTGGGCCTGATGGACTTCCGGCGAGACTGGGTCAATACATAAGGAACGAAGAGCAAGGACATTCCAACCGGAATCGGAATATAGGAAACGAAATAGATCTTACGCAAAGAAATCGGAGATGGATTGGGAACTCGGGATGTAGAACTGTGAATCTTTCAACTTCCGAAGGAGCACTCATGTGCTGAAGAGTCCACTTGACACAACATGAAAAGAAACACGAGAGATACAGTGAACCTAAATTTTTCGGGATAAAAGCGCAGCCTGGAGGAAGAGAAGGAGTATCCAGAGTAAAAGAACCTGCACAGTTCTTAATAAACCCGTAAATTCCATCAGAAACTCAACGTATGTGTCGGGGTAAGAATGGTAGAATCTTGACGAACCGCGCGTTAGGAGATCGAAAGTTGAAAGCAGCGCTTCGACCCTGAATGGCACCGAGGCAGAGAACCATGGTGACAAGTAAAGCAAAGCGCCAATCTCAACGATAGGCAAAATTACTGACAATCAACTTATTAACAAGAACTTGTTAGGATGGACTAACTACAAAAATCTTCTATCTTCTATCTATATATATAAAAGTGAGTGTGAGTATGTTTGTATGTTCCACCATAACTCCAGAACGCCTTGACCGATCTCCACCAAACTTGGCACATATGTTCCTTGATATAAGAGAATCAGCACTGCGGGATTGATAGGAGGGGGGTCGTAACAGGGGTGGGGAGAGGTCCATAAGTCCGAAATACCTGTACGGTTCTTCACCAAACTTGGCATACATGTTCTTTGACATAAGAGAATCAACACTGAAGAGTTGACAAGAAGAGAGGGGCTCATAACAGAAAGGGGGCTCATAACAAAAAGGGGGTCATAACAGGGGGAGGGGTTTCATAACAGGGGGAAGGCCAATGCCTGGACAATTCTTCATCAAACTTGACACAAATGTTCCTTGACATTAGAGAATCAGCACTGGGAAGTTGACAAAAGGGGGGAATGCCTAACAAGGAGAGAGAGATCTAAATAAGTAAGAGGGGTTGCGTTTCTCTTGCCTTTAACTCGATTGCAGTTGTGCAACTGACTTTGAGAAAAGAGGAGGATTCCACCGAGGAGGAATATATGGTAAATTAGCCTTTGTTTCGTTTCCATTATACACGCACTAATATGAAAAACACCTCGTTCAGATTGGGCGTGTTCATCTTTAATCTGAATATTTGGTAACTCTAGCCATTTTCACATACGCGCAAGACGGGCACCCTATGAACTTGTTGTGTTGATTTGACGAAAACAAACGTTTTGAAAACATTTCAAACATGCGCGAATTCTAACCATCCGGTTTGTAGAAGAGGTAATTGGCTCGGAAGTTTCGATTAAAATGATCTATTTTGAGTGCTGAAGAGAGGAAAGTTCCATGTGAGCTATATTGCCAAAGCTCTTGAGCAAGAGCAAATGTGAACGCATTCATACCACCGGGGTACAGATTAAAAATGTTCAGATTAAAAAAGGTCATACCAACGAGGGTACACGGTAGTGATTTTCATTGAGCAAACCGATGCATAATTAGCTACGTGACAGAAGGGGGACCTAACTGGGAAGGAATTGACATGTAGGGGGACGAGGAAAGTGAGTATGAATGCATGTTTCACCATAGCTCCGGAGCTTCTGGATTGTTCTTCATCAAACGTGGTTTGTCAAACACAGATTATTTGGCATTAAAAATCAGCCCCGGGGGTTTTAAAAAAAAAAGGGAGACGGTCTGTTTCGAGGGGAGAGAAAGGTTTAAATGGGTAAAGGGATGCGTTTCTCTTGCATTTGGATCGATAGCAGTTGTAAAAGTTGTTTTATTAGTGAAAGGGGGAATAGGGTGGCCATTAAAATGGGGGAGGTTCAAAAACGTAAACAAGGCTTTGTGTCGATTTATAGGGATTACTGAGAAGAAGACAGATTTACAAGTGGTTGGGGGACAATGTGAGAGGAACTAACAAAGGGAGTAGACATTCAAATAAAAAAAGGGTTTTGTTTCTTGCATTATGAGAGTTTTTGTTACAAAAACAGATGTACAAGTGACTGAGTGACAAAGGGGCCTCGAGTGAGATTGGACAATCAGCTAGACTATATATAAATGATAAATGAAATAAATGAGCATGAGTTTGTATGTTCCACGTTTTTCATAACGCCTTGAACGATCTCCACCAAACTTGACACACATATTCCTTGATATAAGTGAATCATCATAGGAGGGTTGATAAAGGGGGGGGGGGAGGGTTTCGTAACAGGAAGGGAGGCCATAACTCCCAAATGCCTTGACGCTTCTTCACAAAACTTGGCATATATGTTCCTTGACATAAGGAAATCAGCACTGAAGGGTTGACAAGAAGGGGGGGCAGGGGTGGGGGTTCATAACAGGGGGGAGGCCATAACTTCGAAATACCTGGACGGTTCTTCATCAAACTTAGCGCACATGTTCCTTGACACAAAGTAATCAGAACTAAACGAGTTGACAAAGGGGGGAGGGGTGTGTTCATAACAGGGGAAGGTCTCCCATAAGTGACGGTGGGACAAAAGGGAGAGCTGATGACCAGAGATTTCTGACAGGAAAGGGGGAGTAGCGCCCACATCACTGTAACAATTTATCCGTACAACAGAAAAAATCAGAATACGAAACACTAAACTGCAATACTCGCAGTTGTGATTTGTCAAGTGTATTTATGCACCAAATCAAATTGACACGTATGAAAAGTGTTCGATCATTAGTGCTAAGTCTTGTTGGCCGACTCTATTTGAGTTTCAGGGACAATCATTCAAACAGTGTGGAGTTGATTTGAGAACACCATGTTTTTTTTCATGGTCAACTTTATGTGACATGTTCCAGAGAGGGCTCAGCCAATAATTTGGGCATACTTGCTCCTGGTGGTGAAACCAAAAATATTGTTTACAAACAAGTTTTGTCTTGAAGTGAGATAGAAGGAATGACAGGTTTGTTGTATCCATGGAAGAAACACTGTTGCATCTTCTACTTTATTTATTAGGATAGCAATTAGTACTAAACTAATAAATAAATGAAAATTTGTGGTTAGAAAAGTACAATAAAAAAAGTATTCATTTCCTATGGGTGGGGTGGTCATTGTTAAAAGTGGACGGTGCAAATAAGAAATATGTCCTTGTTTCTGTTTCTTTATAGGGTTTTATAGGGATTTCCGTAAACAAAGCAGATGTGCAAGTGGCTGGGTAGATAAAAGAGGGGAAGCTGACAAATAGGGAGGAACGTCCAAAAGCGGAACAAGCGTTATATTTTTCATTATAAGCATTTCGGTTACAATAACTGATGTACAAGTGGCTGTGAGACAAAGGCGCTCTGAGTACGATCGGGCACTCAGCTAGTATTTGAATAAAGAATAGATCCAGCTGGAGTAGAAAGGTTTTCTTCGCGACAGGGAATGCGACAAGTTGGTCTGTGAGAAATATCATTCGATCTTACTTCTCAATACCGTCTACAAAATTTTCTCCCATATCCTCTTCCAACTCTTAATCAATTGTGAACATCAAACCGGCGGCAGATCCTCCAGATATCCGTGCATACAAGGCCACATACTATTTAATCATTGACTTCAAAGCGGCATGTGGTACTGTCGACCGTAAAGAACTATGGAAGATCATGGATAAGAACGGCTTTCCCGGGAAACTGACCAGATTAAATAAGGCGATATAATGCTCGATGGTACGCAGTGCTACGCGAGGATTGTCCAGTTCATGTGAATTCCACGGGTAAAATTCGGAGCTCTAATATGAGTAGTGATGGGCGATCCTTTTATAAGCTGAATAAAAGAACTAGCTCCACTAGGTGAGCGAGTTTCTTGCGTCAATAGCTCATCCATTCATTTGTTTGCGAAAAAAAAGAAAAATGATATAGGTTCCCCAGCCGCGTTCGATGTGCTGTACTTTGACAAAGAGGAGGGTTCAAAAACGTAAAAAGGCGTCTCGCTTTACAGGGATTGCCAAAAAGAAGACAAACTTACAAGTGACTGGGGGACAAAAGGAGGGCGAAGCTGATAAAAGTAAAGAAATGAAGAAGAAGGGTTTTTTTCTTGCATTATAAGAATTTTCGATACAGTAACAAATGTACAAGTAGCTGAGAGACAAAGGGGCTCCGAGGAACATTGGGCAATCAGCTAGTAAAAAAATGGATTTCCAAGCATCGAATATTATCGTTGCTGAAAGTTACCCAGTCAGCTCAAAACAAAAAACAAGTTTTGAACAAAAGAGTGTCATTTTTCTTTTGGGTAACAGAGAGTTACCCAGTGAGAAATTTGTTGCACGTTAAGTTCTTGCGAAAACTCCAATGTGCTACGTTTAGGTGTTGACATTTAGAACGGTCTAGATGTTTTACATTTTTATTTTCTTACTACCTACCAACAACTTGGAACTACCCTTACAAATAATATCACAGATAAGCATCACATTTTGGAGAATTATTTGATTGTGCAGTATTCGGTTTGATAAATGTTTGAATTAATTATAGTAATGCATATACGTTCACAGCTGAGATTTTCGCATATTGTATACTGTAAATAGTTCTCCAATTACAGGTTATTATTATATCTTAGACCTAAATACATACCCCTGAAAAATCACTAATAAAATGATCACAGAAAACTCAGCATAGCATGGCTATAATATTAAAACAAATGCAGCATGATTATCCCTGTTACATGGATCTAAACTTTGCTCTGTTTCTGTCTTACTGCGTGAGCTTTTTCGCTACTTGAATATTTCATTTCTCGATCCGGTGCTCACCTTCACAATAAATCATTCCTCGAGTTTAGTAACTTTTTATATCATAGAATGTGGAGGTTAATTAGACTGTGCTAAAAATCATAATCAACAAAGTTGTGAACTAAAACAGCGAGCAAAGTTTAAATCAGTTCTAAGTAAGTTTGGGCTGCTTATACATTTTAAAATAAATTCACAGAAAACACATTGCCAGTACTTCCCATTTTTATGAAAAATATATTGTCCAGCTGAAAAATACTTTTGCAACAATAGCATATACGCACAAGTATCGTTTTAATTAAACCGTAAATCATACGGTTGCACTTTGCACTATTTGTCATCGAAGGCGAAACACTCGCAGTAAATTTCATAGAAATGTGCGAACAAATTCGCACGAACGCAATGAAAACGGGCAAGACACTAAACGAGATATAAATAAATAATGCACAATACCTGTTGGGACCAGCTCCGGTTTGCTGCATTGGCGGCTGTGGTGGAGCCGCATAATGGCCAGCCGGTGGCACTCCATGTGACATACCACCCGGGACCACTCCCGGTGGCACTCCGAGATGATGCGTCGGATCGTGGTGGTGGTAATCGCCCGGACCCGGTACCATCTGGTGACCGTACTGGTCGTGTTGGCTGGCCTGCATCTGTCCATGGCCACGGTCATACCCTCGTCCGTAGTGCTGTTGGTAACCACCATCGCGATTACCGCCACGGCCACGCAGCCCACCGCGAAAGCCTCCTCCGCGGCCACGGTAACTAATGGATAAAAAAGTAAAGAAATGTTACTTGCTAAAAATCAGGAAATCTAAACTTTATATAATGTAACTCTTTAAAATCATGTAAGATTATTATTATTATTATTCTTTTAAGAGGTTTTCAGCCTGCGGCTGAATCATGTAGTGTCTAAAGGAAGATTGTATTTTTTTAAAATTTTGGAACATATTTTTAGAACCGAGAGACAAGGATTAGAACTTTTGCAATGTTGTTCTGATTCTGATAGACTAAATTTTGACTTACCCAGAATAATTGAAATTGGGCGATCTCTCTCTATTATCGCGATATTCACCACGATGTTCTTCACGGCGGTCTTCGCGTCGATCTTTACTATACTTTCCGTGTCTGAATAGAATAGAAAACAGAGAAAACAGTAAGATACAAAGTTGACGAACGAAATATTTATAACAAGATCAACTATAAAACGTACCTTCTTTCCTCAAACGATTTGGACCGGCTTCTAGAGCGACGCTCTCGGTAAGGACTGCGAGAGCGTTTTTTCGGTGATTTGCCTTTCTTGGTTGCAGGAGAACTGAATTAAAAAAGAAAAAAAACTTATTTTCCACCCATCCGGTTTATACTGTACCGTAACCTACCGTGAATAGGATCTAGATCCGCTGGAGCTATACGAGCTGGAACGGTTTCGACGCCTAGTGCCGCGTTCTCGATCACGATCTCGCTCGCGATCACGGCCCCGGTCCCTGTCTCGCTCCCGGTCACGATCCCGGTCCCGTTCTTCATCGTGCTTTTCATCCGGTGAACGACGTCGTTCCGGTGTGCGTGCCCTAGGTGATCTATGCCGACCGCGTTCACTCGAACGGCCGCGCCGATTACCGGAGGCATTGTCAAACGATCTGGAGCGGCGATTTCGATCAGCCGCATGGGGCGATCGGTGACGATTTGCTTGCTTTGCTTCCTGTTCTTTGCGACGTTCTTTTTCGCGCATAATGCGATTAAATGCTTCCAATGGATCATCAATAATGCTAAAACGATCGAAATAAAGGTCAAATAGGGAAGTAACAAAAACAATTATTATATTTACCCCGGACCAACATTCGGAACGGCAGGGTATCCTGCTGGAGCCATTGGTGCCATATGACGTGGTCTCATGTGTGGCGGATGTGGAGCATATCCACCTCGAGGTGGATACATCATTCTTGGTCGCTCACCATGATACATTCCCCCGTGATGTTCATATGGCCGTTGTGGAGGATAGCCGTGCTGCATTCCATAGCCTACCGGGTATGGATGCGGACCCGTATGTGGCGGACCAGGATATGCATGATGCGGCTGAGGCATATATCCTTGATGGGGTGGACCGCCACCCATCGGTGGCTGATGTGGATGATGATTATGTGGTGGTATCGGCATCGAATTCCGACCGCTTGGTTGATGATAATCCGGCGAACGAGTGTCATACTCGTGCTTTGTATTCTGTGCTGGAATAGCGTTGTAACTGCTTTCAGCGTCATCTATTTTCGGTGTATGCGAATCACCTTCCTCGGCAATTGGCTCGTCATTGTTCCGACCGCGTCCAGTACTGTTGCCACTATTGTAATGCGATGGGTGTTCATGACCAGCCGGTGGTGTGTCGTATCGATAATGATGTGGTGGACGTCCATTATAGTGTTCCAGATATGCACCACGCCCCTGAAGATGGGCTGGCGGTACAGTCACCGTTATGTTGTCTTCGTAGTCTGACTCATTGTCAAAAGCTGAATAAAGAAATTTTGAAGCATTAGTTTAAATCGCGTAAGCAGAACTTTTTTTCGATTATGTGCTAACCTTTGTCATCTGCTGGCGATCCTATATCTCCATGCTGAGATACCTCCTCGTAGCTTTCCTGTAAGTCACAATGGTCTGAGGATTCCGGTTGTTTTTCAGTGTCAGCATCTGCCTTAGTTGGCACCGTACCCTCCTCTACTTCGTTGGAATTAGTTGTTGATGAAGTAATGTTAGTAGAAGAAATAACCGGAGTTGCTTCTACTGCAGCCGCCGTTTGCGGTTCTTCAGTAGGTTTTGCTTGTTTATTCGAAGCAGCTGAAAGAAAAAAAGTACGTTTTGAAAGAAACCATCAGGTAATCTAGTGAATTCCGAAAGCTTACTTTGCCGAGCCGTTTTGATGTAACCAGTCTCGTTGCGAAACGCATTCACTGAGTTGCGCAGAAATCTATTAGGTATCAATGAACCAGGAGACGAACCTTTCTCCTTACAGTCCGGGCATTCGTTATCTTCCGATTCCAGCAGAGCAGTGCGGACGCACTCGTCGCAAAATGAACTGCCGCAGCATGGTATCATTACCGCATCGGTAAACAGATCCTTGCAAATTCCGCAAATCAAGTCTTCCGGAATAACCTGTTTTTCTTCCGGGAGCACCTGGGGTAGCTGAATAATCGGATTATTTTCCGGATCTTTATCCCGCTCGATGAATGAGCGCGGGATACCGGAAGTACGTTTCATCTCCATGGGTTCTTTCGGCTATAGATGAAAATGGAATAAATTCATTAGGATTTGACCGAACAAACATCGTTCCACTGATATAATCTTACCACAGGTAAGGGACAATTCTTAATCCAATGCCCTGGTTTGTTACACCGATAACACTTGTAGTTGATGGGCACTTCGCCTGTTTGCGATGCACCACGAATTTTCTGATAACTGTTGGAAAAAAATCACGTTAGTTGAATGAGCAGCAATAATTAGTAGATCCGAATAGCCATTCATGTGTTATTGTACCAAGATCTGAAAAGTTACTAATTTAGGAATTCACCAACACGGCACACGAATGAACAAACGGTCAACATGCTCGCGAAAGTTTTACCTGTGCTTAAATCTAGTCCATAGTGGAAGCATTAGTGTGAAAAAATATATTGTTAATAATTTATTCTAAGAACAGTGTTTGATAGTAATGAAAGAGTTGTGAATAATCAAAACACACTTTCAAGTTTAATGCAGTATTGTTTTGGATTGGGAAATGTTACGCAACTCATAATGCAAGACGTAGGATAGTAGATTCATTGCTTGCCATCGAAAGTGGCGCAAAATTGTGAACGACTCCAAACAATTTATAATACGCAAAAATTCAAATACATATCCTGCTATATATTTTTGTTAGTTTAGAGAGGGTATTTCGAAAATTCAGTTTAAAAATGTTAGTTTAGAAAGTGAAATGTTAAAAAAAATTGTTTGTTTTTTGTTACATTTACATATATACAATATTTAAGATTATTTAAAATGTGCTCCTTGATGATGAACATTACGACTAGCTGAATTTACCGTGATATATACAAATTTATACTTATTTAAATGTGAAATCCATGTTTTGTGAGCCGTAATCTATGGAAAGGTGAGCTGAATTTTCATAAGCAAAGTCGAATACGGATTCTTGGCATTGAACAATTTGAAGCAAGGTCCGGCGAACGAAGGCGCTAGAACTGGGGAAATTAGAGCTCAAGAAAAACACCCATCAGCAGATGCAGAATACAAAACGTAGAGATAAGCAGGCCTACAGCTACGATTGAAGAACTGCTAAAACGGAAAAGAGTGCTATCTGGTACCTCCCTTTTAACGGGGTAATCAATCCAAGGAAACAGGGAAAAGTACGTCTGGTATGCAATGCGACAGCTTCGGCGAATGTAAGTTTGATCAACACCAAGCTGCTCAATGGGTTGTACATGCTGCAATCTCTGCCGTCGGTAACTAACGGGAACAAGAAAAGAGATTGAGGAGGCTTTGATTCGAAAGTTCTCAGATGCACGCCAAGCCCACTGTGGATTGCTTAAGCGAGCTGACAACGGTTGGTATGAAATGGAACCCCATGTGGGAAGAATCTGGGAAAGACTCATTCGATCAATTAAAGATGTACTGCAAACAATAGATGAGGGAAAGCACTTGACGGAAGAAATTCTGGCAAGATCCAAAGCGGAGAAGATTGTGGACGTCAGCTAACAGAAAACACGGCGTGTCAATTATGACTTTTAGTAATTGGTTTAAAATTTGGCTTTTAGGTACTTCATTTTGTAGACGGTCGAAATTGGGTTGGCATTCGCATCCTGCTCAAGTAATTTTAGATGGCGGTACGACTGTACGAGTTTTTCTCAGGATTTTGCCCACTTCTTTTAAAAGAATATCTTCCTCATTCACCGCGTCGCTCATAGCTCAGACATTGAGGACAGTTTATTATTATGTTCGATTAGAAATACTATTATTACAGTGAAAAGTAAAAGTTAGAGATGTCCGTTTTACCCCTGGCAACGGTGCTTGCTTAATGCGGTAAAACGAAATACTTTTAAAAGATTATAATAAATGAAGCAATCACCGGAAAATATTTTGAAACGACTAAATTGTGAAATCACATAGCCGCTTATAAGCCTAATCACCTTTAATTACTTAAAAACTTAAAAAAATTTTGCTGACGAAGAACCGGTCGGCAGAACGGTTTTTGTTTCAATGTTGTAAGAACGAGACGTGTTATGTCTGATGATATTAGTGTAGTCAGTTCGTATGTTAGCACATAACGGAAGCAAAAGATTTCAATGATTTTTTTTACGGATGAGAAATAAAGAGGGGGCTTGTTTCTCCCGGGTACTCCTATACCTCATATTTCTGGTAGTGCTTGATAATTCACTCATGCTAAAAACCTTTAACAGTTTTCAATTTCTTATTAATCAAGGTAGGTGCTAGGTAAAAACTTCAAATGGATTATTAATGTAAAATTAGTGAAATGTTTTTATTATACATGTCATCATGTTTTATCATTTAAAAAACCATCTGCAATATTCCATATTCCCGCGAAAATGTTTTATATTACACAACTTGGTTTTTTTAGTTCAAAAACTATCAAACACTGTTGACGCTATTCAACCAATTAGCCCACTACACTCAAAACGAACGAAAAGTACTAACTTGGTAGGATCATATTCCGCTGTGCTTTGAAAGATCATTTCCCGAATTTTATCCTCCTCAGTTCCGTTCATCGTGGATAAGTCGACATTGGATTGCACGGCCGTGCTGCTGTCGTGACCCTTCCTAGCTGATACCGGTTGTACGTTATTGTCCCCCTTTGGTTCCCAATTTTTCTTCGGTGCATTCTTCAGTGGAACCCGCGCAATGGTTAGTGAAGTGTTTTTTGGTATTAAGGACGTATCATCGCTATATTCTGCGATAATTTGTGCGTTAGAATTAGATGTACATATTGTTTTGAGATTCATCGACTGGTTTACCTTCTTTTGTTTGTGCATTGGTAATCTGTAAATCAAAGTCCATTGTTTTTCCTAGCCTCTTCTGATGAATAATGGCCTTTTTAAGGTCTGCCACCGATATATGTAACCCATCGAAGCTGATGGTGTCGAAATCGAGTGCACTTTTAAATTTATAATGGACCGACATCCTGATTCAATTTTCCTGTAACAACATAAATTTACGAGCTTCCACTTGCTGTAATTTTGTTTGAGGAAATTCGCGATGTTGGAAATGTAACACTTTAGCATAAATGTGGCTAATTTGAATAAAGGCGTCACATAGTAACAACAGCGATCACCGAAACAAATAATACTGCATATAAACTTTAAGGAAAATTTAAAACATACGTTCTGGGGACACAATTCACCTAGGAACATATATTTAGCGATACGCCCAGCAATCCGTCTTTAAGGTTAGAATTTATAATTTATAAAAATCTTACTCTTGGAGAACTATCCAGCCCGGTCGATCTTGGTCATTCAGTTGTAAAACATTTCACGAAATCGAATCACTGAATGCTTTTAATTCAAATACGATTATATAAATCGTACATTGCACACACTATATTTTCACACTGCGTATCCGGATCAATTAATCCTCCATGTTTGCAATATATTTTTCACCAAACTGACGGCAGCAAAAATGGAGCCTCCGTCTATCAAGCTTTCGGGTATTGCCGTACACTAGCGAAAAGTTCAAAATTTACTGCTGATTCAATTCACTATTTACTGGGGCAGCAGAAAAAACAATTGCGGCCAATCACTTTGACGAATTAACTTCTTTTAAAGAAAGTTAAAGCTTCCCAAAATACACTAATGCGAAATATTTTCGGCTGAACTTTTTACTTTCACTGCTTCTGCTCTTGCTTTTTGCATTTGCTTCAGCTTCATCAAGATGACGCTTCGATGTTTTATGACAGCCAACACGCTTAAAAAATTTGACCCACTTTCACAAAAAGTGGAACGGCTCAAAACATGCGTATTACACACTATTTTGAGTAACACTTACTCCTTTTATGAGTTCAAGGCAGAAGCTCATTAATGAGCAATATTTACTCAAAAACGAGTGCCATTTAACCCAAAACTTAGTAGTTCTTAAGGGCCAAACGAAATGCTGCGTCAACGCGTCCGTCAGCGTTATTCTGACAGTTTTCTCATGGGTTTACTGTCAAATTGACGCTGACGGATGCGTTGACGCAGCATTCTGTTTGGGCCTTTACACAAATTAAATATGATTACAGCACTCGTGCGCTAATTGCACGTCCTCTACCCAGGTAACCAATAAGCAGTAAGTTAGTCGTTTATTAGCATCCCTGGCGTTTTATACTGCAGGTTGTTGTTTATTAGCTTTTTGACTGCATAACTGTTGAAAATTGGCATTCACAATTCTATTTAAATTCTTCTTGTTGGTAACTAGCTTCAAATAAGCATTGTCAGCACTATAAGGCTGTGAACCATTTCGCGAAATTTTTAGCTTTTTGGTTAAAATTTGACAGTTCGATGGTTTTTCGAAAATAACCCTGCTCGGGAGCATGGTTAGTTTTGACCAAGGTTTTGACAGTTCGATGGTTCGCTTCAGAGCCAATGAGATATGCACAGGTGTTTCACTGATTTTTCGTTGGATTTTTTTTGCATTGGTATGGATGCTTATCGCATAATAAATTTGTTCAAACAACCCGGGTTGCCATGAGATGAATTTTATCTATCAAATAAAAGCAAATCAACATTAAAAATTCATCCAATTTTAACTCGAACAGAATAAACAATATTTTCATCCTCACCTTATCCAGCTTTTTACGAGCCATAATGGCGGACGTGTTCGTAATATTTGAACAGCATTTTTGACATTTCCCTAATACATCGCACGTTTTCTTTCCGCGCGTTCACGGTAAAACCAAAGGAATGTACGGAAAGGAAACGTGCGATGTATTAGGGAATTGTCAAAAATGCTGTACAAATATTACGAACACGTCCGCCATTATGGCTCGTAAAAAGCTGGATAGGCTCTCATTGAACAAAAAACAACTATCAATACGTCAAATATGAAATGGTTCGCATTCTGAACTGATTTTAACCACTCGAGGAGAAATAACCATCAAACTGTCAAATTTTAACTAAAAAGTTAAAAAATTCGCGAAATGGTTCACAGCCTAAGAGGGCTAGCAGTAAAGTAGCCGCATATTTTGCAAAAAATAGCATATAAGTAGCATTTAAGGCAACTTAAATGCTTATTGGCTTGCTTTTAAATTGCATTGGAAATGCTTATTGGTTACCTGGGTAGTCACACCGTCTTTTAATTGCACGTCCGCTAGTTGCACGATCGTGTAACTAAAAAGCAGTTATCTGTCAAACTACACGTGGTTTTCCAGGTGGTTGCTATATAAACAAAAATGCAGCGTTGCCGAATGCAAACTCTCTATCTCTGCATTAAGTAGATACATTACAAACAAATTCATGCAAATTTGGCTAAACTATGACTATTTGAACACATATTCATTAAGCTTTTAGTTCATTTGTAAAAATTTAAATGTTTTTCCCAAAATTTAGCGTACGTGTGAATGCATGTGAAGAGTTCTTTACAGTGATAACACATCACGTTTTACAATAAATATTAGCAACCATCGTGCAATTAAAAAACGAAATTCTCTTGTCGCATCGCCTCATTCGTGCAATTAGCGAACGAATGCTGTAATTATAAAGCCCCAAACACAATGCATACGGATTTCACTACGTTGCGGCAAATTGACGGTTTTTCCATAGGTTTTCTGTCAAATTTCCGCAACGTAGTAAAATCCGTATGCATTGTGTCTGGGCCTTAACTCAGTTAAGAGGTCGGCGTCGGCCTGTACTACTTAGAATTGAGAAATTGCCCAATTACTCAAATTTTTGGGCTGTTCCACTTTTTGTTAAAGTGAGTCAGATTTTACTCATTTTTGAATTGAAACCCACTCATTTCTGAACTCAAAATAAATTTCACGTCGAAATCATAGGAAAAGTTATGTAAATGTTTTCCATCTATCTTTTCCTGTACTATTTACGTGATTCTCACGCATACTAATACGTTTGCGTGAAAATCAGATAGATGCTATTATTTTTTCCAATAACAGTCAGCTGAAAATCACGTAACTGCCTGTAGAGAAATTTATGTGATTTTTCACGTGGAAAGGACGTGTGGATTATTTTGAGTGTGAGTTAATCCAGCTTTTTACGAGCCATAATGGCGGACGTGTTCGTAATATTTGAACGGCATTTTTGACATTTCCCTAATACATCGCAAGTTTTCTTTCCGTACATTCCTTTAGTTTTACCGTGGACGCACGGAAAGAAAACGTGCTATGTATTAGGGAAATGTCAAAAATGCTGTTCAAATATTACGAACATCGCCATTATGGCTCCAGTTTGTTTCAAACAAAACGATTGTTGTTTTAAGCCTCAATAAAATATTTTTATAACAACCTGAAAATATTGTTGTTTCCAAACGAGATTCTGTTTGAATCAAGTAAATAACAGTTTTGAATTAAAAGTAAAGTATTTTCAAATTTGAAGTTGACATTGATGTAACAATAAATCTTTTCATTTCAATCATACATTTCAGTTTGAAACAAAACGAAATTTTTGTTTGTGCGTAAAACAACCATAAATATGGTTGAAACTACATTTTTATTCTCCGTGTACGCACATCTGAAACCCCTTGGTACGAAAGTATCCGATTTCTAGAGTGACTATATACAGAGTGGCGACAAGTCATCCCAAATGTATGCAATGCGGGTATTCCAAGGTTTTTCTTTCTCTTTCCTGCATACGCGTTGGATAAGTCGTCTGCTCGATTGGAATGACACTGACAGATAATTATCATTCCAATTTTGACATTGTCGCCACTCTGTATATAGTCACTCTACCGATTTCCAATTCGGAAATATCGACCAGAATGGAAAGAAAAAGTATCGATATCAAGGGACTTCATCTCATCGCGTTTCGCCGTTCGCGTGGGCGTGAGCGTTACTCAATATTTAATAAATGTAGAATAAATATTTTATTATCGAAAATTGGTGAAATTTGTTTAGTTATTGACGAATTTCTCATTATTGGGTGCTAGTTAGTTTTCTGGTAATCTGGCAAATCGAAAAAATTGATTACAGACTGTTTATAGAATTTTTGAATAGGTTTGGAAACGGAAGTGTTTGAAGCTACGAAGCATGTGTGATGTAAAAACACCGAATTTTGAAATGTCCTAATCAATTCAATGCAAATAATGATTTTGTGAAAAGTGATTAGTGTAAATGTTGAATAATTTGTCATGCAGCAACAATACTTTCGGTGAACATCAAACAACTTTAGACCAAACGTAAGTAGCTTTATTTTTCAAAATCATGCCCAAGTCCACTGGTCACGTGATTATTGAGCAGCCTAGAAATTAAATCAGTTTCTTCGCCTGCTCCATACCAGAAAGAAATGCACCATGGACAGTTGAGAAGTATTTCTCATGGCACGCCTCCCCTGCAAAGTGAATGGTAGCAGACGTTTCTTTGCAACCTGGGGTTGAATCGCGATATTTTATTTCCCCAGTTGTTTCATCGTACTTATCGCAAACGAGTGTGTCCGTTAGAGCTCGCAAAAAGCCGGTTTCGTAGTCACAATTGACTGAAGTGTAGCTATACGAACCACGAATGTACGGATTTGAATTCCAACGCGTACTATAAGAAATATTAATATGTAAGATGTAAATTCAGTGGTCAAATATTTTTAAACGACTTACCAGTAAAAGTAAATGGGCTTTGGTATTTTTTTCTTTGTTGCTTTCTCCAGTATTAAAATACAATCGCTGACTATTTGTTCATTTGAAAGTTTTTCCATCTCTACAGCACCATAACTTCCAATCCACCCAATCAAGGTATTGGGGGATCCAGGATTTGCTACGTCAAAACCTGATAAGTATCGGGTCCAGTGCGAATTTTTCTCAAGTTTATCTCTCCATACTAGTTGAATTCCTTCAACATCGTTCCACCATGCGCTGTCGAATTGCAGAAAAATTTTGTCGATCGTTCCGAACCCTACATTACGTATAGATCGTCTATATGATTTGGGAAGCGTCGGTTGGAAGAGTTTGTTAATCGACGGTTTGAGAATTCCTAGTGAAAAGGTTACTATAAGATGCTGACAGGTGTATTCAGTTCCATCACTGCATGTGACGATAATTCGTGATTTTAATCGTTTCCATCGTATTTCTGTTACTTCTTTGTTATAAATAATTTTATCTTCTCCAATATCATCGATCAGGCAGTTAACAAGAGCTTGAAATCCGTGTTTCATGTTTATGTGGGCTTGACAACTTTCTCCATTGAAAGAATAACTTCCCCAAAGTTTGGCTGAAACATCAGTCATGTTTAGGCAGGAGTTATCTATGAGTTGAAAACGTATGTGCCAATCCAAAAGTTGCTCAGCTATTATGAGCTGTTCGGTGTCAAAAATTTCTATTGCTCTGATTTTAAATTGCTCTTGAAGAAATGCTTCTACGGAAGAGGGAAACTGCGTTGATCCTTTTTGTGCGAAATTTTCACAGTCCGTTAATATTTGTCCGATAAGAAAATCAACCCTTTTTACTAGTGAGTCATCGATTTGATATCCGTCCTCTCTTAAAAACATTCCTAATCCTTCCTCTGATAGTTCTTCTCGTAATAAACCGTTTTTAGAAGCAATTTCGTAAAGTTCGTTACTTTTCCCATGTAACCATTGCGCTCCTGCATCTATTAAAGGTCCTTGTTCGTTAGACCCTCCAAAAGCTTGCATGGGAACCGTGCTTATCCTACCGCCGGCTTTTGCTTGAGCTTCTAATATCACAAAACTTTTGTCTGTATCTTGCAGTGCCTTTCCACAGCCTAATCCTGCCATTCCAGCACCCAAAATCAATACGTCAACATATGCTTTCGGACCATTGTCACATGAATTGGTAGATTGCCTAAAAAGATTACGTTTTCTTTATTTATCGGATATTCTGCTTTAATAAAACTGACTAAAACAGTTAATTTCATCAAATTATTCTAAAGCTTGTTGTTATGTTTTTAATCGGAAAATTGCGTACGGAGTTATTGTAAAGCCAAACACGTTGTAAAACTTAAGGAAGCAGGAAAGGTTTATCCAACAGCCAAGATCGATTTCTATTATAGGCTTAAACTAAAACAAATCTCGTAACATGTGGGAAATCAATTGTAATCTTTCGATCTTATTTTGGTTTATTTGTTTGGAAAATCGTCTTTTATAGGTGTGCTTTCCTATAAATGAAAGAAAGAAAAAAATCTTAAGAACAAATACATCATGCACTACAACCAACGAGAATATAATCAAAATGAACTGTTAGAGTAATAGAGTGTTTGATAAGAAACAAAAATGCATGCTATCATTTTAAGAGCTGTACTTTGAATCTTATCTTATCGAATTTTGATGAGCCTATTTATTCATTAGTTGACAATAATTCAATTCAAGATTTAAAATGAAAAAATGATAGCTATTTTTTTGTTTCCGCCGAAAGCCGTGACAATATCCTGTTATTTAGCAAACAATTTAAAAATAGAATGAATTGTGTGAAAACAAAAAAAAAACAGTTGAAACAAAAAAGAAACTTTTTTCACATACCTTTCGTAAATGGTAACCAATCGATCTGCCTCACGCCATCCGCTTTCAATGGCACCGTGAACCGTTGAATAATAGTGATTGTGAGTAGCTTCACCGGCAAATTGAACTACTGGGACGCCAAAGGCATTTGTAAGAGGTAATGCCAAATGTTCGGCGGAGGTTTTCAGCAAATCTGTAGTGATCGAACGGAACGTGTATGATCCTCGAAAATTAGGGTTCGAATGCCATTGACTACGTATGAAGGACACTGGCTCTGGGACGGTCATGTCTTTTAAAAACTTTTTAAGTAAAAACATACACACTTTGCGAACCTCATCCTCAGTCGTTTTTTCCATTTGACGAGCATTTTTACCTGAAATCCAACCACACAAAACGTTAGGCTGGTAATCGACGAGGTAAAAACCAAATATATCCTCCATCCAACTATTTTTCGAAGCTCTGATATCTTCGAGATCATTTTTATTCCAGATTAAACTCAAACCTTGCCATCCTTTTGGCCAAAATGGTTTTTCGAATTCTAGAAATATCTTGTCTACTGTTCCTATGCTAAGTCCTTGTATGGCATTCTTTTTAATGGCAGGCAGGTTTGGAGTAAAAAGCGTTTCATACCGCTCTTTTAATACACCTAGCGACACGGTGCATATGACATGATCTGCATCGTATACGGTATTATCAGAACACCGAACTGAAACGGTATTATCTGGGCCTGCATTCCAGCAAATGTTGGAAACTACTTTATTAAAATGCATATATTCCTCTACGTTGATTGCATTATCAGATGTTGAAGACGGATATCGTTTCTGGAAGATATTTTTGTTATCAAAAATAGTCAGATTTAGATATTAGAACAAGTACCATTAAAATTTCAAAGATCGTTGTGTAACCTTTATCCCTCCAATTTAAGAGGCTTTCACCGTCGCACTCCCAGTAGTGCAGGTACCCCGGTCCAGAGGTGTCAAACCAGCTGTCGGAAGCTTCGATTGAGTTTTCAAATTTGTGGAAAAATTCTAAAAACTTAAAGGCAGTATCATGCTCGATGTCGGAATACTCGAGCGTTTCAAGGGAAAACCTAAACTTTTCCATTATAAAGGAACCCAGCGAACCACGGTATTGACTAAGCTCATTCTTATGAGAATCTAATATTGACCACATCAAGCCCATTAGTTTCTCACTCTGCTCTAGTGGAACTTGTTCACCGTCGGATTTCGTCAATCGAAAGTTATCATACCGCCCTGAGTTGCAATCAAATACATTGTGTTTTGAAGCCAACTTATAGACAACATTATCCACTTCTCCGTGACACCTGTAATGCGATAATACGTGTTAAAAATTGTCTGCTCTATTTCAAGAATAGTATTAAACACGTATTTATACCATTGGGCTCCTAAATCAACGACATTTGCGGCAAAAGGAATGGTATGAACTCTGCCACCTATGCGGTTTTCTGCTTCCAGTATTGTAAGATTTTTGTATCCCTTCTCAATTAACCTTGTAGCCGCTGCTACTCCTGCAGCACCTGCACCGATTATTATTATTCTCGGGTACATTTTTACTAAACTACGATTGCACGTTCTATAGCACTACCCGCGATACTATCTACTTAAGCTTCACTTTACTAAAAGTGGTTCATAGCAACAGGAGCTAAAATTTTTTTATTATGATAAGAAGATATGATTTTTTTTTCGCTAAAATTGTACAAGTGTGTCCTGCACAATATCTTGACAACTGACTACTGGATTTAGCTTTGCGGCACACAAGGTGGCAGAATATATGATAACAACTATGTACATGTGTGTGAACATTAATACAACGTTGCAGCAAAACTGATATTTTGACAGTATTGTAAGGCGATGAAATTTGCCAGCAAAATTATATATTTGCTTTGATAGTCATTTTTATGTAAATTATCAGCAGACAAGAGGATCTGGTAGTCTTTAACATTTGTTTCGAGAATTTTTTGCTGGTACCTATTTGCTGCGTTATAAGGTTCCTATGGAATAATCTGAAAATTTGGAGTTATGGTATACCGCTCGTAAACAATTGAAGCCGGGTTATGTGTTTCCCACCCACAGCCACGAGGTATGATCTGCGCATAACATGAACATCACATATATAAAGATGGGCTTGATTGGTCGTAAAACAAATCCATTTGTATACAAGTTCAGTGATGCCAACTTTTGGATATGGATGTTAATAATCAAAAAGTAAAAATGGAGTTCATATATAATCAGTATAATAGTATTAATTACTTGAAAACTCGAAAATTATGGCCTAAAAATGAAATGGCAATTAATTGTTACGCTGAAAAGAGTATGTTGAAAGCTGAAAATCTATTTTCTAGACAATCTCAGAAATTGATGAAATTTTTTGTGAAGATAGATTTATGTGACCTACAAGTGTTTTATACATCGCGAAATACGCACAATGTTCTCATATGTATGCTTAGTCTTAGACAAAGTATTTTTTTGGTTGGTTGACTATTTAATATGGTGACAAATTCAGGGCTAGTAGTTAGCATACATCTAAAAACAAATTCATGAGCCTCTTTCTTATAATTTAACTAATTGAATATTAGTGAAATTATAGCCTCAAAGGAAACAGGTTCAATGAATGGCATGTATGTGCATCTGATTTAATTGTTCCAGATAGAATCGGTAACAGTTTCAACATTCAACTGACATGGTAAACAATTAATTAGTGCGGGACAATTTCCGGGACACTTGGTCATCTAGGACAAGCCATCCAAAATCACAAAATCCGTAGTTGCTATTGCGTTCGGAGGAAATTCGTGGCTTTCCTACCCATTCCATCGAAGATTTCATTCTCAGTTATTGTTACGTGGCTTAGAACTCATAGATATTTAATAACTTTGTATATCTAAGCATGTTTATGCATAACTTGAATTGATGCGTTTTTCGGAAAAGGATCTTCTATCGCTCTAAGTTAGCTTATTATTCCTTTAACGATGACGCGTTTTCCGTTTTCGTTTTAAATTAACCGTTATTAAAATTTTGTTACTATTTGGCTATTTGATTAAAACAATATTTAAAAATTATCTATTTCTCAAGAGAATAAATCCAACATTATAAAAAGCTTAATTGTATTACTGACGAGTAACTATTTTCGTTAATATGAGACAAACATCGATGATTTTCGCGTCCGCAGACCCCAGTTGATGAGTTGAATAATGTGTGTAGACGTTTCTTACGAGAAATTCTGAGAATGGAAAGAAAATTATGAGTAAAACAATGCCTCAGTCTCATTAAAGAAAGTGGAGAAAACTGTGTTGCTTTTTTTTGAGGGCCAGAAGGGCATTTTGTTCAAAACCCCGCTGCGAACAATCTTGAGGATAGTCTTTTGTAGCTGGTCCCTACATCTGGACACAGTTTACGAATTGTTCATATCATATTGAAGTAGTTGAACTGGATAGTTGTAAGGCTGTGTCCCAATTAGAGTAGTAACTAAAAGCATTAACCTTCTCGGAATTGAATTTCCTTACTGAGTAGGGAGTTAATAGCTAGCTTCCGAAGAATCTGTGCCTGAAAAACGCAAGAGCTCTGTCGTTACTATGGGTGATAGTTTGAACCCCCTTAGTATGCGAAGATGGCCACCTTGGTTCCCTTCAAATATTTTTTAACACCTTTGCAACCTTAGTGTACCGAGTTGTGCTTTCTTCTTCACATGAATATGCAATGGCAGCAAGCATAGCATAGCTTTCATAGCTGCAGTTGTTGTTGTGACCATGGCGTTGGTCACTAACAGACATGCCAGGCGTTGAACTTTGTTTAGTTTGGTCTGTGCTGTCACCTCGCTCAACTTTGACCACCTTATAATAGGTCAGCCTAGGGCCTAGGTCGTACAATAGTAGTGTATGATCAAAGGGTCAATTGAAGTTGCAGTCCCCAGGTTTAGCGAATGTTACCTGCTATGTCTGCGGTTTCCCGTCCTTAGCAGAGTCGTTAGTCTCAAAGACTGGCGAACGGTGGCCAGTAGCGTGTACGCTTTGTTGTTTAGGCTGCTTCCCAGAGCAGGGGACTTCAGTGACTGCAGGCAACAGGAGACCGTAGCACGACCAGCACTTTTCAGTGGATTCTGTGGTGTGCGATTTGTGGTTGGTGGTTGATACAAAGCTCCCTCCAGGGAAACCGTGCGAACTAGAGAGCCTCTCTAGTGCGAACCTTCCACCGTCGCGGACGTGTCAGGAGCAGGTGGTTGCGGAACTCCCTCGCGAGGTTGATTCACATATATCTTCGCTGTTCATGATGTAGAATCTCCTAATCGGTAGTTTGCTGCGGTATACAGCTAGAGTATCCAGATTCACGAGTTGGCAGCAGCTTACGTAAAAGGGCAGTCGCAACAGATCTCTCCATGGAAGGCGTCGGAGGGCAAAGCGTACAAATCTCCGCTGTATAACTTCGATTCTGTCAACTCCATTGTGATAGTAAGGATTCCAAACTTGACAGAAATGTTCAAGGATTGAACGCACCAATGAGCAGTAGAAGGACTTTAGACAGTATGTATTGCTGAAACCCTTAGCGATTCGGAACATGAAGCCGTGATTAGAGGCCTTATTGACAACGTAAGATATATGTTAGTGGAATGATAATTTACTAACCAGCAACACGCCAAAATCTTCGATACCTACAGTTTGTTCTTCCAATAACAGTTTCAAAAAGAAGCTTGTATTCGAATGTGATTCGCATGCGAGCATTGCCGTACATTTAGTTCAGCAGGAATCACTCACCCGTATTCTGTATTGCGAACGTATTGGTATTTCGAACGAAAGTGGATGGTATTCTTCATTCCGCCAGAAAAATCAAATAGGCAAAACAACTCGTTCGAAACAAGTCGCATGAAATGAAGACTCGTTCGAAATACAGAATAAGGGTGTCGCCAAAAGAAACGTTAACCATAAGAATTCCAATTTTTTCAATAAAATATCAAAATTCAACTTTCAGGCGCACCATCAGTTTATAGACTTTAAGGCAGATTCAGTCACATCAAAATGAAACAAACCGCGTGACAGCAGGCTCTACGTTTTTACGTTCCTCTGAAAAAAGTACCCGAGAATCCTTATTCTGACGGCAAAATGTTATAACTGATCAAAGCTATCAAATCAATGGAATTTTTCTAACATGTATGTGAGATCTTTTCTAAAAACCCGAATTAATCCACCTAGCGGTGTGACCTAGCCTTTCTACTTCCACAACAATTATTTTTCAATTGCTCAGGAACATCTATAATTGATGATGATGATAGTTTTATTAAGGACCTGAACATCTATAAATTCGGCTCGCAGGACCTTCTTTCCATTTACGGCTATACCTTTATACTATATATTTATATTATATAAGTAGAAAGGCAAAACATTGAAATATTACTTTGTTCAAGTTCAATTTCAACTTGTGAAAGTTTATCAATGAAAAATGGTTTTTTACGGCTAAGAAATGAAGGAGTGAGTGTTAATCTTGCCCCACCGACGTCATGGACGTAGAAAATTCACAAAAAATACTCGATCAATAGCATTTTATTTGTATTTTTTCACGATCAACAGCTTCATAATAGTTTCCTTTGCATTAAATTATGTTTTAAATCGAATTACAAATAGCCTTTATAATATTTTTTTTCTTATTAATGTACACTTTGCTATTGTTTTGCTTTTATTTATCGATTTATAAATTAATATTTTATTTTTCTTAGTTTCCAGTCCTTTGCTGAAAAAAGTATATTATGCCCTCCACGAACTGCAAGCCAAAAAACCTCGATTTGATTGACTGATTGTTGCAATTAGCATGCGCTAAACAAAATCAACTAAATACTAAACATATGATCTAGCAATCAGCTTTACAGTTAGTGGAAAACTTAAACATGGAAAAGTCTTTGTCTATTCCAGTCAGTGGATATATATTGTTTTGAACTTTACCATCAACGGGTGTAGCATTTGATGCCATTTTATACTCTTCATTACTCGCCTAGAATAGACTGTGTTTTCCCTAATTAAAGCATTAGTCTACAAATCAAACAATGATCGAATTCTGAACAAATATGTAGTAAGTAGGAATACAATTTCCCTGTGTAGGCTTGAAATCAATTTGCAGGCATGGTTCACCCGGCACGGTTGACTCGACTCGGAGGAGCTTGATTTTGTTTAAATTTTAATTAAAAGAAAATTGTATTTACAATAGTCTGAATCACAACGATGTCACAAAATAAGAATAGTTTACGGTGGCTACATTTTCACTAATCATTACTTGATGGTTGTTAAAAGTATGGAGCAAATTAAAATCGGTAAAAATCTTATTGTTTCCACCACTTAACGAGGTTGTTCAATTTTGAGTGACCTGTATAATGGTTTATTACAGTAAAAACACTTTAAAACTAATTAATGTACAACTAAACTCAACACGTGGAGATATAATTTTGCCGTTCATCTTATTTTTTGGGCCTATTTCTGTTTGTTGTATTATTTAACTAATATAACTTTATGTCCTGCTAATCACGTTCGCTTTTGCTTTGAATTATAGTTGAGTTTTCTGCATACGCCTAAAACTTTCTACTACAATCATGTAATTTTTTTTTGTTTTTCTGCTTTCCTGCTGTGTGTTTTGCTTCGTTTACAATTTATTTTCTAAATCACTAGTGTAGTAGTTGTTGTATCTGGTTTGGTGAGGGCATTAAGAATTTAGTATTTCTTAGTGAGGCTCTCTACACGCCACAGCAGCTACTAGGGCCGCTCCACGGCCCGAACCGTCTTCTGACAGCATGAGATCGAAGCTGATGTCCGGTTTCACAAATTGTCTGATCTTTTGGGTCATCAGATCGTGGAATTTTGGATGGAAGCGATATACCGAACCGTCAACACCGACCTGTGTTGTAAAAGTAGATTAGAGAAGCATTTTTCCAGCAAATGACAAATAACTTACAGTTACACTCTTTTCGTCCATCTTGTTGATGAGCGCAGCAATTCCGGCGGACACCAGATGGGCCGCTCTGCTCGATACACACTCGCAGATGTAGCGCACGTTCGCACAGTCCTCGTCGGTGGCATGCTCTAGGCCCAACTCATCTAGCACATCACGGCAGTAATTGTAGGTACCTGGCTTGTCCGATTCGATTTCAGACACATACTTGGTGAAGAACTGGCCACGTTTGAACAGGATGTCGGAACCGACCCCACCGAACAGCAATCCGGCCTTGGTGAATTTTACGATGGCCAGGCGAGCCAGCTCGCCCATATACATACCGGAGATCATTTTTTCCTGGCTGTAAATAAAGATCCAGGATTTTGTAATGGGGCCAAAATGTTTTTCACTAACATTCGAAAATAATGCTGTCTAAACCAGTCTTAAAAAGTAATTTACAAATACATGAATATATGCTTGAGTTTTATGGCATTCGACAGTAAGAATTAATTTTTTATAACGATAATCTTTCCAATAGATGGAAGGAGCGGAAGAAGAAAGTCATGAAATAAAAGTGTTTATAGTGTCTCAGGGGAGACGACGCATGAAGAAGAAAGAGCGAAAAATTATGTAAGGGAGGGTCAATCAGCAACGCTTATTAAGTTTGTATAACGTTTCTCTTTAACCAAGCTGGGGAATCCACGAATTGAACCAAGTTACAATGGGAGCCAATTGTAATCGGATTCGAATGTTTCTCATCAGATTTTTTATAATTTTGTCTCATTTATCAATGAAAATTAAATAAATAATTAAAATAACGTTTTTTGCGGTTGAAAATAAACAATATTCTAAGTAGAAGGTGGTTGGAAACCATGATACAGGACTGCATTGCAATATTTGGTCAGTTTTATGAAAATTTGAGTCATGCATTGTTTGAACATCTATTTCGTTAGATTAGATACTTACATCTGCTTGCCGGGATTTATACTGAAGTGATCAATCTCTCGATCGTACTCTGTCCGCACGAAGTCCAGTGCACCATTATCACCGAATGCACCCCATTCGGTGTTGATAAGTACGTACTGTTTGGAAGGATCCTTGTAGCCGTCGAACAGTTCACAGTTCTCTACCTTTTCGACGTAACATGCGTTGCTTCCGGTACCTTAAAGTTCGTTGTAAGGGGAAGAAAAGGTTCACTTAATTAACGGTTGCACAACGTATTAAAAACTTTTGGGTAAGGGTTAGAAAAGGTCGGGAATATATATATATTTACAGTAAAAGGATGCAAATGGAAAAAATATTTTTAAAAGGTTTAGGGTCAAAGTAAGGGGATTGATAGAAAATTTGGAAACCAGCACCAATTCTCGTTGTACCAATGGTAGAGATTGCTCTCAAATTTGAATTCATCTATTACCGGTTATATGTAGGACTTTTGGTCAAATTGTTAGCACACGTAGAAGGTATTAACATCACACATGTAAACTCAATTTTAAATGCAGTTACGGAAAATCGACACTGACGTTACTGCATTTCCGTTTTTTTTATATAAGGACGTATCCTACATACCGACGATCAGTCCAATTCTACAGTTGTGATTCTTCCAGGCACAGGACATCAGTGTGCCGGTGGTATCGTTGAGAATGGCACATATTTCGATTTGAACATCCTGAAGAGTTTTGTTTTGTTTTTTTAAAGGTTGCATTCATCATCGAAAAGTTATGCGAAGCCAAGCGGTGATTTTCGATAGAAGAACATTCGGTTCGTACATATATGTGTATAAAAGGATTTGATCAAAGGAAAGAAAAGAAAACGAAAAAGAATAGTAAATTAAACATGCCTCTGGGACGATGCTGATGCTGTAGGTTCCTGCGCTAATAGTTATTTTTTTCGTTTCATCTCCTATTAATTTTAATATTATTTATTAGTACTATCATTCCGAGTTCACGTGTAAGATTATTTGGTTGTTAAATACCTTAAATGTTATTTTTGTAATCTTTAACATGCATTATAGTATAAGATGAATATATAAAGTAATCAATGGATTTAAATCCATGAAAAAAATTACAAAAGGCGATAATTTTGCTGTTTTTAATATCGAATAACATAAGTGTAGCTAGTAAGTAGTTGTGATATTTCTAGAGATTTTTCTTGCTTGGATAAAAGAAAAACTTTGTAATGAGTAATAATTCTGGATTAACCAGCGAGTGAATGAGTTAGTGATTCTTCGTTTCACTATTTGAGTTAATCTTCTGCTTAATTTCAAATCTAGCTGAAAGGCTCCGTATTAACATATAAACAAGCTTGACCGTGTTTGAATTTGGTATTATCATCAATAAGTACCTTCGTTCATACGATATTTCAGCCAGCAATTGGAATGACAAAATTTGTTCGTTTTTTGCTTCAGATATTGAAAAAGTCCACTTTCAAATAATTATCTGAGATATCCTAAATTGATTACAACACACAGAGATATTTGCAAAATATTGTAAATTGTGAATTTTAAAAGTTGAAGAGGTTTTGTGAGTAAGGATCTAAGCGAAATCCTACTCACACTTTCCCTGCTCCAATCATAAAAAAGCATAGAGATAAATAAAAGATCCTTTAACCCAAATTGACGGTTTTTAATTTTTATTCGACTGTACATATCATACACTGGTAAATTTGTCTATCAGAAATTCCCATTAGGGGCAACTCGTGGTTTGGTACTAGTGGGTTGTTTGATTCGATTATCACTGTTGGAAGCGAACGAACTTTTTGGATCCCCCAGCTAATCGCAGGGGATCGCGAAAGCACCACTTTTTTCGCTAGAGAACGTGATGAGCAGAGCAAGCTCTATATGTAGCTAATCACCATGGAAGACGCACCAGAGAGGACAAAGGCCTTACGGCAAGTGAGTTGATAATTTGGTGTTCCCGTCGGTTGAAAGTTTCCAACAAACGAGACCGATTCATCTCCGTAGTTAATGACTGAACGAGCTGTTTTTGAACGTTGAAAAATCCAAAGATAGCACAAATCCTTTTGGGCCCAATAAAAAGTTCTAACAAATGTACGGTAAATTTGTTGCGGTGCAATCTACAAGCTATGCTTTTTTGTTTTGATAGACCCAATATTATCATCAATGACAGTTTAACGAGCACCAATCAACTGAACGATGCCATACATGGCAATTGATCAAATTTTCAATTTAACAATTTGGGTTGACAGGAAAATCAATGCAATTATATGTGCAGTATGATAGCAAAAAATGTCTCATGCCTGTGGAGCGTGCGAAGAAGTATGTTTTCTAACAGACTATGTGGTACAGTTCAAGCGCTCAAGAAACTCGAAACTGTTTTACTATGATGATTTCTTTGATGGATGGTGATAATTTTTAAATTTCGTACTAGTGGTGGCTGGAAAGTGGAAAGTATAATAAAAATAATATATAACAACAGTTTGTGATTGACTTTGTGGAAAATAATTAATTTGAAAAATGAAACTAAAATAGGTAAGATAAGGAAGGTGCAATTTAGAATTTGAAATATACGCGCACAACTAGTTGATTTTACTACCACTGGTGTGACAGTGATAGGGTGTCAATTTATCACCACCATAAAGTCAAATAGAGCGCCGTACTTTTAAGTCATTGTAGAGAAGTCTTACCAATTATCACTCCAATTCTACAATTATGATTACTGTGTGCACACGACATAAGTGTTCCGGTGGAGTCGTTTAAGATTGCCATCACAGTTATTGAAACGTCCTGAGTGGATCCAAACCACATGGGGGTAGATGATATGGGTTAATGTTATCGTATGTTTATAGCAGACGCAAAATCGTTCATTTTCAGCGAGTACAATTGCACACACGCGCCGTGGGGATGATTTGTGGTGTATTTATGAGTTTTATTGTAGCATTTAAATTGCCGCCAATTAGATGATAGCATGAAGAAGAAAAAAGAGAAATTTTTGCTTATGATTGTACTGATTCTAGAACAAATCCCCCCGTCAACTTAAAGTTCCTAGTCTGCCTCATTGTATATGTATAGATATGTTTCTATTACTATTCTAAATAACCAATCGCGGATTGATTATCAGACGTAAACTTACCCCTCGTCTGGCAAGGGCATCTTTCAATAGCTGAACCACGTCCTCGTTTACAACCCCAGAGCAATTGAATCCCTTCGTCCATCGTGCCAAAATACCTTTGGTCAAACCAAGCTGTGTTAGCGGGAATGAAAATGTGAAGCCCAGAGGTAGTCGTTCATCGAACACTGAATGTTCCTGAAAAATAAATGCGTTTTCATGTCACAATGCATAACAGAAGTATCAATGGTCCTTACCTTCATAAAATTAGCTAAACATTCTGCAATATGGTCAAACAGTTGCTCTCCACTACCAAGCATAATACTCTGTGGAATGGCATAGATTTTCGACAGCATTTCGAAGTCATTTTCATCCTTGAGGTGAATCAGCAACACTCGAAAATTTGTACCGCCAAGATCAAGAGCCAGAAATTTGCCCTTTTCTGTTGGAACAAGAAAAAAGTCGTACTGTTGTAACGTGTAAAACCATTGATCCGTATTATTACCTTTCCCATTTGGCAGATCCTGCACGTAGGTAATGAAACATTTGACATCCGCTGCGGGGTGTGTTTCTTTTCGCAGGCCACGGTTGATCTCCACGATCACCCGTCGCATCAGCTCCTCTACCTGCCTGTCTGTCAATATCAGTTCCTGGCATTGTTCGCGTATCTGCAAAAGTACCAAAAAAGCGTAGATTCAATTAGACTGGTAGGCATTGACGTTGATTTGCTACAATTATCGCTAAAATGTTTGTTTGTAAACATATTCTCAGGACCACACGGCTATTGCAGTAATCTACGTAGAGTTGAAATCAGCTTCTAATATCACTTTAACCCCAAGACCTGAGTTTTTGTCGAAAATGCCAGCACAACAAATAAATATAAAAAGTGATGTTTAAGCTTGTGTTTGAAAAATGTATTGTATTTTTAGATCGAGACTTCGTATGATCTTTAAACTGGTTTGTTAGCTCGTGTCCCCCGTTTGCTGTTTCAAACGTTAACCTATTTTGCCGTCCGTTTGAGTTCTTCGTTTTATCATTAGTCTAACACACCTGCTTCGAAATTATGATCATTTTCTTCAAATATCAACTAGGTTCAAGCCTTTAAATATGTTTCTCTCAAAAAATTCACTTCAATCTTCGATCGAAAGCTGTACTCTCTCAATGTACACACCAAGCGCTAAATTACTCAAACTGCTAACCCCTACTGAACTTCTTGATTTGATCACTAATGTTTACAAACACACACTCTCAGTGATTTGGTTTCATACTGCCAAAGATCAATAGCAATATTGATAGTAGACGGTTTTCCCAAATAATTTACAAGCCCGTGCGATTTTTTGCTCTATGTGTATAAGTTCAAAGTCCATTGCTTTTTACTTTTGAAAGCATTTTATATGAGTGCGCACCAATGATATGGCCCCTATGGGAACCGAGTACAAGTAGAACACCAATCTTGCGCTTTGTTGACTAAAGAACCAGTACCTCTGCGGCTTTGCTGTTTCGTGGAATCGAAGGCGTGACTCAGAACTTCTGCAGAAAGTCTCAACTTGGTGTGTTGTTTATTAACTCTATTAAATGTGTACACTATTATTTCTTTAGGTTTCAATGTCTTTTTAGTTTTACGTTGTAGCTTAATATATTGTAAAATATAAAATACGTTGCGTAAAAGATTTAACTTCCGACCTTGTCTTAGGTTTCGTATTACTGAAACATTAATGAAATCAGCCTTAGAAAAGGTGTTGAAAAGATAATGTGCAAGTATTTCGCCATTTCAGCAATTTGTGTTCACCAATGACTTGCCTTGATGATGGGATGACTTGCAGCAATCTGGTAATCATTCTCATTTGTTGCTTGGGTCAGCTTGCGCGTAGTTGTTAATCCATTACTGTTTGTTTATTTTGTTATTTAGATATTATCTTTCGCGTGCACAGAGTGAAGCAAGCAACTTACTTTCTATAATTTTAAATAATATTTGAGGTTAATAAAGTTGAATTAATAAAATGGAACATTTTCGTTACTTCTTCGTTGACTCAGGAATTATGCAAAAGATACTCGGAAAAGGCTATGTAAGCGAAAGTACCGAGTCTACTTTAACAAGGAAGTTATCGTAGATGCTAATCTAATCTTCTAATCTTATCACACCTTTCTTCGTACTCATATATGCATTACCATTACCAACAATGAAGTGCCTTGTCAGCTCAAAGTGATTATAAAAGTGATATTTGTTCGAGGTGGCCTCCCAGTTTGACTCGAAGTATGACGCTGGTCTAACAAGCCCGGCGTTGCATGCTGTAATCACGACTGGAAGAGGCTGTTAGTGTTAGAATCAATAGGATCATAGCACTAGCCCAACAATCGTCCTGTACTCTAACAGCTGGCTGCGAAGACCTAGACTTTGCTTTTTATTAGCTCCGAGGTGCGTAATGAGGCTTCTTGTCCAAGTGCAAATTATATCTACTTTCCGCACTTCCTAGCTTTAGGATCGAGATGGGCATTGAAGAATAACAAAACATGAAAGAAAAAGGTGAAAACACTGATACTCAAATTCGGAAAATAAGCAGGTCGCTGCAAAAGAACGAAGTGCGGAATATCGAAAGACACTTCGAGGATACCACAATACATCAAAGTACTGGTCGCAGTGATAATTTGGGAGTGATTTTAGGACCTTCCAGTTAGCTTCGAATTATAATGCTGGTGTAACAAACCTGTCGTTGTACGTTCGAATCTCGGCTGGGCGGTGTTGCCAGAGTCAGCAGGTTTGTTGCACTAGCCTCGTAATTGTCCTGTATCGGTAATTAGCAGCGAAGTCTATCGATGAAGAAGGGTTAAATCTTAAAGACGTTGAAGCCCAAGACTGCTCTTAAAATGTGTATTTATATTAAATAATTATTGCAATGTTATTGATCTAACTATGTCCAAAGACAGCTTAAGAAGACTTTTTAATGAAAGAAATTTGTGAACTATTTGTAAATTTATTAATTTGTCGTCACCGTCTCGCAGTCAGGTCCCTCTGTTTGTTATATCTGTTGAGTTATTGAAGAGAATTGTTTTTGTTTACGTCGTACTATCGTCCGGCATCTTTACGACAGGTCCAGCCCACCGGAGCCTACCGACTTTCTTCAGATGTGCTTTAGGAATTTCTCCATATATTGCCTGTACCTTAAGATCATACGCCTCAGCCACTTTCGTCATTCAGTTTGTGCTCCACCAAAATCGTTCGCAGCACCTAAGGCTCGGACAAGGCAAGTAAGCGTATATCTTTTGTAAACACCGTCACAGCTTCAAATCCATATGCAACTACCGGTCTAAATAGAGGTTTTATACATTATCACCTTCGTACGCCAGCGTATGTCTCATGAAACGTCTGGCGAAGAATACAGTGGGCCCGAGTTTGAATGTACCGCAATGAATCTTTTTACTCGGTTTGTTATCTGCGATCACTAGCAATCCCAAATACACGAATTCATCTGTCTCTTACTAATTCGTCGTTCTCGACGATTACCGCCCGTGGGAGGCAGGTGGTAGTCTCCTTCGAACCTTTACCTTTCATGTACTTGGTCTTCGACGGTCTAGTTCGATTGCTTTACAATACTCGTTTTCTATTAGCGCCAATATTGTCTAAATCAGTGGTGCTCACGGGTCACATCAGATGTCTCCATGAAAGCCGCCGACCACAATGGCTTCTAACCAGAGGTTGGAAAACTCGCAAAATGAATAGATACGCCGAGCATCGGCAAACGGTTTTTATCATGATAAAACAGCTACGCGAGTGGTTCAATTCGCCTATGACAATGAGCAACATACACTCACGCTTCGTAGCATCGCTGAATATACGAATATCGTGAGCAACGCAAAAGTGCGAATTGACGTTTTCTGCTGCTTGTAAAGCCACTAACACTACTTTAAACTATTCCCTTTTCGTGGTAATATTATTTTGAATACTTTCCGGCGTCCCCGGGCATTCTATATCCGATAAATCGAATACACTCAATGTTCAATATTCAATTTTTGAACAAATTCTGATGTTCACATTGAGGTTCTGTTCGTGATAAAATTCAAAGCTGATGCGTGCATTATCGGCGAGGCAGGCGAATAGTGTATGTTCATGAGGGATGTTCATCGATTCAAATGATCACTTTTTCGCGAATTCTCCAACCACTGCTTCTAACAATCGAACCGTTCCGCAACAGAGTGGTCGTTATAGTCGGCGACATCCTGATGTATCGGCGGGAATCTCTCCAAGCAGTGCTTGTAGCTCGTGATTCATACACCTCCACCACTCTCCGCTTTCAGTTTGTGCTCCGCCAAATATCGTCCACATTACCTTCCATCTCCTTACTAGTGTTGTTGCCCGCGGTACGTGAACTCATCTACCACTTTTAGTTCGTCGCCGTCATCGGTTATCGTCCGTGGAAGGCGCATGTTTGTTTGCTTTGAGCCTTTTCCTTTCATGTATTTGATCATCAGCACGTTTATTTTAGTCCAATCCTCCTAAATTCCGCTTTTAGTCTGGCATAGACAACCCCTGGGCATCTACCATGCTTCCTGAAACCGCCACATTCTGTGGTAGCGCTACATGCGTTTTGCTTTTAATAAGCAGCATTCACACAACAGTGGAAGTGACGCGACTGACGTGACCAAGCCAGCGAAACTTAATCGCGTATGCACCAATTATATGATATGGAAGTGAAGATTTTTTAAGAACAGTTCATTGATAATTATAATTTACATTTAACCAAGAGAAAATAACATTTTTCTGATGAGATAGATGATAACCTAACGAAAATTACTGCTGGTGCTGCAGAAATACCGTGTGATTCGTTCTTTTGCATGCACACTTCCATAGTGATCCAGTGATCCAGCCAATGTTGGCTTCACTTATTTTGTTCGCAAACGTCATAATTGACACCGGGGTGGGCATAGATAGCCTCCGCCATCGCAAAGCGCCGTGCGAACCTGCTGTTCCAGTGAACAGCGAAATGCACCTCAAGAGGTGCTTACAAAAACGACTTCTATCTATGATTCGTAGCCACAATGATTCGGTTATCTCCAGTCAAATTTAGCGTCTTGCTATTACGTGAAATCAACGGTAAAGTGGATGTAACATTCGTTCCAAGAGACAAGAACCCTCCTTCCCTATTCCTATCCTATTGCCGCAAGTCCGCCAGATGAAGAAATTTGGGCATTGATAAGGGCACAGCTTAGGAAACATGTCTCTCCAACAGAAACCATTCAACAATTTGAAAAAGAGTGGTAAAAATGTCCATAATTTCCGGATAGTCTATCATTTATCGGGATTCACCACAGCATTTAAACCGGAAACAGTTCAGCTCCACAACATGCACATTCAGTTATTGAAATAATACTTCAAAGCTCTCGAGAATACGCCGATTATCTGATACCATTCGAATCAAACTGTTCGATGACTTTGAAAACATCCGTGTTCTTAATTTCAATAGTACTCCATACATCCCAGTCCAAAGGATTCAATATGGGACTATTTTTCGATAAAAATATGTTCACATGCCCATAAGCGTATCATGCGCTGCCAGCTTTTGTGGCTCGAGCAGCATGTTCCTCACACTCGTGTGGAAGATTTTTGCAATACGCTTCATGCACTGTCACTTATTGATAAATTTTTCGTATTCTCACAAAAAAAATTCTCGTCAGAAAATACATTACGAGGTACAAAAGCTAATTGTAGCTATCACTTTTATAGTATCAAGGGTATCAAGGATCATCTGTTTCACTTGATAGTGAAAGCTTTTCAATAATATAATCACAGCAATTTTTGCCCCTAAATCGAGTTCATGGCGTATAATTGCATCTCCAATGCAAGTTATCTATATAAGCATATAAGCTATAAGCAATCGAACAGCTTCAACACTTGAGCTTTAGCGTTAGACGTTTCAAGTAAATAGGTTAATAACTTATTGAAATCGGTTAAAAATAAAATAAATAAAAAATTGTTTGAAATGCAAATAACGATGGAAATGTTATCACTAAAATATGTATGCCAATGTGTACAAGACGACTCGTGCAGCTGCAATCAAGATTATTGGTTTGGTTATCTTTTGTTTAGATTTCCTGTAGGTTATGTTTTGCAAAACGTTAGGCATTGGTCACACAGCCGACAGAAGTGATAACAGACCGGCGCGCCGCGGTGCTGTTTTGACTATTAATTCATGAATTAGGTCGGATTTGCGCCGATCACCACGTTCCGTTCTAGTTTTCTAATGTTTACAAAGAAATTAGTATCAACCGCTGTTATATCACATAGCTGTGATTACCTATATTGCTGTCATAAGCTTTAGTAAATTGGTTTGGTTACGATTCGTTTCTATAATTTGATTTCCAGAAGAAATAAATTGTGTTGATAATAGTAATCCTTATCATATTGATCGTTACAATTACCGATTAAACTTACGGTTCAGATCTGCTCAAATATTCTCGAGAGCAAATAAATTCAAGGCATGTTTTAAATCATGTCATCTCCTTCAACTTATTTACCTACGAACTTGAATCAAATTTGAAAGTTATTTTCTAACAGCCTAGCATACCCTCTCTAAAAAGGCAGGACTGGCCTTCCCTTCTTCTAATTTCCGAAGAAAAATCAAAGCGCTTATAAGCCTTCTCCGTCAGATGTCCGGACGACACAAACAACGGTCTCGCTACGAAGCCAGACGGATCGAAGTCCAACGTATCATTTTTACTGTGTAATCATGTAGGCCACCAAAAACAACCACTTAAAACGAATTGTCGTATTCACGTGACTCCGCGCAACAACCACGTCGACTGGTTATTGCATTTTATTTAGTCTGTGCCGTCGCTCGTCGCTCGCCGCTTGCCAAACCCCGCCCGGCGAGGCTTGTAGGTACGATTAGCGAGCGGCAGGCACGGGTACACGAGTTGAATGGCCCACGATCGAGTGTAGATTGCAGTCGTAAAGAGTCGTTCTTAGCGAAACAGGAAATTAGCACCACGTTTCTGGTGATCGTAACCAAGGCGTCTTCGAATACCTTGATCGTGACTAGGAGCCGCATGATTTATTTTCGGTGGGCAAACAATTTGCAAACTTTACATGGTTAAATGGCTACGATCTAGGGCAGTTATGTAGAACTTGCGGGTTTTGCAAAATTCTCTTTATTATGTCTACAGATAGCATTACTTTTTTGGGCGTTTTGAAACACAGTCCGTGGTTGTTTTGTGATTCCCTTTCGTCATCAGTCAACAGTTATTGTAGCATTGAATCATTTTCAAGTTGACCTTCTTTTCCACTGAATGGTTATCTGTACGTCCTCATTGAGGCATAGGAAACAGAAGACTTATAATTGCAATTAATTATCTTTGCCTATAGTGGCGCCTCCGTTCGTAGTACGCTATCGATTAATGCTATTTTCATCTGCCATGCACCGAGTGACACTCGGTAATTCGTAACTTGCTTATTTCGTTTGCGTCAATTGTCCGTTGATTGTAAATATGGAATTTTAACCAGTCGTCAACCTCAATCAAGAGAAATACAGCAAAACTGCACTATGTATATTAACAAATTTTGAATTGTATAGACCCTATCTTTTCAAAACACATTCTTTGCTCACTTTATTTGTTGATTATGCATGAATTGAATGATAACGTAAAGAAACGCACAGTACCGGGTTGATTGAACTTTTTATGATGCATTCGTTGAGGGTGTTTGCCATGAAATATTTGTTGGCAAACAATATAACATAACTGATGATACACGGGTAAGTTATCGAATATTGTGTCCTTTTAAGTCATTCAACAAATAAGTTCTACATCTCTGTATTGATTTTTGTTGAATTCCAAATTTCAAATAACCCGTTACTGTCCTCAAATGAAGTTCATCCAGATTAAAACCGGCTACATATATTCCCGATAAGAAAGCACATACTGAAACTAGTAAGAACCGCACTGATCCACAGCATGCGACTACTAACCGCGTGTCACGGACGATCTCGCAGTCTTATGACGGTGCGGTAGTAGCTCGAAGGGTGTTTTACTCTCTTTCTTTTCTGATGTGCTAACTCCAAGGAGGATTGGAGGTCACAAGTATACGTAAAGAAACTTGATCTTTCGGTGCCTGCTGGTTAATAAACTTCAGAGAATCAGTGTCATATTTGTAACCTTACACAATTCTAGAAATGTTTCCGTTTTTTTATTTCAGTAAAACGACCTAAAATTTTGCAGCATCATTGAATGATTCGACACAAACTGCGCAAACTATTGTACTGTAGGGGTTTTTTACCTTGCTGCCATTATCTTTGATGACTCCCATAGTATCGGCGATTTCTTCGAAATGCTTCGGTTTGTTTATAACGATAGCGTTAGTCCGTTATACGGTAGCACACACAGACACAATGTAATGCGAAACTATTTCAATACTATCGACTAGTTCGGATTGACCACAGTTTAACCACTAAATCCAGTTTAGTCCATAAGTTTCCAGAAACTAGATTTTCCCGCTGCAAAGGATCAATTGAAAATGCACTCACAACAGCTCACGAAAAGATTTATTTTCCTATCACACTATCTCGTCTAACTTGTCATAAAACTATTCACGGTGTTGGTCGAACGACTACCATTGGCAAACCGTTCTTCTGTAATCGAATGTTCGAACACGAGTGAGCTACTAGTTTTTATATTGTCCTCTTCGAACTGGCAGACGTTTTGAGACTAATTTGAGAAATCACAACCGCGGCGTGTTTTTTTGGTACATTAAATGTAACAGACTATCATCATCTCACTTCGCGCACAAGGATGCATACAACCGTGGCTTCAAGACGGACTACATGAATGATCTTCGGAGGGTGATCGGAATCGTACTTATATATATAGCAGAGCGTAATGTGGGAGAATGTTGTCTCTGTAGTGATTGTACACACCGCGAACTCGAGTGAGATCCGATCAATACACACGACGTCGCGAGACACGAGACGAGAGAAACAACAATTTGCGTGCTTGAATGCTTGTCGTTGCATTTGTGTACTTAACTTACGCTACGACGACGCGACCACTATCTACCCTAGCGTAACTAAAAACTGCGTTCTCATCTGCACTAACCGGTAAATTTAAAATTATATTCTTTCTATTAGTTTGTTATACATGAAAATGTAAAACTCCTGTTTTATTATAATTGTTCTTGTGTAAAATTATGTATTTCTGTTATTTTTATAATTTTTAATATTGTCAATTGCAAGGAAAATTGTACCATCCAAAGTGCGATATCGCTCATAAAAGTGCTATTTTACATTAAATCGCTTCGGTATCTTCGGCGCACTTATTGCTTGGAAGATAACGAAAAAGTGCGCCGAAGATACCGAAACGATTTAATGCAAAATAGCACTTTTATGAGCGATATCGCACTTTGGATGGTACAATTTTCCTTGCAATTGACAATACCTAGCATGCAAAATATTCATTTGTTTGTATGAATCCAAATGTATATTTATTTTTATACTAGTTAACATAACAAATGAAAGCATTCTAACAAAAATATTCTGCACTCTCAATATACAAATGACAGTTTAGCATAAAGTTTGTTTTTGTCTCGTGCTCAAGATTATTCTTCCCAAATTCTGCTTTGCGTCAGCAGCAGTATCTGTAGTATAGAGTAATGGAGCAATTTTTGACCTTGTGTCAATTATTCAACTCCAGCAGTACAATTTGGCAACTGCAAAGAATGAGAACTGTTTATTAAGGTTCCGATCAAATTCAAAAGCACGGCAAAATAAAAAATTTTAACTGTCATAGAATAGTGCCACAACCCTACTCACGAATATTACTTTTGTGTAGTAAAATTACTCAGGACTCTCAGTGAAATAATATGATGTGGCTCTTCTTGATGATGGATGTCGTCCGTCGCAACCACAGTCTTTTGCTTTCTTGAGGGTTATTCTTACTTCGAATGCGGTGTCGGTCGCTGGCCGCTTGTGACGTTGGTTGTGGCGCAGACTAGCTTTGCGTCAACCGTTCAATTGATATACACCTTTTTAGCAACGTAAACATAAAATGACGTTCATGTTATCACGTAGCTAATTAACTTGCTAACCGATCGACATCAAACGATCAATATGTATTCATATGAGTTGGAATTAAAGCACCTGACCTGGATAAAACAGTGAGATGCATACCTTCAGTGCATACCGGCATATCTTAATACTGTTTTAGTTTCATATTCATTTTTTCTTCTATACTAAGTGTTAGTACACTTAGTGCCCTGAGTTTTTAGAGATTTTCCAGGATCGCAGAAAAAAATTCCGGGTACTAAATTGACGTCAAAATAAGTGTAATTTTGATAAAATTTGCAAAAAAAAAATAGAAATAGAAAGACGCTATTACGACACGCTAATAGGAAATTAAATAAAGGAGTTCTTTCTGCCGATGAACAACTAATTGGCGATTGACGATCGTTGAATTTAATTCTATTGACACCTGCACCAACAGATGAATTGTTGTAGATGGAAATAGCACATTTACACGTGTTGGTAATCAACCAGCAGCATAACTCTAATCGTCCGTCTATCGATACATGCCTTTTCATGTCTTCTAAGAAATCATAATTTAATTTTCGCTAGTTTTGTGATGGAAAAAATTGTTGGGGAAGCTATTAAAAGAAACTAAGTTTACTCAAACAACTCTCTAATGCAATGGCATCGAGAAATTTCACACACGTCCACTTGGAATCCGGAACTAAGAAATTAGCTCTGTCTGGGGATTAATCTGACGTAGGAAAAATATTAAATAGACAAAAAAAAAAGCGGTTTTCTAAAAAAAAATAATATAGATATCCGACGGAATTCGGATAAAATTGCGGAATTCAGCATCCAGTTTGTTCCAATATCTCGTGGCTTATGCAGAGCATTTTTTAAATTTTTTTGGTCATAAAGGGTGTCCTATATCAAATTGCATCACGGAAAAAACGCTGTAAAAAATTACCCATTGAGTATTTTCTCTTTAAAATTTGGGTAGAAGTAGTTTAGAGTCTATTTTTTACACTGTATTTTTATCGTTCTCAGTTTTTTGAAAATTGGAAAAAATTGCGTCACCCGAAAAGCAACGTCGCGAATTTATTTTACGCAAGCACCTGGAAAATCCTCAACTCTCTCATCAAGCCATCGGGAAACAACTCGGAATCGTGCGTTCAACGGTGAGTCGTGTCATTAAACGTTACTACGAAACTTTGAGCATCGAACGGAAGGAGAAATGCGGTCAGAATGGATGTTCTATTAGTGATCAGGATCACAAGCGTGTCGTGAAAGAGTTAAAGCGGTATCCCAATGCTGCGGTCTGGGATGTGGCCAAAAAGTTGAATCCGTCCAAGTCTTTCAGAGAGCCAAGGACTGGGAGGGACTGCATACGTACAAAGTGCAGAAGACTTCAAATCGTGACGAACGGCGCAAAATACGGTGTGAAAGTCACGAGGCCGGAAACTGTACACACAGATGCTGACGAAGCCTGATTGTCCCATCATGGACGATGAGAGTTAAGTCAAGGCGGACTTCCGGCAGCTTCCGGGGCTACTGTTTTTCACCGCCCAGCACAGGTTTGATGTTCCGGAGGAACTACTTTTAAAGTTTAAAGCCAAGAAATACAAGATTTGGCAAGCGATCTGCTCAAGTGTCAAATGGAGTGCGCCGTTCGTGACTACCTTTTGTGAAGTTCGTTCGTGACGGGGCTGTAAACGGGCAGATCTGTCTTAGGGAGTGCCTACAGAAGCGTCTGCTTCCTCTGTTGAAGCAACACGACGGCCCTAGGATCTTCTGGCCGGATCTAGCTTCGTATTAGTATTCAAAGGAAGTCCTGGAGTGATACAAAGCCAACGGAGACTTTCGTACCTAAGGACATGAACCCCTCCAACGGACCGGAACTAAGGCCCATCGAAAAAATTATGATATATTATGAAGCAGACACTACAGAAGCATTCCAAGGAGGTCAAATCTGAGCAAAACATGAAGAAAAAGTGGATTTCCGTACAGAAGAAGCTGCAGCCAGATGTTGTAGAGAACCTTATAAGTGGAGTTAAGCATAAAGTGCGAGCAAACGCTTACGGTATTGACGTTGGATGAAATAAATATGCCAAAAGCTTACTAATGGGTTATATTTTATTGTCTGAAAGGTTGAAAGGGATCGGTCAACTAGGTAATTTTCTACATCCTTATTCCGTGGTGCAATTTAATGTGGGACACCTCTTGACTGTAAGTTTCTCAGCATTAATTTCTCATTTTGCATTTCTTACTCTCATTACTTCACTTCTCACGCGGCGAAGCAGCTTTTTGTAACCTTTACACTGTTCAATCATTACCCAAGCAACATGTAGATTTTATTGCGCTGTAATGGTTTTTATTACTAATATTGTCCAAAACACCATTATCAGAGTGTAATAAAGTTCAAATTATTGCTTCGGTAGTCCTTTACATCAGTGTTTACAAATTATTATTTCATTTTTAAAGTTCTTTTTGTTTATGTCCATTCTATATCATAATAAATTCTAGCGTAACTTATCAAAAGGCCCAATCTAACAATTGGGGACTCTACTTCTGATCTCTAGCTTATTACAGAAATATAAATGCACTTGAATGCATCTGCATTGCATGAATCGGATGCTGGCATTTTTCTTATTTATGACTGGCATTATTCAGCTACATTTCTTATTTTCCCATGCACTATGACGAGTGTTTGCGAGTGTGTACCCAACTGTTAACACCACATCCCTCGCGAGGAGCTACACTCTTACTCGCGTGTGTAACCGAGGCATTGCCTTGCCTCGTGAGCAGATTGTGCAGAAAGTCGCTACGAGGCTGTGCGTTCGTGAATGTATGCATACACAGCACTAGTGGTTGTTTGTCGTACGCTTTCGTCAGTGGAGTAAGCGTTGGATGCTATGCCTCTTACACTCGCTTGCGTAAGAGTGTGCATCGTTTGCTTCTCACTCGATTTGCAACACCGCTCCCACGGACGGTAATCGTTGACGATATCGAGCGAAAAATGGTACAAGCATTGGTGTATTTGGGATCGCTTGTGACTGGCCAAAAACAACAGGAGTTCCAGCAGCGCAAATCGGGTTTGCCCTTCGTAAGATGGTACGATGCAGAAGTATACGTTGCAGTACGAAGCTAACAATATGCAACACCTTCATTGCACTAGTAGTTTTCTATGAAGCCGAGAGGAAGGTGCTATGGACAGCCTTTAGCAGAATACACACTGAAAGTAGAGAGTGGCAGAGCCGTATGAATTTCGAGCCACAGGTACTGCTTGATAGAATTTCATCGTACATCTTGCCAATGTCCGGGGCTACGTCGTACAATGGTGCAGTAAAAACCGTTCTCTGTAACAACGCCTCCGCGGTGCACCGGCACCTGAAACAAAGAGTCCCAACATGCGAGATGTCTCCTACAAATATAAGACGACTTGCTGCTTCTGATACGTCTGAGCAATGCGACGCGACGCGTGAGTCAAGATGGATGAAGACGACTGCTTGAAATAGCATGAACAATCCGGGTTCCGTGCTGAATGACGCTGAACGGATCTCAGCATTTCATGAAACTGTTTATGCGGACAAAGTTAATGACCTTATGAAGAAAAACAATGTTTTAAAAAGCTGATGTTTCCCACTTCCCAGAAATTTCCGAGGGAAATTCTCTGACTTTCTCGGGCATCGTGTGTGAGCTCATAACTCATGAATCAAGCATCGTAGAATAAAACAGCAAAGTGGCTTATAATACTCCCGGAAGTTCAAGTCAGAATTTAGTATAACCCCCAGGTACGTTGCCACCAGTTGTAAACCTTGTCGATGATTATTTGAGCAACTGATAGTCGGTGCAGATGGGGATCAGAGCACGAAAAAATTTGTAATTAATTGAGTTCAAGTTTACAATCATTCGGTAAGACTCGGCAGACTTAATTGAAAAATGTGGTGAACAATAACGACCCAAAATTTCTACCTTGTGGGATGCCCGTCAGTGAGTAAGTTTTAATTTTTAGTTGTAATAATACTCAACCGGTGTTGAACTAGTTTGAGTTTTCACTAGTACCAGTTTCAAAATGTAAGTTTACGATGACATCGACGATGGGTTTGCATGCGCAGAAAAAGGTATTGATGCCAATGGACGCAAATACATTTTTTTATTTATTGTTGTTTTTCAACTTGGTATCATCGCCAGCCTATGTGAGAGCAAAGGTGGTCCACTCATTCATTGCCTCCGACGTGACTTTTTGAGCTATTGAAAGAATCCTGTTTACTGATTGCAGAAAACATTGACGTTCTGATTGATGACTATATTCGCTTTATGGAAAGGGGCAGGACTTGTTTACTAGTTGATAACGCTATTTCGTCATCCTTCCTATCGGCAGAAAAAGTTATTTAAGTTATTTTTAAAATTGCCAAAAGCTCGAAAAAAAAAATCTTCGACATTGATAGGAAGAGTCATTTGATTCCAAGCACAAGCGAATTTCAACTTATCAGAATTTGCGACTTGACCGATGTGCTCCTGGTAATTTTTGTACCAACTGAAACCAAACAAATTATAACATTTCTAGGCACAAATGGGATATTTGATTTTATCATGTCAGAATTTAGCATATTAACTTGTATTTAAGTTTAAAACAATATATAATTGCAAATCTTAGGGTATGCAGAACAACCGTTTCTACTAAAATTTGATCGGATATAGTTTACATTTATCGTTACGAAGCTAAACGAGATGTGAAAACGGTTGTTACTCACAGCTTCCAACTTAGAAATTGTAACTATATTCAGCTATGGTAAATCAAATCGCTTGTGCACGTGTGTGAGATTGACGTCTTTTCTTTTATAACGGAACGAATATTTTACCCAAAGTAGCGAGAGAAAATGAAAACTCCCTAACAGGCCGCCCACGCTGATACCATTAGTCCTATTCATAACGTTAATACGACATCTTGGGGTTGTTGGGTGGGAAAGTATGTAGCAGCTCCGCCGCTTGTACTCGTTTATCGTAGGAGCAGGTTCTGAGCAGCAAACAACTTCATCACACCCATACAGCCTGAAGTGTTGTGCCTGTGGTTGCTGAAGCAACCGTATCGGCTGCCTGCCTGCCTGCCTGTCATTGACGACGACTGTGAGAAAAACAGCAGCAGCAGCGGCGAGCCCCTAGCGCTGCGATTGGTTGCATTCGCACTAGCAAGAGGCACGTCATCCCTGGTCTGGTTTCGCTACCGGCCGACCGATAGCAGTCTTGGGGCAACGTGCGCGGACTCACGAGCGCCAGAAGAAAGAAACTCAAAACGAAAAAAGTGATTCTGCCACACCGCTCGTTTTATTCTGTGGCCGCAATCCTTAGTCGATTTCTTTTATTGAAAGGTGTTGTGAGGATATATTTAGCATGTTCGTGGACATGAAGCAAAGAATTTCGCTTACTGGTCTAGTTCGACAAGTTTTTAATTTTTTCATTTTTTTTATAATGTATTTCATTCAATTGAGTTGTATCATTTGGATACAGGTAGAGCTGTTCACGGCAATTTTATTTTTGTTTAAATATCTTCTACAAAGTTGGATGAAACTTTAGAACATCCGAATTCACAATTGTGTCTAATATATGCCAAGCAATTTATAAAAAAATGTGTGCGTTATACTGGTGTCACTGGTCTAGGCAATGTCAACTACATCTGGCCTCCACGTGTTTTCCTCTTTCCCACTTTTCAGCACCATTATACGATACACACAAGATCAATACACGTACAGGTTAACCAATACATTGGTCTTATGAAAAACTTTCAGACTGCTCAAACAAAGATAAAAATGAAGCTATGGTCTAGCTTGCTGTGAGCACTCACAATTTGACACAAACACCACCCAGCATGAATTTCATGAGCGCACACGCTTTTGACGTCATTGAGTGAAGAACAGCAAAGCGTTTTCCGAAACATAACATGATGCCTTCACCCCCGTATCTATCTGTCTTGAGAGTATTCGGAAGGTGACTCCGCGCATGGGGGATACCGACCTACGTTTGATTGAAACGATGAATGAAACTAGCCGACGGTTTGAGGTGGGAGGTGGTGAGACGAAACAAGATAGGAAATACCAGACGCCCACTATCTTGCAATGCAGTGCTTACATTGATGGGACCCCGTTAAGCTCGATATTTGATAAAGTCAATCGCTTTGAGGAATCACTTGGAACAAGACGCAAACGCTTAACATACTGACTTGCACGACACACAATGCAACTGTGCAATCAGTCAGCTTTCGAGCTGATTCTCGGAAATTTATGAATGACGCCATTCGTGTGAAGTACCTGACGATAAATCTACCTAATTGCAAAAGCGAGCAAAAAAATTCCCATGGAAATGATGTTTTTTCAGCTGAACGAATTCTATACTAGCCTGTTGTGAACGGACCGGTTGATTTGAAATTATAAATAGCGGACATATTTTTGTTCAAACTTTACTTCTTGGTTCACTCTGATTTAGAATCAAACTGCGAAACGTTCCAACTGCAGTATTAAACTTAAACCCGAATCACGTTCACTCTTGAGAAGTTGGAGCTTTTGGTGGTATCCATTCAACAGGAAAAATGTTCATTTTTTGCGTGTCGCACAGGCTTAGCTTGAATTAGTTTATAAGCAAGTTGAAATGGTCAAAAATAACACGCTATTTATAGGTTGTTACTAATCCGAACCTGCAAAAAGATTCAGACAGATTTAAAAAACTTGAGTTATAAGTTACGACTTCATCATTTAGCCTGGATTCAGTTTTTAGCTTGATTCCGAAATCATTGGACGACAGATAACTTAGTTCGAAACACTAGCTATCGTGATCGGCAGCATAGAGCAAAATTCTTAGATTATACGATGCTTTTATTTAGTATACTAAAACTTGTACCCCACTTCCACAATTGCAGACTAAATGGAAGGATTTCGCTCTCGAGAAAGTCTGACTAAACGTAAATCTAAACGCCTTTCATGCGCCACCGGCACGCAACTTGTGGTAGGATCTAGTACAATTTGGCATAACTTAGTTTACCTGTATATGGATTACAACCCGTCCAAGTTTCGTCAAAATATTCCACAGCGTTGCGGAGCAGTACAGAATAGAACTTGAACGACGTAAAACAAATCTTGCAAAACTGGCTAACTGCTAAAAATTCCAAAATCAACAGTGCGTAAGGTTCTGAAGGGTTGTAAAAAGAACCTAGGCGACAAAAAACTTTCAAGAAACTCTGAACTAGGGACCGAGAGCTGAAGAGGGAGATATTAAGGTGAAATTAGTCGTCATCGATTCTGCCAATTTCAAAAGCAGTTTTTTTGTTTGAAACAAAAATTTTGCTCATGAAAATATATTCGCTGTGTTCAGATTGACAAGAAGAATGCCGAATTTACATTTTTACAAACAGAACTCCGTTTTTGGGTCCAAAAACTACTTCCGAAATTGGGCTCTCCAACGAAAAATCAATGACTGCTAATTTCCGGTTAAGGTGAGTTAAATCCAATCCTGGGGTGACATTGCGATTCTCGTTTCGAGTGATACTCGTAACGAGAATCGCAATGTCACCCCTGGTGGCTCCATCGCGGATACCTTCCAGTCGATCGATACGATATCAACTATCAAACTACGCGCAATATCCTTACTCGAGAAGGCTATATGTCTTCCAGTTGTACTAAATATATGAATCGGCACTTGAAGCAAAATTTGGCAACCATGAAGCGTGTTGGGCGTTTGCACGAGCAAGTTTTGATGAAATTGAGCAAATGTATTTTGATGGACGACAAAACCAACGAGAAAAAACGGATTTCAATCAACTTTCCGGTCAAAAATTTTATATTGCAACTGGGTGGATGATGTACCAGGCAAGTATAGCTTCGTATTTGCTGATACATTCGCAAAGAAGGCCACGATCTGGCATGGAATATGTAGCTGTGGACTCAAGACAGACACTTGATATCATGGTGAATTGAATTGAAGAAACGGATTTGGCAATTGGTTCGTAGACATAAAGGTAACGGTAATGTTGGCCTGATTTAGCTAGCTGTCTAATTGCTCTAAAGTGTTTTAGAGTGATAAACAATAGCAAAGACTTGAGTATAAACGTCTTTAAGACTTGATCCTTCTTTATCGACATACTTCGCAGCCGGTTAGTAGAGTACAAGACAATTACGGGACTAGTGCAGTGATCCTACTGATTCTAGCAGCATTGCCCAACCAAAATTCGAATTTACGACAACTGGCTTGTTAGAACAGCATCGTACCTCGATGCTAACTGGGCGGTGCCAGAGTGGTATGCAGCTAATAATGTCTATTTCGTGCCAAAAGAGACGAATCCTCGAAATTGTCCGGAGTTTCAACCCATTGAAAAATGTTGGGCAATTGTCAAACATCGACTTCGACGAAGCGCGGGGACAGTCAATAGTGTTAAAGAAATGCGTTCAAAGTGGATGAAGCTTGCTGATTCAATCCCATCTTAAGGTATGCTGAGTTTTAAAGAAAAGTTGAAATTTTTTTACAACCAGACAAATGCAATGATGTAATGCTGTGAAAATTGAAGCTGAAAAAAATGCAATCATGTAATTTATGGGCGTTTTTTTACAGAAGCGACCCAGTTGTAAGTTACTCCACGAGTATAGAGTGAAATAAATCCTCGTCATTATTGTCGATACGAGGTTGCATCCTGGAAAAGTTACTGTTTGCTCTCTTTAGGCCAATGGAATGTATTGGTACGTTAATGGTCTCTATAGGACTAAGACTACCGACTTCTCAATCTCAAACAGATACGTTTTAATATTTTGGAACGGTAGTTCTTTTACGATTGAGCAAGGGACGGTAGAAGAAAGTAATGAAATTTTTAAATATAGGAGAAAAAGCGGAAAGGTGAGAGAGGGGGGGGGGGGGGGTATTAGTAGCTACGCTTAATAAGTAGTCGTTGTGTTCTGTTCTACCTTTTGTCTAATGCTGGAAGGTGCATGAGTTGAACCAATGTTGAGTTGGCGCACCTTGGTGCACCAGCCAGTGTAAACTGGGAGTGCGCCGTAAATACTAAAGATGGAGCAATACTTAGTTCAGCAATCTTATAAATAATAATTTACTCTATAAATGCCCCATATATAATATTTTTGAATTTTGCTTGGCTGAGCTGTTACAGTTAAAAAAGCAAAATAAGTTCACTGCGTGCAGGACAAGCCTGCTAGCAAGTATTTTTTATGGGGCATTCCCCTACTTTCGTTAAAGAGCGCCACTTTGACCAAAACGGAGACATTCTCAACGAAGCCCAAATTTGAAATGACGGTTTAATCGGCGCGAAGAAAGTAAAACGAGTGTTATGTCTGTTTATCTGTGGTATTATGTAGAAGTCGAGTTCAACACAATTCTGTCGAGCAACTAAACTGTGTCGACCGCTCAATGTAGAAAAAATTCTCGACTTGTGTAATGTGATCATTTGGACTCGAGAATGGCTGAGTCAAGCGGATTTACATAATAGGGCACATAATACTTGCTGTTAGTTATAAGTGGTCCACGCTTTCTTCCTTTCCTTTGATTTTAAGGAGTTCAATGGAATTGATACGTTTCTACTAGTTCCACTTGATTCTTTTAAAACCCGCCTATAGTACAGCGCAAGCGGTACATACTGTGCTGCTATTAAAAAGAAAAATGGTGGATTCATGTAGTTTTTGTTCTCCAGGATGCCTTCAAAATATTATACCTCGAAAATAAAAAATTATGCATTCCTGATTTTTTATATGTTGTGTAAACTGTTCTCTGCTGTTGTAGAAAAAATAAGAATCTCGTTGATCTTCAAACCATGAAAACACACAAAAAAATGTTTGTGTTTTATGTTTTTGCGTTTTTAAAAAATCTTTGATCCATACGTTAATGTTTTTCATAGAAAGCGCATACCAGAGATTCCATAGTTATGAAATAGCAAAAATGATAATGTCCATCCTAACTTAATTGGAAGCACCCAGAAAGTCAAATAAACCAGTGTGGGTCTAAAATTTTCAGTAAGTGAAGAAACAAATTCGGAGCACTTTTAAATCTCGATGGTACATTTTTTCATGGTATTGCTGAATATTCGCAGCTAGTAATATGACACTGAGCATCGAATAAACGCAACGAATCTGCTGACGTTTCAGCCGCTGGCTCCATTTTCTCTTTTCTACGAAACCGGTTCGCACCGTGTCGTATCCCAGAATTTCCAGCTAAATCCAGTTGCAAACAATCTGACTGCGCGTACTGCTCGAATGAAGATCGCCCATGCCGAGCGAGAGGCGACTGCAAGCATGGAGATTTCCGCTTTCGGCATACCTCGAAATTTCATTGCTATACAATTTTTGGTGACCTTCACTTGGTTGCTTTGAAGTGGTTCATTGTTAAATTGTAGAATACCGCAAACATGATTGGAATGGAATGTTGAAATCCCAAACGATGTCGGCGTAATTTGCGGTTGCAGTGAGAGAATGGGTAATGCAGCAGACACCACAGGTGTGGCGAATGCAAATCACGCGACTTTTGCAGCGTAAACTTGGCATCTTCAAGGTCAACCGGCTGGTTGGTAAGCGCAACGCGCTGATTCACAGTCTATACCAATTCATTTTGCTAGTTTTTGTCTGACAAGACGAAAAGCGATCTATATCACATATCGGTGAATAACAGCATAGTAAAAACAGGATTCTGTAGCTCTAAAAAGTTGATCAAGTTGATCAGTTCAACTACATACGTTAATTAACTCTTATAATATTATGTTGTCAAACAAGTTCTTCAAAAGGATGGAAAATAATTTTATTTTGCACGGCTACTATACTCCTACCATGAAAAACGGAAGTTTTAGAAACTTTGATTAACTATTATTACACTTATTAGTGACGCATCACGGCATACTACATAACCTATTCAAATGTTTTTTATGTTTTGAAGCAGATACTAGATTCCAGGATAACTTTGAATATTTAAACTTAAGTAAATGGCAGTTTGTATTCCAAATTCGAACCGGTTTTTACAGCTGGTCTAAAGTACTGCCAAAGCTTATCCGATGCCAATAAAGTAGAGCTCAAGTTACAACAAACTAAACAAGCAGACAAGGCATGGCGACTAACGTCGTAATACAGTGGTATACCGATTATATCTACCCCGTCGAAAATTTTCGGTAGATATATTTGGAAAGTAGACAAATTTGGAAAAAAAAATTCAGGCTTCTATGTAATCGATATGATCAAAAAACATTTGTTTTTTATTGATTTTTTGCTACATATATTTGCTTCAGTGCAATTTCACGCATACGTCTCAAATTGATAATATCAGCCATCGGTAAGGTGGATTCCTCAGCCCATTCTATAACTTGTTCTGTAACTTTTGGCACTGAAACGCTATTGTCGTTAGTAAACATAAGTTGTTCAGGATCCGAAGCATCTTGTGATGTTTCAGTTTCGTCAATAAAATCTTCTTCAATGGGAACATTGTTGACTGCACTCAATACTTCGTAGTCCGTCATTATTTTACAGCAGTATCTTTCCTCGGTATCATGAGGAAGAATAACCATTTCTGACGTTTTCGTAACGCCCCGTAATACGCTTAATGGAATTTCGTCTTCGTCTGCTAATTTATTTTTATATTCAGTACCAATTATGGTCCAAGACTTTTTAATAATTTTCTCCTCGGCCGTCATCCATGCTTCATGGAGCTAGAAGCATATCTGAAATAGAAAAACAAGGGAATTGCCCTCTGGGATCATTCAATAATGACGTCCATGGCCTTTAGGGGGAGGGGGGTGTCATTTTTGTGACAGGTTGTGACAAAGGGGGGGAGGGGGTCTAGGCAAATGTGAGATCCGTCGAAAAAAATTGCATTTTCATCAAAAGGCAGCAAAAATATGTTTCTCAGTCATTCATCACTCATTGGTTTATTATGATTTTCGAACTTATTGTTCCAGCTGACGGCACTTGAAAGTCAGACACAATTTGTCAATGTTAACTAAATAGACCACGCGTTACATTGAAGAATCAATTTACACATCAATTTCAGTTTATTTGCAATCAAAGTTTCTAGTTTTTTACTAAATATTGGATAGAAAAGTACAATGAACTCTAAAAGCTATCGTCACGATGTAGTGAAATGTTACCAGGTCGATTGCCCATTTTCCCGCTGCCCAGAGGTTGATTTCCCGCTGAAATCCCGCTGTCTAGAGTCCATTTACCGCTAGAAATTCCGCTGAATCAAAAGTCATATTATTTTTTCGTTTCTGGTGTAGAAATAAAGTTAAAAAATATTCATTTAAGTAAGGCTTACATTTGAAATCAAGATGATCTGCTGAAATTGAGAGGTTGCAATTAAATGAACATTATACAAATTTGCTGCATTCATGTTGACGAACCTTCAGGAAACAGAAAAAGAAATATCTTGTTATCCCTCATATAATGACAGCTGACTACGAAAGTTCGCAAGAATTATAAGATTAGGGAGTCTAAGAACACATGCCAAAAATTTCGAAAGAAGCTTTTCGCACAAATTCTCTTTCTGTGTCTAGCTATGATAAAAATCATGCGAAATTTCAGCAACGCTGGCAAATGGTTATGGTTTTTGGTGACAAAAGAAGATAGCGCTCGGCTCTTTGTACTCGCTGATATTTTATTTTAGCAAAAATGTACCGATTTGTCTTTTAGACTTAAGTTTTATCGGCTCATCACCCGATTTCAGGAATGGAAAAAAATCGCTTCTAGTGATCAAGATCATAGAAGCGATCAGATTCAGATTCATTGACATCACTACTTGTAAGCGACAAACACTCTGTCGCGATCCGCGCAGATTATGACAAACCTCATGTCAAATCATGTTCATTGCATGATTGCGTTGAGAAATATAACAGATACAGACGATTGGCTGTGTGCATCGTATGAATCACAATACAAACACAATGTGTGACGGTATATAGCAAACTATGATGTATATAGATCCATAAGTTGTTTGTGTTGTTTTGTTTCCAATTCATGAATCAGTTGGACTTTGCTATTGGCAACGAATTAGTTTGTGGAACAATTAAGAATACGCAAAACGGATTGGTTTGGTGGTCTTCTTTTTCAATAAGTTCTAATGAGTATTTCTCAGAACTGATCCTATTCTAGGTAAAAAAACACAGAATTTTCTAATCAACAGAATATACTGAACCATCTGCCAATGCATGAGCAGACATTAGAGTGTCAATAAACTAACTTTTTTGCTGTCAACCTCTCTTTCACTCTTCTTGTCCACCAAATATCGCTGAATCGAGATCCCGCTAAAATCCCGCTGAGTTATTTAAGAAAACCGCTAGATTCCCGCTAGCCGCTGTTTGGATATAAAGTCCCGCTGTCCGACTTGAAATCCCGCTAAATCTAGCGGGAAAACCGCTGATCTGGCATCGCTGGTGAAACCTGCTTCGCCGACGCAGATTGAAGCTTGTTTTGAAGCGGAGCCGTGCTACTTCAATCGAAACCAAAGCTTCATTTCTTCATTGATTTGTAACAATTTGCAATTGAATGTTGTTAGAGCCCTTGTTCGCAGTTATTATTTTTTATTAATTGTTATTTTCTATATTTTTTTAATCTTACATTAACTCTTAAAAGGTTAAGCTTTTTTATAAACCACTTTTTACTTTCAACACGCTTTTCATTTTTATTTTGAGTTTGTGTGACGTCCAAGGGGGGGGGGGGGTTGAGTTTTGTGACACAATCGGACAGAGGGGGAAGGGGGGGGGGGGACTAAAAAAGCAGAAATTTGGTGGACGTCATATTTGAATCGTCCCTTGTACCAGCTACCTCCCTGAGAGACGTAGTTCTACGTCACAAAAATCTGGTCCAGTGATGTATAAGATGACGATCAAAGCATGATACAGTATATTTTCATATAAGACTTCATTATTGCATAAATTGTAACAGTATAACAAAATATTTTATCAAGAGAGGGGATTGCCACACACTTTTACAGAATATTTTACTATCAGGACATCGACTTGGCCTAGATCCAGTTGAAACACATTCAACTGTGACGAAAAGATATCGTAAATTTTTTATTAATTGTAAAAATGGAGTTTTTGAGCAATTGGTACTCTGCCAGAAAAGAAAACAAACTAATTTTGACTTTGATTTTTCAGATTATTATAGACTATATTTCGCTTTGATTACTTTGAAATGCAAAAAATATTTTATGGTATGTATATTTCATTAAATACGTCAAAATCCATGTGATTGAAAAAGTATTTAAAAAAAGGTAGATAAAAACGGAAGTAAAAGGTAGACAAAATCGGGGGGTACCTAAAATCGGGTGTAGATTAAATCAGGTGTAGATATAATCGGGATACCACTGTATCTCCGTCCGTGTTAATGTCAACAGAATGTCGATTAGTGAACGGTTTCTTGACAGCGCGCTATAACCAACCCATTCCTGTATTGTTTCAATTGAAATCAGGTTTATCATGAAAGTGTTGTAGTTGTCAAACAAAATTAAGTCACTACTTTAGTTGTGAACTACTTGGCGAAATTTGGTTATTTATTTGAATCTCGACGACAGAAAATACCAAATTACGGAAGAAAATTCAATTCTGTAGCATAGACTGCTGACCGGTTAGAATTTAACAAAAATTCGAAAAAAATCCCGAATGGTTTACAGTCTTAGTCATTAGGTAATTGAATGAATACTGGCTTATCCTGTTTTGTCCGAAGTACCATTAAAGAGGAGAAATTTAACTCGACCCGTTCATCCAGTTTGAAATCAAACGGGTTCGGTGTAAGTGTAGTTCGGCAATAAATGGCACAAACCAGCACAATGTTGACATATCTATGCATATCAATGGAAGATCTTACTTCCGTTAGATCGTCAACATTTGCGAACGGAGTCGCTAATTGCTATCCTTGAAAAGTTGTTGCGATCGTTGGCTCACTACATCTGTCGATTGTTGGCGGCGGAGCACCGCTCGAATGACTGCTTGACTGTGTCCAACACGGCAGCGAACAACAGCGGTTGAATAATTTCTACGAAAGGTCAGCCAGTTCGACTCCCTGTGCAGCACAAACTGGTCATGCTAATCGATGGCTCGTGTTCCCAAAAATTAGTTTCACATTTTCGGCAAACAAGCCGCTTCTGGTTCCGATTCTGACCGTCTTTATTGTTCGCCAAAAATTGAAGCGTGAAATTTGCTTCAAGGATTCTGCATTTGACAAATTGGAGTTAATACCATGACAATGAATGTTTCGTTAAAAAATGAGAACAAAATGCACATTGAGAAGTCCGTCTGAAACAGAAAATGTTTCGTTATAGAATGAGAACGAAATGCACATAGAGAAGTCCTTCTGAAACAGAAAATGTTTCAATCAGAAATAATTTACGCCGACCCATTGGAGCAAATAGATATATGTGATGAATTACAATTTCAACACATCGGACGTGGAGAAAAATAAACTGACTTTAACAGTTGAACTTCCAGTTATACACATGCGAATCGTTGTTTCCGCATAACTTGCACTAACTTATGTCGTACGGTTACTGAGCTGCTAGGTGAAAGAACAAACGCTACTTCATTCAGGCACACTCTCTTCCATCCTCCGCGTTTCACCGCCAAAGACTCTTTCCTCGACAAGCGAGAACATTCATTGATTTTTTGGGTTCATATCACTTTCGATGATTTTTTCAGCGTTGTGGATGATGCAATAGTTTTTTATCGTAACTAAATACCACTATATTTTCACTGTTTATCAAATGTTGCAAAATCCAAAAAGGTTATGTATATTGCGTCCAATGATTGCTACATTCAATCGATTGTGTCATATTCGCGATTTGTGCGTGATTAATATGACGAGTTTGACGTACCTTAGCGTAAATGTTGTTTTTTTTCACTTTTCATAGAAACAATATAAATGCAACGAACGTGATAAAATAGTTCATGCATGCCGTTCTAGTGAATAATACTAGAAGCCCATTCTACTTGTCCTTCAAAGCCAACCACCAAGGTCAGTGACGTCTTTGGGGGAAGGTCTGCTGGTTGGTTTTTCCTTTTTATTCCACACCATACAATGTGTTACCTAACTTTCCAACTTTTCCTCAGTAATATCACTTGCACATACCATTGGTACTTACTTCTTTGCTGACTCTATCTACGCGTAGATCCATAAAGGGTTTAACCAAATCCATTTTTCGAGTGTCTTGAGGGCGTCGAAATTGCTCTCCGTTGATGGAATGCTTCACACGCACCACGTAATATGTATTTAGTTACACCGATAATTAGCGCCTTCTGTCTGCTACAAGGCTTGGCTTAGCACTAAATCACTTCTTTCGTGAAATGCGATTTCCTGATAGACTTATAACTGCCTTCTAATACTTGCAAGCCGTTGTTGATTGAGACCGTTTCGTTACTCGTTTTTTTATTGAACACGATCGCTGTGGTGATTGATAAACTTTAGCTGTTTTTCACTTGTGTACCCGTCACTTGGAGGTATGATGACAATTAACTTGGACAAAGAAATATTTATATTTTGATTCGTTACTGTTTGCGCCGTGGTACTGGCTGAGACACAGGAGATACTACTCGTAGCACTAGATAGAAAATGACACTTCACGGTTATAGAAACAAAACGTAGGTTTTCATCTCACGAATCAGAAAAAGTCGTACAACCTATCGATTACTCAGACACCTAGTGCAAAATTAGGTGGATATCTTATAGCATCCAGTTGTGTGGCTATTCACTTAAGGAATAGACTGGGAATAACAAGTTCCAATGCCGGCGTGTCAAAAACAACTGTAGGAAAGTGAATTTCGATGGAAAATTTGTCCAGGAAGGTCACCTTGATGAGGCCTGTGGCAATGTGAGCCTGTGTTGGTTCATGTTCTGCCTGTCTCGCTGTTCGGTTGAGCAATCCCACCCGTGTGCATATGTGTTCGCCGTCACTCTTTTGCCTCGCCACCCTTGTTGATGTGCGCTAACCCCTAGCATTGCTTCACTGCTAAAACGCGCCCGTCGCCCGCTGTCGACATGGATTCATGCCATAAATAAACTGTACGCTACGAGTGAGCTCTGTGTGAGAACCACAGCCGCGCGTTCCATGCCACGCCGCCACCGGATAGCGCGATTTGTGTTTGTATTATAATACCCAACCAGTGTTACTAGATGACAGGCTTTTTCCGCATGGTCAACAATTACTTGAAATATCTTACAAAAAAATAATAAAAAAAACTTTTTAATTTGCAACTTAGGAATTTTTGGTTTTTAATTTTTCTTTTCTAGCTCAAGTACACCAATATTTTGGATTTTTTCAGATATGGGTTTGGGGAGAAAAGTCCCAGAATTTGTGGAAATTACGTATACTAGCATAGTTGAATGACCCATAAATGAAAACAATATTTAAAAATTCTGTTTTTTCGAATAGCGCCATGGAAAAGCTTCCGATTTTCCGCTTATTTAAAATGTTCATATCTCATGATCCAAGCATCATAAGAACAAACATTTTTTTGATAAAAATTCCTCCGCGAACCACGAATACCTGGGACAAAATTTCATGAAATGGTGGAAACCTTCGGTCCATTTTATAGGTTGATTTTTAGACAGGAAGAGACGGGAAGAGAGAAAGTGAGGATGCGGAAACAGAGGGAGAGTGAATGAGATGATACAGGGATAGAGAAAAAGAAATGATAAAAAGATAGAGAGCGAGACAAAGGCTACAGTCAGAGACCGAGAGAACAAGGTTGGAACAAGGAACAGTGGTGGCCTTAAACCGCCGCGGTAGCCAACGTCTGACGAACATCTTTCTAAGACTTGACCCTTCTTTATCGACAGACTTCGCAGTCGGCTGTTAGAGTACAAGTCAATTACGTGGCTAGTGCAACGATCGTACCGACTAGCAGCACCGCCCAGCCAAGATTCGAACATATGACGACTGGCTTGTTAGACCAGCATCGTACCTCGAAGCTAACTGAGCAGGAATGCATTCGCCATTCATTTTTAGTTTTACCAGCACCATTCATCGTATTAAACTTTTTGAATCCCTAACTATTTTTGAATCCCCACCCTGCAAGTATTTTGATAATTTATATACAACATAAAAGTGACTCCCGCCATATCTCCAGAACGCCTTGACCGTTTTCCACCAAACTTGGCCCCCATGTTCCTTGACCTTGAAGAGAATCAGTACTGTGGGGTTAATAAAAGGGGTGGCGGTCTCCAATAAGGGGGATAGGTACTAATAAGTAAAAGGGGTTGCGTTTCTCTTGCATTTAGATTGATTGTAGTTGCGCAAGTGGCTGGGAGACAAGAAGACGGCGGAAGAGGAGGAGGAGGATGGAGGGAGGGGGGTTTAGAATAGAGGGTGGTCCATCGTGGAGGGATATATTGAAAAAATACTTTGTTTCTCTTCTGTTATAGGGATTTTCAGACAGCAATTAAAGACAAATTGCATCACGGAAAAACGCTGTAGAAAATCACCCATTGAGTATTTTATCTTGAAAATTTGGGTAGAAGTAGTTTAGAGTGTATTGTTTACAATATATTTTTATAGTATAATCAATATATATAGAATGCCAGTGTCGCTACAGTGCGCGTGGTAAACATCACACATGTTCAGATAATGTATTTACATTATATTTGCATATGTGTGTGTGGCTGAGATTCATCGAAAGGGGAATCTCATTGTCAAACTTTGACAACCAGTTTAAAATTTCAAATATGGCTGCCAAGTAATGTACGCTTGCTGCAAATTTCTGAAAAAATCGGTGCAAAAGGGCGCAGTTGTGGGATTCAATTCATCCGAACGAAAAGAAAAAGAACGTTTAAAAACATTTCACTGGCATGAAAACACAGCGATGAGCGCACTGATGACAGCACCAACCAGCGCACAGATAAAGAACAGATAAATAACAATGAGCAACTTTGACAATGAAGTTCCCGATTCACAGACTTGATACAGATTGTTAGCAACATGTTTACCACAATGAGTCCTGTAGTAAAACAGCGACACTGGCATTCTATATATATTAATTCTACTATTTTTATCGCTGTCACTTTTACGTTTTACGAGATTTACGTCAAGGCGGACTTTCGGCAGCTTCCGGGGCTACTGTTCTTCACCGTCCAGCACAAGCTTGATATTCCGGATGAAGTAAGGAAGCAGAAACTTTCAAAGTTTGCCAAGAAATACACGATTGGGTAAGCGATCTGCCCATGTGGCAGACGGAGTGCGCCGTTCGTGATTACCGGTATTGTAAGCATCTGCTTCCTCTGCTGAAGCAACACGAGGCCCCTACGATCTTCTGACCGGATCTAGCTTCGTGTCACTATTCAAAGGATGTCCTGGAGTGGTACGGAGCCGACGGGGTCACTTTTATACTCAAGGACATCAACTCCCCCAACGAATCGGAACTGAGGCTCATCGAAAAATACTAGGCTATTATGAAGCAGGCTCTACGGAAGCATCCCAAGGAAGTTAAATCTGAGCAAGACATGAAGAAAAAGTGGGTTTCCGTACAGAAGAAGCTGTAGTCAGATGTTGTACAGAACCTTATGAGTGGATTTACGCGTAAGGTGCGACCATACGGTTGTGATATTGAAGTTGAATGATATAAAGGACCCAAAAGCTTACTAATGGGTTATATTTTATTGTCTGAAAGTTTAAAAAGGATCGATCAACCAGGTAATGTTATATATCGTTTATCCCATGATGCAATTTGATGTGGGACACCCTTTAGCTGCATAGTTGGCTACGTGACAGAAGAGGAACCTGACTGGGAGAAAGCCAATAGAGTGGGGGAGTGAGTAGCTTCGGAATTCCTGTGGAGTCGCCTGACATGCGGGAGGTTGAAAAACGTAAAAAAGGCTTTGTCCCACTTTATAGGGATTACTGATAAGAAAGATTTACAGGTGGCAGATGGACGACGGTAGACACGGTCCGATTCCGGTCCGGAAGTCCGAAATTGTCCGGATGCAAAATTAACCAGTTTCAAAAAGTAGAAAAATGTCAAAGTTTTGAATGTGTGGAATCTGTAATCCTTAACTGTCTTCTTTTTCTCCCTTAAGGGTCTCCGTCCGATCACTTAAAAAAATTGAAAAATGCGGCACGATTGACCTGTGCTCAGCAGTTTATCCATAATGTAAAATTCCAAAACGATGAAAATATATTCAAAACTTTCAAATGGGACAAAACAATAAGCGTGAAAATGCCGAGAAAATTAATTACATTACGTTTAAAGTGAGCGATTTAAAATCAAATTATGAGCGATCAAAACTCCCCAGCCAATGCTGAGAAGCGTCTGGTTTCAAGTGGGATAAACACACAGATGTTTGCTAATTTTCCAAAACTAAATGAGTTGGCTGGACTTGTTTGGAAGACTTAAACAAAACGCGGATTATCGTAGCGAAATTATTGCCTTGAAGATTAGTTTTAATCATTTAAAGCAAGTCCTAGTCATCGTTTCCACTTTGGTCAGTTTTACTGCCAAAAGTGTTCCGGACTTTCGAAGCAATGCCCGTTTCGATCCGGTAAAAAATCGGTCTCTAAATTTCGTATCGGACTTTACCCGGTCCGATGTCGATCACTAGATCTAACCATAATCATGTCTGTAAAAGTAACCTCGAATTTATTTCACTGCAGCAGAATTCAATAAAGTACATATTAGTTTTCGTCATTTGTATTCAGATTGTATTATATACATGTAATTCACGCTAAGAAATGACTCCACTTAACACTATCGATTCAACAGCATTTCGAAGTGCTGATCAAAGAAAACGTTAAACATGTCAAACAATTAAGCAAATTTAATGGCAAAGAAAGTCAGGTGGTCAGCGAAGGCCGAATTTCACCTAGCGGAAAGAAAGTTATAAGTACATATTCAAAATTTATCTTTTGGGATATGATTTTTAATATTTTTTGAAACGATGGTTCTACAATTGATGAAGGGACGGTAGTGGAAAGAAATGAAAATTTTTTTTGATGAAGGAGGGGGAAGAGCGGAAAGGAAGGGGGGGGGGGGGGTATTGGTAGCTATGCTTGACAAGTAGTCATTTTGACTCCTACCTTTTGTCCAATGCTGGAAGGTGCATGAGTCGAATCAAGCTGTAATATGAGATTATAACCGGATTCGAACCCACAACACCCTCCAGGGCATGTGGTTCGCTGGTACTTGTACCTTTGAACCATAGAGGCGCTGGACAAAAGGAGACCGCAAAATCCACTTCTCAAGGATAGCTACGCGTGTTGGTTGTGTTATCGACACATATTGTGCCGCTTCCTGCATCAATTGCAGATTACCACCGAGCGAGAAGTTTTAATCTAACTACTATTTACTTTCAGGACGACGACACTGTGCCGGCCCTTACGACTTGCAAGGTACTGCACGTGACGCTGTTCGTCCGTCAGCGTATGTTAGCCGCGTTTCTCGGCGCGGGTTTTCGAGGGAAGGCCCCGTTCCTATGTAATAGACTAATCTCAAGATTTTTTTTTTAGTCTTGACCTTGGAATGAGGTCATACATATATTAATATTTTTTGAAACGATGGTTCTACAATTGATGAAGGGACGGTAGTGGAAAGAAATGAAAATTTTTTTTTTGATGAAGGAGGGGGAAGAGCGGAAAGGAAGGGGGGGGGGGGTATTGGTAGCTATGCTTGACAAGTAGTCATTTTGACTCCTACCTTTTGTCCAATGCTGGAAGGTGCATGAGTCGAATCAAGCTGTAATATGAGATTATAACCGGATTCGAACCCACAACACCCTCCAGGGCATGTGGTTCGCTGGTACTTGTACCTTTGAACCATAGAGGCGCTGGACAAAAGGAGACCGCAAAATCCACTTCTCAAGGATAGCTACGCGTGTTGGTTGTGTTATCGACACATATTGTGCCGCTTCCTGCATCAATTGCAGATTACCACCGAGCGAGAAGTTTTAATCTAACTACTATTTACTTTCAGGACGACGACACTGTGCCGGCCCTTACGACTTGCAAGGTACTGCACGTGACGCTGTTCGTCCGTCAGCGTATGTTAGCCGCGTTTCTCGGCGCGGGTTTTCGAGGGAAGGCCCCGTTCCTATGTAATAGACTAATCTCAAGATTTTTTTTTAGTCTTGACCTTGGAATGAGGTCATACATATATTAATATTTTTTGAAACGATGGTTCTACAATTGATGAAGGGACGGTAGTGGAAAGAAATGAAAATTTTTTTTGATGAAGGAGGGGGAAGAGCGGAAAGGAAGGGGGGGGGGTATTGGTAGCTATGCTTGACAAGTAGTCATTTTGACTCCTACCTTTTGTCCAATGCTGGAAGGTGCATGAGTCGAATCAAGCTGTAATATGAGATTATAACCGGATTCGAACCCACAACACCCTCCAGGGCATGTGGTTCGCTGGTACTTGTACCTTTGAACCATAGAGGCGCTGGACAAAAGGAGACCGCAAAATCCACTTCTCAAGGATAGCTACGCGTGTTGGTTGTGTTATCGACACATATTGTGCCGCTTCCTGCATCAATTGCAGATTACCACCGAGCGAGAAGTTTTAATCTAACTACTATTTACTTTCAGGACGACGACACTGTGCCGGCCCTTACGACTTGCAAGGTACTGCACGTGACGCTGTTCGTCCGTCAGCGTATGTTAGCCGCGTTTCTCGGCGCGGGTTTTCGAGGGAAGGCCCCGTTCCTATGTAATAGACTAATCTCAAGATTTTTTTTTTTTAGTCTTGACCTTGGAATGAGGTCATACATATATTAATATTTTTTGAAACGATGGTTCTACAATTGATGAAGGGACGGTAGTGGAAAGAAATGAAAATTTTTTTTTTGATGAAGGAGGGGGAAGAGCGGAAAGGAAGGGGGGGGGGTATTGGTAGCTATGCTTGACAAGTAGTCATTTTGACTCCTACCTTTTGTCCAATGCTGGAAGGTGCATGAGTCGAATCAAGCTGTAATATGAGATTATAACCGGATTCGAACCCACAACACCCTCCAGGGCATGTGGTTCGCTGGTACTTGTACCTTTGAGATTAGTCTATTACATAGGAACGGGGCCTTCCCTCGAAAACCCGCGCCGAGAAACGCGGCTAACATACGCTGACGGACGAACAGCGTCACGTGCAGTACCTTGCAAGTCGTAAGGGCCGGCACAGTGTCGTCGTCCTGAAAGTAAATAGTAGTTAGATTAAAACTTCTCGCTCGGTGGTAATCTGCAATTGATGCAGGAAGCGGCACAATATGTGTCGATAACACAACCAACACGCGTAGCTATCCTTGAGAAGTGGATTTTGCGGTCTCCTTTTGTCCAGCGCCTCTATGGTTCAAAGGTACAAGTACCAGCGAACCACATGCCCTGGAGGGTGTTGTGGGTTCGAATCCGGTTATAATCTCATATTACAGCTTGATTCGACTCATGCACCTTCCAGCATTGGACAAAAGGTAGGAGTCAAAATGACTACTTGTCAAGCATAGCTACCAATACCCCCCCCCCCCTTCCTTTCCGCTCTTCCCCCTCCTTCATCAAAAAAAATTTTCATTTCTTTCCACTACCGTCCCTTCATCAATTGTAGAACCATCGTTTCAAAAAATATTAATATATGTATGACCTCATTCCAAGGTCAAGACTAAAAAAAAAAAAAAAAAAAATCTTGAGATTAGTCTATTACATAGGAACGGGGCCTTCCCTCGAAAACCCGCGCCGAGAAACGCGGCTAACATACGCTGACGGACGAACAGCGTCACGTGCAGTACCTTGCAAGTCGTAAGGGCCGGCACAGTGTCGTCGTCCTGAAAGTAAATAGTAGTTAGATTAAAACTTCTCGCTCGGTGGTAATCTGCAATTGATGCAGGAAGCGGCACAATATGTGTCGATAACACAACCAACACGCGTAGCTATCCTTGAGAAGTGGATTTTGCGGTCTCCTTTTGTCCAGCGCCTCTATGGTTCAAAGGTACAAGTACCAGCGAACCACATGCCCTGGAGGGTGTTGTGGGTTCGAATCCGGTTATAATCTCATATTACAGCTTGATTCGACTCATGCACCTTCCAGCATTGGACAAAAGGTAGGAGTCAAAATGACTACTTGTCAAGCATAGCTACCAATACCCCCCCCCCCCCCTTCCTTTCCGCTCTTCCCCCTCCTTCATCAAAAAAAATTTTCATTTCTTTCCACTACCGTCCCTTCATCAATTGTAGAACCATCGTTTCAAAAAATATTAATATATGTATGACCTCATTCCAAGGTCAAGACTAAAAAAAAAAAAAATCTTGAGATTAGTCTATTACATAGGAACGGGGCCTTCCCTCGAAAACCCGCGCCGAGAAACGCGGCTAACATACGCTGACGGACGAACAGCGTCACGTGCAGTACCTTGCAAGTCGTAAGGGCCGGCACAGTGTCGTCGTCCTGAAAGTAAATAGTAGTTAGATTAAAACTTCTCGCTCGGTGGTAATCTGCAATTGATGCAGGAAGCGGCACAATATGTGTCGATAACACAACCAACACGCGTAGCTATCCTTGAGAAGTGGATTTTGCGGTCTCCTTTTGTCCAGCGCCTCTATGGTTCAAAGGTACAAGTACCAGCGAACCACATGCCCTGGAGGGTGTTGTGGGTTCGAATCCGGTTATAATCTCATATTACAGCTTGATTCGACTCATGCACCTTCCAGCATTGGACAAAAGGTAGGAGTCAAAATGACTACTTGTCAAGCATAGCTACCAATACCCCCCCCCCCCTTCCTTTCCGCTCTTCCCCCTCCTTCATCAAAAAAAATTTTCATTTCTTTCCACTACCGTCCCTTCATCAATTGTAGAACCATCGTTTCAAAAAATATTAATATATGTATGACCTCATTCCAAGGTCAAGACTAAAAAAAAATCTTGAGATTAGTCTATATGATTTTTCCCCAGAATGCTCCTCCCTTGTATAGTAAACAAATAAGCAGTCTTTACTTCGAGACAAAATTTTAGTAAAGCAATGAATTAGCAACACTGCTTATCAGTGTTTACTCACTGTAAGCAAACTACGTACACATCTTAACCACTTTGCACGGAAATACCTACAAGCTACGACGAACGAACGATTCGAACCAGTGTGGTTCCCCATTTCATTAGTATACATTGGGATGGCCGCAGTAAAAATACCGTGTTGATCTTTCCAACCCATAAAGATATGCGTAGACACCAGCTACAAGCTGAGTTCACAAGCTTTAAGGTGGTGAAATTTTTACCTGCACCCAAAATTAGTAAACCCTTATTTGTTATTAGTCTTTGATGACTTGATAAATCTTAGTAAAACTTATTAGTAGATTTGTAAAAATATGTTTGTAAAAGTGTATGTGTGTAGATCAGAAGCTAGAGTGAAATTGGTAATGAAACAAAATCATAATAGTCTATATTCAAGTACACACTAGCAGGCGGTTACCTTGCGCAATGAATGGCAATGCCACGACACACCTCCAAAATCGAAAGGAGGTAAATGCAACTGACGTCATTGCAAAAGCGAATCGGACCTCTCATGCGGATACATCCACGATCGAAGTCCTGATGCTTCTGATCTACAAACAGTAGTGCTTCCACACAACGCTTCATTGCACCGTTTACTTACATACAAACTGGTTTTTCAAAATGCAACTTGGCATTTCATCATTCTTGCGATTTTTCGACTTTTAATTGTAGATTGTTTGATTTTTACCACTTGTGAAAGGCACTTTTCTCTACGAAAAGATGCGTGCAAATATGACATCCTTTGGTTAATAAAGTCTTAACCTTGACTTGCTCCAACCACCCATCGGATGGGAGGAAAATTGAAATACTTGAGAACAGCTAGACAGCTGAAGCTATAAAAGCAAACATCGAGTTGAATTTTGGTTGACATGTCGATGCCCTTTACTTGACTTATTGACGTAACCTCACGAGCACAAACTAATAATAACCAATTCCGACTAATCTCCTTCAGGTTTTATCAATTGCTTTTTATGATTTACACATTGGGGTTTGATAATAATGGTTGATGCATTTTTTCGATCGCGACATTGATCTGTGACGCAAAAGTACTTGAAATCCGGGCCATTATCTTTCAGTCTAAATGCCCGTTATTTGTTCGATAAAAGCTATCGCAATGGGTGATAATTGCTGAAAATAGGTAAAACTCCGAAACTGTAGACATATTTGTTTATAATTTATCATCCTAAAGCAACATAAATGCCATCGTCATGATTTACTAAAACAAAATATACCTTATTTCACTCAACCCAGCATTGGCTAGTCACAAAAAATGTTTTTTTAGTTCATTTCTTGTTATACTTTGTAAGATTTTGATGATTATAAATAATAAATATAAGTTCCGCTACTAAAGATATTAGGTAGCAGTTTGATAATAACACGTATTATTTGCAAAAAAGTCTGATTACTGTCGCTATTTCTCGCGTAACTTTTCAAAAGGACCTATCTACCATTGAGAGACTCTCCTGGCGTCCCTCTATTTCGATTATTACGGCGACATACACGCATTTTAACGAATTTAATTTTCTTAACGTCTAACTAAATAGTGATGCTAGCAACCGATTCATGCAAAGATGATGTTTTAAAGTGCATCTGTAGCGCCGTAGTAGGCGAAAGAGAAGAGGCACAAAGACAATCTCTCATTGTTACTCAGGTCCTTTTGAAAAGTTACGCGAGATTTCATCAGCAAACAAGCTAGTCACGTTGTGGTTTTGGCCTCGTTAATGTAGGGTAAAACGTAGCAGTTAGACCCCTCCCACGAATAGGTTAAATAAATAACTTCTGTCAATAATTCCTTCAAATACGAATGGTGTTTCTTAATCAAATCTTGTTTTATCTGGATTCCTCACCTTGTATCATTTGTTCGAAATTTTGGATTTTAGCTATCCTAAAACGAGAATTTAATTAAGCATTGCTTTTTCAGTCATCAGACAACGTTAGAAGAAAGCATTCAGATTTATCCACATTTTTCATGTGTGAAAAAGTGTTATCTTGATTGATCAAAAGTAAAAGTAAAAAAATACTTAGTAACTATGAACATTAATAATAAAAAAACTCAAATGGAATGCAACTGTCCCCTAAATTACCAGCTAAGCCTATTTTTAATATTCGCTGGTGCCATGGTAACATTCACTATATGCTGTAGATCGTTGAAACCGTTGGCTCATGTTGGAAGTAATTTCTGTTTCGATGAGGTGGATTAAACACTCGGGTATTCCAAAGTGCAACTTGGCTGTGATTGAAGTGCAACCATCAAGCATTTGACTGTCAACTCGTCCAGATAGGATATTTGTGAAGAACACTTGTGGATTGTGTCAATGTTGACTAGAGAGCATAGGTCGTGATACGGAGGCAGTTCATCTCCATTGCAAAACGAACAAACTTTTTTTGGACTGTCTCTATCCGTTGTATATAGGTTACATATTGCGGACGCCAAACTACACTTGCAAAGTCTAATTTACTTCGCACAAGGCCTACATATCTTGCAAGTTGTATTGCATATGGGTCCTTAAGGTCACGACCGTCTCGTCTCACAAAAGCAAATAGGTTTAAGCAGTCCTTAATAACGATGTCTATGTGGCTTGTAAACGAAACTGAACGATCAAATATGATTCCTATGTCGCGAATGGTTTCCTTGCGTGGCAAAACGATTCCGTTGTAGGAGTATTGAAATTCGATTGGACGTAGTTTTCGGGAAAAAGTCATAACAGAGCATTTCTCTGGGTTGATGTTCCAGCCGCTATTGGAACAGAATATTCCAATGTTATCCACCTCAAGTTATAGTTTAAGACAATCACTGTCAGTCTTGATAGGTAGAAATATGTTTACATCATCTGCGTCTGTAAAGATTGTAGCATTGAACAACATATTCGGAAGCCTGTTCATCGCCAGTACAAAAGCAGCGGTCCTAGATGACTACCCTGCGGTACTCCCGAATTGACAACAAATGAAGCAGAGACGTTTTCCCTAATTTTCACATACTAAACTCTGCGCGAAAGGTAAGTTCTTAGCCAGTTGTAAATCGGTCCCTCGCTACCGAAGTCTGTAACCGCTTGCATAATACTATCCATCTTAACAGCATCAAAGATCACTTTTCTCAATCATGATAACCTTGATAAACATCGTGGCAACATATAGTGTGGAAGACCCACTTCGTCATGCCTAACCACGATTCAGACTTTATTTCGATTTTTTTTTAAAGAATTCTATCTGCAACTACTCAAGTTTTTAGGCAGATGTTTTAAAACTTACAGTTTAGGCTATGCTATGGTAAGAAATAAGATTAAATCAATGGTCTTACAGTAAGCATATAGACCACTAGATTATACCCGGTGCATTAAAGAATATGCTATAAAACGCATTTTACTCTAACAAGACTTTCGTGTTCAAATTTTTTCGGGTTCGAGCTTTACTCAGCAAAACTCACGCTCCTAGAGCCAGGTAGTGTTGAAACTTGACAAAAGGCTTCAATATGTTTCTCGAGTCAGTACCTTGTGGTACCAGTATTGTCGCTCTTCTAACAGTGACATTGGGTTTGATTCCAGATCCTCAGGTCGAGGATTTTCCCGGGTTGGGAGTATTCTCGGTTAGTAGTAGGGTGCGGCGTATCTTACAACAACTATTTATATAAGATGCTTATGTCTGTACCGAAAACTAGGTCTCTGACAGGACGTCATAAGAGGCTTATCGGTAACTAAAAATAGGCCTCTGACAGGACGTCATGCTTTCGTAGCAATGGGTTGTATTCACAGTCACCCCACTGGTCGACTGCTGGACTGCTCAATAACTCAACTGGTTGACTAGACTGCTCGACTGGACTGGTCGATTAGACTGCTTGATTTGATTGCTCGTCTGGACTGCTTAACTGAACTACTCGACTGAATTGTTCGATTCGACTGCTCGACTCAACTGCTTGATTGGACAGATCGACTTGACTGCTTGACTGAACAGCTCGATTTAACTGATCGGGTGGATTACTCGACTTAACTACTCGATTCGATTGCTTGACACATTTGCTTGACTTACTACTCGACCCGACTGCTCGACTTAATTACACGATTGAACTGCTCGATTGAACTGTTCGATTTGTGCTCGATTGGACTGCTTGACTGAACAGCCTGATTTAACTGCTCGACTATGCTGCTCGATTTGACTGTTCGACTTGACTGTTCGACTCGACTGCTCGACCCAACTGCTTGACTCGATTGCTTGATTCGAATGCTCGACTCGCCTGCTCAACTCGATTGCTTGTCGCGGTATTATATGGTCGGTGTTAAATCAGACCGGACCAAGTCGCAAAATTTTAAAAAATGGGTTAATAATAGCAAACGATCAAGAATTTTCGAAGCAACATTTTACTCTAATCAGACTACATAAATGTTGCAAACAGCCAGAGTTAGAAGATGATTTCGAATGCAGGAAACTTTGAATGCGTTTTTCTCGAAGTCAGAATTTTTCCACTCGGTTCTTTCTAAATTAACACCGACCATATGAATCGTTTTGCGGCACTGCCCATGGATGCATAGTTGACGTAAAAACCAAAATGACCAAAATGTACTTTTTCGGTCCTACGCACTCTTAACTATGATGTTCACATGCCCAATACTCAAACAACATATGTTTGTTCGAAAATATTCGAGAAATTTAGTAAAATTGAGCTACTCTGCTACTGGTTTCACATAATGCTTGTTTTTGCAGCTTTACGCCAAGTTATGTGAATAATCGTTCAAAAAAACAGTCTGTTTATTCGCATAAACTGGCGTTCACATTTTTTAAACACAATAAAAGAGGAATGAATCATAGAATCCAATCAGTCCTATTTTGATTAATAAACTCTACTAAATTCACAGATTATTCGATTGAAAAAGTTTATAGCAAAGATTATATGGCTTTAAACGTTTTTCACGATAAAAATGCGTTTTCTCAACACGTTACGTTGTTACGGTCACGGTCGTTACGTTGTCACGGTCGTTACGTCGACTATGCATCCATGGGCAGGGCAGACCATAGACGGTTCAGAGCCACTCACACTAAAGAGCCATATTGCCCGCCTATAGAATCAGTACAATGGAGATAATGTTTTTATTCAGTTAAGTAAAATCTAATACAACCATAAAAGCTATTTGTTTCAATTTTAGTATGACTCTATTATGTACAACATCTTAGAGCTATATTATGCAATATAAGAACTCTAAGAACTAATACAAAGATTAAACATCATCGCAAACGCTGGCCAATGGAATTTGGAATATATCCGCAGTTTTCTGAATTGTGAACAGACATTTATATTTTCAGGATCGTAAGATTCGGGTTCAACGGCCCAAAAGCCGCATTATTTTTGTTAAGTCAGTACCACTCTCTGGATAAGAGGCTTTATTGCTGGTAATTCAAAGTTTAGTATGAAGGACGAATGCGAAGGGGAACGAGATTGAATCCATGCTAAGGTCACTTAACATCGAATGGCCATTGGTTCGAGTCCTCAACCATTCGCCTGTCAAACAGATTTGAAAATTTTGTGTCTACAAAGTCTCTCCCAATTTATTCAATTTGTTAATCATTTAGTAAAAAGTGCACTACCTTAACAAAAGCGCTAGAAATACATCACGAAGAATATACATAAGTAAACAATCTCGCATGACTTTCTTTTGCTTTTCTATATAAAATAAATAAATAGTAAAGAAATAAATGATTGACATCAATGTAGTCGGTTAATCTTTGATGCCATTCTTCTGAGAAATGCATTTTGTAGACCGGCGATCACTAAATGATTGACTATAAAATTGGAATAGCTTCTAGGAACGAGCTTACTTTACTGCCAACGTCATCAGTAATCAGATAGCAGAAGAAACTGGGGAAGGTGAGAGGGAGTTGAATATCTTTGTTCTGTTGAACAGATAAGTTATCAGTTACAGTTTATGAAACTGTATGCTGAAACTGCTATTTTCCCAGGAAGGGAAAAAACCAAATTTTCAAATGGATTGAGCGAAAATTTAAGCACAATTGTTTACAAAGTAAACTGCACTTAGTTGAATCGTTTTACTTATATGTGTTCAAATTAATCTTCTAGTACCCACAAGTCACAACGAAAGCAGTTGAATTAGAATTGGCATTTATAAATAAATCGCTATCTTTTGAATAATTAAAGCCAGGTAGGCTGCTCTTACCTCTTCGGTCGGTTCGTACATCGTGTAGAGATTGATTCTCTTGTCCAACTATTAACCAGAAAAAACCAACTTATTCAGGAAGCAAAGAATAACACTGGAAATCGCGATTGCTGATACAAAAATATTCGATTCACAAATTACTTTAACCACACACGACTGTACTTTTGTGTTGATATTCAAACAACCGCAACCGCACGCGGTGACTCTGACTAGTATAGGTTATCGACGTATCAATCACTCATCACGCCTGCGCCAAGCAGTTTACCAATCAATCGCCGATTCGATCTAAACACAGATCTTCCCTCAAATACTAAGATGAGGAAAAAATAAACACTGATCTTTGTGCTAACTCTGATTTACTGTTATGTAAAGGCAGCAATTTTTTGATCTGGTACAGGAAGAAAATATGATCATAAACTACCGACCTACGCTCTGCTTTTGAATAACTGATAAGAAACTGCTGTCAGACTGAAACTAAAACGGATAGGAACACTTGAGCCAATAAGGGTTTTAATTGTTCGTTCAAACCGGAGTTTATCCAACACACCACGGGACAAGGTTCACGTAATCCGACACTTGTTTAGTTTGCTTTTTACATCAATTATTCATCTACCACTTGGCTGTCTAGTCTAGTTGATTCGGCATTAAACTAGAACTTGAGACAAAATCAAGATCAAGATCGTTTGAACGTTGTTTCTGAATGGCAAGCGACACTTTAGTCGAAAACGCAGAAAATGAATGACTGTACTTATCCGAGCAGGACACGAATCGCAACTAGCAGCAGTCGTAAGCCAACGGTCAGAGAAAAGTCAACGCGAGCGGAACGAATATTAGTTAGGAATTAGTTTTTACGACTACCAAATCAGACGGCAATACAAAACACTCCCTATCAGCCCTATCAGCGGACCCACCACAGTACTGTGTTTTCGAACATAGCAAAAGAAAACAGTCATGCTTGGCATGTGAGGTGTAATATGACACTTAGTTAGATATCGTTTGCTGACGACACGACGATGCTACTGAAAAGTTGCAATTTTTCTCCTAATGAGTCGTGCATTTTTTTTCACTATTGTTTGAACGAATGCAACTATTATTGTGCTCTGCGCTGAAACTTGAATGCTAAATATTTAAATTCTTGTTCCAGGCAACAGAGGTATTCTTCAATTCTTATTTTTACTTATTTACTTTTTTTTGTTAGATTATAGTCACTTTAACAGCTTATGTCATTCGTGACTTCTGCGGGGTTGGGATTTGAACCCGAGTCCTTGGCGTGAGAGGCGTCAATGCTAACCACTACGCCGGGACTGACCCCTACTTATTTACTTATTATATCAACATTTCGTTTACTTCTTCTAAAATTCTACTGTTTCATTATATATTAAATAACCATGAACTCACACAATGTTTCAATGTTGTGTATATTATCTTTCAAGTTTCTTTGAATAATATTTGACTCAACCAAAGACACCAAAAATTTAAAGAAAATTAAACACATGGGTCTATGACGCGATATTCAAGCTAGACTAGGTAAGGTTTTCCTTTATGGAGATACACCGAAGTGATATTGTGATGAGGCAATCGAGCCAAGTGTTCGTTATTTTTTTTCTTCGAACATTCAGCTCGATTGCGCAAGATAGCATCACGGTTGGTTAATATTGCCATTCTAAACGGTTAACGTTTTAAAGTTAAAGTTTTCGTTTGATAGCAAAACGTAAGCAGGTCGCATCGAAATTGAAATTAATTAATTAAGGATTGTAAAATAAAATTCATGGATTTTTACACATGTTCGTTTATACTGTAATTTTGTTGTATTTTAAACACTGATTAATCTGACTTACCTGATGGTGGGAGTAAAAGTATTTTTGTGAAGAGCGAAAATTGAATGAACTTGGTAAAATGATATGCAAACTGCGAAAAATAATAAATTGAGCAGGTGGGACTTGAATGTCCAACTCTTTGTTTCGCCCCAAGTTCGTTATCCGTTTACATAATGGTTACATAACGCAATCGTGCAAAGAACATGATCTGACATGAGGTTTATCATAATCTGTACAGATTGCGACAAAGTATTTGTCGCTTACAAGTAGTGATGCCAATGAATCTGAATCTGATCGTTCCTATGATCTTGATCGCTAGAAGCGATTTTTTTCCATCTCTGTTTTCAAGGATTTTGGAGGAGAAGAAACTACCGGAGGAAGGTGTGGTTTGTCCCGTCTATAAAAAGGGCGATAGGTTTAATTGCTTTGTAATTATGCTTTATGCTTTATGATTTTGCTACGCCGTCTATCCCCAATAGCAAGAGAATTCGTAAGGCAGTATGAGACGTGGTTTATGGGAGCCCGTACTACTACGGAATAAATTTCATTCTCTGACAAATCCTCAAGAACTGTCGGAAATACAGCACGCCCACGCCCACAGTTCCGTGGATTTCAGGGCAGCATACGATACAGTCGACATTCAAAATGCCCTGGATGGACTGATTTGTTACGTGCGTGTTTCGAAGACACACTGTTAAGTCCTTCGAATTGTGCAGAGGGTTACGGCAAGGGGATGGACTGTCCTGTATTTTATTCAACATCGTTATTGAAGGTCAGGCGAGCGGGCATCGATGCGAGAGGAACGATTTTCAGCAAGAGTAGCCAACTCCTAACCTTCGCAGACGACCTCGACATCATTACTAGAAACCTTGGGACGGCGAAGGCATTCTATGCCAGACTAAAAACGAAGGCTAGAAGGATAGGGTTACAAATCTATGTATCGAAAACTAAACATATGGTAGGAAGAAGCTCCAGCGAAAGCAACGTTTGCCTCCCACGGACAGTGACTATTGACAGCGATGAACTGGAAGGGGTTGAAGCCGACTTGCGTGTGCCGAGACGCCCAACGAATTGGCGACGAGTAACCCAGCACCGAGTACAGTGGAGGATGAATTATTGATACGGCAAGAGTCACTTTGGCTCCATATGCTGCTAGAAGTAAGAAGTACTTCGGGCTTTGATTTTACTATTGCTTCTCCCTCAATGCTCTGCGATTCAATTAAGAAGTGCTGACCGAAACCATCGAAATAGTAGGAAGATTTGACGTACATACGATGTATCGATAGAGTCTTCATTACACTATTTTTTATCACAAAAGGTCCAGCTCTTAATATTCAACAACGCCAGCCTCGGAAAACCTCAAATTGGATAGCACACCGACAGTTAACAAGCAGAAAATTCTCCTGATTTCAAAATGAATGAAAATGCGCTGTGTTTTATCTCGTTCCCAATGGGTTGATTTCACACGATTTGTGACGATTTGGTTATATAAATTTAATATAAGAAAACAACCAAGTTAAAAATTTCAATTTGAAATTCTGCTTAAATACTTTACTTGGGTAATTCCGAAAAATTTGGAGAACCAGAAACTATAGGAAAAATGGATGGAAGAAGAGGTTGACGTATCAAAAAGGCGATCGGATCGATTGCGGCATTACGACGCTGTACCAGGGGCGCCTTATGGCCACCCAGGCTGCTACTACTAATCATATATACAAACTCCTACAAATCCCTCCGAAATGTTACGATTATAACGTGTCCACACATCATATGGTGTTACTTGAGACTTTGGAACGGCGCAGGCGATCTACATCAGACTTGAGTGACTATTGACGGAGATAAACCTAAAGCCGTTGACTTGTTCATATTCTTTCGAATTATTGATATCTGTTGTTACCGCCGACAACTCGAGATAGGAGTTTCAACGACGCATTCAAGCTAAAAATCTTTGTTCTCTGCAAGATATTTCCGAAAGGTGAAAAAGGTATACTCGAATTTTGATTACTCCAAAAGTTCTTTCCTGATTTGACTAAAACACACTTACCTTCCGATAAAAAGCATTTAAATAGATCTAAGCTCACTTTGATTGATCGCGTATGATAGACAACAAATTAAAATATTAGGGAATAACTAGTTTTGCATTGTGTGTCATAAAAATGCTGATATTTTTAATAATTTGTATTGGATAGGACGGGAATAGGCAATTACGACGATGTAGCAACATACCCTAGATAATAAACTGTATTTTCAGTATTTTCAAACCCCGTAATTTCTTTGTTTGGGCGATTATTCTGCTAATTATTTAATTGTTTTATGTTATATTGATATAGAGAATTTAATGGTGGACCGAATGTTTCTAGATAAGCCAAATTTATTTAAATTAAATTATCTACAATTCTTTCTAAGAATGTTTCCCTTTATTGTTAATTTTTCCATAGATATTCTTAACTTCCCCTATTCACGATGTAAAGATATGTACATCAAGTGAAAGTTCGTGTGTTGGACTATACGTAAATAAGTTATTGTTTATTAACTAATTATTGAAAACATTATCAAAAAAATTGAATTTTAGGCCATAGTAAATTATTATAAGCAGAAGTCCTAGTATCAAATGCTAAATTCAGTTGCACTCTATGAGATTTATCACAAGCGATTATTCTTTTATGTCGTATCCCCACAATAAAGAATGTCTATTAAACCCTTCATTTGCCGACATGTATTAGGTGTGATAATATATTGTTGTCCAGATCTGTTTTAAAATAAGGCTCCTTAGAACTGATATTCCAAGCATTCAACCATTAATTACACATTCTTTTTCAAACTCAATAAAGTTGCAATATCTCAAGTCGGAATTACCGAGTGGTTGCACTAAGAGGACGTAACGTTACATGTTTAGCTTTGCGCTAGTTGTTATCAGAGTATTAGGAGGATCATTTAAAATTATAGCCCTGATTAGCGTTGATAAGCGACCACAATGATTGGCATCCAGTGAAGAAAACACCTATTAAAATGTCTGTAACCTTGGGAATGTCATCTTCAAAAAAATTGCTCATTAGTTTCGTATTTTTAATATTTTCAAAAGAAATAAAGCATAATATAAAATCAAAATATTGGGATAAATTAATTTTAAAATAAACCAATTTTATCACAAAAGTATACGGCTACTATTGAATTTTTTTTACTAATAATACTTAAGTACCAATTTTTGAACTTATTCAAGTTTGCTAGACAAAACCGGTGATGGTTTTTGGTTAATACATCTAGGTTAATTATCTGGTTATAGAAAATTCGATTGCAGCAAGTAATGCTGCTGTAATAAAATTTTCGTGAATGGAATGTAAGTTGAGCTAATTTACTGTCATAGTTTATGCACAGACAAACAGACAAAACACTAGTTTTCCATTCTTCGTACCGATTAAACCGTCATTTCAAATTTGGGCTTAATTGGTCAAAATGGCGCTTTTTGACGAAAGAAGGGGAATGCCTCATAAAAAATACTTGCTAGTTTGAGGGATACTCATGTTGCTATTTGATATTTGGGAATGTCGATCATAGATGGTACTAGTGTTCAGGCTAAGTATGAGGTACGATAATTTTTGTTGATTTTTCTTCCAAGAGTTATGTCTGTTTGTCTGTGGTTTATGTTTTACTGTTCTATGGCATACTTCTAAGATTTCATTAAAACTTCTGATTGGAATCAGCATATTTTTAAAAATATTTTGCTTCGTTCGGACCACAAGGTATATCTGTTTTTTTTTTACGCTACGCTGTTAAACTGTCGTACAGTGGAAAATTCCAATAAAAACCACAAAAACCACTATGACATCACCTAAAATTTGTTTGCTACTAACGGCACATAGTAGACACGTACTCGTAATAAACTAAGATGTACTGTGACGAATTGCTGATTCACGATTGCATAATCCAGTGGCGCAGTTTCAATCGTCCGTTGCGAACTAATGCTGCATTAAATGCACTTTCACAAACAAAAACACTATCAACTTTATTTATGAAGTGGAAAAACACAGGCGACAACAAACACAAGAACGATTATAACCTTTCACACGAGTGTTGTTTCCTGTTAGTGATTTGCTTGGGTGTTTTTTAAAAATTCTGCTAGTTAATATTTTTAGGGTCGGCATATTGAACTCAATATTGATCTTAAAATCAACTGAAAAAAAAAACAAAACATTTTTTTAAACACAAACAACCTCAATAATAAGGTTGCAATATTTGCTTAATATTTGATACATCTAACTATAAAAATAAAAACAATATCTTTGAATTACAGTAAATCGATGGGATTTCCAACACATCCGGTCAAATCGGTGATGGTAACGGCAAGCCTTCGACAATGCTCCAGCACGTTAGTAGATGTCACTAATCCCAGATGAACGCAGTACAGCTCGTAGCAGCGAATTTTATTAGCTGCTGTCCTTGGGAAGCAAGTTTCTATCAGTCGTCTACACGCGAAAATAACATGTGAAACAATATTTCTCATACCTCCATGTGGGTGTTAACGGTGTAACAACACCATCCCCCATAATCTTTGCTACACAAATAAATATATTCAACACTTACTGATAATAATCGCCCGCCAGGATTCCGGGTATTAACTGCGGCTTTGTTGAAACAGTTGAAAAGTCTGGAAATTCCTTCGGTTTTAGAGCTGTCCCGTTAACGTCTTCAAACCAAAGGAAGTAACCGTAGCTGTAGGTGATGTCCTTCCATATCATTGACATATTACCCTTGTGAAGATAGGTGCGCGATAGTTCCACCATAGACCAAATCTGGAAGTTGAATGGCACAATAAATTAATAGCAATGCTACGATTACCAGGAAGTATGACGCAATCTTTTCTAGGTGACGTCCTAAGTTTAAATCACTTCGATGTAATATTTTACCAAAATTCACATATAAATAGCTAACAGAGCATGTTTATCAGCAATGCTGATACTATTTCAAAGGTCGTTTCATTGTCATTCATGCTCTTTTGACACTGTTGTATATTTGAAATGATAACGCAGCCGTTCGGTTTGAATAAAATAATTTCAAACAAACATTGTCTATCAAATGCACGTGCATCTAATAGGAAAGCATGCTGCTTTACTTCACATAGTTCTATCTAAACAAACATAACGAGCTCTAGGCAAGTGTTTCCTAGTTTCTCTGGTATAGTGGCCTGGTATAGTTGATTCACGACTATCTGTGCTAAACGTCAGTATCTCAAAAACTTTACGACGTTGAAAATGAGTCCCATGTAATTCCGTAACATCGCTCACCTTTTCTACTGAGACGTCACGACACTCCTTGTTAGCAGTACAGTGTTCCAAACGCTGCTAGGCACTAGCAATGGCGACGATTGTGCCAATGGTCAAAACTAAAGACCTGAGGGAGTTGCGGCTAGACGAAAGACTTCTAATTTGTTTCATCAGAGCTTCATGTAACAACAAAAATTGTGCACACATTGTGCATATGATTGCACAGAAGCAAACTAGGAAAAATCCTTTTCATTCGACCGAAACTGCTGAAAATGTACTTGTGCCGTGCACAAACACCATATCATGTTTTTCTCATAGATATAAAAAGATTGATATAACATTTGAAGAACTTTAGATTAACAATTCCGAAAATCCGGTATACCACAGACTAACGTATGCATTAAAAATGAACTTATTTAGCGATTTTTCATGGCGATTACCCTGCCACCTGGCAGTGAATCTACTTATGCATCGCCAATCGTAGCAACCATGTTGTGTACAGAAAAAAAATGGCGGCGGTATCAGTTGGTTTGCAGCAGGCCTGGCTGCACGAGCACGACCGCGAAGAGCAGCAAAAGCTGAAGAGGAAGACCAAGAGCAAGCGGACCTCATCGTTCAACGCGCTGAGAGGTCGGAGCAACCGGCCAAAATGGAAATTGTTATGCGTCAGTGGAGATCCGTCGTTTCTGAGCAGCAGACAATGACTCAGAAGGAGGGGCAATGACTGGTAAAGAAATGGATACTTTATGTCTCCCACCTAGGAGGTAAGCGATGACGTCAAATATATTTTCCCCACCAACTTCTCGAATAAGGTCCTTCTGTGGCTAATGATCAGGGAGAAGGGAATGCCCAAACCGCTGTTCTTTCCGTTTTTTGACCGAAGACCGTTTGTGCTATCAAATTCCCTTATTCATCCCTTCCTATTCTCTCTGTTTTTCTTCTTGTTCTCATCAAGCAAATGATGATACGGGCAAGATGGGCAAGGCACATATCTTCCACACGATTGTGAGAAACATGCTGCTTGAGCCACAAATGCTGACACGGCCACAAATGAATTGAGCTTTGGGTGAAAAACCAGAATATCAAAAAAGCCATGATTTTGTTGCATGTTAACACTCCATCACATACTGCAAAACCGGTCAGGAAAACGATTAACTTATTTTGTTGGGAAGTTCTTTCGTATGCGGCTTACTCGCCAGATTTGGCTCCTCCCGACTACCACCTGTTGTTATAGGTGAATGGAATACGAATCGAATTTCGGCTGGGAGAGCTTGTTAGAGTCTATAGGATCGTAGCAACTGGCCCTGCAATCGTGCTGTACTCTAACAGCTGACTGCGAAGTCTGACGCATAAAAACCAGAAGGTCAAGTTCCGATAACGGAATGTAGCACCTAGGTTTTGCTTTTTGCATTTAGGCTTTGGGCGTGATTTGGCATTTAGGCTGTAATAATCATTTCTATCCCGATGGCGGCAAGAGTATAATCCTTACAAAAAGGACCTGAATTTATATTTTTAATAAGTATCAAATCATGTTCGTAGACCTAAAGAAACAGTAAAATATTTTTTGTTGTTGGAAAAACAAAAGCACACGAAAGAGATTTGAATCACTTGTGTGGATATTTTAAAAAAAATCACCATCTCTGAAAAGAAAAACTTCAAAATGCTCAAAAAGTCTGAAACTAAAAAATAAGTTTTAGACCAACCACGTGTTTTTTGTCTCGACCTTCAAATGAGGTCAGGCATATATAATTAATATTTTTTGGATGGTAGAAGAAGGTAATGAAAATTTTCATAGTGAAGGAGAAAGGGCGGAAAGGAGAGAGAGAGTGAGAGAGGTATTAGTAGCTACGCTTAAGAAAGTAGTCGTTGTGACTCCTACCTTTTGTCTAATGCTGGAAGGTGCATGGGTCCAACCAAGCTAAATCAGAGATTGAATCACAAGGGTCCATAAAAGGAAAACGGACATTCTACTCTGTTTTAAAAAATGTAATTCATGCACGAAAACCACTCAGGCACTAAAGGGTCCACTAAAGAAACTGACTAAAGAAGTGACAGGTAACTCATTTTCGGTTCGTCGAAACCAAGTGCGCATGAATCTCGATGAAAATTTTAAATCGTCTGCGAACAAAAGCATAGAAGGCCGCAATCTATTACACAGATTGTTAACGAATAAAATAAAAATTGAGCCCTGAGGAACATCCGATGGTATCACAAAACTAGACGAGCTAACACCGTTAATACTGACAAAGGCTAAGCGATCGGTTTAGTAGGACAGCATCCACTAACCCAGTAACCCAGGGGGGCAATCTCAAGTATCTCGTTTTGTCAACCCCAAGTGCTTGTGGAACCCTGGCGAAGGCTTTGCTGAAGTCAATATAAATCGTATCGACTTGCGGTCTCTTTTCGATGCTGGAAATTAATGAGTTTACGAACACTATGTTCGTCCGACTCCGACTATTATGAATACATGAGGTGCTTACTTTACTTTACTTTTTCGGCGACAATCCGCTTATCGAATCAATGCCGAATTCAGGAGCCGTCTCCACATTACTCGGTCTTGGGCTGCCACTCTCCAGTCGCCCCTGTTCTAGCATCCTCGTCAACAGCGCTCATCCAACGGGTACGGGGTCTGCCTCGAAGTCGTCGGCCTCTGTCGGGTTCTCTGCTAAATATTGTTTTCGCTGGTCTCTCATCCGGCATCCTTGCTACGTGACCTGCTCACTGTAGCCTGCCGTATTTTAGTCGCTTCACAATATCCGCATCTTTGTACACTTGGTATATTTCATGATTCATGCGCCTGCGCCACACTCCTTCGTCTAATATGCCGCCAAGAATTGATCGCAGGATCTTACGCTCGAAAACGCCAAGAGCTCGCCGGTCGCTCTCTTTCAACGTCCACGCTTCGTGGCCGTAGAGTACCACCGGGAGAATTAGCGTCTTATAGAGCGCGAGTTTTGTACGGAGTTGTAAGCTACGGGACCTCAGCTGGCTACGTAATCCGTAGAAGGCCCTGTTGGCAGCCGCTATTCGCCTTTTTACTTCACGACTCACATCGTTGTCACATGTCACTAACGCACCAAGGTAAACAAATTCGTCGACCACTTCAAAAGTATCTCCATCTATCACCACCGCAGTTCCAACACCCGAAGGGCTACCACGCTCTCTACCAGCCACCATATACATTGTTTTGGTAGAATTTATGATAAGCCCTATCCTCGCAGCTTCCTCTTTAAGATGCGTGTACGCTTCTTCCACAGCTTTACGGTTAACACTGATGATATCGATGTCGTCCGCGAACCCTAGGAGCATATGAGATTTCGTGATGATGGTACCGCTTCTCTGCACGCCGGCCCTTCTAATAGCACCTTCCAATGCAATGTTGAACAGCAAGTTCGATAGTCCGTCACCTTGCTTCAAACCATCAAACGTCACAAACGCGTCCGAAGTCTCAACCGCTATCCTGACGCTTGATTTTGAACCATCAAGGGTAGCACGTATCAGCCTAATCAGTTTTGTTGGAAAACCATGTTCAAGCATAATCTGCCACTGCTCGTTTCGTTTAACTGAATCGTACGCCGCCTTGAAGTCTTTAAACAGATGATGAGTCTGCAAGTTGAATTCCCGGAATTTATCGAGGATCTGTCGCAAGGTGAACATTTGGTCCGTCGTAGAGCGTCCCTCTCGAAAACCGCACTGGTATTCGCCAACAAAGGTTTCCTGTAACGGCCTCAGTCTGAGAAACAGGATGCGGGAGAGAATTTTGTATGCAGAATTGAGGAGAGTAGTTCCTCGATAATTGCTGCATTCGAGTCGATGGCCCTTTTTGTAAATTGGGCATATGAGACCTTCCAACCAGTCCGTAGGTAATTCCTCCTCAGTCCATACCTTTAGTATAACCTGATGGATTGCACAATACAGCCGTTCGCTCCCGACTTTCAAAAGTTCGGCGGGGATGCCGTCCTTTCTAGCTGCATGAGGTGCTATGCGACCAAAAGATTGTCCGAGCATAGAAATGGCTTTTGATTATACCACAGAGAACAGAGAAAGGTTTTTATGTAATCAACGAGTAATCTTACGATGGAGCACCCCGCGAGCTGTAAGTGGCAAATTAAAACTTGATGTCGCTGCCATCGTTACTATATAACTTCAACACAAATAATATTGGTCAAGGTGCATGCATATTTTTTTATGCGTTTGGCAAACTATCTGGAGGGCGTCACCGGCAGATTTTACACACAAAAAATCGATAACTTTCTTCGAACCTTAATCTGTTCTCTGTAATTATACTTCATTTATGAAAGGTTTTATCTCTTTCAATTTGTTTGTTCAGGTATATTACCAACACGATCAGAAGAACGAATTGTCTAATTTTTCATTTTTTCTTACAAACTTCTCTTAACCATAAATAATACTCACTCGTTCCTTCAAAATATTTGAAGCATCCTCCAGATCTAATCCAGGGGCGACGATTCTTCCGTTGTTTCTGTCTATATGAATAAAGTGCACCAAACCTGGAAAATCTTCAAGATACGTGTATAACATAAACATAAGTTCAGGAAAATATCGAATCGTACTAGAATATCTCATTAAATCAATATGTTAATTTCAATGGTATTTTGTAAAGGATATGATCCCATGCTGAAATTTTTCTGCGATTTGACCTGCAGAAAGTTAAAAACTTCCGTTAGCTTTTCTTCTACCATATCGGCTATATCCGATACGCGTTGCAATCCATGCTCCAATGTACTGCATTCGGCACATAGTAGCTTGAAGACTTCCTTTACTGCCTCAACAAACATAGGCATGTTTGACTCGATTTTCACAATCAATGCATTATCGGAAGTTTTGAAGAATTCGCTGTATCTTTTTCGCAAGTTATCCCATCTGGATAAAAAGTGTTTCACTGCTTCATCTACCTCCGGAGAATTGTATTTAATTTTTTTCAACGAATCGACGGAGTGTTTTACGTATGTCTCCAAACCATCAAAAGCCGATCGGAGGTTTTCAACGTCCATCTGCATTTGTAGATTTCGTAGCTTTTGAAGAGCGAAAAATACGTCGTATAAATTACCACATAAATTAATGTTACCATGTTCGATCAAAAGAACTAGAAATACATCGTCAAACAATTTTAAAATGTGGACAATATGGGGAATGCAGCCGGAAGTTGTTTGACTGCTAGATCCTTGCAGAAATAGTACATGTGATTCGATTCGTTTGGAATTCTCTGTGCTATTCAAAGTTTGACAAAATATATTCAGAAAGAGCATATCGGCGGGGGATAGCTCCTGTGCCTGGCGGCTGCTATACAGCGAAAGAAATTTGTTTCCCACAAACATTATCGAATGACTTCGCTGAGAATGAGGATCCTGTTTTAGTTTTTCCGTTGCTGCCTGCAGGGCAGAGACTACTGTATTCTTAACGTCAACGTTAAGCAACAGCTGTTCGATGGCTTCCACGAGGATGCCTTGGTTTTCGCGATACAGCTTGCGGTACGTGGTAATCAGTTTTGTTAGGAGCGTAGCCTTTTTTATGTCGTTTTTTATGCTGGAAACGACAAATGTTTTAAACGGAAACGCTTTTTAGTTTATTATTATATAGGAATCTTACATGTACACACTGGGTCCACATATATGTTTTAGAAGACATATACAGATACCGAGTTCGCGTTTTATTTGTTCAACCTCCAGTGTACTTATTTGCACAAACAGATAACCCAAAAACTACAACGATAAAACGATTATGAAATAGAAGATGTTACAGTTCCATCTATAGAAAGAAAAGTTTGTTTTGTTATGCTGTACAATTTACGAGATTTAAATGATGTAAACAATATAAGAGATTTGAATATCAGTAGAGTACACATACTGGCTCAATATTTAGATTGAATCAATATTTTTTTATACTTTAAATTTTCAGCCCGTTTCATCTCTCCAACTTGATTAAAATAAAGTTATTCCTACAATTTTGCACGAATTGTAAATCTCTTCTAATCACTATCAATAATAAAATGATATTCGATACCTCATGGACAGTTAGATGGGTAGATGTAGCCGCAAGAATGCTATTGCGGTTTTAATAGCAACCCAACGTAGTCAACGTTTTCGTTTTTTTTTAGTTTTTTCTGAAAGGTAGGTTTTACTGTATTGCAAAAACATCAATTACGAGTACCTAGTCTGATGGAATGAGCCAATTCAAATAATAGTCTATTCTACTTTGCACACAGTATTTGCACCTTTCGTTGGTTTGACATTTAAACAACATCGTTGCTCATTACGCATGGCAACGCAGCATCACTTCTAGGGTTTCCTTTTTTATATTCTTACCTCATCGAAAACCAAGTTCAAATTGTTCTCCATTTGAATCGAAGTATATGCATTATCAAACTGACACATCATTATACGCTGTGAAGCGATTAGAGGACTGAAGATTTGTATCAACACGTTACTGTCTAGATCTTTGCGTACGTCCTAGAATGGTATGATTTTTATTCGCAGTGCACTATTGCTATGAATGTTCGCTTACGATTTTTTCATCCTCTACCAGCCCAAGATCGGTTGCATGTTTGTACATTTTGGCACACATCGCTTCGTTTAAATGTTGATAGATAAGATCATTGCTGTGGTCAAATATTAAAACTCCTTCCATTTTTCAACCCCAATTGCACAATTTTCTTCTCAGGAAAACACTATTTCGCCCTTAGAGAAGAGGGTCTCCCTTCGCTTGCTATACTTTCAGCAACCTTCAATACGACTGAGATTTGAGGCAAAGCAAAAGAACCGAAGTATGTTACGCTTTCCTGGAAATATTTTTTTCTCGAAATTGTGGAAAGAAAGGAAATAATTCTTTTTTATTTATTCTTTTCTTTGGTCAAAGGATCAACTATTCACGATGTATACAATGTTATTAAATTTACTTTAATTTTTGAACAGTGATTCTAGCAATATTTGCTATGCTCGTTGAAATAGTGATAAAAATATCGTATTCCAAAAATCTCAAAAGAATGGTTTCTGACTTGCGCAGCAGAACTTTTAAAAATATTGTATTGCTTTGTCCATTTTGCTTTTCCGCATTTTCGTAAACAGAAGGCGGTTCAACGGCGTCCTGTCAAAGCGACGCTGATAAGGATGCGTTACGTGTTACAGCGTCCAACGTTGTCGTAATACTTGCATACAAGGTTTTGGTTGATAGGGACGACTCATAGAAGCTCATTCACAATAAATCCAGCGAGGAATTGTAACGAAACTTGTTCTATTTTTGGTGAATATTTAAATGAAATTCTTCGCCATATTCTATTCTATTGTAAAACCGAAACAAGAGAAAACAAATAGATATAACTTATATTTGAGCAGTTCAAAGAATGCCGAGTTTCCGAGAAAAAGAAGTGTTCTTTTTGATTCCATCAGAGTTATCAGGACAATCCTGTAGATAAGAGAAATCATTTATGTGCCATGGAACTCTAATAACCAAAAGTCATCAAAAAGCAAAATTAAGAACGAAAATGAAATTATGACCTACATTTGACTTTACTCTTGCAATCTTAATTTATGTTGGGTCAAAAAAGCTATATCGAACATAGCTTCCTGATGTAACAACTCGTGCACTTCGTATTTTAATGACTCCTCGTATGCGTACAGAATGCTTGTATCATAGAGCAGCATTTTGCAGTTGGCTAATGCTAAAATGCAATTTCGAAGCCGGGAGATCACTTCTCGGTCTTGTTTTGAAATAGATTCCTCCAAATTCTGCGTAAAGCCACCACCCTCTGAAAAATATAATATGTTGCAGCGTAAAAACAATAAACCATTGCATTTATCCTTACCCTCGCCTTCGGTGCTAACCATCGGTGAAATCCAAATGAATCCGTTGTTTCCTAGAATGATCGAGGCACCGCACGGCAAATTGTGAAAGTGAGTCTTTCGTCGCTTAATCAATGAAGGAAACACTTTCACTAGTATTCCCTGGCCCAGTTTTCCATATTTCAAACTTCTCGTATGTAACGATAACACTCCATCGGAATGCACATTTTGTACTTCAGCCGAAATGAGGTCTCCCTCTTGCAAATATTTTCGCATCTGCTGTTCATCTTCGACACCTCGCCGACGCAACTCTCCGCCGGGCAAATTCACCGATGAGAGCAATAGAATCGAATCCAGCCTGGAATTCGTATCTACCTTCCAACGTTTTTGCTGTACATCGATTACACGTGCTACTATCACGTCGCCAATTTCACCAACATAGCGACCTTTCAGAGGTTTAACAGTTATCAACTTGTTGACCTGAACCATCACACCAGCGACCGACGATTTAATATCTTCATCCTCCATGTAGGTCCCATGTCCTCTGCAGAGAAATAGCAAGTAATGAAATTTGTTAAAATATCCAAAATGTTTGTAAATTGATAAGAATTACCGCATGTATCCTTGTTGTGATGTGATTACTTCCCCAGGTGTAAAAAGCCGCGGATTGCTGTCCCCAGACAAGAGCGATAAATTTACTCTGTCTGACGCAAGTCGTATCATTACGTTTGATGCCATTTAGGAGACTAAATAAATTACTGTTGGAATATTCTAATTTATACACCAGTACCTAATCGACTTTAAACCTTTTAAAATTAAAATAAATTGGAAATTAACCAAATCACACGCCAGTTATCGGACAGTTTATCGCGACCGAAAACTCGAGTAAAACAAAACAAACATCTGCGAACATGACGTTTCGACATCAGCGCTACCAGTGATGGGTTTAGAAACTTTAATTTTGTACTTATGAAACCGGACCGAGGGACTGCTAATAGGAGACCATATTTTTGCAGTATGTTGACCTGTTCGAGAGAAACTTATGCGCTGACGGTGGTGGTTTTAGAACTAGCCGAACGGTGAGAAAGTTGACAGTTTGCTTGAAGAATCCGAAAAAAGTTCACTTTTTTAATTTTATTATTGTAGTGAAACAATGTACAAGCGAAATTATTTTAAAGAAAATTGAGTACTTTATTTTTGGTATATACTTTGTCAGTGGTTTGTTTACAGTATATACGAGAAAATAATGTTTTTGTATATTTGTGCGACAAAAGACAGGTTATATTTCACGGTAAATTATAAAAATCCGCGTGCTCAAGTGGTAAAAAGCTTGTTTTTTTGTGAACTTAACATAAATCAGGCTATTGCAAGCAAGATACTGGATAACCAAAGAGAACATTCATATTTTCATGCAATGCCGGAGCAATGTGGTTCGCCAGGACTGACAGATGTTCGAATCTCTAGAACTTTGACTTGAACCGTTACAAAACAAGCATAAAGATTTTACAAAGTAGAAAAACGCTCCAATAATATGCAAAAACCAATTTGGGGTCACTGCTGTCTTCGATTAGTTAAGTCGCCACACCAACTTTTACAGTATTCTTCAAATTTATGCTCTTTCAATTCATTATTTTAAAAGTGTTTTTAATACACCTTGCAAAACAGCAAATTTCTTACAAAACCTGATAAAAATTTAGTAAAGTTTTCTATCGAAAACTAGTTAAAAATTAAATTTACTGAATTTTTTTTATGAAACATACCGCATTTGACGTTTGTTTTCATTTTTATCACCATCGCAGCAGGTAGCGCCACGGCGGCAGTTTTTACTCAAAAAGGTCAATATCAAAGATATCAAACAGAATTCCCCATCATAGAAAACTTTGACAAGAACTGGTTTACGCATCCTGGTCGACAAATATTCATATTCCTGAGTTTATGTAGGGTAACCAACCTATTTTAACCCCATCAGCCATCCCATCCATTTGATTTTGCTGTAAGTGTCCAAATTATGCACACTTAAATGATTCTACCTGTAAATAGGCAGGATTTAGTAAAAGCTAGGTTGAAACTGCTCAAAATGCCCTTAAAGTGTACAAACATAAACTTTGCGTAAAAATTTCAACCAATTTTGGCTACTTGCTACCGATAATTGAATTATTCTCTATGACAAATAACGCACTTTTAAGTTCCTACCTAGGACAGGACATGACATGTGACTTCTTATTATTCTTGTTTATTGTTTTGGCGATTCCCTTTCAAAATTTACTACGGCAACGAAAAGTGTTTCCAAGAATGCAGGTGCAGTTTATGATGGAAGCCACTTGTTCTAGTTGATCACTAATTACACAAAAACAGTTTCAATTTGGCCGAATTACACTTTCACTTAAGTTTAGTTTGTTTTATGCTAACACGCCACGATAAACAAAGTGTTAAAATCCTAGTAACGTTCAAAATTTGATGGTTTCAGTGTTTGCTGTGGTTTCCAGCAACACTTTTGCGCTTCCTTTGTGAATTTTTGTTTCTACAGTTGCACGTAAGATATCAGCCAATCAGGAAGCTGACTCTTTTTTGACAGAAAATTGGCTCTTTTGCGATACAACATGTCACGTCCTGTCCTAGGTTCCTACTACCTACCAATTTTTCGGTTGAAAAACTGCCCAAAATCTGAGTTTGTAAACTTTAAGGGCATTTTGAGTATTTACAGCATTTATAGGTAGAATCATTTAAAAGTGTACAGCTGCTGATGGGGTCCAAAATACGTTGGTTACCCTACTTGATAGAACATTTGTGTTAATGGAAATCAACTCGGATTTATCCACCTTTTTGCGTACGTAATGGCGGCTAGTGGATACAACATTCGGAAAATATTAGCATGCCTTTGGTAACTTTATTCAACTTAAGTTGACATTTTCACTTTTGATAGTTGTTGTAGAAGTAACAAACGTTAGTCAGTCGGAGTTGCCAAAAGCAAATAAACATTTTCGAAAAGTGTACCCACTAGCTGCCATTAAGCACGTGATAAGGTAGACAGTCCAGTGTACGGGAGGGTTTTCAGCCCATTAAGTTCTATAGTAGTGGAGTTCTAACTGGTTTTGATGTTATGTTACCAAAAAACATTAGATTACTTACATTCTTAAGGATGCAACATATTGAAGTTGTATCACACTTAATTCCAAAATAAAGTCTCGGTAAAGTAAAATACCGAACTACACAAAAATAGACCTGTTTTCCCGTGATATCGGTGAACATTTCTCGTTTTACCGTAACTTGGAAAATTATTTTACTGAGATATCGGAAATGAAGCTTATTTACCGAGATACTGCAATCTTATTTGCTGAGAAGATCAGTAAAACAGTAAACCCCCGAGCTCAGTAAAATAAAATGCAGAATCTAGGTACTTCAATATCGTTTTAACGAAATTTCGTTGAATGCTACTGAAAAAAACCACAAACTGTTTTACCGAGATTTCGGAAAGCAATGTTAAAAATTAACTGTGCGCGATCGACAGCAGTTTCGTTACCGGTAAAGTTAAAATGGCTATCATTCGGTCTAAGAACCTTACCAGAGGCTGTAAGCGCACGCGTGATGCAACCGCAACACAGGAAAATCCTTTGAACGGGTTGGTGCAATGGATGGAGTAGGTTTTTTTAATTACTGTACTGAATTTTGGAAGATAAAATATGAATAACATTTCTCTAGGTTGACGATTCCCTCCCAACCCATAACGTGAATCCAGTGCTAATAATTCGTGGTGAGTTGCAGTGTGGAGGCCAATGCGTCATCTCATGGAAAGAATGCAACAGCCCGTTGGCTGCTGCCATGCAGTAGTAGGCTTTCTCAGACTATGCGAATGTTACGATGTATTTGCCACCAACTGCATGCCCAACGACAAGCAATTCTTTGTGTTTATCAGAGCAACAATTTTTTCAATAGGCAAATTAACCACAACAGGTGAAAAATTTGCTCGTTCTACGTGGTTCTACCATTATTTTTGCTATTTGCCATTAGTTTATACTATTAACTATACTATTACACCGTTAAACTGTTAAACAATAATTGTTTAAAATAAGAAAATGCGCATATTGGTTGATTATGATAGTTTTATTCAAAATTTTATTGATTTTCATAAACTTTAAAAATACCGAGTTTTCAGCATATTAATACCGTAGTGCGGCATTTTCAGCTAATGTTTTACAGAAAATCTCGTTAAAATTTGACAGTTTGGGTCGCTAACGCTTTAGGAATATTCGGCAATTTCAGCCGAGTTTCAGTATTGATTACCGGATATCTTGGAAAAATAATACCGAGATTGTCGGTAAAGTTTGACAGTTGTTTGATGTTTTGGATTTCCAAGATCTCGGTGTTTCAATGTTTTACCGAGATTTTCACCGAGATCTCAGCTGTTGGGATCTCGGCAATTTATTTTACCGAGTTCGGTGATAAAATCTAAGTGCGTATATCGCCAAAGTATTTATTTAGCGAAAGAAAAGGAAAATAAGCTGAATTTAGAAACAGGCTGAAAATACCATCGCGTACCTTATATTGAACCAACTTTGAAATACAACGATATTTCTAACGATATTAAATATCTGAAATCTGAAATTTTCATTTTTGGAGGATGCGGAATGAAAGTTAGATGTTTGTTACGCTGAAATCGTAGCGTGCCACCCCGATGTATTTTGATGGGATATTTAGTGACCATAGTTTCAATACCTACCACTAGTAGCGCACGATCACGAGATCGTGTGAGATGTGAGCGGTGTTAGCCAACCAAACTCAACGGGCAAAACTACCAAAATATTCAACAGGCAACAGCTGAAGAAGGTCTTTTATTTGAATATCAGAAATAATCTGAATAAATCACATAAGATTGTGTAGCGTCTTGAATACGCATTAATCGAGTTATTATTAATACTGTTCATTGTTCATCTACCTACACTTCCATCACCATGAGCGCGGATTACGACGAAGTGGACGAAGACATTCGGTTGCTGGTTGCAGAATCAACAGATTTGGCCGATGAATTCATTGCAGTTACGATCCAGGAAGAGCTCAACAAGACTAAACATCTAGTACTAAAGGATCTGGAAAATGAGGTGGACAACTATAGTCGTCAGATCGCCAACTACACAAGTCGGTTGCAGCGCTTAGAAATGCTGGATCAGGGAATATTGCATCGCTTGAATGCTTGCAGTGCGCTAGCCAAGGAATTTGATCAGCTAACTGATTCATATCAAGAGAAAGTAAATCAGCTCAAAGATCTGCTTGACAAAAGTATCACCTTCGAATGTTCGAAATTATTGGCTAAAGAAGTTTTCCAAAAGCTGTACAATTTCCAGGATGAATTGAATCAACTTGAGCTTCGGCTAGAAGGTGCAGCCGTTTTGGTCTGCAAGGAAGACAACCAGGAAGTAGTGCAAACCTTAAATCACTTGAAGAGGAAAACCACCAAGGTGGCACAAGACTTGGAAAGCTTGCTCGGACTGAACAGTATGCATAAGCAGACGGTTATCGGTTTCTCCAATAAAATTTACTATGATGAACAGAGGCTGGATCCCGCTTGATGTGTGTCTTTTATGTCCACTGTGTTCTATTGCATGATCCAAATAAAAGTATTATCATATGTAAGCAAATCATTTTCCGCACCAGGTGTATTTTTTGTCCTTTTATATGCTCATAGAATGAGGAATTAGTCAAGAAACTGAAAATGACGTATATGTGATAATGTTGACATAAATGAGCATAATGGGTTTGATTAGTCTACACCAAGAGGTTTTTAACAGCAATGATTACTACGCACCTTTGGAAAAAAGTTACTTTTGATTACTTTACTGATTACCAGTAATCAATCTCTTGTGATTGCTATAAATTAATCATGATTACCAATGATTACTTAAGATTATCATTGATTAATCTATTGATTACCTAATTAATTCGTAAATGATTACAAAAGTAATATCTGATTACTACGCACTTATACGCCTTACTGGAAACCCCTTGGTCTACATTTTTTAAGATAGAGTAGCTAAAAAGGTATTTGTTTTAAAGAATCCTACCCCGTTTTATAACAAGTGGAATTATAACATGTAGGTTCTATATGAAAATGTGTGTATCCAAAGCGTAATGTACGTCGCTGTTTGTCTTCTCTAGAGCTCCGTATTTTTCGTTGTGTTTGAATTCAATCCTCATATTCGTTTCGATTGTACATTCCGATCAGAGATGTCCCGATCGACGTGTGTTATAGCATACGTTGTATTCTGATCGACGCGAAATTCTTGATCGAATCAGGGTCCGATCGCCGAGGCGATTTATTTGATTTGATCACCTCGATTCTACATCCCGATCGGATCGCATCAGAACCCATATTCTGAATTCCGAACGACGTGTGTTGTAGCATATAGTTTAATTTTAATCGGTGCAAAAGTGCAGATCAAAACGGGTTGAGCGGCATGCAGAACAGATGCGATTAAGAATACGAGCCGTCTATTCGATACGAAGTGTCAGCTAACATTGACAAGGGACATATTTAAGTTTATATTGCCGAACTTACACGAGGAAGGGGCTTTGAGAGGATACAATTTTGAGTGGTTTTCTTTGTCTGCTTTTTTAAAGTGACCTGAAGTGTATTTGGTTAATATGTGTATTTTCAACTTGAATAGTTTTTTGTTTCAATGAATAAATTTACAATGCGCGTGGTTTCCTTCACTATTCCTTCTGTGGAATAATTTACTAGTTTTAAAACACTCGAAACCCTAACTGAAACATATTTATAATTATCTAATATATTGATTGATCATATTTGCAATCAGAAAACGTCATAAATGCATACGATGAAGGAACGCAGTTTTACAACAGAATCCAGTTTCGGAATTTGATGCATTTAGTATGAATTTATAACGTTCGCTGATCAAGTACGGTCATAGTTTTCAATAATTTATTTTGATTTTGGGGTTGTCATCCCTCTGCGTTTCACTGTCTTTTATCTGTAATAAGTGCCCATATTAAAATAAATTTATTCGTTGCACCGTACATATAAAAATGAATCCAAAATAAAATTCTGATCAAAGGAAAATGATAATACGTATCACAAAACTCATTATCAAACCGAGCAAACTTTTTTAAAGTGCTTTGCAAGACCTGTTATTCTGCTTATATCATACTGCACCTAATCTTCTAGTTTACAAGTACCAACTAAATAGAAACAAAAAAGGAAATGAAAAAATAATACATACAGCTTTTCACAAAATACCTAACAAGACGGAGCACATTACTGAAAGGCAACTCCGATAAACAAGTAGAAGAAATATATCGATCTCAGCTGATTTCTAACAATAGCGTAAAAAGCAACCAATTAACTAATCCTGACAAGAATGTATTTTCTAGCATAAAAAATAATCTGGCTGCTGTAACGATGTAGGTAAACATTAATTTTTTACGTTTTATTGCTATACATAAACAAAATGAACATGTACAAAACAAAGACTGCATCCACTCTAAACATTCTATCGGCATTCCTTGGTCAGCACACGATTATATTACAGACGCACAAATACACTTTGTTCTTCTACAGGACCTTTATCGTTATTAATTGCCTTCTCAGCTGGTTGAAATTTTAACAGCGAAGTTCCAGCACGCTACGATTTTCCCTACTCACCATGTGGTGGTTACTGTTGGTACGCACCAGCATATTGATTTGGATTATAGAACTGAGGCACTCCCTACAATAAAAGTAATATGAAAATATTATCGCAACGTTAAAGAACTGTCCCGCCTTACCTCCGCCGGGTTTTCAGTCTGTTGTCCGCCCATGGGAGCAGGCCCAGGAACAAAAAAGCCACCTTGGGGTGTACTAATTGTCGGAACTGTTGGAGCCAAGATCGGTTCCACCGGTCGACTTGGTGCCGCGCCTGATGGGTTGAACACATCGACGTAGGATTTCTTAAGAGCTGTTGTAAACGAAATATTGTCGGCAAAAAAATTATGTTTAGTATCTTTTTTAGCATGCACTGATTCTATGTGGTCTACTTACTTCGGTTTCTTTGCATTTTAAACATATTTGACTGTAAGTTTGGGACCTTTGTTGGTTCACCCAGTTTGGGAGCCGGTTGATGAGTTCCACTCGGAACGGTTGACGACAGTTGATTGATCGATTCGTTGTTGCTCCCCTGTGGCACTGTTCCATAGGCTACGTTCGATGGTGCTGGTACTGGTGCTGGTGTAGATTCAATCGGCATTGGAATTTGACCTGCTGATGGTGGCACTGCAGCACCTGGCATTATGTCGGACATTTTCGGTGGTGGTTTGAAGGCTTCTTCCTCAGTAGCATCTGTTTCTGTGTTCACCCATCGTTTTGTTTCCGGATCCCATACAATCTGACAAATAAATTTAATAAAATTTTAATATTATTGAAGCAAATTAATAGAGTGAGTTTTCTGATTTACCGTAGGGTTTTTATCATCTGGAAGAATCATCTGGTTTTTGGGCTTCAAAGATAATTTATTCCAAATTCCACCGAACCAGCCGGAATTGTTGCTAAAGTTTAACATGCACAATTATTTAGAATTTCGTCTCTGAGTTATACACATACCTTTGAGTGTTGCCTACGGGTTTGTTATCCTTACTAGGTGGACCCTTTTTGGATTGTTCGCTACTTATTTTCGTCTGTTCAGCAGTGACAGATTGATTCTGCACTTGATCGGAGGATCCGCGTTTGGGTGATGACTTGCTTTCCTCACTGTCGTAACCCGGGCGGTTAGAAACTGCATTGGGCATTGTGATGGAGGGTTTTGGCATCTGCAGTGACACATACATATCGGCACATTCCAAATATTAGTTTTCATCATTATTCCATTAAATAAATTGAAAAGAAAAAAGAAGAAATAAACGGATTTAAATGTATTGTAATAACATAAATTGAATACAAAACGACTAAAATTGGTGTGGAATTGCTTTCATAAATCTCAATTATATATTTTCGGTTTAGGTTTCGACTAAGGCTGTTTCACTTCATTTATATTATTATAATACATTTCATTTTATTTCCAAGAATATCCTATTATTTTTATCAAGACAGTAACATGAACATTTAATTATTTTTGAGATTGTTGATTGCACACTGCGGTAGAAAAAAATTCGGTGGAATTATACTTTGAAGAACGAGAAAGAAACATTATGTATTGCGCTTATTTGATCCTTTACATCTGTATGGGGCAAATAAAATTATCAAAAAGTCTAATTTAGAGAGGAGAACCAGTCGTAAACCGAAAGCCTCTGAAATAAACAATCTAATCTAATCCAAGTCCAATGTATTTTGTTACTAAGCACATTTGTAAGGATATTCAAAAGAAAAAAGTTGCTAAAAAGATTAAAAAAACTAAATGAGCCAAGTTCAAAGCGTTTATATGGGTTCATCAATTGCAAAAGTTTTAACATATTTGCTGTCGGAAACAGTACGTTTACGTAGTGTGCCATCAGTGACAGTACTGGCTGGTTCAGCATTTATTACGTTTGCCCTCAATCCTAGTACACCGTCCAGCTCTGTGTCGGTACTGCTAAGACTAAAGCTACCATTTTTGAACCGACTACAGAAAGGTTGATCGATTGGGTACGTTCCGTTGTACACGATATCTTTCGTGTCCGCAACCGTCGATGGTCGATTTAAGCAAGCGTAGAGAAAAGCCTTGGACTTTGGCAAAGTGGCAAGTATTTGGTTTTTCTGCTGCTCCTGTTTGAGAGTGGACTCTGGGCATTTGATCTTCTTTCGTTTCTTTCTCGTTTTTCGTACGTTTCTCAAAATAGGAATTTGATTCAATAGTCTCGCCTGAGTGCTAGCGGTGGCTGTGCAAGGACTGCTATTAGTGCCGAATTTATTCTTTAGCAAAGGAGCCGAAAGAGCAATATTGTTGAAATGGAACTGCACTTGCTTGAAGCACGTATTATTACTAGAATGCTTATTGCTAGCGATAGCGGCTGCAGCGTTGGAGGTGGCAGAGTTGCTTGCAGATTTGGCGCGATACTCGTTAGCGGGACGGTATGTTTCCGATAGCGGAGAGCTACTATCGCTGCTACTTACGTAGGTGAACGGACCACCACCGCCCGGAGCAGTTGAAGGGTCGGCATTGTAGCCAATTGGTTGCATAGTTGGTTGTGTTTCGCATGGAATGTTACTGTTGTCTCCGGGCGGCGCTGGTGACGATGTGTATGGCATGTCACGAGATTTATCCTCAATCTCTTGCGAAGTTCCGATTGGCGTAATCGATCGTGCTGGTGAAGCACCTCTTTTAGCGGGCGCGGACGCGATTAGATTCAAACCCGGCTGCATTCCAGATTGGGAAACGGGAAAATCATATAAGGGGACATGTTTTGTTTTCAAAGAAGTTCCAACATAACTACTCTATGTATTTCGCAACTCAAGCGCGTTACTACAGTTTATATAACAAAACCGAAAGTGCCTCATAATTGATTGCTAATTATTCATAACTCAGGCTTATTTCCATAAAAAATAACCCAACCAAACTACAACATTATAAAACTAGCTTACCTCGGGATTCGATCCCCAGTAGTCGTACGGATTGGCATGCTGTTGAGTTTCCGAGTTAGCTACAGGGGCCGGGACGAAAATGCCCGGTTGTCCCGATGATCCATCATATCCGTAAGCATGTGTTTGATGCTGTTGTTCCATTTGCTGCTGTTTATACTGATTATCGTCTAATAATGACGATTGATTGATCGAGTCATATCCTTGATCATAGCTGGGTGCAGCGGTTTGATGATCGTACTGGTGATGGGTAGGAGTATGTGGTTGTCTTTGATCGTAACCTTCAGTGTACTGTAGGTTCAGCTGTCCAAGTTGCTGATTTATCTCTGTAAATTGTTTATTTATGTCCGATTGATCCAAACCGTACGGTTGTTCCTGTCCGATTGGTTGTGCTTGCTGTTGAGTTTCTGTATTGTAACCCGGATATTCACCGTACTGTTCAGTGCTATATTCCTGTAACTGTTGTTTCACGGGCATGTTTCTGTAGTTACTTGCATCTGTTGTCTATAAAGAAAAACTATTACGTTTCTGGAAAAAGTTTTATTCTTTTAGACTTACATTATAATTATTCAATATTGCGCTTAATTGCTGCAGCCAGACAGGATCTTCTACGTTGGAGTACACATTTCCACGGCCTGTGTTATCAACTGATTCATCCAATGCTTTCTCGAGTACGGGATCGTAATACTTGAGTCTATCGCCCAGCGTATAAACCTAAATTGAAATCGAAAGATTAAAACTATGCTATTGCATTACTATGGCACGTGCTTCAGGTACCTTTTTGATAAACTCCACATCGAATCGGTAAGGATCGAGCCGGATTTGTTCGGCGATTTGTTCCATATAGAGCAAACATTTTAGTTGCATTCCATAATCCAACATGCGACAGGCCAGCAAGTATTTGTAGTACTGCGAAGAGAAAATAGCACTGCTCAATCTTACGCATATTCCATTAGTTTAACAAAAACCTACCTGCAGCTCAACAATCGTGTAGCGTTCCTCGTTTAGTGATCGTGCATACTCGTAAATTTCCGTCATCATGATCGATTCGTTGGTAGAGAATTCTTTGAAGTTACGCTGCAGATGAGCGGATCCTAGCAAAATCAGACGCACGGAGGTAGTGGCAGTTATTGTGGCGCCAGCATCTGGTTTTACATCAGAAAACCTTCCGAAAGCCACATCTGATAGTAGATAGCAGAAATGAGCGGCGTACAGATCGCCTCGATTGTACAGGGAGTCTCCTAGCGTTGTAATAGATTTCTTAATAAGCTCCGGCTTGGCGGAACTATTAGACACCAGCATGGCTAGATGCGGTCGCCAATCACCCCATTTTTCATCCTGTACACAGGTTACTGCAGACGGGGTTCGCCCACTGAGTAATTGGTACAGCGTCTGAAGTGGATCGTTTAGTGTTAGCTTGTTGGCGAATTTCATCATAACATTAGCATGTTGTCGAGAGTCAACTTTAGATGCAAGGAACAGAGCGTGTCCCCACAGGTTGTTTTCGGTAGCCCATTCCAGGGCGTCAGTTATATTACCATAAATCAGATAGTTACGGAATTTGTCTGTTATCTCCGATTCGCTGAACTGTTCTTTTTTCTCCAGCAACGGTACTCGATCAGTTTCTCCCGATAAGTAATCTGCGTTATTTTCTGTTTCGTCGTCATCGAAACGTCTTTCACCATCGATTTCACGTGGTTTGCGATCGGTAGCTGATAAAGAAGAATTCCTGCCACTGAGGTTCGTCGATCTAGCACTGCTGTGTTGCGAATCGAAAGGGAATTCGCGCTTGTTATTCATGAGCAGCTCAGAAATGTCTGTCCCAACGAACGTCTGAAAAAAAAAACAGTCAGGTAACAGTTAACTTACACATAATTAATACGTACCCCATTTTGTCTTAACAGTAAAATAATGTAACTCCAAAGCAGGGCAAATGATCCTCGATTCACGGTGGATCCTAACGAGTGTAGACTATTGATCGAGTTGCCTCGAGATTTCACAAGCCCTTGACCTGCAAAGGAAGACGGCCCACAACGTAGTTGTTCTTCGCAGAACTCAATCACAGACTTTTTATGGGTCTTGTCCTTTATCAATGGACCCGGATAGGTTTGAAACAACTTTCGTGTCGGTTCGTGAGCACCTGAAACCCGAATGATTCCATTAGTATATTTAAATTTTAACATTGGGTACAATAAGGACATGAGACTATACCTAAACTGAAAATTTTCACCAAATCCGTTGTCCCATTGATGGTTAGTCGATTTTTTGCTGTGATCAACAATCCACAAGAAATGCTGACAATAGGGTGTATTTCCGGGAATTTTCTAGGTGTCAACCGTTCCGGTTCCATTACCTCCATAGCCACTGCAGGATCTTGCCGTAATGATCCATCAGTGTTATCCACCCTGAAAAATTGGAACCAAATTGATGTCACAGTGCGTCCTTATAATCACCGCATCCCTTTAGATATATTTTTTTATTAGATTATCCACCGATGAAGCCAGATGTGGTCTAAGGTTAGAATCAATACGCACTACATACTACAGACAGAATTTTCTCTATGGCCATGCAACTATTAGTTTTGTTATGATGCGAAATCAAAAACATAATCAAGCGTTTTTTTGTATGGGTGAAATGAAATGAAAGCAGGGCGTAATGACGGTGAAGTATAGAACGTATTAACTTAAATAAAAAGAACTGAAAAGCACCTTGGCTGGTAAAATCCCCTATCGACATGGTAAGATCTGTCCAGTGCCAGTGGTGTAGCTCGTTGATTTTGCTGCTGCTGCTGATGCTGGAATGCCATGGCTTGTTGATGGTGGTACGGTGGCAACGTTGCCGGAAGACCAGACACATCGCTAAGAAAACTCTGATCGAGCATTCCACCGGATGGCTGCGATTGATTATTTAAATGGCGGTGGTAATCTTCCGGATTATATAAACTGGGCTGATGAAGAAACGGTGTCGTGCGATTCAACCTAAACAGATACAAGAATGGCCGGGATGAGAGGCTCGGACGGATATAAGCTTGGATAACCACATTACTTCTGAGTTGCTGCTGCTTATTCATTCTGTTTTTTTTAATTTTGAAAAACACTGGATTTAAATGTCGATAGTGTTTGCAAAAACAGGAAATATATGTTTTGATAGTTTGAAAACATATTTATAATTATGTTTTATACGAATAAAACTGTTCATAATAAGTTTTAAACTTGAAACACATCGGAAGCTTTTTTCATTATTTATTTTTGCATTAGATTTGGTGCAAATATTTCAAATTTACAAACCAATTTGAATTACATATAAGCAAACTTGAACAAATACTTGCGTTTATGATGCTTATGAAAATATTATTTCCATCACCAGAAAAGGGTTTTGAAATATTAGATACATGTTTTTCTGGTTATTGGGTGTACAAATTAGTTCGGTTCATTTTTATGAGATGGCTCTGACTTTTATGAATGTTTCACCGTACAGTTGATTTCGGTGATTTCAGAGAGGTTCAGACAGCAATCTTTAGTTATATCGCATATTGTTTCAGAGATAAACCTTGCTGTTTACTTTTGTGAAAATGTCGGGTTTTTTGTCACTAAGCAGCGTTCGCAGGAAGGATCTGGAGCTGTGCAGCTGAAAAATTGCTGTACTTACAGCGGCATTGCGCATATCAAGGTGCTCACTTACAAGGTGCTACCCCAGATTTGGTTACGTCCTTTGTCCTCAATTGCTAGAGAACTCGTAGGACAGTATCATGCGGGTTTTATGGGGACCAGTGCTACTAAGGATCAAATATTCAGTCCGATTTCAAGTCCTCCAGAAATGTTGGGAGTGCAACTTGCTTACGCGTCATATTTTCGTGTATTTCTGGGCAGCATACGATACAGTCGAGCGCGAATAATTTGACAGATAATACACTATAACGGTTACTCGGACAAACTGATGCGGCTGATCAAAGCTACGCTGAAGCGAGTGATGTGCTACGTGCGTGTTTCGGAGGCATTCTCAAATCCTTTTGAATCACGCAGATTGTCACCGGTACCGTAATACGAGTAAGGAGATTCAACGACGCATTCAAGTTGAAAGTTGAGCCTCCGCTGTGACCGCTCAGTTACATTCGAAGTATGATGCTGGTCTAACAAGCCAGTCATCGGATGTTCCAATCTCGGCTGAAAGTGGTGTTGCTAGAGCCAGTAGGATTGTTGCACTAGCCCTGTAATTGTGCTCTAATAACCAGTTGCGAAGTCTGTCCATAAAGTAGGATGAAGTCTTAAAGACGTTATACCCAAGACTTGTCTTCATTTTGTGAAAATCCTTACGGTGCTGCTGACTTCCAGAACAGTTTTTACACTCACCCACCTATGGTTGAGAAATGCCTAATAGGTAACAGCCAAACCCATTTAGGTGACTTCGAAGAGAATATTGGGTAGTCTTGAACACATCATGGGACATTATGGTCTGAAAAAAATGAGCGAAAATGGGGGACTGTTTGTGCAAGTCTTGTGGCATGAATTATATGGTGATAAGGGACTAGCCCTTCCCCCCATTGACCATCGTATATATCTGGCGGCACCAAAAGGGTGTTGGTGAATAATGAGCCTGGCTAAAACCTGGCGATTACTTTATGGGCGATCGGTACTGCAGGCTTCATATGTTTATTTTAGTAGTTTATTACAAGAAAAGTACCAGAATGCACGAAAAGACGTAATAAAATTATTCTGCTGCGTGACAATGTTCGTCCTCGTGTCGCAAACGTCATGAGAAAGTGTGTGGAAAAGCACAAGTGCGGTACTGAACTAACTAGTTGTTGCTTCGACGGATGCAGCACGACTTAAGATGCCAACGGATTTTACTTCTTTCGCAGTTGACTAGAAACTTGGATACGAAACATTTTTTTTTCCTGACGGAATTCGAAATCTGCCTGAATTTCGGTAAAAGGTAGTAACAAGCGATGGGGAATACTTTAAATAATCTGTTCATTCATTTTCATTTTGAAATAAATGGGTTTTTGACCTTAGAAAAACGGACCGAATTAATTTGTTCTCCGAATACCAAGCGAGAAAACCTGAAAATATTTAATATGGAGTATGCTGTATATTACAGTAGGATTAAATGGAACACTTCTTTTTCCTCATGAATTGAAGAAGATATTGGTCTATGAAGTATGTTATGATACAATGCAATGAAAAGCGTGAAGAAAAAGTCTCTTTTAGTCACTAGAGAGCGTAACTAGTGCCCAGAATATGCAAAAGGTGTGTGTGCTAGAGGCTATGATGGATTGCTGATTCGTATGGTTGTACCCGAAAGGCAGAACTTGATGCGATATTAGTCAAAAAAGTTAACAAACAGTCTCATCTATTGTTTGGTGCATTTACATAAATTATAATTCCGGAAAACTGTGTCTCCACAAACTGTAAAGCAGTTACCACTCTTGAGAAATTATATTTGATGTTTTTGTCATGATATTTCAGGAGAGAAATGGGTAGAAATAATAGAGTTAAAAAATACACTCCCACACTGGCACACATGACCCACAACATTTATGCTTCGGGATAGAGAATGGCAAAACTTACCGTTCCTTATCGTTAGTCGAACTGCGTCCGGAATGGACCGATTCGCGACCGTCGCTGGTGAGCAAATCTCGTTGCATTTGAGCTGACTGAATTTGACTGTAGTACGTGCGGTACCATTCGGCGTACGCTTGCGGATTGGTACGTCGCAATTGTTCATAGTACTGTTGGTGTTGTGTATAATAGCTGTATGGATCATAATATCCGGTGTTACCATACGGGGCGGCACCATATACCGCTGCCTGAGGATATTTACGTTCTTTACGCTCATCGCGTTCCCGACGGTCACGCTCGCGATCTCGGTCAGTACCATTACGGCTACCCGTTCTATAATCCTCATAATCATATCGTCTTTCGTGGCGATCGCGTCTTTTATCTCCTCCTTCACGGTAGCGATCATCTGAAAAGAAAAGAAATGTATCAATTGTATGTCGGCCTGGACCTCCTATTCATCTACCTCTTTTTCTGTCGTCTCTGTAGCGATCTCCTCGATCGCGGTCTTTCTCTTTTCGATAACGGCGGTCGTCTCCACCGCGTTCCTCTCGTTTTCTATAGTACTCTTCTCGAGACATGTAACGCTTACCACCCTCTCCTTCCTTTTCATATCGAACCGAGCGTTCTGTTTCGTATTTGGATCCATCAGTTTCGTAGCGACTGTCACGATCATACTTGTCACCACGCCGATAGCGATCACGTTCCCGATCGTGCTCTCGTTCATATCTGGAAGCATTATTGAATTAGCTACTTTAGGAAGATTTTCTAAATATGTGGGGGTTCATTCAATGGACGAATGGACCGAAATACATGGGAGTAAAAGACAAGAATCCTCATAAATATAAGAGGCTAATGTCTGTCGCAAAACGAGGGGCGCGATATGTATTTTCATGGTAATAATCGCCCACATTAAGCAAAGACTCAAACCAATCATAGCAGATTACATTCAAGACGAGCAAAGGTAACGGGTCTCCTACGAAAGGCTGAAAATCGAAAGGCTGAAATCTCGAAAGGCTGAAAACCGAAAGGCTGAAAACCGAAAGGCTGAAATTTCAAAAGGCTGAAAGCTACGAAAGGCTGAAAATCAAAAGGCTGAATATCACGTAAGGCTGAAACATCATAAGGCTGAAAAATATATAAGACTTCGTCTATAAGGTTTGCCAGGGGAAAGCAAAGCAAACAGAACTGTTTTATTCATACGGGCGAGTATGTCATAAAACTTTCGCGACTTTCTGCCTGCTCAAGTGTTCGTTATATGCTGTCCTTACTCGCTGCCGCTCGTTCGGACTCAACTAAGGGATAACCCCTACTAGTCAGTAAACCTAGGAAAATGCTTGCACCTAAATAGAGGTGGTTTCTGCGGGGGGGCTGCCCCCCCGCAGTGGCCGGCGCTTCCGACGGCGGGTCGCCGGCGAACACTCGCGGCCTGCGGCCGTCTCGTCCTGAATCATCTAGGAATGTGGTTGGCACATAAACATGGGATCATTGTAAAAATTTACTGGAACACATTGAAACGAGATGAAAAGCATGCAATGCCTTCTCAGTGCACAGGTTAAGCTTAAATGATACGCTTTCCACGTTGGACACTATAAAATGTAGTGTAATTATTTTTCATAATTTATAAAAAATTATCAAAAATTAATTAAGTTTTCTCCGATTTAAGTTAAAATTGTGAAAAATTCTGAAATTTCTGCCTTTAGCATTACATACACATTGTTTATTCAAAGTTTCAGCCATTCGTTATTCAGCCTTTCGAACATTCAGCCTTATGAGATTTCAGCCTTTTGTCCATTCAGCCTTATGTAGGCGTTACTTAGTTTTCAGCCTTTCGAATTTCAGCCTTTCGTGTTTCAGCCTTATGATTTTCAGCCTTATGTTGCTAACCCAAGGTAACGTAGTTGCACTTCATAGAGTTACATAGCGTACCACCAATTTGCTCTCAATTAGACGCGAGGCGACGCGCGGGGTTACAGCTAGTATATTATATTAGTTTTCAAAAATTGTTTCAATGGTAGCCCTTGATTTATCGTTCCCATTGGAAGCACTTTGCATGGCCGCTACTCTTTAAAAAAAAAAGAAAAACAAAAAGTTATTTATATCCTTTAATTCTACTACTGTGAATAAATAACTTTTTGTTTTTCTTCTTTTTTATTGTTTCAGGTATTCTACTAAGACGCTCAAATAAATATTAGTTAATTTTCGCTACTCTTTGCCAAGGTTTCTACAATGTACCAACAAACTATCAAGCTAAAATATTCGCCAACTAGAAGATAATATGAGACTAGCCCAACCGTAGCAGATACTGCTATATAGGTGGAGGAGAAAATTATTTTCGCACATCAATTTTAAGCGAACGATTTACTGTTAGCATAAAAAATAAAACCAGTAGAATGATTAACTACACCAACTTACCTATTCCTATCTCTGTTCCGGTAGTCGTAGTCCCGTTCTTTATCTCGCTCTCGTCCGCCATCTTTCCTTCGTTCCTTATCGCCGCCGTCCCGATCGCCGCCTCTTCGACGTTCCCTATCCATTGCACCGCTTCCTTCCCGTTCGTGTCGCCTTCTCTCGCGATCACTATAATCGGAATCCTCCGTATCGTAGCGATCCCTCGAGCTTTTACTTTTGTTCGATCGCCGCAAAGGATCCTCATCGCGGCGCGACATCTTACCCTTTCCGTAGAACGCTGAACGATCCTTCTCGCTTTCATCTGCGGTCGATGTATTGGACGGATTTCGGCGAGCTGTCTCTAGCGTAAGGTTCGAGTCCGTTTCAACGATTCCTACATTAGCAGCACCACCACCTGTTGGAACAATTGTAGCATTAATGGGTTCATCTGTGGTATTTTCCCCTTCGATTGGCTCGTTACGACCGATGTCAACGTGAGTTGGCTGCTGTTGCGGGGGGTCGTGAGGATTTTCACCATCCATCACTAGCTCACGTTGCTCCTCGTTTATTGTACTATCCCCTATGGGTGGGAGTGGCGCAGCGTAACTGCTACTACCTATGCTCATTTGTGTGGATCGATCATCTTCCACGCCGGGAATGAAGCGTTGTTGGTTATGATGGGTATCACTCTCCCCGGGCACTAAATATAAATTTCGATCACTAATTTCTTCTTGATGATGGTGAATATGATGATGATGCTCATGGTGCTGGGATGAAGAAACAGTTTGAAAGTTACTAGAGCGAACGATACTGTTCGATGCCGAATCGGATACTTCGCCGTCAATTTGACGGTCCATGTTCATATCGGTTGCATTTTCGAGATCAGTTCCAGGGATCATACGATCAAGTCCAGGAGGCGGCTCTGGAAAGTTTTGATTTGTTAGCGAGGCGTTGATTTCGGATTGTTGTTGCCCGGGAACATAGCGCGAGAGACCAGGCGGTGGAAGGCTGTCCTCGCCGTTTTGTTGCTCAATTTGTCGACTCGACGCCGGTTGAGGCCCAATGTAGCCTTCCTCCGAAAGATGGCCTGTTTGCAAATACTGATTCCGATCGTTGCTTGGAGCAAGTTCTAAATTTTCGACGTTTTCCACCCGAGAATCGGGGATTTCTAGATTCTCTGGAGTGGGGTTTTCCACGTTGGCTAACTCTTGTGAAGGATTTGGATAGAAATAATTTGGGTTTACCGGAACAGATGGTTTAGAGGCTAAACCGGGTGTGGATATGTGCGCTCGTTGGCCTACCCGCTTGAATGGGTTGCCAGCTGAGCCTTTAAGAGCCGCTGGAGGTGGTCCGCTTTCAGTTGGAGGTGGCGGTAAAGGCGGTGTTTTTGACGCTGCTTTAGGAGGTGGTACACCATCGGTTTGTTGATTGCTAGCAATTGATGGTGGAGGCGGTGGAAAAGAAGATTCTCTGTAAGTATCTGCACGCTTCTCCTCGTTTGCTGGTTCTTGTTTGACACTAAGTGAATTTAATGTTTCGTCTAGCTTATCCGGAACGTCTTGAACCCCTTGGGCGGCATATTGTCCACCGTAGGAACCAATATTTTCATAATTTTCCAGCTGCTGTGGCAGAGTAGGCTGTCTACCAGATGATCCGTCGTCGGACGGCAAGGTATTGGAGCTTCTGCTTTCGGCAATTTCACCACTTTCAATCGACCGATCGCTGGAAGTTTGAGACACTTGACTTTCAATGGACCACTGCGGGGAAAGCGTTTCATTTTTAAGACGAGTTATTTGGGCAGCCTGGACCTTAGGAGGTTGCGCTTGCTGCTGCTGTAGAGGTTGCTGCTGAGTATTATTTGCGCCACCAGGTAAACTGAAGATGTTGGGAGAGATGTTTTGCGAGTAGCTCTGATTATAGCTGTCCTGAAGTGCGTTTTGTTGGGCATGCGACTCGACAGTCGGCTGTGTTACGGGACTTGGTGCTGGTTGATTTTCCGGTACACTCCAGTTCCAGCTGTCGCTATTGCTGGTATTGAAGCTATCGGAAATGGTTTGGTTGAACGATTGATTGGTTGCTTGGTTTTGCAAAGGTTGAGGGGTTGAAGCAGAAGGATAAGACGGAATCCTCGGAGGTGCTTGGTTGAAATAAGCTGCTGGGGCTGTAGGCGGTACGTACGGGTGTTGTTGCTGCTGATGCGGTGCATTATACGGTTGGTGTTGAAAAGGGGGTTGAAAGTGCTGCTGCATCGATGATGATGGCCCTGAGTAGTTCTGATGGCTCATAGGCTGCTGGTTTCCTTGCGTAGAACCAAGCATGAAATTTCTGTTGCTCTGGTCCATATGCTGAGGATACGGTTGTTGCGGTTGGAAGTATCTCTGGTTGTTGCTAGCTGGTGATTGTGGGGGTTGAGTCTGCTTTGGTTGCGCAATCGGCGCTTCCCCCCAATCACCCCAGTTATCTCCCCAACCGTCATTATTATTGTTATTATTATTGTTGTTATTTGGAAATGACGTATTACTTGAAAAAGGCGCAGCCATTTCGTATAATTCTTGTTTAGCTAATGCTTTGTTGCTTATCAGTGTATTGTTATTAGTACTAATGGACTGGGCATGTAATGCAGTAACTAGATTTCTTCCATTGCGGTTCGTTGCTTCTGTTTAATAAGTTTTTCTGTTATAGCTGGAACTATCAGGTGCCGAATCGATGAAGTAGCTGCTTTGACAAGTTTGACAGACTTGGTTTGATGTGTGTTGCAGGCAATTGCTGTAAGTAATTGAAAAAATGGGGATAAAATTGCATAAGGTAAAATTTGCTATAAATAAAAAAATTGATGCCCCCTATTTTTTCCGAAAACCTCAAAGAGACTCTCCATCCAACCATCATACAGCTAATATTTTTTAAAGAAAATGTGAGCATGTTTAGCAATCTTAATTATTAGGAAAAGGTAATCCACAGAAGCGAAAAATTTGAACAACGCGTAAAACAAGAAAGAGAAAAAGGCAAAACAAAATTTCAATGAATGAGAATGCACTTTAATGCCTTTTCATTATAGTCAAATCTATCTATTTAAGTACATAGGTTGATATATTACGTTATTTTGAAACATTTATTTTGTGCAAAATTTCAATAATCCATATAGAAAAAACTCGCCAGAGTGTTAAAGCACTTGAAGCAATATCCAAAACAGCTTTTAGATCAACAAATAGGTAAGGGTAAACGGGGTAACAACGCCCGCCGGGGTAAAACCGCCCACCATGGTTTTACAGGGCCTTGCTCAAATTGGTGTTAAATGTTGATGACAGTCATATTACTGAATGCGTACGCAATATTTTACAATACCTTGTACAGCAATATCGTATAAACTATCGGAGAAATAAATAAAAATAGATTTTTCGTTATAATCGTATCGTTTTTTATAACTTTGTTCCCGCAGAACTTAGGGTTTATTTTATTCAAAACGTTAAAACTTTCAGTAAATCCAACCCACATCGCTTCTCTGATCCTGTCTTCATCCGACAGTACCTAAATTAGGTAACTGTTCATGCAATTTTGTTGAAATAAATAGTGAAATGTGTATATCGGTCATTTGGGGGTAAAACCGCCCACAATGAACGGCGCAAGACCGTCGTGTATAATGCTAGTGCGATAAGGAGATTTTTAAAATAATTGCATAGTTTGGACCAAAGAATCTCAGATTTACATAAAACAATATAAATGTGCTTAGTTTATAGCTGGTGGACTGTTTGGAAAAATCTAAATCGCAAATTTTCCCTGCGGGCGCTATGGACATTTTCTTGTTTTCTCGGATATAGCTTTTTTAATAATTCCTCCCTCTTGGAACAAATAACATGGAATAAACATATTTTTTATGAAAATATAGCAAATTATCTTAGCAAAGGAAAAGTAATATGTATCTGCTCTATCAATCAGAACAATTTGAAATGTCAAAAAATGACCTACCGGATCAATTGCAGGAACTTTAATACTCATAGTGTTATATTTTATCTTAGATCCTCTCTAGTCCTTAAAGATTGACTCCAGGATGCCTAACCCGATCCATCTTGTTGTCTAAGGAAACTACACGGTATCAATTTCAAGACTGTTGGTACCTATATTACTGATATTCTTCCAATACGAGTGGTTGCCGGACACTCTTTCGAACTTGCGAATCTCGGGGAACTATGTATTGTTTGATAGCAAACTGATTCAATTTGTTTAAATTAGATAAATTCATGAATCCAATGCCACCAGTTTCATTCAAATCGGTTGAATATTGTTAAAGTTATACGCTATGGCGGTTTTACCCCGTTAGTGGGCGTGTTTCACCCCGCAGGGAAAAAATACTCTATTTTTTGGACGTGTTTCCAAATCGCAATAAAAAATAGAAAATCATTACAGATATTTATGTTTTTATTTTTTGTATGTAGGTAATAGATCAATTGTTCATTTAAAGCAGATAAATTAGAAATTGAGCTACAACTTTTTTTTATACAGGTAGTTTTGCTTAAGCGGGCGGTCTTGCCCCGCTTACCCTTACTTTTCAATTCGACAAATGCGAGACAAACTCCAAATTAACCTGCGGCTCAAGGGTCGAATCTTAAAGACATTCATATCCAAGGCTGGATTGTTTGCCTGTTAAGGGAAGTATATTTTTAACTAGAGATATTAAAACAATCTGCAAGGCAGCGAAAATTCAGCCTTTTGGTGCAATTCGTACAAAATGTTTGGTAAACATTGAAAGATAGTAAAACACATTATCGATCAAAATCTGTAATCTTGAATTACTGCCTTGTGGCACATCGTGAATACCATGCTGAAAGTTTGAATTCAGTTTGTATACATACACGGCGTATACGACTTATTTGGGTAAAATGCTGAGTAATCGTCATTAGTTTTATTATTTGATCGACGTCACGCGCTTCCTGCCTCTTACTTTGTGACAATTTGTCATGAACACAGAGCCTTCAAGATAATCAATTCAACCAAAATGGCGAAAGTGCTCCATATAATCTCAATAGCAAGGCCATTGCAAACTATTTATAAAGTTTTTGACCCCCCGCCCTTCAAAATTGGCTCTAAAAATCGGGGGGCAAAAAAATGGTTGAACTTGAGTAAATTTTTTTTATATAAGTCAATTATCTGTGGGTTTTACAGCCTAAAGAACTCGGAGTACGGAGTGTTAACGATTCTAGCACGAAACAAAAATGGAAGTACAAATCATGTAATTTCCGAAAATCGGCAAATTTTTGCCAAATTTGTTTTTCACGATTAAACTTCAATTAAAAATCCCTAAAAATCTCAATTTTTTTGCGTAATTAAAAAAAATCCCCCCCCCCCCTTAACCCTCTCTGTCCCATGGTAGCACAGGTGCTCCATGACTTCCGATCAGAGATGCCAGAAGTGAAGACATGTCTTCATTTTGAAGGCATTTTTGTTACAAAGAAGACTTTTATTTTGAAATGTCTTCACTTGAAGACATGTCTTCACCATGCAATTCAAATGGGTAAAAAAATCTGGAAAGCCGGAAGAAGACAAATAAAGACATTTTTCTGGATTTGTGAAGACTTTTCAAAAAATCACCTGGCATCCCTGCTTCCGATACTAAAATCGACCGATAAAATTTTTGAGACATTCAAATAAGGATATTTTGATTTTGTAACGTAGTAAAAACATTGTTTTACAAGGTGTATAGTTGCCTTTGACGAATTGTTAATTAATAGCTTTTTTACATGATCAAAAACTGTAACCCACCAAAGCACCCCTGGGACAGAGAAGGTTAAATTGCCTAGCATCGGAACGACAAAAACTTTAAAAAATATTTGTAATGGCCTAATTTGTCTTTCTGAATTGTGTTTCATAGCAATGACTAGTACCTTAACGACTCTGCCTTCAGTCTCTGCAAAATAATTCAAAAATTAAACGAAAACACAAATAAGATTGATTTTGACGGCTGGGTAAGCTTCTTAGAGGGGGCTAGGCTGACACTACTAACAACGTTCAACGCCCAGCGTAAATACCGGTCAAAATATTCTGAAGAGAAGGCCAAATGAATTTTTTTTATTGCTTAAACTGCTCAGGCTACCCTCGGTCACAGTGAGCCATTTCGATAAGATTTTATCTAATTTATTTTGAAGCCGTAAAGTTTGTTGCACAAATTACACATAGCCGGTGCAATCAACAATGCCCTGCAAAAACAAAGTGTTGCAGCCGTTGCAGCACCAAGCCTTTTGATGATTTCCATTTCGTAAACGCGACAAGTCGATAATTTCTTCGCTTGCCACACAACCGTTCACCTGCGTTCTCCCACTACACCTCGCTTTTTTTCGCTTTTCATCCATAACGCAAGCTTGACTTCGTGGCTCAATTGCACGCTAATGCTAATTTTTTACAGATCACAAACTCATCACATTTGAATTATTCAATCATTGATACAGGTTTTAAGCCAGCTTCACAACACACTGTTACTGGCAATCACAAATCATTTCAAGACATTTTTTCCAATATCAAAAATAGTGAAAGGTGTTTTTTTCCTATACCTCTGATCCAAATGAACTGCGAATTTCCTTAATATTCACATCCACGCACACGAAAAAATAGCAAGAAAATATCGTCAAACTTTTTCTTGTAACGAATAGAATTGAAACATTTACATTACACTAACCAATAATTACTAATTTCGAGAATTTCGCCAAGAAACGTCCACTTGAAAAACAGTCGAATGCCAGGTTGGAACTTTCTTCAATCGAACCAGTTGAAGGTGATTTTTCTGCTGCTGCATGAAGTATGAAAGTGAATCTTTTTTTTTGACAGCTTGGCCTGAAACCATAAAGAATAGAGAAAAGGTGCGGAAAATAAATTTTCATGCAATCATTTTTGTGTTGACATTTAAATCTTAAAATAAATAATTCGGAAATTTTTGTATTTTCTTTAAGTTGAAAGACAGAATGCAAAGAGTTTCTTGAGTCACATTGTGTATTCTAATCTGCTTATAATTCGTATCGAATAATTATAATTATTTATAAAACAATCCAGCTCATCACGAGTCATAATGACGCAAGTAGTGACGGATAATATGTATGTATGCAATGCGGTTTTTCCAAGGTTTTTCTTTCTCTTTCCTGCATACGCGTTGAATAGGTCGTCTGCTCGATTGGAATGACACTGACAGATAATTATCGTTCCAATTTTGACATTGTCGCCACTCTATATAGAGTCACTCTAGAGTACCAGATTTGATGGATGCAGAATTGTCATCCCAGTAAACCATTTGGTTTGTATATCTTGATTGCAACTGAGGTATACGAAATCATATCTGAACGAAAAAGTTATATTTCACGCCATATAAGAACATATATGTACCAAAGTGGAGGCGATATACGTGCGAAAATTTTGACAACTATTTGTAATTATATTTTGCGCAGTTTTTATAACACGCTACTAAATACTCCTGAATATATGATTAAGATATAATCAAATATTGCAATCGTCTATCCTGCTTTATAATTCACAGTCATGAATTGTATATGAAGACACGCACGACTGCAAAACAACTTATTGTTCACTTCGATTTGACATACTCAAATCATTATACAATTCCAATGTGAAATTGATATGAAAACGATTTATTGTGAACTTTCTATTACGATTTTGTGTTATCTGGGATAAAGGTTGTTCGCAAATTACGAGCACAATTTATAGCGTCTGCCATTTTAGCGCCTGAAAAGCTGGATAATCCGTGTACGTAATATTTTAACAGCTTTTTTGACATTTCTTTAATACATCGCACGTTTTTACAATGTATTGCATAAATATCAAAAATGCTGTTTAAATATAGAGCTTGCTAAGCGCAGTGCTAAAGGCTATAAAAACTTATCGTTTTTCACTCAAACGTATGTTTTTTACCGGGGTATAACTGGGGGAAAACAAAAACAAACGTGTAAAATCAATGTAAAATTTAACAACAGCAACAACAAATCGCGCATCGATGTGTGCGTACGGTAAACGTCAGCAATCTCAATTGAGCTTGAAGCCCAGTGCAAAAAGCTGCAAAAACTTATCGTTTTTCACTCAAACGTATGTTTTTTTCATACATGTCCCACGCATAGGTACCAAACTGTTAATTTCGACAGGAACCAAAAAATTTGCTGGGAATTCCCCTTTACCGAGGACCATTTGAAAGTTGCTCTCTTCACTCCTACATGAGAAAGAGATAGCAACACATCATGCCCTTGGTTTTTTTTACCGCGGGGTATGACTGGGGGAAAACAAAAACAAACGTGTAAAATCTAACAACAGCAACAACAAATCGCGCGTCGATGTGCGCGTGCGGTAATCGTCAGCAAGTTCAATAAGGATTGCTAATGTTTGACTGTATCCAGCTTTTTACGAGCCATAATGGCGGACATGTTCGTAATATTTAAACAGCATCTTTGACATTTCCCTAATACATCGCACGTTTTCTTTCCGCGCGTTCACGGTAAAACTAAAGGAATGTACGGAAAGAAAACGTACGATGTATTAGAGAAATGTCAAAAATACTGTTCAAATATTACGAACCCGTCCGCCATTATGGCTCGTAAAAAGCTGGATTGGTGGTTTGTGTGCATCGTGAAAAAATTTTCGCAGCGAAAAAAACTTTGCAGATGCAAATAAACCGCGTATATATACACGCGGCGAAGTGTGCGTGCGGTAAATGTCAGCAATCTCTATATTATGAACATGGATTATAAGGATTGCTGATACGTAATGGTATTGGTGGTTTCTTTTACGCATTTTACGAAAACAATTTATAGCGTCCGCCATTACAGCGCGTAAAAAGCTGGATGCCAACCGCCATTATGGCTTGTAAAAGGCTGCAATTCGCGACTACGAAGTTGCTAATATTTGTTTGGTTTTTATGTAAGAAAAAAGAAGAGGGAAGTATTTGTGCTTTTGTCGTCATTCATACACTGACAGTTCGGCATGGGATTTCGGCTTAAAAATCTTTTTCAATTTCGTAGTCGCGAATTTGTCGCACTCCGCACCTTTTCTCGCATATTCTTGACACATGGAGTGCTGTCATTTTGACAGTCCACAATTCATTTAGAATGTTTTGTTTCTTTGCATCATCCGAGGATCCGAGTAGAGAGTTCATTTTCACGGGTGACGTGTAGGAGAATTTGTACGTAAAGTCATCGTCCAAACTAACTGCAGATTTCGACCGGAATATTTGCGCTTTCGTCGATTGTTCTTTGAATATGTGAAACATTATTCACGTTAAAGAACTGAAGGAACCACTGGGTATTCATTTGTAGTGTATTTAGGGTTACAAGAACGTAAGAAATTCCGTAAACAATGGCGTTGATGACGATGATAGCTCGAGTAGTGGACGGTCTTCCGCTGGTGGGAACTATGCAAGAGGACGAGCAGGTAATTTTTCCATAAACTAGGTCTTTTTTCTTTTTATCATATTTATTGTTTTGCTTCTAGTCCGGAAGAAGTGTACTAGATTATCAAAATCAAGCTAAAATGCTTTTTCGGAAGCTGGGACCGAACTCTCCAACTCGTTGCAGTATAGAGACAGGACCTTATCTCTTTCAGTAAGCATAACTTCGATAATTATTCGTTGACATCAATTGACAGAGGTTTTTCTTTAAATAGTTATCTAATTGAAAATGATGTTTGCTATCTGGTCCTTTGTGATAAGATGTTTTCCAAACGTATTGCGTTTAATTACCTGGAAGATATTGCTCAGGAATTCCACAACAACTACGGCCGTAAAGTGAATTCGGTAACGCGACCCTATGCTTTTATAGAGTTTGACATTTACATACAAAAGGCAAGGAAATCGTTAACCGACAGGCGAAGAAACATCAATACGATAAACACGCAGTTGCAGGATGTGCAGCGAATAATGGTAAGTACAGATTTGCAAAATAAGAGCATTTTTTAAGCCTGCACAAAAATCTTGAAGGTCCAAAATATTGATGACGTTCTTCAGCGTGGGACGGTTTTGTCAGAGCTGGATACCAAGACACAAAATTTATCGATGCTTTCGCAAAAATATAAAAAAGATGCCACCTATTTAAATCGGAAATCAATGTATGTCAAAGGAGCGGTTGCAGCCATCGTTATCATCGTTTTTATTTTATACTTTTGGGTTATTTAATTATTTGAATTCGATTCGTTATGTGTGGACAATATATAGCAAGATCCGTTTATTAGATTTGTAAGAGAACAAGCACTGGTGTACTGTCAATGTACGTTTTAGCACGGTAGAAGCGAACGTAAGCCAAAATCTAACCCTTTGGAACGAAAATTTCCAGTTTATGAGTTAACGAACATTATCGACCGTTTTCTCGCAACAGTACAGTTTCATCTTAGTTTACAAATATACATATACGCACTACAATATTGGTTTGGTTATAATTTTCAAGTACATTTCCTACTGGCATCTTAAAGGCCAACAATGTATAGTTGTACTGCATGTTCTTAAATGTGGTAATGTGTTTTGCAGTAACCTTTTTATGAAATAAAAATGTTTAAGACTTGTAACTTTAGTTTATATTCAAAAAAACATTTTACTGATTACTAAAAAGATTATTTTGAATTTTGGATAGATATTGGCAATCCCGTTTGGTCTATAAAGTTACTAATTTTGATCGACAACCCGTTATTTGATTTTTGCGAATTATTTAGACCTAGTTCAAAAGCTTTGTCTTTGGAGAAGATAAACAATGGATAACAAAATAAAGAAATTTTATTTAGAATTTATAACTTACATCGCCTTCTATTTCATACTCAATTTAATTCTTTTCGGTGAAAACTCCACCTCATCCTGATCAGCATCCATTTCCTCCTCGGTAACTACACCGTCCGAATCGGACGAGTACTGTTTCCACAAATTTTCGTCGCTAAAAAGTAAATTCACTGGTTCTTTTTCAGCGGTCTGCTTCTTCTTTCGACGCTCCTCGCGTTTTCGGTCGATCTCCAACCTGTCGATGCCCTTCAGTAGTTTAGTTTCCTGCATCTGTGCCTGTTGCTGCTGTCGCGTCACATGTTTGTATGGATAGGATCGCTGGCCATACTGCTGATCCAAATAGTTTTGATAGGTTTTTGTTTCCGCTTCGACATCGTCATCAGATTCGATGATATCAAAGCCGTCGGAGGTTTCTTCAAAAATTACATATATCAATGGATACTCGACGATAGTTTTACCCCTCAGATTATCTTTTAAAGATAAATTTGGTTTTAGCTCAAAATAACGATTTTTGCATCGTTTAACACCTTCCGCTTTGAGCAGAACTCGTAAATGGTTTAAGTCGCGTGACTGATAAAATTCAAGTTTGTTCTTGCAGGGTAGATCTTCCGACGTTCCCGTGTCAAGATATTTGCTCAATAAAGCATACAGTTTATCGTTTTCATCGCAGCGCTCATCGACGAATACTAATCCTTCAGCATTGGGAAAACACCATTCGACTCGCCAGTGTATAACCGCAGTTTTGAAATTCAGCTGACTAGTATTACGCTGATGTCGCGTAAAATTTTGCAATAAGAATTTCAGAGTCGTGCCGCGATCCCGCGCGGCGCACCGCATTCGAAACAGCGGTGGTGGTAAAGTTTTGTTGTAGCGTGTAAACCGCTTCGTTTTATCTCGCTTCCTATCATCTACAAATCTGGTTGCCTCCTCCAGGAAGTAGTAGTCGCTCATCATATCCATTTTAGTCATCTTTCTAAGCGCGATATATTTGGTTCGATCACGAATTCCATCGCAGTTAAGCTCCTTTTTATGGATGTTGAGACATTTCAGGCAACAGCTTTTGACTTCGCACTTTGGGCAAGTATATTTGGCCTGTACAGCGTTGCACACTTCGCATAATCCCAGTCTATAAAAAACATGAAACAATGATCACATTGTCTGCTATTGTATTTAAACAATAAAGAAAATTTTCGCTTACCTTGGCGAAGACTGCAAAATATCTAGATTATCTTCACTTTCGCTGGTTTCCATTGTGCGTCGGGCAGAAGCTAATGTATCATATACAATTATTAGATTAAAGCACTTTGGCTTAAAAAGAAACTAATAATAATCATTGGTAAGCGCAAAATGCGAGCGAAGTACAATAGCATTAGCAATAGCACATGTGCTTATTTAAAAAAATAATATTTAGTCGGGCCTCAGGCAGATCAAAATCTGAGAATCAAAATAATGTGTGATGTGAGGAGAGAGATTTGACTGTTGTTGGTTTCCTGAATCGATCACTGATTAGAGATGGGAAAGTTATCGATACTTATCGTTATTAATAACGTTTTTGCTTTTGCTTCTAGGTCCTAGAGTGACTATATACAGAGTGGCGACATGTCATCCCAAATGTATGCAATGCGGTTTTTCCAAGGTTTCTCTTTCTCTTTCCTGCATACGCGTTGAATAGGTCGTCTGCTCGATTGGAATGACACTGACAGATAATTATCGTTCCAATTTTGACATTGTCGCCACTCTATATAGAGTCACTCTACTAGGTCCAACTAGAGTGACTATAAGGTTTTGCACGGGCGAGCATAACCTCGCTTTTTTGACGTCTATCAGTGGTTTGTTTACATCGACTTAGAATGCGGGTTAAAAAATGATTAAAGTGAATATTGTTAAAGGCGTCTGCGGCAGGGCAGAAAAGCACAAAAACTGCCATTCCGAGTAGTTTAGAGGGCGACATTGCTGGACAATACGCTTTTAAAACGTTTAACTGTAGTTTATGCATATTGTGTAGAGTGACTATATACAGAGTGGCGCCAAGTCATCCCAAATGTATGCAATGCGGTTTATCCTAGGTTTTTCTTTCTCTTTCCTGCATACGCGTTGGATAGGTTGTCTGCTCGATTGGAATGACACTGACAGATAATTATCATTCCAATTTTGACATTGTCGCCACTCTGTATATAGTCACTCTACATATTGTGTTTGCCTAACAAATAGTAAACAAACCACGAGTGGATGTCAAATGGATGAATTGCGTTCATTCGTGACGTCACCTTGCAAAACCTTATATCCAGCTTTTTTACGCGCTATAATGGCGGACGCTATAAATTGTGTTCGTAATATGCATCAAACAATCTTTTTGAGAACTCTGCATACATCAAAACTGGGCACTCTTCTCCTGTACATCAGTGTTGCTCTTTCTTTCGTTTACGCAAAAGAAGGAGAGCAATAGTTTTGTTTACATTTCGCACATTTTTGCCCTCCTTCTTTGGCGTAAACGAAAGAAAGAGCACGGTAGTGTTGCAAGAGAAGAGTGACAGACTTGATATATCTAGATAGAATTAACAAAAGGGCGAATGTCGCAAATGTAAACAAAACGGGTGAGAGTTACTTTTTGCTGGACCAGCATAGGAAAATCAACCTTCACTCGGTGTGTTTACGCTTGCGACATTCGCCCTTTTGTTAATTCTATCTTCATATGCAGAGTTGTCAAAAAGATTGTTCGCATATTACGAACACAATTTATAGCGTCCGCCATTATAGCGCGTAAAAAGCTGGATAGAGCTTTCCAGTTATGTGTGTATTGGTGCTTGAAAATGAGGCAAACAACAACAGTAAACAAAAGAGATGCATTCCTTTCTCACCAAGGTACAGAATGAATTTCGTCTTCCGCTGGCTTAAATACCAGCAAATTTTCAAAATATGAGTTTGAATTTGGAACAGGATGGAAAATTTAACCGAAATATGTGCTCTGCAGTGTGGAAACGGAGAAACACTAGTAATCGCTATTTTTCGGTTTGTACCTCCAGCATCAGCTGTTTCCCAAAATGAGGTAAACATCATGTATATACACGCGTATTTCGTGTTTGATAGTGTGGGTGCTTGAGCTGTCAGAGAGCTCTATATACAGAGTAGCGACAATGTCAAAATTGGAATGGAAACTATCTGTCAGTGTCATTCCAATCGAGCAGACGACCTATCCAACGCGTATGCAGGAAAGAGAAAGAAAAATCTTGGAAAAACCGCATTGCATACATTTGGGATGACTTGTCGCCACTCTGTATATAGTCACTCTAGGTCTAACAAAGGTTTGCCCTGGTTCAAGGGGTTTCCAGTATGGGGTAAAAGTGCGTAGTAATCAGAGATTACTTTTGTAATCATTTACGAATTAATCAGGTTATCAACGGTAACCAGCAGAGTACCGTCAAACGGGGTAACTTGCAACAGCGGGGTAACATGCAACAATAGGGTAACCAACCTATTTTGGACCCCATCAGCAGCTGTACATAATTTGGACACTTGCATTTGATTTTGCTGTAAGTGTCCAAATTATGTACAGCTGCTGAGGGGGTCCAAAATACGTTGGTTACCTTACTAAATCGATCCAATTTACTGTACTTTTTGATCTGCTTTTTTTTTTTAATTCTATATTAGAGAGGTTTTCAGCCTGCGGCTGGTTCGCCTCTACTTCAATTTTGAATCTATATCAGTCACTGAATCTTGTTGTTAACAGTTCAAAGAAGAACGTTGATTTTCTACTGTTTTGGTGATTTTTAATAATTTCCACAAGATGGTGTCAAATTCATCGTCAATTTTTCGCCAATTTATTACGTAACTTAGATATCGATGATCTTTAACTCTCCCGCTCCACTCAATGACGCGATTTTGCATAGTGGATATACGACGTGTGATGCGTTATTACACAACTCCCGCTTCCCTAAGTGCGTTACGTGTTATGTAAATGGTCCTAAAAGAAGGCAGCTCTAAAGGATCCAGACAAGGAATATCAACTGCATGAATAATATAAAAAGTTTTATGTAATTTCCGTTTTGGAGCTCATAAATTTTTTTCACCAACGTGACATAGGACATTTATGCGTATATTCATATCAAAAGAATTAAAAAACGCAAGTCGGATTATCATTTGACACATTCCAGCGTTACGGGACACAATTAGCACCCATTGTTAGCCTGTGAATCGCCTCCTGTTTCACCAATTTTTTGGCAAATACCTTGTAAAATAGTTGTTTAAAGAGTACTTCATTTTCCACTAGAATGCCTGGGATTTGATGAAACAGGAACCAATCTGCATAATAGGGATAGTCCCAAGTAACAATTTCAGGCTGATCAAACGCTTTTATAGCTGATTTTATTCAACCTGTGGCTGATCTATTTATATTATTATCTTCAACTTAGAGTTGTACAGACAATTTGTTTTAGTCTAATACAGCGGACCCCCGTTCGTTTGAACGATTCCTCATGCAAACTAACGGGGTTATTTTTTAATTTGAACAACTGGTAACCCGAAATATGCTGAAACCGCTGTGAACTGGCCGCCCTGCTCTTTGTTATTGTTTTGGTGGTTTGTTTTAGTCGGCAGTTGCAAGTGCGAATATTGCATTTTCCGATCGAATTTCTATCTTAATCGTTAGGAAAACGAAATGTGAAACCGATTAAACACGCTAGGTCAGTACAAACAAATCGTGTTTATGTGCATTGTCTGCATAAACAAATGATGTTATGTTGAGAATGACATTTGAACCATTTTTAGTTTGCACGTCGTGCAAACCAGCGGGGTTCAGATTAAAAAGTGTTCAGATTAAAAATGGTCAAACGAACGGGGGTCCACGGTAGTTGTATCCTACGCTTATAAATAGTTTTGCTAATGTCGAAATCGTACACTTCACTAGTATCATTGAAGACACGGCAGCACATGGCCCACGGTTCGTTGTACCCGTAGTTTGTACGATGACTGCCTTCGGAGTTTGTACGATGACTGCCTTCGTAGTTTGTACGATGACTGCCTTCGATGTACGATGATGACTTCGGCTGCCACAGAAGGGAATGATTCCGGAGTTGCCTTCGGGGGACACGAATGTTCACTCGAGGGGATGCGCTGTGCTATCCCTCGCTATGTATTTGACAGAGGATAACATCGCGCTTCCAAAACTGTCAACGCTTCCAAAAGTGTCAAATTTCGATGCAGTAACATAGCGAGAAAAAAAGCAAAAAGCTATAAACATCAAGTTTCATTGTTCGATGTTGTACTCGCTGCTCTTGTTAATGGAGCATTCCCTTGTGTTCACTTGGTTTAAAAGAGAGCTGCAATCAACATCTCCGTTTAGTAGTCCGAAAACAAAAAGTCTTTGCAATAATTTCCGTCTCGCAGCTAACGAATGCAGGTCGATCAGTTTACAGCGTTCCCCATAGGCTGGTAGATTTATAGGATCATCCCAGGGCAGAAAACGCAGAGCGTATCTCAGGAAATTTTTTTGGATAGCCTCTAATCTATTGATATGCACAGCATGGTATGGAGCCCATACAACAACAGCGTATTCCAGAATGCTGCGGACAAGTGCACAGTACAACGATTTAAGTGCGTATATATCCTGGAATGCTTTAGTGTTTCTTTTCACGAAACCTAGAATTGCGAAAGCCTTAGCTGTTATTGTAGAGATGTGATCATTGAACCTGGCTTTACAATCAATAGTAACGCCCAAATCCTTAATAGCCTGTACTCGACGTAAATGGTTTTGCCCGATAGTGTAATCGTTTTGCAGGGGGTCGCGTAGACGGCTAAAAGATATGACGCAACATTTTGTGACGTTAACTTCCATGCCGTTCAGAGTGCACCATCGTGAGAGAGAATTAATATCGTCTTGAAGAGCGCACCCATCAAGTGCGGATTTAATTTCACAGCTCAAACGACTGCACAGCTCGTTAACAAAAAGTAAAAATATCAAGGGTCCTAGATGACTGCCTTGAGGCACACCGGATGGCACCTCGAAACAAGCCGAATTAGTACCATTGATGCTGACAAAAGCAGAGCGTTCGGTAAGGTATGATTGGATCCACTGTGTTACCCAGGTTGGTAACCCCATACACCGCATTTTTTCTACTGCCAGCAACGTTGCCAACCTTCCAGATTTGTCTGGATTTTCCAGACTTTTTGATGCCCAATCAGACAAAAAAAGACGTTTTCCAAACATTGTCTTTCATTGGAGCAAATGGCAGCCAGACTTTTCCAGACACTTTTATTCTCGTTTTCCAGATTTTCGTAAAAACCGGTTGGTAACGCTGACTGCCAGTGCGTGTGAAACTTTGTCGAATGCCTTGCTGAAGTCGATGTATATCGCATCGACCTGTCTTCTTTTTTCAATGCTCGTGATCAGTGAGTTGACGAATACCATCAAATTCGTGGCTGTAGACCGTTTTCTCATAAAACCGTGTTGGTGTTCCGAAATTATTGGGTGTACTGCATGATACACAACATCGTAGACCATTTTTTCAAGAACCTTGGGGAGACAGCTCAGAATTGAAATTCCGCGATAGTTCTCAATGTCGTGGACATTTCCAGTCTTGTGTATAGGAGTGATGGACGCGACTTTCCACATCGTTGGAAAAATACCACAATCTAGTGAACGATTGAAGATGATTGACACGGGTGTAGCGAGGGATGTGGCAAATTGTTTAATGAACGATGGTGGCAGACTGTCTGGACCAGGACCTTTTGAGGAATCTACGGACGAAAGTGCTTGTTTCACATCCTCGATGGACACGATCAAGTGTGGCAGGTAGATGTTGTAATGCGCTATGCCGGTCAGCCAATCCCGATGTTTATCCGGCGTATGAGAAGGATGAATGTTCGAGAACACACTCTTGAAGAACTTAGCAAAAAGTTCAGTAGCAGCTACCGCGGAGTCCGTGCGAGCTTCTTTCAAGAAAACGTCGTGCGGAATACCGCCATTACGTCTAAGCTTCTTCACAAAAGTCCAAAAAGTCGATGGATCCCGTTTTGCGTTCGCCTCATTGCGCAAGACGTACTCATGGAACACTGTGTTTAACCGGCTGGAGTAGAACTCTTCCATGTCGCGAAGTAGACGCTTGTTTTCCTCTGATCGTAGCTTAATAAACCGTTTTCTGACTTTTCGTAATCTGTTTCTAAGATTTCGCAACTCAGGGGTCCACCAAGGTTGGCTGAATTGCACTCGCGGCAGTCTTTGTCTAATAGGGATACAGTCGTGGATGATATCGAAGATCACATCATAAAACCGGAGAACAGCGTGGTCAACATCACAATCTGCTAAAACTGTTGCCCAGTCTAAGGATTGAAGGCGTGTATGAACTGCAGCTTCATCGCAGGAGTCATAGTCATAGTAATAGCGAACTGTCGCGAAGTCTTCAGTAGCCCGAATGTAGTCAATTTTAACAATAAAAGGTCTATGATGAGCGTCAAGTTTTAAAATTCCACTGGGCGGTTCGAAGAGTTCAATTTTGTCAGTGTCGCTAACGAAAGCCAGGTCAAGTAGTCTGTCATTCGCATTACGAATATCCTGAATCTGTTGTAACCCACATGCTAGAATGGATTGAGTCAGGACTATTTCTTGTTCAGACGAGGCGTTAATTGGGATATAACAATGCATGTCGGCGTCAAATTCCCACGAGAGCATAGGCAAGTTGTAGTCACCCAATGCAATGACTGCATCAGTCGATTTAGCGATATCGCATAGTTGTTGCACACAGGATGCATGGTCAGAGTACACAAGTGGGTCTGAGTTTGGTCTAATGTAGACACAGCATATATATACAGACTGCATTGGCAATGATACGCACACTGCGACTTGCTCCAAACTGTTTGCGTTAACCAAGGGAACCAACTTACATCGCAGGTGCTTCTTAACGCCTATCAGCACGCCACCGCCCCGCAGGAGCTGAGACGTAGCAGGATTACGGTCCAGATGGTAGATCTCGTAGTCAGACGAAAGTTCAGAGTTTAACACGTCGCTGCTAAACCAGGTTATGGTTTAGGTTTAGAAATGAAAACCTTTTTTCAGGTCTTAAACATCTAAATCTGGTGATTTTATCAAGCTTCAGGCTAATTAATAGCTGCTTTCGAAGCTGCAATGAAGCTTAACAGAAAATTTTTGCACTTTTAAATAGCCAATCTGCGCAATGCTGTCAACTCTATTTTTAGAACGAGAAATAGTTTTGCAATCTACCTATCCAGTCGCTTAATCAACGCTTTATCAACCTTTATGCAGCCCAAAAAAATCTATTTTTAAATTTAAAAAAAGGAACGCGTCATTTTTACTTCGCCGTCAACGCGATATTTTTAGTTTCGAATAACTTTAATTCGTACAAGTAAACTAGCTAATTAAAAATGCATGTCTTTTTTCCGGGAATTGAACCCGTCATCTTTTGATCCATAAGCACTCACCGTATGATTCGCACCATTTGCATCTGCAGAACAGACAGTGAGTATATCTTTACACCTGAAGCCTAGCCCGTCTAGCGGGAAGCAGTCGATAATGTCGATAACTGATAAACTTTTGCTGTCAGCCGAATTGCGAAATTCTATGATCTGACAGAATGTGTGCTGTGAGCTGAATGAAAACTTGGTAGAAGTTTGTAAAGCCACTTTAACACCCTTAAGCAGACTTAAAGTAGTTTGAAAGCTGTGAGCCTAATGAAAGCTTCCACTCTACATTTTAACACCTTTAAGCAGCCGTAAAACGGTTTGATGTTTATGGCTGTTTAGAAGCAGATTGTTTAGCAGAAAAATCCGTTATTAAGCTTTTTTATCAGCTTTTGGGAGAGAACTGGTTTGAAAAACTTAAAGTAGCTTAAACATCGCTTATTTAAACACCATTTGAGTGCTTACTTTATGAAGCTTTGGTCGCCTTAAACCAACCCGTAAATAGCCATTGCTCTTGCAATTCAGCTACCTAAAAATAAAAAATAAGAAAACTTATCCAATTTAATTCTACTATGTGTATTTTATTCAATGACAGATACGTATTTCGCCTACGACTTGCAAGCTTCCTCAGTGTCTGTTTTCGAACTTCGAACTTGTTCTACGCTAGACCTAATAACTCAAATGTACTACAGATAAGTTTTCACTTGCACTCATAGTTGAGAACTGTTGCAGGTTATCCCGTTTGACGGTGATCAATGATAACCTTAAGTAATCATTGGTAATCATGACTAATTTATAGTAATCACAAGAGATTGATTACTGGTAATCAGAGGTAATCAGTAAAGTAATCAAAAGTAACTTTTTTCAAAGGTGCGTAGTAATCATTGCTGTTGGAAACCCCTTGCCCTGGTTCCCCTGGTTCCAATCGAACGGGTGTCAAAACGTGTGTTTTTCACTCAGGTTGAAATTAGTTTCGCTCATGGTTGAATATTTTAGACATTTGGTTTGCTCTGGGGTTTTCTACAGTTTCAACCCCGCTATTAACAACACACTGACAACCTGGAAACGTTTGTTTATTCTCCCGAATGCAGTGGTCGAATTGGAATTAATCTAGGTTAAAAAACAAAAATAGCGGAAGAGAGGAGACACGAAGAGAATCTCTTATTTGCAGATACGTCAATATGAAAAAGTACCCGAGATAAGTTCGACCTGAGTGAAAAAACAAACGTTTTGGCATTCATACTATTGGAACTAGGGCGAACCTAGGTTGGAGCTAAGCAAAAACAATTACGTTACTAGTTTCGCTCTGTGTTAGGGACGGTAGGCTAAAATGTAGCCGATGGCTGACTCAGAGGTCGGTTCATCTCTGGAGCCACCAAAATGTACGGTATGCCACCGAAATGTACGGGATGGTCACGTGAAAAGAGACCAAAGGCAGGCTCAGAGGTCGGTTCCTCTCTAGAGCTACCAAGTTAAAAAAGGCGGCTGGATTGCTGAGATTAAAAGGGCTTTCGTTAAAATGTTAAACCCAGGAAAGAATATCCAGCTTCGTACCGTGGATGCTTAACAAGGGTGATTTTAACGACAGAGTAGCGTTCGGATAACAACCAGTGGATGGATACATTTAGATTTCGTGAAGAGAGTTACCTTGACAAATGCGTGTGTTCGTCTGAGTACTGACTAACAAGTACTGACTTTTATTTTCCAAAAACTAACCTATTTATACACAGTTACAGGTAAATTAATTATTCTAAAATCCATATGACTAATTGGCGCGAGAGAGATAACTTTTGTTTTTTTCTACTTTCCAATAGAAATTCAAGTCATCCTACTCTCTTATTCATTTACTCTTTTTTTTATTGATTAAAGAGATTTTATTTACTCTTGTTTAACTTATTATTCAATAAGAATTCGAGATTTCTCTTTTTTGTTCATAAGGCTTAAATTTGATCTAGGTAAAAAATGAAAGGAGATAACAAGGAGGAAATTTATTAACTGCCTGTTTCCCTACACTATCCTGGTTGGTTGGTTTTTCCATTCTCGTGCATTCATTCTTAAAGGTGTAGACGATTCGACTTAATGAACAATAATGAATTATTTTCTCTGCCTGGCATACATAATTCATAAAATGATCTTTGTTAATGTCTAGATGCAAAGAATTTCTTGGGTAATTCCATTTATGTCCGATCTGTTTAAGGGGAGATCCTACTCTGGAAGACCGAAAAAATAGATTTGCGTAAATTTTTTTCAGATGCTAAAATTATAGATAAGCGTTGGGGTATTTTGGTTATTGGTTAAGGTATATTTGAAGATATACTTTGTATTTTTGGATACCAGAATAGCGATAATTATGCCGGTGGCAGGTGGGAGCGTGAAAATAGTATCTTGCTGGCAGTACGTGCCGGGAACCAACGGAGTACCGTAGAACGGATTTCAAGGATGATTTTGAAGCTTTAGATTAATACCTAAATTGTTAAGTAGCGGTTTTTGAAAATTCGAAAAATTATCAAAATGGCGGCAATTTTTCCAAAAGAAAGGTGTTTTTTCATCAAAAATCGCCAATTAAAAGCTCATAAAAAATTGAGATATTTAAAAACGGCTACGTAACAATTTAGATAATTCATTTTTACATGCTGAAAAAAAATTGTAAAATGAAAATGTTTATTCCCACTTTTTTCTGGTTTTTCTTGACGAGTTTAAAATTAAGTATCAAATTGGCAAGATGGACCAACGATGGTCTTAGCCGTCTCAGTGACAACACAAATAAAACAAAAAAAGTATCAAAACTTACTCAATTTAACTACCCAGATAACACAAAATCGTAATAGAAAGTTCACATTAAATCGTTTTCATGTCAATTTCACATTGGAATTGTATAATGATTAGAGTATGTCAAATCGAAGTGAACATTAAGTTGTTTTGTAGTCGTGCGTGTCCTCATATACAATTCATGACTGTGAATTATAAAGCGGTATAGACAATTGCAATATTTGATTATATCTTAATCATATATTCAGGAGTATTTAGTTGCGTGTTATAAAAACTACGCAAAATAGAATTACAAATAGTTGTCAAAATTTTCGCACGTATATCGCGGTACATATATGTTCTTATATGGCGTGAAATATAACTTTTTCGTTCAGATATGATTTCGTACATCTCAGTTGCAATCGAGATATACAAACGAAATGGTTTACTGGGTAATCGATCCGCTACACTCTGTGTTGAACATTTTAGACGACAGGTTCATCCGGATATTTTGACAGTTTCAGCCCTGCTGTTAGCAATACACTGACAACCGGAAAACGTTTATTTATTCTCTCAAAAATGTTTCTTTATTCAGTGGCCGGATTGGAACTTTCCGCATGGATCTCATTTTTTCGTTAACGGGAAATTAGTAATCATTAACTTGTCGTCGGAGAGCCCAATTTCGGAAGCAGTTTTTGGGCTCAAACGCGGGGTTCTGTTTGAAAAAATGTAAATACTGCTTCCTTCTTGTCAATCTGAACACAGCGAATATATTTTCATTAACAGAATTTTTGTTTCAAACAAAAAAACTGCTTTTGAAATTGGCAGAATCGATGACTGCTAATTTCTCCATAGGCTGTGAACCCTTTCGCGTAATTTTTAACTTTTTGGTTAAAATTTGACAGTACGATGGTTTTTCGAAAATAACCCTGCTCGGAAGTATATGGTTAGTTTTAACCAAGTTCTGAGAGCCAATGAGATATGCCACAGGTGAGGAAAGAGCTTCGATGTGTTTCACTGATTTTTCCTTGAATTTTTTTTCACCAATGTATCCAGCTTTCCACGAGCGATAATGGCGGATAATGAGCACAAGTGGGCACAATCTTTTGACATTCATTGGAGGAGCGTCGAGTTCGCCCTGACGGAGTTACTATGGATACATTCATGATTGTTTGTTGTTCGAGTGTAAAAATGTAAACATTGTTTAATTTTGCAGATCAGCTGAAGTGGAACATAACTAAACGGATTCAAACATTCAAACATTACACATTAACGCAAACATTAACTTCATGTTGGTCGAGCCGTTGTCAAGTTTGCTCTCGAACAGCGTCTCGACTTGATAAGAAACTTTCCGGTGCGTATTTGGACATTCTCCCTGAAATTTGCGAAAACTGCAAAGCCACAATCCATAAAACTTGTTGTCCGTTCAATTATGTTCCTCTTTAGCAGATCTGCAAAATTGAACAATGTTTACATTTTTACATTCGAACAACAAACAATCATGAATGTATCCATAGTAACTCCGTCAGGGCGAACTCGACGCTCCTCCAATGAATGTCAAAAGATTGTGCCCACTTGTGCTCAATATCCGCCATTATCGCTCGTGGAAAGCTGGATGGATGTTTAACATATCTCGCGTCACTTTTGATTTCGTCCAATGTAACAATTCCACCATATTGAGAAAAACGAGATCGAAGTTCTTCGAATTGAACTTTAAATTGTTTCAAAATGAAATAATTTTCAGTCATTCACTCAACGTGGTTGATGAATAATTACATTCAATATTTAACGGAGATTTTAAAAATCTAATTAAAACTAAGCAGTTTTGGTTTATTATGGAAAAAGTTACATTGGACTGTTTACCATCTCATGCTGTACTTTGGACGGTTTTATTTTTCCAGGCTCTTGCACATAAATTAAGCGAGATCACCGTAAAATACGTGCGTTGCCGTGCTACGCTATTTTCGAGGTTATTTTTCAATATTAGACCGCTTGTTTCACTTAAAATGCATAAATAATGCGAAAAAAAACTTTCACTTGCTAAACGTCCAATGTACAGATTGGGTTTGTTTTGATTTTTTTTTGCACTTTGGACATCAGATGAGAACGAGCGAAGTAACAGTCAGTCATTCGTAATTCGAATGTGCACATTGGACATTTTGATAATGCTAATTTTTTCACCTCAAAATAATTCTATTTGGGCAGGTGTTTTTGTATAACATAGAGTTTAAAAAGAGCAATAATTTGTTGTGATAAACCGGATTTGTTTACAATTGTTACATTGGACGAAATGAAAAGTGACGCGAGATATAACAAATTTGTTTATTCAACCCGAAATGAAATGAGATAAATTTTATCTATCTAATCCAGCTTTTTACGCGCTATAATGGTGGCCACTATAAATTGTGTTCGTAATATGCGAATAATCTTTTTGACAACTCTGCATACATCAAATCTGGCACTTTTCTCTTGCAACACTACCGTGCTCTTTCCTTCGTTTACGTCAAAGAAGGAGAGCAAAAATGTGCGAAATGTAAACAAAACTATTGCTCTCCTTCTTTTGCGTAAACGAAAGAAAGAGCAACACTGCCGTACATGAGAAGAGTGCCCAGTTTTGATGGATGCAGAGTTGTCAAAAAGATTGTTCGAATATTACGAACACAATTTATAGCGTCCGCCATTGTAGCGCGTAAAAAGCTGGATAGGAGCAAATGAACACCAAAAATTCATCCAATTCCAACCTGGACTGAATAAATAAATTCGCTGTTATAGAAACATATCTTCATCCTCACCTTATAAATAGCCATCGAACTGTCAAATCACAGACAAACAGACATAACCCTTGGAAGAAAAAACAACAAAAATTATCGTACCTCACATTTAGTCTGAACACTAGCACCATCTATGATCGACATTCCCAAATATCAAATAGCAACATGGGTGTCCCTCGAAGTAGCAAGTATTTTTTATGGGGAATTCCCCTTCTTTCGTCAAAAAGCGCCACTTTGACCAAAACGGAGACATTCCCAACTAAGCTCAAATTTGAAATGACGGTTTAATCGGTACGAAGAATGGAAAACGAGTGTTATGTCTGTTTGACTGTGGTCAAATTTTAACTAAAAAGTTAAAAATTTCGCGAAATGGTTCACAGCCTTAATATCGCTCATTTGAAGATAGAATTAACAAAAGGGCGAATGTCGCAAGCGTAAACAAACCGAGTGAGGGTTGATTTTCCTATGCTATGGTCTATAGCAAAAATATCTCACCCGTTTTGTTTACATTTGCGACATTCGCCCTTTTGTTAATTCTATCCAGAATTTATGTGTTAAATTTTATGAGCGTGTACATTGGAGTGGCACTGACAGATAATCGGTCAGTTTTGGTGTCAGTGTCAGATCCAAGTGGGCAGGATGACATATTGTAAATATAAACAGTGATGAGAACCGTGAGAACGATGAGAGAGAGAGAGGACTTCGAAGTGACTGTAAAAGTGTAAACTGTCGTCAACACGCGAATTGCCTTGACTTGAAACAAAAACAGCCCATAACATCAATACATCATTCACTGATAAGAGAGTCTATGAAAGATTAAACCAATCTCTACTTTCTTTAATAACATGAACCAACTATTCAGTTCAAATGCCTTCAAAACTTCTATTCTGTGTTCTGCGCACGGGGCGATTGCGTCAAACGTACCGATTAGTAAGCATCGTGTGTACTTTATTTCCCCATTTTCCATTGCATTTTGCTTACTAAATACAAGCGTATTTGTGTAGTATCAGCCTTACATTTGCTTGACGTCGAACACGCGCAACATGTTATTACCAGTTCGTCAAGTGGCTTCGATTGCGGCTGTGCTTAATCATAATCGCAAAATGGTGCTCGAAACATCGACACGTGCTGCAGCATCATCCGCGGAAGTGGCAGTAAATTCGCCAAAGGTGAACATACCACCTGCTAAGCTTCACCAAAACTATGGTTTGGAGCAACCCATAGAAGAAAACTATGAAGTAATTATGTTTTATTTATTCTGATCCAATAGCGTAACATAAAAAATTCGTTTTACAGAATGCTGTGAATGTTTTGAATACGTTACAATCGAATTACAGTGTCATCCAAAACTCGACCAATAGGCATACTTCAGATTCGATACATATTCAAGAGACGCTTAAATATTTAGGCAGAATAGGAATTTCTACTGATCAACTGGATAAACTGCCTGCCATTCACATTTCTGGAAGTAAGGGGAAGGTAAGTGCTAAACACAGGTGAATGTGTCCATGGCATGCATACCTAATGTTTCCAGTTTTAGGGTTCAACCTGTTCACTGGTCGAGTCAATACTACGTGCTCATGGCTATCGAACTGGTTTCTTCAGCTCTCCGCATCTAGTTTCTGTCACAGAACGAATACGTCTTAATGGAGTTCCTATTGAAAAGGACAAATTTGGGCGCTATTTTTGGAAAGTTTACAGTCAGCTTTACACTAATCGCACACATCCACGTGATTTACCGGCTTATTTTAATTGTTTAACAATACTTGCCTTTGATATTTTTCTGCGGGAAAAAGTCGACGTTGCTATCATAGAGGTTGGTATTGGCGGTAGATATGACTGCACGAACGTGTTGCGACAGACGAAAACGATTGGCATTACATCACTTGGGTTAGAGCATACAAAATTACTTGGAGATTCATTAGACGAGATTGCATGGCAAAAGGCTGGTATTATTAAAAATGCATCAGATACCTTCACCGTTTGTCAGCCAAATTGTTGCCTGGATGTCATCCGAGAGGAGTGTCAAAAAATGAACAGCAAGTTTCATTTGGTGCCAGATATTGAATGTTATCAATGGGAGCGAAAGCCAAATTTCAATTCGAACAATTTAGCATTTCGGTTGAATATGTCTCTTGCTGTTCAAATAGCTTTAAATTGGATAGGGAAAACCAGACCTGAAATGATTTCCACCCAAGGAGGTACTTTATCAGAGATGGTCAGCAGAGGTATTGAAAACTGCTTCTGGCCGGGAAGGTGTCACCAAATTTTGAAGGACAACAAGCGATTATTTCTGGACGGGGCTCACACTGTGGAGAGTATGGAAATCTGTGCTCGCTGGTTTCAATTATGCCAAAGGCAGGGTAACCCGAAACTATTGATATTCAACGCAACTGGTGATCGAGATAGTGGGAAGCTTTTGAATATTCTAAATAAGTACATTCAATTTGATGCAGTTTTCTTTTCACCTAATGTGGCTTCTCATCAACTAAAAAATATTGGTAACTATGCAATAGATTCTTTAAGACAGCGATTATTATATTCTCTGTTACAGATTCTCTTAATTTGTGTTTCCCAAACGAACAGCAGATTAAGCGCTGTGAAGAAAACGAACGCTTTTGGAATGATCTGACTAATCAACACAAACATACGCGATGTAAAGCTCATGTGCATCTCGCAATTGATTCTATACTAAAACAAGTTGATAACAATTATTCATCGCTTCAAGAATGTGATATTTTAGTTACGGGTTCATTACATCTAATTGGCGCTGTTCTGACGGCATTGAAGATGGAATCGCACGTCATATCTGCCACGTAAAATGTATTACAAATCTTATACTGCGCGTTTCACGTCGAACGAGAAGCATCGGATGTATAGAAAGGCACATGTCCAAAGGTAATGGTATTTTTCACAACGCTGCGATTTTATGCACATGTGATCCTTAACATTACAACAAAGTCTCAACAGTAATACAGTATTCACATTATGTGCACCAACATAGAACTCAAAGAATATCCTTACTGCTCACAAAGAAACTGTGTTATCTGGTGCAGATGTTAGTTGGAATGCAAAAGAGCGTATAAACTCTTGCGAAAAAGTGGGAATCGGGGGAAGCGAGTGTCTTTTCATGATGACGCATGTAATTAAAATGGCTGTCGGAAAACGACGAGAGGCAAAATAATTGCTGCCGCAGCTGCTGCCCTATACGAAAGAGAACCAACAAGGGCGGTTTTGTGATGAATTTAAATGAGGAGGCATGCTTTCGCAATTCATCACACTCCAAATCTGCACAGTGTACAATCTTCGTTGTATTTGGTTATGGGTATGGAATTTAATTTACCTGTTCTAATGTTTCTGTACCAAACCCTGATTAAAAACAGACTTACGTATATTTGTTTTCAGTAATTGTTGGGTTAATGGTAATGGGAAAAGGTATGAAATATGTTCATTAATTAGGCGTGATGATAACCAAATGGTTACAGGAATTATTTGAAAACCGTTTTTCGCTTTTCAAACAGCAAACTAAAACATCCTAGTAATTACTGTAAGCCAGTCATAGAAGCTGTGAGATAGATAGATTTAAATTTAGAACAACCTAAATGCTATGCAATCCTCGATGAATGATTTTTTACTGTGTTGACGAACAATAAAAACGGAATAGCCATTCTAATATACTAGCCAACATTATTTAATTAGGAAGATCAAAAATATATTGTATTATTTTCTGTAATCAACCGCATGCTGCTGAACTTCGAAATAAAATTCCCTCGTCTATGTGAACGTCGCTGGAAAATTATAAACGAAAATAGTTTTTCGGGAAGGCTGATCAAACCATTTCTGCTCATAACAAGATATAAAATACCTTGTCTCAAATCATAGCCACCGCTGCCAGCGTTCCTCAGTCGTCCTGGTCCTACATGTGGTTGGGAAAACGCTCTTTAGTGTGGTTGGGGAAACGCTTTTTCCGCGCAGCTCTTTGATAATCATTTTACCATCTGCCGTTTCGATCGAGATCATCGCATTAGTACCTAGCAAAAACACGTGGCGGAGGAATCTTGATTGTTTTCTTAAGACATTTGCTGGATGGGTTTAGTTTACACAACATAATGCAAATCCATGTAACTAATTACAAGAGCAGGGGTTACATTGCGATTCTCGTTTCGAGTGATTTTAGTTAGTTTCGACCACGTTAAACGAATGGGCGAAACGAACCAAAATCACTCGAAACAAGAATCGCAATGTCACCCCAGGCTCGATATGGCACTCGTTATTCATTCGGTAATGACAAAACTCTATGTGAAGTTTCTAAAGCGATTGAACCACCGCAACCCCTCGCCCCTAACCGCCCAGCGCTTGACATTTCGGTCAGTCTATCAGGTATCAGCATCTGTGGCTCGAGCAGCACGTTGTTCACAATCGTGTGGAAGATTTGTGCCTTGCCCATCTTGCCCGTGTCATCATTTACCTGATGAGGACGGGAAGAGAAACAGAGGGAATAGGAGGGAGTGAATAAGGGAATTTAGACAACATAAACACATATATACCGAGTGGTTTTTGTACCCCCGCAAGGATACTGCCATCCTTGGTACTAGTTAACTTATTAATAGTACACCCCCTGGGAGGTATATTCATGATAAACAAGAGCATATAACTCTTTACAGCTTCTGGTAAGAAATATCAAAATCTCTCGCAATTTCAGTTTACTAAAATCCGATTCATTTCAAGATGTAGGATCCAAAGATCTTATGACGCAATTGTGTTACTGTAGTTGCAAATTATGTAATATAGTGTACCGTAGTCGGATTTACATAAATCACAATGAAATGAATGTTCGCTGAATCGTAGCCATATGCTAATTAAGTCTGCAGTGACCAGTTAGTGATCTGACAAGAACATTGTAATTTACCTTAGAGTGTTGCAAACGAAATTTCACTAGCTTCTCACAAGGCTTAACAATGAAATTTTTCGTTTGACAACAAGTTCTAATAACGTTCATGTTTAGATGAAAACCAAGATCGAATCTTTTAATTTATCCAACATGCCGCAATTGGTAAAGCAAGTAAACATGCCGAAAACTAACTTTTCTGCTCCATATCTTGCTAGTTCATAGGCCCTTTCATTTCCGGTTATACCAGAATGGGCAGGAACCCTAGCCAAATGGACGGCATTCAGAATGCTTAGTTCTACCAATTGAGTGTGGCAGGCGATAACTGTTTTAGATTTTGAATAAAGTCGCACAAAGTGCTCACAAAGTGAAGTAGATTATCTTGCCTATCAGTTCTTTCTGAAGTGCAAACTGAGTTCCGTGAGACCTTCGTACAGGGAACCATCGGTATAATAGACTACATAGTCGTAAATTGTCCTTTCCAGGCAGCCTTACAGTCACTAGGAAGAAAGTTGCTTGAGAAAGTCGTATGCGGAAAAGTGCGTATGAACGTTACCGCGCTAGAAGCAAGGCAAACTTGTCTCCAGCAACAATTTGCGACCACAGTCGAGTATGACAAGTGGAACTTTCCACAGATTGCTCGCAGCCGGTTATTAGAGTACAGGACAATTACGGTGCTAGTGCAACGATCATACTGACTATAGAGCACCGCACAGTCGAGATTCGAACTTGGATTGTTAGTACAGAACTCGTATCTGGGAGTTAACTGGGTGTTCGAATGAAGATATGTAGAAAATCAAAAATCAAAGAAACGATATGAAATCAAAGAAATAGTGCAAAAGCAGCTCCACAGACATGCTTGAGCATGGAGAAAATAGTTGTTTTCCTAACGCTAGTATTTTTTGATGGCATGAGCGGTCTCATATGCACTAAATTGATTTAAATTTTGTATAAATTCATACGGGGAAATCAACTTACAAGCATTTGAAAATCTAGACGCCACCATATATGCTTAACCTTTAGTTACTCCCACCAACTTGGATTCATAGGCATGCTAAACAGAACAGAATTCACTCGAATACTACTGCTGCTTGGCGAAAAACTTATAAACTTTGTCCACCGATTAAAAGATCGTGGTCTTGCGGATCAACCTTGCTGAAAACAGTAGCTTTCTTTATTGCTGGAATCGCAAGATATACCGAGATGAGGTTCTACAAAATACAACAGCGTGAGTAACCATGGATTAAACAAGCTGCGTTTCTTGGTATAGATGTCCGATTGCGAATAACAGCATGTGGTTAAAATTGAATTGAATTGTAATTTTGATAAATTGAAATGAAATGAATTGAATTGAAAATTGACGATGATATTTCATCACTTTTCCTGTATTTTAATGAAAATTGCAAAATTGTAAATGGTAGGGGAAGACGGGGTAAGACGCCCCCCCCCCCTAAGCGAATGAATTGCTAGCATAAAATGTGTACGAAAATTCATCTTTTCTTGTTCCACACATGGAAAAGCATTCATTTATCTACCATTAAAAATTATATAAAGAATTAATTAGTCTATTTTTCCGTGATTTTTCATCAATTTTCAAAACGTCTAAAAATTACTCGTTCACAACCAGGCAGGGTAAGAAGGACCACCAAAGGGGTAAGACGGACCATGGCGGAGTAAGGCGGATTGTGGCAGATTTTAAGGTTTCTTTGAGTTGTAAACACAATTTCAATATTATTAACTAAGTAAGAACAAATTCTTAAGGGGTTTTAGGTACATGCTAAGGCTGTGAACCATTTCGCGAAATTTTTAACTTTTTGGTTAATATTTGACAGTTCGATGGTTTTTCGAAAATAACCCTGCTCGGGAGCATGGTTAGTTTTAACCAAGTTCTGAGAGCCAATGAGATATGCTACAGGTGAGGAAAGAGCTTTGATGTGTTTCACTGATTTTTCCTTGAATTGTTTACCTTTGTTATACTATAACAAAGGTTTAGGAATTGGTCGAAAAACACGAAATTGATCCGAGGCCCGGAGGGCCGAGCCACATATACCATTCGACAGGGTTCGACGAACTGAGCAATGTCTGTGTGTGTGTGTGTGTGTGTGTGTGTGTGTGTGTGTGTGTGTGTGTGTGTGTGTGTGTGTGTGTGTGTGTGTGTGTGTGTGTGTGTGTGTGTGTGTGTGTGTGTGTGTGTGTGTGTGTGTGTGTGTGTGTGTGTGTGTGTGTGTGTGTGTGTGTGTGTGTGTGTGTGTGTGTGTGTGTGTGTGTGTGTGTGTGTGTGTGTGTGTGTGTGTGTGTGTGTGTGTGTGTGTGTGTGTGTGTGTGTGTGTGTGTGTGTGTGTGTGTGTGTGTGTGTGTGTGTGTGTGTGTGTGTGTGTGTGTATGTGTGTGTGTGTGTGTATGTGTGTATGTGTGTGTGTGTGTGTGTGTGTGTGTGTATGTGTGTGTGTGTGTGTGTGTGTGTGTGTGTGTGTGTGTGTGTGTGTGTGTGTGTGTATGTGTGTATGTGTGTATGTATGTGCGGGGCGCAACTTTTCTATCGCCTGTTTCTCGGAGATGGCTGAACGGATTTGTTCGCTATTACTTTTGTTTGAAAGGTATTAGTGCCTTGTATATCACTATTGAATTGTTTCGTGGTCCGACTTTTCGTTTGAAAGTTATAAGCAAAAATGTGAAAATTACGTGACACGATTTTCTCCGGAACCAAATGACCGATTTCAACGATCTTAGTATCGAATGAAAGCTCTTGTTAAGGCTAAATTTTTCGGATAAATTTTATTGAAAACAAACAAGTAGTTTAAAAGTTATGCTTAAAAAACCTGTTTTGACAAGGTAATAATTATCGCCTGTTTCTTAGATATGGCTAAACCGATTTAGACGCTATTAGTCTCATTTGATAGGTACCATAGCCATATAGATCACTATTGATTTGTTTTTTGATTGGACGTTTAATTTGAAAGTTATGAGCAATTGAATACAACACATTAAAATTTACAATAATTTAAAACGATTTCATCTAAGTTAATTTATCTAGTTTAAATTATTTTGGCATCAAATTAGAGGTTTTAATGCTACAAATATATCTGCAAAATTTCAGAAGAATTGGTTTTGCCGATCAAAAGATATTAACCCTCCAACACTCGCGCTAACTTTTGTAGTACGGTCACTTGCGCGCACAATGGCCCAAACCCAAAACGACATGCCTACTAGAGTGTTGACTGGGAAAACTTGGTTTTAGGTTTATGGAACCTTCGGAAGAGTTTCTTGAAATTGAAAGCTCTATCGTCTGGTAGAATTTAAATTTTGATTAATCCCCCTAAAAGTGAAATAAAAAAAATATTTTTCTTGAGTTTCAATATCACACATTGATGTGTCCTGCAAAGTTTTAGAACATATTATTACAAGAAATTTTGTTGAATACAGTAACCTTCTATCTATTCAGCGAAAATAGAAAAATCTTATTTATTGTATATGAATTTGTAAAATCAGTATTTTCTATTTTAGCTCTTTTTATAATTGTTGTATAACTTTTTCATGTATTACAAAATTGTACAAATAGTAAAAATACACTACTTTGCTGCATATAGTATACCTCCATGTTTGTTTGTTTAGGTACTGTAGAACTTTGATTATAAAAAATACAGACAGACGGATACATTTAAAACATTTTACATTTGCTGATAGTTTTGCTGCATACAGACACCATTTTTCCATATGAAGAAACGAGAGAAAATTCCAGTTTGGGTCAATTGCGGTACACCTCACATGCTGATTGCTTCGTTTCTGTGATGTCAGTTTATGCTGATCTATTTTCCCAACAATTTAAAGTATAAATGCATTGAATAATTATGACATTTTGCTCATAACAAGGTAATTGAAGAATATACGTTAGTTAAACAGCGATTTGTAACTTTATAATAATATGGCATTCAAAAACCTACACGTGTTGTACAAAATGCAACAGCGTGAGTAACCGACGGTTAACAAAAATTGATGAAATTTATTCAAGAAAACTTTATTGATGTCAATCAAAAAGAATGGCACTACAGAAATTTATGCGTAGTTCAAAAACCTATAAACTAGACTATTACTACGCAATGTATATGTTAAAGAATAATATTTCCTCTTACAACTTGCTTTTACTTGCATTTACTCAAATTAGTAACAACCAACTTTCCCTTACTCAGTCAAAAATAAAAAAATCTATCAAAATTTATAAGTGCTACTTGTGTAAACCTGTTCAATTTCCAACAATTTTATGAAAACAAACGCACTACGCAACGTTAACCAATAGATGAATTATGTTCCGAAGACGTGTCGATTTCTATTCTAATAGCAAGTAAGACCGTATAACAAAGGTTCCTTTCGCCACTAGGTGGATTAAATCGGGTTTTTTCATCGATGTATGGATGTTTAACATATACAAATTTGTTTATTCAACCCGAAATGAAATGAGATAAATTTTATCTATCAAATAGGAGCAAATGAACATCAAAAATTCATCCAATTCCAACCTGGACTGAATAAATAAATTCGCTGTTATAGAAACATATCTTCATCCTCACCTTATATATGCTCTCATTGAGTAAAAGAACTATCAATCTGTCAAATATGAAATGGTTCGCATTCTGAACTGATTTTAACCACTCGAGGGGAAATAACCATCGAACTGTCAAATTTTAACTAAAAAGTTAAAAATTTCCCGAAATGGTTCACAGCCCTACAAGAAGGTATAGTTTAATTTAGACCCGCTAAAAGAAGGAATTTTACTACTAGTTCAATTTTGAAAATAAGAGTAAACGTTATTTTACTCCAATGGTTTTTATTTACTCTTTTCTTGGCGTTATTTTGTTGATTTGTCAGCAGGACTTTTACTCTTTGGATACGCTTCACTTTAGGTGAAGGCAAAGAAGGCAACACATTAAATGAGACGTTAAGTGACTTGCGATCATCGAATTTTGATTCCGTTAGATCCAAATTTACATTGGTTTTGTAATACGAATGGCACTTGTTGGCTTCTTTTGACGTGGGAGGCTCTGTGTTAGACAGGATGGTCTCAGATTCAGGAATAATTACAGGTGTACTCAATTTCGAAAAAGACACTGATGAAGCCTGCAAGTCGTAAACGAAATGCGTATCTGTCAGAATAATAAAATAGTTAGTCAAATTTAACAGGAAAAAGGCTGGTTTTTGCATTCGATATTTTTAAAATCTATTAAGACACTAAACAGAAGAACTTTAGGCAATTATGAGCGCTGTGACGTATGGCCCTTTTACCCCATGAAATATGGCCCGTCTTACCCCTAGCTAACAATTTACAATATTTTGCTTTTATCTCTTAATCCGTACTATTTTATATACATTTTCTGCCACACGCAGAACAAGAATTGCCCAACTACAGTCAGTGGTAAGAAAAACGTTAAAATACTTAGCTTTTTTGCTGAAAAACCTTAAATTTGTTGCTGCTGAAATTATATCGCATGAAGACACTGCGAACGAAAAGTTTGTTTTGATTCTAGTTTTGACGTTGAATACGGCCGAGTGCCACAGGTTGTCTCGAAAGTGTTTAGATAGGCTAATAAACAAAACATACTGGGGTATTTGTAGAAAATTTAAGGATTTCTTGACGAAATCGATGTGGTCCCTCTTACCCCGCCGGGCCTTCTTACCCCTTGTTCTCCTACCAGTAATAGTGGAAACTCGAAACATTTCATAATTTTGGCGGATTTTAGTATGATTTCGATAGAATATCAACTTTCGATTGCTAAATGTATATTTGTGAACTGTTTTATCTAACGTATATAGTTAAAATTTAAGATGTTGGTGCAGAAATTACAAATTCCTTTTGAGTAGACCAAAACGGTGCAATTAGTTAAGAAATTCATAACAAACCATAGCATTTACACAAGCCTACGTTGTTATCCACCAGCTGCCATGCACACTGCAAGCGTTACTAAGGGCGGTAAATAAAATTCCACTATTATAGGCAAATTTACCACTATTATAGGAACATTACCACTACTTTAGGAGCATAGACTAATGTCAGTAAAAGCAATATTTTAGACATATTATCCAACAGAATGGTATAATTTTGGTATGTATATAAAGCCAACATTATGGCGCACCATATTATCATATAGTTCAATTGGAAATTGGTAAATTGAGCATTCTAATTGTCTTTAAATACTATCCTCTGACATAATCCCTCCATTACTGGAGCATCTACCCTACCACGAAAAGAGAGTAGGCTAATAATTACAAGCATGCTAAATATGTACCATCCCATACCTTATTACAATGCTTGATTTTAGAGTTATGATGATCACAGCAGATCATCATTTTTGGAAGCCGTCTGAAAACAATTTTCAGAAAATTGATATAAAATGTTTTATAATTATTGATTAATAAAGGGCAAAATAATTAAATACTTTAATATATACCAAGTAACAATTTGAGCTTTATTACGCTCTTATTGCGGTTCTTATGACCAATTTTGGTCAGCAAAACCATCATAAATACGTTTTAAAACCAGCAATGTTACCTGGGTAAACTTTTGTCGCCCGACAAAAATTCTCAAAAATGCTCTCTTTTCTGTAATAGACCATACCGCCCCCTTAGAGTCCATGGATTAACTATTCAAAACTAAAAAATATCATTCGAGTTTTCATGAAAAATCAAAATTTTGAATTTGCTGCACTATTTGCTACTACGAGTCGATGCATTTATCGTTTTCATCATAATCTTTATCCCCGTTATTTTTTACTTATTGTTAGTTTATTTTTTCCATTATGTACTATTTATATTCATTTCTTGACAGTGACCAATATAAAATGTTTGCGTTACTACTACTTGCAACTTCATTGATGCAAACTTTATTAGATCTGGCGGTCTCGATTGAGTAAACCAGTCATATAAATACTACTGAAGTTTTTGGAGCGTCTTAGTAGAATACGAAACCTAAAATTAAAAAAGAAGAAGAAAACTTACATAGTAGAATTAAATTAGATAAGTTTCTTCTTCTTTTTTAATTTTAGATATAAATACTATACAATAAGGATTAAAGGGAAATCAGGCCGATTCTCGATCAGATCTTGATTCCTTTCAAATTAGAAATTTTCTCGGTCGACACACTAAGTTACGCTGTATATTTATACCATAACTGGTCAGACATATTGCAGATTGCAAGGAAAATTTTACCATCCAAAGTGCGCAATCGTGCATAAAAGTGCTATTTTGGCTTAAATCGTGTCGGTCTCTTCAGCGCACTTATTGCTTGGAATGTAACGAAAAAGTGCGCCGAAGATACCAAAACGATTTAATGCTGGACCGCAGTTTTATGAGCGATTTCGCACTTTGGATGGCACAATTTTCCTTGCAATCAGCAATACAAAAACTCACCACCAGATCTGTAATGGGAATATGACGGTTGCCCCGATTTGCTGTGAAACGTTGCCTATAGGGGATGATGACAAATTATGCTTCCACCACTGAAATGCTCTACATTACGAGAATTTATTCATAGCCTTGATTTGTTTTGTTGGCTGAAAAACCTGCCGAGATTGATATTTTTATAACACTGCGAGTGGGTCCGCCAATCTGCAAACGACAATTGATGGTAAATTGTGTTCAAATTTAAATCACAAAAGAGCGAACGGATGTCAACATAATATCAATTATGTGCTTCAAAGTGGAGGGTGTCTTGTGGGTGAGTTTATGGCTAATGTTCATTATTATCCCGGGAATGACTGCTCGACCCAGGAATCTGGCTAGGCACAGTGGGAGTGTAATTGAGCTATTCAACCCTCGGGGATTTGTGATTACTAAAACATCGGTAGGAGGATGTTTGTTTGAGAAACTGTTGTATCATAATCATCAGAGATTTATTATTGACATAATAACAAACACCGAGCTATTTACAATTTATCATCTATACACATAACATTATATCAAACACAACGTGCCCTCTAATCTGCGGTGTCGAAAATCAGTCGGTTATTTACATTTGGTTTTTCTTGAATAATAGCAAGCGTGCTAATGAGGGTGCTTGAATTAAAGAGGACAACCATGTGCGTAGGAGACGTTACGGAAAATTGCCGCTGCTGCAGCAGAAGTAAGAAAATTACACGGATTTTGAGTGAACGACGAGAGCGAGGTAGGGCAGCACTGAATAGGGTTTGTCGGCGCTTCCTGGCTGCTGATCAACTCCTTTTCCAGAGAGGCCTGGTGTCGCAGTTGCTCTAATCGAAGCTGATTTTGCCTTTTCCACTTTGTCCTGTTGAAGTAGGATGTGTTTGTTTTTTTTAAAGGTAATAGAAGCGAGCTGTTCTTACCTTCGATTTTGGTACCACGTTTTAACTTGTGTCTCGGACAGGTTGAGTGCATCTGCGACATCGCTTCTATCCGCTACGGATAAGTATTTTTGACACCTGGAATGAAATATTGAGTAACTCTTTAATCCCTCTGCAAACAAAAATCACGCTCTGTGTTTTAGAATAGTAAAACTAAACATTAGCTCAAATTAAACACAACGTGCATTACAACTATTTTTAAAATAGGGTACTGGAGGGTATTTTCAGCAGGTTTCTAAATTCAGCCTATTTGCCTTTTCTTTTGCCAATAAAAATACTTTGCCGACATACATTTTTAATATCTTATAACGATTTTCTCAAGACTGTAAGTAATCTACTATTTTTTATTCAAAGAACGTCAAAACCACATGTTCTTCCATTAGAACTGGGCCATAGGCCGAAAAAATAGATGCCATCGCTTAATGGGCTGAAAATACCCTCCCGTGCCCTACTTAGTTTTGATGTGCTAAGTAGCAATTTAAAATAGATTTTAAACAAAGGGTGTGATGATCAAAATTTGAACAAACAAGAATGCCTGTAAATCTTTAAATTGATTGAATTTTCTATTAAAAACACAAACTAGGTTTCTTTTTAACGTTCCATTAGTACAAAATACATATAGGTATTAAGTCAAGCTTGTAGTTGATCGAATCCGAATTGTCGAACCTTTCATTTAACTCCTACCATCAGATACAGTACAGCCAACCCGTTGGCTCTGTCCGCCGCAGAATAGGGGGATTAGGGGCATAATGAGCACACGGGGCGAAATGGGCACCCTACTTTTCTACGAAAGTACGCATTTTGTAACATTAAATGGCATGCGAAACATTGCTGTAGGTACTACAGTATCTATTTATCAACAAATGAGAGATCTCTACTTTTAAAACACGGAGTTATATTAAAAAAGTCAACTCGGTTCTCAGACGCTGAAAAAATTATAATTTTGGTACACTGCCAAATAAGCTTTTACGATCATTTAAATATCTTAAACTATCAAGTGCACACTGCAACATGTTGTATACATTGTATCTCAAATTTCACTTTCATTGAAGTTTGATTTTATACTATAACTAGTGTAAAAACCCATTTTTACTTCAACTACTTGACTGGGGGCGAAATGGGCACCCTTAGGTGGGGTGGAAAAGAGCTATGGAAAATCATGGACGAGAACAGCTTCCCCAGGAAGCTCATCAAACTGATTAAATCTACGATGGATGGTACGCAGTGCTGTGTTCGGATTTCGGGTGGATTGTCAAGTTCATTCGAATCACACAGAGGGCTTCGTCAAGTTGATGGTCTTTCATGCCTGCTGTTCAACATAGCGCTACAAGGTGTTATGAACCGAGCGGATATCAACACGCGGGGCACGATATTCAACAAATCTAGTCAATTCGTCTGCTTTGCTGATGACATGGATATTATCGGCAGAACATCTGTGGCGGTGGCTGAACAGTACACCAGACTAAAGCGCGAAGCAGAAAAGATTGGGTTAAAGGTAAATACGTCTTAAACAAAGTACATGCTGGCCAGCGGAACCGAGGCCGAACGACACCACTTGGGCAGTAGTATATTGATCGACAGCGATGAGTTTGAGGTAGTCGATGAATTTGTCTACCTTGGCTCACTGGTAACGGCGGACAATGATACCAGCCATGAGATTCGGAGGCGTATTATCAGCGGAAGTCGTGCTTACTATGGGCTCCACAAGCAATTGCGGTCGAGCAGACTAAGTCCCCGTACAAAGTGCACCCTGTACAAGACGCTTATTAGACCGGTTGTTCTCTACGGGCATGAAACATGGACAATGCTCGAGGAGGACCTGCGAGTGCTCGGAGTTTTCGAGCGACGAGTGCTAAGAACGATCTTCGGCGGCGTACAGGAGAACGGAGTATGGAGGCGGAGGATGAACCATGAACTCGCACAGCTCTATGGCGAACCCAGTATCCAGAAGGTGGCTAAAGCTGGACGGATGCGATGGGCAGGGCATGTTGCAAGAATGCCGGACAACTGCCCTGCAAAGATGGTGTTCGCCTCAAATCCGGTAGGAACAAGACGACCAGGAGCGCAGCGAGCAAGATGGTTAGACCAGGTGGAGCGAGATCTGGCGGAGAGTACTCGGTGTCCGAGGAATTGGAGAGCGGTAGCCCTCAACCGAGTTACATGGAGAAATTTTGTTCAACAGGCTTTGTCTTAGGACGGCAAGCCACCTAAGTAAGTAAGTAAGTAAGGTGGGGTGAAACGAGCACTATGTCGCATTAACTAACCTGTCAGTTTCTTTGTCTATCGCGTCATGGCTTGTTTACAGTGATGGTATGAACATGCCAAGAGAATCCGGAAGACATAATTGGTCAAAAAAGACCTTGCAAGCGGCCTTGACCATTATAAGGCAAGACGGAATATCTATAAAACAAGTCGCCAAATAACCACAGCATTCTGCGACACACGTTAACTCGGTATGTGAGGCCATACGAAAGGGCAATCTCGGGGCAGGAGGTGGACCAAATTGGTTCCTTAAAAATTGTTTTCGCTCCCGCTGCAGAACAAGAGCTGGTGGTCCATACTTTGTATATGGAGGTTCGATGCTACGGTATTACTACCCGTGAAATCAGAACCCTCGTATACCAGTTGGCAGAGGGAAACGGAAAAGCATATGTCTTCAACACTAAAACACAGCTTAAGCGTCATCCGAAACTTTCCTTGTGTGCTCCAGAGGTAACCTCCGCGGTTCAATTGGCTTTAAGCGGCTTGCGGTCAGTAGTTTTTTCGATGTTTTGACACGTTTTATGTTTGTGTATGTGTATTTTTTTTTTTTTTTTAACGAGTAGGGAAATCTGCTATCAGACACCTGCGAAGACAGCTCAGGGAGTGGGGTTTGGTATCCCGTGAAGATCGTGAAGATCCTGACCCACTAAAACCCTACTCGAGTCTCCAGCCTCAATCCCCCCTGGAACCACCTTATCGGTATTACTTCAGGGAGGGGCTATTGTGCTTAACGCACACTCTTAGATAACTACTGGACTATGGTAGTTAGGCTGTTTATTCGCCGTTGATCGGCTTTCCAGCGGTTTTGTAGCTCAAGTACGATCTGAGTAGCAGCCGCATTGACCGCACCCCAGACGTCCGAGCTAGAACACATCCTTTGGACTAAGTTATCCGGAGTAGTGTCCTGTCCGCTCACTGCCATCATGTTGCTTCTCACGCCCGCGAAACGAGGGCACATGAAGAAAGCATGTTCTGCAGTTTCCTCGACGTCCGCGCATTCCGGACACTCGGGGGACTCCGCATGCCCAAACTTGTGCAGATACTGTCTAAAACAACCATGCCCTGACAGAATCTGTGTCAGGTGGAAGTTGACTTCGCCATGGCGCCTGTTGACCCATCCGGATAGTTCCGGGATAAGTCGATGTGTCCACCGGCCTTTTGTGGAATCAGACCATGCCCGCTGCCATGTGATCATCGAGGCCGATCTTGTGGTACTCCGTATGCCTCTAGTTCCACGTTGGTTGAAGCACTCTACGTCCTCGCTGATGATGATACCAATAGGCATCATACCCGCTAAGACGCAGATTGCGTCATGTGAAACTGTGCGATACGCACTCGCCACTCTTAAGCACATGAGACGATAGGTGCTTTCCAGCTTGGCTAGATAGCTTTTGGTACCTAACGCCGATGACCACACCGGCCCGCCATACCTGAGTATGGACTGGACCACGTTGGCTAAAAGCCTTCGCTTGCTGCCATATACCGCAGAGCTATTAGACATCATACGAGACAATGCCGAAATAGCTGTGGAAGCCTTCTTGCAGGCATAGTCGACGTGGCTCCCGAACTTGAGCTTGTCGTCGACCATGACTCCAAGGAGTTTTAAGGACCGCGTTGACGAAATAGTGCAGTCCCCGACGCTGATATTTGCTTGCTGCACCGACTTGCGGTTGTTCACCACAATAACCTCCGTTTTATGATGCGCTAGGTCCAGTTTCCTGGATCGCATCCAATTTTCAACAATGCTTATAGAGTGGGCAGCCGTCAACTCAACCTCTCTGATAGATTCGCCGTAGACTTCCAAGGTGATATCGTCCGCAAAGCCGACAATCACCACCCCTACCGGGAGCTTTAGCCTCAACACCTCGTCATACATGACGTTCCACAACACCGGGCCCAGTATGGAACCTTGCGGAACCCCTGAGGTGATTGGAACGCATTTCTGACCCTCCTCCGTGTTGTAGCATAGCACACGATTCTGGAAATAATTTTGTGTATGTGTATGTGTATGTGTGTATGTATGTGTATATGCATGTGTTTCAATGTGAGCGTATGTGTGTGTGTAGGTGTGTGTGTGTGGTTGTTGTACTTATATACACCCTTCAAGCATGTGTTTACAAGGGTGCTCATTATGCCCCAGGGGGTGCTCATTGTGCCCCACACACTAACCGATTTTTAGTTTTTGAAGCATAAGTTTAAATTGCAATTTTCGTCATCATATCAATTATTTTTCAATTTGTTAACAGTATGCCTTTAATTATCGATAGTGAAAGTATGTTTCGCAATGACGACACTTTAAAAATTCAGTCATTTTGGGTGCTTAAATCAGCCAACAAGTTAGGTTAGGGGCCCCTAATACCCCTACCAGTTTTCTTTAAACTGCTTCTCACTTCCAAGTTTTTGTGTTACTTCAGGTTTCGCTTGACGATGGTACAATTTTTTTTCGATTGGGCGAGTTCTGGCGTATCGAGGCCAAAATAGCACGAAATAATCGTGTTACTACAGCAAGGCAGCAGACATTTTTTCATACACTCATTTCGGTAAATTTTCTAGCGCAGCGGAAATTTTGTCGAAAAAAAGTCCTTTATCTCTGTATCTCGAAATACCGCTGAGCTAAGATCAATTTGTTGATGTCGAAAAAAAGATTATTTTATAAGGATCCCAATGGCGTGATAATTGTTTACGGTATGCATCTGTTTCTAGCAATTTTTGCGAAAAGAGGAACCTTTTATCTTAGTTTTTTCGACGTAAAGAGATGTAAAAGTCCATATCTCCGGATTCTGCCGGGAAAAAACTGATCCTTTTTCGCTATAAGTAAGCAATCTTCAAGACGAATCCGAGTGGTATTAGTTTACAAAACATGGTTGTTTCTTGATGGTTTGGTCAAATAAATGACATTTTACACCAGTTTTATCAGTGTGATAAGAATTAATATTTTTAGATTACGCTGGGATAAATCAAATCTTTTTGCACAAAAAGAAAGTTAGTTTTATATGTGTTCGAACAGTTTGTTTTTTGTTTATAGCACCGGATTGTTTCTTGTAGTTTTGATCGAATAAAAATCATGCTACCTTAATTTGGCAACATTAACTGAGAAATTTCTAGGATAACATGACTAACTTTGCGGCGATTCTGCCATCGAATATCCTGCCATCGGGATCTACACAAAGTTAGCTTTCCTGTGTCGAAAAAATCTCTCTGGGTTCCAGAGTTATTGATCAATATATCTTTGTACTCCTGGAAAACTAGAATAAAATCCTCTTCATATGGTCAAAACTTTTAGGAACAGATGTGTGCTGTAAACATGGACCACATCATTGATTAGAAATCCCATAAAAATATCTTTTTTTTATATCAAAATATTGAATGTAGTTCAGCGGCATTTGGCGATATTGAGATAAAAGACTTTTTTGCAAAAAAATCGCCACTATGCACCGTATCAGACAGCTTGGCAAACCAGATGTTTATTAGTGCATTTTGACAGTTTCATATGCTTGAAAATTCCTGCCAAGGCTAGTGTGCTTAACTCTTGTTTGCAGTTACCAAACTAATAGTTTGGCATATACAATATAGTTATTTTATATTAGTTTTAATTCAATAAATCTGATTTACCTAAATTTTCGTTCCAAATATGCCAGTTGAGCATGTGTAAAAGCGGTCCTCCGTCGCCTCGGTTTGCGACCTGCCTTCAAAATTAATCCATTGGATGATTCACTTCCAATTGTTCCACCGCCCGGGACAATCCTCTGATGATTGCCAGATAGCAATGCTCCGGTGCTACCACAAGAAGTCAAATCCTGCTGGTGGTGGTGATGGTTATGATGACTATAACCGGATAGCAGTGTCGATTCTGGCGATGAACGATCCTCGATGTCAATATCGCTGTTGTCATCCTCATCAGTTTCCGAAGCGAGGCCACCATGCTGAGATTCTATCATAAAAGGGTGGGTTTTATAAAAAAGGATTGCACGTTAGAAAACACTTGTCCCGCTGCTTTGCAATGATGTGACAGGGATTGCCTAAAGCGATAATTAGTCGTGTGAATGGTGTACTCTTTTAAATACCAGACGGTACGTGTTCCTACATTTATCTAAAGTTCTATTGTATAAAAGGCTTGCATCAGTTTTGTACTGTTAATGAAGAGTGTATTCGTTCTTTAGATGGTTTAAACGACTGGTGTAGAAAGAGGTGTTTTTGATCTACAGAAAAACAAATTACTGTGAACTCATTGCTAGATGAATTACATCAATGCTTTACGTCATAACATCAATAGACATGTTTATAAACTGATTGAAGGCACCTCGTTTTACGGTATTTGCTTTGACATAAAATACATACAATTTAGCACGTTTTTCCACTTGAGTCAATTGAATAGCTAGACTTTATATGCTGGCTTGCAAGCAGTATTTTAGTGAGGTTTTTCACACATTTAAAAACGAAATTAGTTTTATTTCTATTTTAAGTTCTGCGACTTTTCTGAGCTGCAATTTATTTTGCGGAAAAATATTTTAGTATTACCTTTAGCCATAAGTACTTGAACCAATTCTTTTTGTTTGCGGTTTAATTATTTTTATGGCGTGTTGCCATGTCAACAAGCTGGCATATCTCAAAGTGGATCTCACCCGAAATCAAAAGTACATCGTTATACAAAATCACTATCTTCGTCTAACAATTGACCCAAGCAGTTACGTGAAAAACATAAGGAGCTCATCAATCGGGTAACAATCGGATCTCGACAGAAGCATTCATTGACTTTCACAAGTAGCCACTTGAGCGCAACTTTGGAATTGATTTTCGTTCGCACATTCTCTTACCCTATAACATTCTCACATACGATCAGAGCAATTTCCCCTAATTTCCTATACAATTTGTTCAATGCCGGATTCTCACCCGTTCCAGCACCGATCCGGAGGAGGACATGAAAATTGAATAGGGGCACGTGGCTTCCTATGTTTGGCACAGCGTGTAAGCATCGACATTATGGTTAAAGAGATAAGTCGAACCGCTTGTTGGATGCAATGGCAAGGAAGTGCTTGTATAGACAATCGAATTGTGAATTGGCGTTATTTGGAGGCATCCAGTGCAGGATTATGTTGATTGGGAAATTTTTCTGTAGTCACGTTCAGACAAAAGTTATGCAAAGCGTTTTTTCTCGTTGCGATTTTTTTCCGAACACATGTAAAAGAGCATATTTTTCTAGAAAAAAAGTTATTTGCATGTTTTAGAATTGTTTCCTTTTTTTCGGGTTATCCAACTGGTCGCTTAATAGCGTATAAAACTCTGCGCTGGGCCCTTTTGTGATGTCAACAAAGTGTCAGGGAGACCTCAAACATCAATTCTACCTGACGAGACAGGCACTGTCGCCCACTAAAACACAGGTAGAGCCCCAAGCATAGCCGTCACGCCTATACCCGCAGGCGGAGGCGTTTCGGCCCTGCGCGGACTCCACGAACTGACTCTAAGATCTCTCTGCCAAAGGCCGGAATGTCATATTTTAAATATAATGATGATGATGACGATGACGGCGATAATGATGATGTTGAGAAGAAAAATAATAGATCGAATTTGTAAATGTGCTTTGGACTTTTTGTACCACTCGAGTTGCAATATGTGGTATAGTGAAGAAGTGCAGGATTCGTCAGCCCCGCCTGACACCGGCCTTCAACCGCGCGCCCGCTTTCAGTTTTCCAACACAAACAACCACAAATGAACCAATAGGTAAGACAAATTTCGGAGCAGTAGTGGGTATTAACTTATCAGGGCAAATTTAACCTTTCATCCCCTTAGCATTCACAGTGCATTCCCACGATACAAAGTAAATTGAGCGCAGCACAAGCTGGACGTTCGCGGTAGTCGACAGAAGCTTCAAAATATACAGACCGCCCGCCTTCCAACCCTCGAGACCAAAGACCGTTTTCTCTTTAAGACTCGACCCCTTCCCATCGACAGAGCCCGCGGGCGGCCATCAGAGCTCAGGACAGCCACGGGGCCAGTGCAAAAATCCTACTCTATCTAGCAGCACCGCCTAGCCGAAACTCGAACACGCGACACGAATTGACCTAATTTTGCCATCTGCTACCTAAGAAGTGCTATTACCCGTAATCATTACAGAGTGGTCCTTCGGCATCCAATCGGATCTGGTATCCCGCTTACATCCCCTTACTAACCCGAAGCCCCCGACCAACTCAATCAATCCGACATTTTTCGGAGATATTTGTGACAGTTGTGATAAATAGGGATGAATCCCAGAAAACTTCATCTATTGTCAGAGATCCCCATACTGGCCTTATTCTTGAACGGAATAAAAGCACTTTCTGAACAACGCAACAATCACGTTTGGTAAATTTTTACCCCGAGTCCCACTTGAAATCACAAAAGTATTTTGATATATACGCACATTCAGACGTAAACGTGACCGCTGTTCATTTACTGATTAGTTAAAAAGCCCTACACCACGACAAGGTTCAGTTTTATCGTAGGGAGGTATTTGCATGTTTTAGAATTGTTAGTTTAAAATGATTAGTGAAAAGCTACTGCAAACAGCTTTAGATTGAATTTTAATATCTGTAAACTTCTTTTATTATAAAGATGCATACAGGGTGCTCCACCTTTTATGTCGGTATGAAAACATTGAATAACTTTAAAAGAAAACAACCGATTTCTATTAGTAATGCATTGTTATTAAGTTTGGTTCCTTAAAATTTTCTTGGTTTAGTTTTTGAAAACAATATCGATTAAGTGACCACCTTTATTAGAAATTACAAATTGGCTCCTTTTTCCGCGTTTTCTATTACCTTTTTGAGCATCGCGGGTGTTATATCGTCGATTTCCGTACGAATATTTGCCTTGAGCTCATCAATAGTTTGTGGCTGGTTGGCGTAAACCTTGCTTTTCAGATAACTGAATGATCTGGGTGGCCAGTCAATATCGCCTCTTTTTGACACCAGACGTCCCGGAAATTTTCGTTGCAGAAATTGAATTGTTGAATTCGCAGTGTGGCATGGTGCACCGTCCTGTTGAAACCAGTAACCTTCTAGACTTTTTTCGCGCATTCGTGGGAAGACATAAATGCTGAGCGCGGTGACGATACGAAACTGTTGGGTCCTGAGCAACACTCTCCCTCACAGCTTCAACCAGTTCATTGGAACGTCTTGATCTTTGATGAATGGCGTGATGACGATCTCCTACTGTCCCGTGCTCAAAAAAATTCGACATGAAACGTCGAATAGAATTGTCAGATGGTACCTTTCTGCCGCGATATTTTTTCCGATATGCACGTTGAGTTAACACAATGGAACGACTATTTTCGATGTAAAGTGTCACTATTTCAGCGCGTTCTTTCGGTGTGATGCGATACATGGCGAAAATTGTACTGAAATGGCGTTTCCAAAACATATCTAATGAAAGAAATCCGTTGGTAAATGTGAAAGTTATACAGCGTTTACATACCGACATAAAAGGCGAAGCACCCTGTATGACTATTTTCTCGTTTTTTTATTAGGGTAAATATTCGATTACATAAAATACTTAAGAGTAACTATCCTATATCATATTGTGTGTTCAATCACAAGTGGTGACTTTTCAACACTATTAGAATTGCATTATGTAGGTAGTATTATTATTTCATATGATTTGTTACGTTCATTCATACATTATTCAGCCGAGAGCCAAGAATTCCTCTCCGTTGTACTCGGTCCTGGGATACTCGTCGCCAATTCGTTGCGCGTCTTGACACACGCAAGTCGGCTTTAACCTGATCGAGCCATCTAGCACGTTGAGCCCTTCTATTCCTGGTGCCGGTGGGGTTCTTGAAGAGAACGGATTTCACTACACAGTCGTCCGGCATCCTTGCGACGTGGCCGGCCCACCGTAGTCTCCCAACTTTCGCCAGGTGTACGATGGAAATCTCTCCAAGCAGTGCCTGTAGCTCGTGATTCATACGTTTCCGCCACTCTCCGCTTCCGTCTGTACTTCGCCAAAAATAGTCCGCAACACCTTTCGTTCAAAAACGCCAAGTGCACGTATGTCTTCCGTAAGTAAAGTTACTGTCTCAAGTCCGTAGAGGACTACCGGTCTGATTAGCGTTTTGTACATTGTCAGCTTTGTATGCTCCTTGATGGAAACGTCTTGCGAAGGGAAAAGTAGGCTCGATTTTCAGCTTGAATGCGTCGTTGGATTTCCTTACTCGTATTATTGTAGGCGGTGACCAGAGGTCCCAAATATACGAACTCATCAACCACTTCCAGTTCATCGCCGTCAATAGTCACTGTCCGTGGAAGGCAAACGTTACTTTCTCGGGAGCCTCTTCCTACCATATATTTGGCTTTCAACGCATTAATTTGTAACCCTATCCTCCTAGTCTCCGTTTTTAGTCTGGCGTAGATTACCTCCGCCGTCCCACGGTTTCTAGTAATGATGTCGAGGTCGTTGCAAAGGGTAGGAGTCCGCTACTCTTATTGAAGATTGTTCCCCTCGTTTCGATGCCCGCTCGCCGGATCACACCTTCAATAGCGATATTGAATAATATACAGGACAGTTCATCCCCTTGCCGTAACCCTCTGCGCGATTCGAAAGGGTTTGAGAGTGTCCCCGAAACGCGCACGTAGCACATCACTCGTTCCAGAGTAGCTTTGATCAGCCGCGTCAGTTTGTCCGGAAAACCGTACTCGTGCATTATCTGCCATAGCTGTTCGCGTTCAACGGTATTGTATGCTGCTCTGAAATCTACGAAAATATTATGCGTGGGCACGTTGTACTCTCGACACTTCTGAAGGATTTGTCGGAGAGTAAAAATTTGATCCGTAGTAGCACGGGACCCGCCTGATAAAGCCCGCCTGATACTGCCCTACGAATTCTCTTGCTATTGGGGATAGACGACGCAACAATATCTGGGAGAGCACCTTGTAGGCGACGTTGACCAGCGTAATGTCGCGGTAGTTACAGCAGTCTAGCCGGTCGCCCTTTTTGTAGATGGGACAGACTACGTTTTCCATCCACCCCTCCGGTAGTTTCTCTTCTTCCCAAATCCTTGAAAGCAGCCAGTAAAGTGCCGTTACTAGCGGTTATTGGCCATTTTTGAAGAGTTCTGCCGGGAGTCAGTCCTTTCCGGAGGCTCTATTATTCATCAGTAGACCGATTTCTCGTCGGATCTCTTCGAGATCGGGAGCCGGTACGCTGTTGTCGTTTGTAGGTACTCCAGGGTCAACTTCCATTGCGTCTCCTGCTGCTATATCGCCGTTGAGGTGTTCATCGAAGAACTGCTTCCATCTGTCGACCACCTCGCGCTCGTTTGTGATTAGATCCCCTCCCTTAAAAGGGAGGGGTCATTATTCCTCTCCTATAGAGGGGAGGGATCTCAATTCACCATAGAAAAAAACTTGCCTACAAAAACACCCACATGCCAAATATGGTTCCATTTAATTAATTAGTTCTCGCGTTGTGAGGAAATTTGTATTTCATTTGTATAGGAGCCCCCCTCCTAAAGTGGGGAGAGGTTTCAATTTAACATAGAAAAAATTCTTGTTTCCAAAAACACCCACATGTCAAATTTAGTTCCATTTGCTTGATTGGTTCTCGAGTTATGAGGAAATTTGTATTTCATGTGTATGGAAGCCTCCCTCCTATTAAAAGGGAGAGGGGTTATAATTCTCCTCCTAAAGAGGGGACGGGTCTCAATTCACCGTAGAAAAAATTCATGCCTCTAAAAACACCCACATGCCAAATATGGTTCCATTTGATTAATTAGTTCTCGAGTTATGAGGAAATTTGTATTTCATTTGTATAGGAGCCCCCCCCCCTCCTAAAGTGGGGAGTGGTTTCAATTCACCATAGAAAAAATTCTTGTCTCCAAAAACACCCACGTGTCAAATTTGGTTCCATTTGCTTGATTAGTTTTCGAGTTATGAAGAAATTTGTAATTCATTTGTATGGAAGCCCCCACTCTTAAAAGGGAGAGAGGTCATTATTCTCCTCCTAAAGAGGGGAGGGATCTCAATTCACCATAGAAAAAAAATTGCCTACAAAAACACCCACATGCTAAATTTGGTTCCATTTGCTTGATTAGTTCTGGAGTTATGAGGAAATTTGTATTTCATTTGTATGGAAGCCCCCCCCCCTCCTAAAGTGGGGAGCGGTTTTAATTCACCAATCACCATAGAAAAAATTCTTGTCTCCAAAAACACCCACATGTAAAATTTTGTTCCATTTGCTTGATTAGTTTTCGCGTTATGTAGAAATTTGTGTTTCATTTGTATGGGAGCCCCCCCCCCCCTCATAGTAGGGGGAGGCGTCTCTAACCATCATAAGAACCTTCCCTGGCCCCAAAAACCCCTATATGCAAATTTTCACGCCGATCGGTTCAGTAGTTTTCGATTCTATAAGGAACATTTGGGCAGACAGTCAGAAATCCATTTTTATAGGCATAGATTTGTATGGGAGCCCCCCTCTTAGTGGGGGAGGGGTCTTTTGCCCTCGACCGAACCTTCCTCAAAAACCTCTACGTACAAATTTTCACGCCGATCGGTTCAGTAGGTTTCGATTCGATAAGAAACATACGGACAGACAGACAGAAATCCTTGTTTATAGGTATAGATATATTAAATTGCAACGGTTTTATGTTCAAAAATTTCGATAGGAGTTGGCGCAAACCTTTTGAAACTTTTCAGTAAGGTGTAGTCCTACGTCAGTAAAAATCTTACCTTCCCAGATAACACAAAATCGTAATTGAAAGTTCACATTAAATCGTTTTCATGTCAATTTCACATTGGAATTGTATAATGATTAGAGTATGTCAAATCGAAGTGAACAATAAGTTGTTTTGCAGTCGTGCGTGTCTTCATATACAATTTATGACTGTGAATTATAAAGCAGGATAGACAATTGCAATATTTGATTATATCTATCTATACCTATAAAAAAGGATTTCTGTCTGTCTGTCCTGTGTTCCTTATAGAATCAAAAACTACTGAACCAATCGACGTGAAAATTTGCATGTAGAGGTTTTTGGGGTCAGGAAAGGTTTTAGTGATGGTTAGAGACCCCTCCCCCCACTAAGAGGGGGGGCTCCCATACAAATGAAACACAAATTTCTGCATAACTCGAGAACTAATCAAGCAAATAGAACCAAATTTGGCATGTGGGTGTTTTCGGTGACAAGAATTTATTCTAGGGTAATTTGAGACCCCTCCCCTCTTTATAAGGGGAATTATAACTCCTCTCCCCTTTAAGAGGGGGGTTTCCATACAAATTTCCTCATAACTCGAGAACTAATCAAGCAAATGGAACCAAATTTGGCATGTGAAGGTTTTCGAGGGCAAGAAAATTTTCTATGTTGAATTAGGACCCCTCCTCACTTTAAGAGGGGGGGCTCCTGTACAAATGAAATACCAATTTCCTCATAACTCGAGAACTAATCAAGCAAATGGAACCAAATTTGGCATGTGTGTGTTTTTAGAGACAAAATTTTTTTCTATGATGAATTGGGACCCCTCCCCACTTTAAAAGGGGGGGGGCTCCTATACAAACGAAATACAAATTTCCTTATAACTCGAGAGCTAATCCAGCAAATGGAACCAAATTTGGCATGTAGGTGTTTTTGGAGGAGAGAATTTTTTCTACGATGAATAAGAACCTCTCCCCACTTTAGGAGGGGGGGCTCCTATACAAATGAAATACATATTTCCTCATAACTCGAGAAATAATCAAGCAAATAGAACCAAATTTGGCATGTGGGTGTTTTCGGTGACAAGAATTTATTCTATGGTAAATTGAGACCCCTCCCTCTTTATAAGGGGAATTGTAACTCCTCTCCCCTTTAAGAGGGGGGGCTTCCATAAAAATTTCCTCATAACTCGAGAACTAATCAAGCAAATGGAACCAAATTTGGCATGTGAAGGTTTTCGAGGGCAAGAAAATTTTCTACGGTGAATTAGGACCCCTCCCCACTCTAAGAGGGGGGGCTCCTGTACAAATGAAATACAAATTTCCTCCTAACTCGAGAACTAATCAAGCAAATAGAACAACATTTGGCATGTGGGTGTTTTTTTTGGTGACAAGAATTTATTCTATGGTGAATTGAGACCCCTCCCCTCTTTATAAGAGGAATTATAACTCCTCTCCCCTTTAAGAGGGGGGGCTTCCATACAAATTTCCTCATAACTCGAGAACTAATCAAGCAAATGGAACCAAATTTGGCATGTGAAGGTTTTCGAGAGCAAGAAAATTTTCTATGGTGAATTAGGACCCCTCCCCACTTTAAGAGGAGGGGCTCCTGTATAAATGAAATACAAATTTCCTCATAACTCGAGAACTAATCAAGCGAATTGAACCAAATTTGGCATGTATGTGTTTTTGGAGACAATTTTTTTTTTCAATGATGAATTGGGACCCCTCCCCACTTTAGGAGGGGGGGTCCTATACAAACGAAATACAAATTTCCTCATAACTCGAGAACTAATCCAGCAAATGGAACCAAATTTGGCGTGTAGGTGTTTTTGGAGGCAAGAATTTTTTCTGTGATGAATTAGGACCTCTTCCCACATTAGGAGGGGGGGCTCCAATACAAATGAAATACAAATTTCCTCATAACTCGAGAACTAATCAAGCAAATGGAACCAAATTTGGCATGTGAAGGTTTTCGAGAGCAAGAAAATTTTCTATGGTGAATTAGGACCCCTCCCCACTTTAAGAGGAGGGGCTCCTGTATAAATGAAATACAAATTTCCTCATAACTCGAGAACTAATCAAGCAAATAGAACCAAATTCGGCATGTGGAGGTTTTTGGAGGCAAAAATATTTTCTACGGTGAATTAGGATCCTTCCACACTTCAAGAGGGGGGGCTTCTACACAAATGAAATACAAATTTCCTCATAATTCGAGAACTAATCAAGCAAATGGAACCATATTTGGCATGTGGGTGTTTTTGGAGGCAACCATTTTTCCCATTATGAATTAGGACTTCTTACCTTTTTAGGAGGGGGGGGGGGGCTCCCATTCAAACGAAATACAAATTTGCTCATAACTTTAGAACTAATCAAGCAAATGGAACCAAATTTGGCATGTGAGAGTTTTAGATGGCAGAATTTTTTTTCTGTGGTGTATTACGACCCCTTTCCCTTTTAAGAGGGTGGGCTCCCATACAAATGAAATACAAATTTCCTTATAATTTGAGTACTAATCAAGCAAATGGAACCAAATTTAGCATGTAGGAGATTTTTGAGTCTTGAATTTATTTTATGATAGTTAGAGACCTCTCACCCCTGTGGTAGGGGGATATGGACTCTCATACAAATAAAACAGAAATTTTTGCGAAACTCAAAAACTAATCCAACTCGAGAAATTCGAGACTCTTCCATAAAACATTAATCAATAACAAGACCACAAAAACTATCTATAGTAACACTAGATCATTCAGGACGAGCCGGTCACGAGTGTTGCCGGTGACCCGCCGTCGGAAGCGCCGCCCACTGGGGGGCTTGCAAAACTCGAGATAGTGACAAAGATCATCCGAGATTCATGATTTATGTACAACACAGGTTAATTTGTGGCAATACGAAGTTTGTCGGGTCAGCTAGTATCATATATTCAGGAGTATTTAGTTGCGTGTTATAAAAACTGCGCAAAATAGAATTACAAATAGTTGTCAAAATTTTCGCACGTATATCGCCTCCACTTTGGTACATATATGTTCTTATATGGCGTGAAATATAACTTTTTCGTTCAGATATGATTTCGTATACCTCAGTTGCAATCGAGATATACAAACCAAATGGTTTACTGGGTTTCGAAATCTATACCTATAAAAAAGGATTTCTGTCTGTCTGTCTGTCCCTATGTTCCTTATAGAATCGAAAACTACTGAACCGATCGGCGCGAAAATTTGCATGTAGAGGTTTTTGAGGCTAGGGAAGGTTCTCTCGATGGCAAAAGACCCCTCCTCCCACTAACAGGGGGGGGGGGGCTCCCATACAAATCTATGCCTATAAAAATGGATTTCTGTCTGCTCTATGTTCCTTATAGAATCGAAAATTACTGAACCGATAGGAGTGAAAATTTGCATGCAGGGGTTTTTGGTGCCAGGGAAGGTTCTTATGATGGTTAGAGATCTCTCCCCCCACTAAGAGGGGGGGCTCCCATACAAATCTATACCTATAAAATGGATTTCTATCTGTCTGTCGGGATGTTCCTTATAGAATCGAAAACTACTGAACCAATCGGCGTGAAAATTTGCATGAAAAGGTTTTTGGGGCCAGGGAAGGTTCTTATGATTGTTAGAGACCCCTCCCTCACTAAGAGGGGGGCTCCCATACAAATGAAAAACAAATTTCTGCATAACGCTAGAACTAATCAATCAAATGGAACAAAATTCTACATGTGGGTGTTTTTGGAGACAAGAATTTTTTCTATGGTGAATTAAGACCCCTCCTCATTTTAGGAGGGGGGCTCCCATACAAATGAAATACAAATTTGCTCATAACTCGAGAACTAATCAAGCAAATGGAACACAATTCGACATGTGGGTGTTTTTGGAGACAAGAATGTTTTCTATGGTGAATAGAAACCTCTTCCTGCTTTTGGAGGGGAGGGGGGGCTCCTATACAAATGAAATACAAATTTACTCATAACTCTAGAAGTAATTAAACAAATGGAACCAAATTTGGTATATGGGGGGTTTTGGAGGCAGGAATTTTTTTAATGATGGTTTGAGACCCCTCACCCCTGTGGTAGGGGGATAAGGACTCTCATACAAATAAAACTGAAATTTTTGCGTAACTCAAAAACTAATCAAACTCGAGAAATTTTAGACTCATAAAACATTAATCAATAACAAGACCACCAAAAACTATCAATAGTAACATTATATAATTCAGCGCGAGACGGCCATAGGCCGCGAGTGTTGCCGGCCACTGCAGGGAAGCGCCGGCCACTGCAGGGGACAGCCCCACGTAGAGATCACCTCTATCTAGGTTTATTTATTTTCATAGATCTACTAACCTCCTTCAGTTGGGTCACCCCTGCGAAATGGTACTTCCTACGAAAAGATTTTCCGTGAAATGGTACATCCCGCGTAAGGTTTTTCGCGAAATGGCATTCTGCGAAACTCTAGATTCCGCGTATATTCGTAATGATGGCGAATATTTAAATGCTATCCGCTTTATTTTATCAGGCTGAGCGATGGGGGGAGTTGTTTTCTACTTTACTGTGAGGAAAATTTGTATATTGAAACACCCATGAACTCCTCAGAAACTTGCAAAACTCGAGATTGTGACAAAGGTCATCCGAGATTCACGATTTATGTACAACACAGTTTAATTTGTGGCAATACGAAGTTTGTCGGGTCAGCTAGTATTCAATAAACAAAAACTCAAAATCACGCTGTACTTGATCAATGTTTAATCAAAAACATCCCATCAAGAAGACTGGCAACTCCGCCAAAAGTCGAGCGACAGTAACAGCAATGCTATCTGCCGAGTTAAAGTTGAACTTTCACAGACTAGTGTGTGTATGTTAGAATATGGATGTACACAAACACGTATGCAATGCATTGCCATGCTCGCACACATCTTTTCCCACCAATACATGTACACGCAGTTTCAACTTTTGTCGGGAGGTGTTCGCTGTTCCTTCTGTTGCTCGTCATTTGTATGGGCGCGAGGAAGAGATGCCAGTCTTCTTGATAGAATGTTTTTGGTTTAATACAAGTTATATTACGTATTTTTTAATGAATGGTTTAAATTTTTGAAACTAATAGGCCAGATAAATTTTTTTATGACCTGGAAATCGTTTGAACCAGTGTTGCCACATAATCATCTGTACTGGAAGGGGCAAAAATCTTTTTCATCTGTACCTTTTCTTCCAAAAATCTGTACCATTAAAAATAATTATTGCATAAAAAAATTTGGTTTGTTAGCATTAAAAAAATGCACGAGTCTCAAATCATTTATTTGTTTGATGATGTTTGCATATATCTCTGCTAAACTTAGACATAAATACGTTTTGTATTAATTTCATTCATACTAAGAATTGTTTCTCTATTGATTTCAAGAAACAGCACTGAGAAAAAAGTATGAGTTTTTGACACTCAGAAAAATCTGTACCTATCTGTACTTTTTGGCAAAAATCTGTAATCTGTACCGTACAGAATCTGTACCACAAAACTCGAAAAAATCTGTACTTTTCCAGATAAATCTGTACATGTGGCAACACTGGTTTGAACCGTATCTGAACAACAGGTAATAATAATTTCCAATATACAAATGAAACACACAGATACAGATAGTTATTATTTTGTTCATTTACAAATTCGCATACACATTTTGTTCACCAATAGTTATTATTTTGTTCATTTACATGGAAGAAACTATGGCAAACCTAATTTAGGTCCATTAAAAAATCAGAAATAGGGTCACTCAAGATCATGTTGGGTCCACTCAAGATCAAAAAAAGGCTTTGGCAAAAAACGATATATTTAATAAAAGTTTCATCAATTATACATTGGTACTTTCCAACAAATAGTAACATCACCACATATTATTTATAAATTGCGAGTAAATTAAGCAGGAGTGTGAGTGGTGGTCTTCAAACTCATTAAATAGGTCCACTCAAGATCAATTACCCTAGGGGAACTGGGGGGAAAATGAACACCCTTAGCAATTTCGCCATTTGCTTCCCCAGGAACCAACCAAATGCTGAACGCACTACATGAATTGAAAGCTGGATTCATATTATATGTAGCAAAATATGAATATGTTTAAAAAAGGACGATTTGTCATGAAAAATTCCTTATTTTCGAAAGCGTCACATTCGAGCCTGATTTTTTTCCTGTGGGTAAAATGAACATGTAGTGAGGGCAAAATGAACATGTCATGGAAAACTAAAGTTAACATGCAGCTTGGATAAATTAAACATTATTTTACCTTATCATTGTTCTACATAAGCTGTAGATATTCAACAAGGCTGCTGGAATTAAAATAGGACTCCACAAAGTTAACATAATGTATCTTCGCCACATTCATACAATGCTTGACTTGCAACTCGCTTCATCGGTCATTTTTCGTCATTTTTCGGGAGACTCGATCATTTTTATTGATTGAATTGTAATTAGGTCCTGTCTGCTGATAAATGGAAAATAAAACATTATTATACACACTGTTCATTTTGCCCCCATAGTGAAGTGTTCATTTTGCCCCCAAAACACCAATTGTTTTCTAGTGTTTATTATAAACAAACAGTTGATAAAAATATCTAGAATTTTCGACAAATCCGCAGGACAGTGATAAGCAAACACCATTAAATGATACCAATAGTCGAAACTTAATTTGTCTCGCCAAAAAAGCTTATATACTAATCGTGGAAATTACCATCGGCGTCAGATTTCAACAAATATTTTTTACTTTTTCAATTTTTTTCCTATTAGAAAGTTTATGATCACCACGTATTGTCTCAAACAGCTTGAAATACTTCGTGGAGAAGATACCTATTGATTTGGAACAGTTTTTAATCGGTTTACTGGGAATTTGGCTACCTGTTCATTTTACCCCCCCTGTTCATTTTACCCACAGTTCCCCTACTAGTTCTACAAATGCCCCATACACTACCTTTTCAAATTCTGTTCTGTTTGGCTGAGATGCAGTAATCAAAAGAGCAAAATCGAAGCGAAATAAGCATGCCAAGCCTAGGAAAACTCTCCTTAAGTTTTTCTTTGAGTGAATTCTACTTGAAGCTAGTTTCTTAGTGTTGGCGTTAAGAATGAAAAATTGAATGAACTAAAAAACACAGAGACACAGATTGTTAAAAATATTGGGGGGGCAGGTGAGACTTGAGACCTAAACTCGATTGCTGGTCCACAGTGTTTTCTATTGCATCATTGTACAGTTTTTGACGTAGAACTACGTCTTACGGCAAGGTTTGGGATAGAGTGTCATTCCGAAAAATCAAAAAATGCAAGCGTCACGAAAATATGAAAAATTTTGAATGCTAATAGCTCAGTCATACCAGTTTCAAGCCAGTTACTTAGAGTTAACTAATGCTACTTCGCACAAAAATTTTTAAAATGCGGTATCATCGCCAATCATCAAAGCAGTATGGTTGTTTCCTGATGAAAGTCTGTGAAAGAAAATAAAAGTCTCTGAAAGAGTGGTGGAACGGATAAAACTAATAGCGTAAATTAACCTGTAGTGGACCCTTTACCTATAATGGACCACGAGTACAAGTTCGGCGTTTATTATCTTGTACTTCTTATTTCTGAGGATAGATGCCATGAAACATAAAGTACTATACATAACGCACATTTTAGTTTATAAAATATTACCTGCAATTTATTATTAATGCCTTAAAATCGACATTTTCAGCAAGTACGATTATACGATTATCAATGCAAAAAATATTGCCATTAGTGGACCCTCTCTATGCAAAATGCACTAGAATTCTCATAGTGGACCCGGACGTTATCCTATTGTAAACCACAAGGGTCCATAAAAGGAAAACGAACATTCCAATTTGTTTTGAAAAATATGTAAAATATGGACATTTGAAACATAATTTGATATTGTTTGAGGTTTAATCGAAAGTTACTAATGCTGTAAGTGTCATCGGTTGGGTGTTTAGCGTTACCAGTTCAAAATAATTCATAGAAGAAAACAACTCAAGCACTGAAGGGTTCACTAATGGTTTATTTACCCTGTATAGAGCACGGGCATTCAGGAAATTCAAACTTGTCTTCTTGTATTTTTGTGTAAAAGTATATAAATGATTATGAGCATTTATTACAATACAGTAAATTAAAAATTTGTGGGATAAACAATTGCAAAAGGTCAAGCTTTGTCTGGATCGTGCACCTAGGCACACACCTTCAAATTTTTTTATAGGGAAATGGATCTTCCAATATGACAATGCTACAAATTGACCAAACTCGTGATTTTAGTCATGACATTGAAATGCGGTCAGGCATATATTAATATTTTTGACGTAGGACTACGTCTTTGTTTACTATCTGGGACTGGGTAGCACTTTGAGAAAACGAAAATAGAAGTGTAACGTTGGAATGAAAGATTTCAAATGCTAATAACTACAAAACTACTGAACGAAACTGAACAATTTATATGTCGTTGGAAAGATAAAATGATCAGCAATTTTATTGGGAGGGCGAGAGAGCAATTTTATGGACGGCGTAAGAGGGGGGGGGGCTCCTATACAAATGAATCATAAATTTTCTCAAAACTGGAGAACTAAACACGCAAATGGAACCAAATGTGGCATTTGGGGGTTTTAGAACGTAGGATTTTTTTCGAAGGTGTACTGAGACCCCTTCCGCTTCTAAAAGGGGGGGCTCCCATACAAATGAAATACTAATTTGTTCATAAATCTAGAACTAATCAAGCAAATGAAACCAAATTTGGCATATGGGGGTTTTAGAAAGCAAGATTTTTTTCTATAGTGAATTGAGACCCCTGCTATCTTAAAGAGGGGGGCTCCCCCCTTGCCCCCCTTTGCCCTCTTTAGGAGGGGGAGGGGGGCTCCCATGCAAATAATATACAAATTTCCTCATAACTCGAGAACTAATCACTCAAAAGGAACCAAATTTGGCATGTGGGGGTTTTTGGAGGTATGAATTTATTTTATGATGGTTTTAGACCCTTCACCCCTGTGGTACGAGGATAGGGACTCTCATACAAATAAAACAGAAATTTGCGTATGTGCCATATTTTCTGCTATGTAACAAGCGGTAAGCTGTGAAAGTAAAACCTTCTCGGAGCAAAAGACAGTGAATCGACGCTGTTGACTTACGTGCCTGTTGCCGTTCATGTAAAAAGAGAAGGACATTCGAATGGCACGTCATAATTGCGATGAACATGCTTTGGCTTTAATGTTACTTTGTAACCAATGGCCCTTTTAAAGGTCACAAGCAAGTAAAAGTAAGATTATTGAAACATGTCAAGCTACGCATAATCATATTTAATACAATAATCTATGAGCAGGTCATTCATTACTATTTCAACCTTTATGATGCACACAAGTGATTTTTAAAGGAAATCTTCTATGTCTCAATGGTTGCAGGCGTACTTATGAAGCCCTGTCCACGTATTTTCAAAGCCACCATTGCATTCAATGAAGAATTGGATCAGAATATGTCGCTTTTTTAACATTAACTTAAACAATGGTACTCACAGATTCTTCTAAACATATACATGCCAGAAATTCAGTTTACATTAGTCTTGATCTAATAATCTGATTTCGTCCTACGTCACCCGTTCGTACAACCCTTAGGGTTGTATACCTTGTAGTTTTTTTAAACGATGATTCTACAATTGATGAAGGGACGCTAAGGGAAAGTAATGAAGAAGGATTTTTTGAGAATGGAGCGGAAAGAGTGGAAAGGAAGGGGGGCTAATAGGTAGCTAGGCTTAACAAGCGTTAAGCGTACCTACCTATTACCCCCCCCTTCCTTTCATCAATTGTAGAATCATCGTTTTAAAAAATATTAATGCTACAAAACATACGGCACGCAAAACACTGTCCGTATTTCGTCAATCTGCATCCTATGTAAAATCTGCGGCTAGCTTTTGTCTAAAAACTGAGCAACAGTATCGTGACTCTCTTTTTTGAGAAACTTATTAAAACAGAGGCTCAATTTGACCACCTGGAAAACTTGATTGTAAGCATTTCCCAGTGGCTACAACCTATTATCTGCACCGAACGATTTGATGGTTATGTTTGAAAATCTCATGTTTTTCTTTTATACAGCAATTTTACGATAAAATTTGAAAGTATTCCGATGCTATTCAATTGTTGTATATTTTTCCTTTCGAGAAATTTTAGATTCATACTTTTTTTATTTTGCGCCCTTTTTTATTATTTTTGTGGACCTTTCTTTTTTTAAAAAACCACTGAACCGGTTTTAATTATTTTGGCGCCCAATGAAAGCTATTGTAATGGGATTTTCAGAACAGTACTTTTTTGTGATTGCAACGTTTATAATAAATGGTGTCCACGGTAAAATTGCAACACACAAACTTAATTCGCAAAATTCGAGTTTTTATCCGATTGTGATCAAACTTTCAGGGCATCAAAGTAAACAACTAAACTTAGTTTTAGCGTTTTTATTTTATTAAATTTCACCTCCGTATCCGAATGCCCGTACTTTGGCCTTAACTCCTCCAATAAAATTTTGCACAACCACAAAATCGACGACGTTTTGACTACTTTAGGATGTTTCAGAAGATTCTGCTTCATTATAGCCTAGTATTTCTCGATTGGCCGCAGCACCGGTGTATTTGAGGGGTTATGATCTTTCGGCGTGAAATCGACATTATTTGCCTTATGCCACTCCAGCACGGCTTTTGCACAATGGCATGAAGTCAATCCCTACCAGAAGATCATCATAGGACAGTTGTGAGATTTCAGAAGAGGAACAAATCGCTTTTGGAGACACTCTTTCAAACACACCTGTCTATGTTTATGGTACCTGAGATCGCGACCGGTGTACTCCGCTTTCCACATGAACAAATTGCTTGCCAAATCAAGAAGTTCTTAGCATTTCTTAGCAAAGTTCGACATTTTCTGTTTTTGGAGGTTCTCGAGAACATCAAATTTATCGTTTGCAGTAGGTTGAACTTGGGATTCCCAACTTTTTACGGATGGCGCGATGTGACAGATTCTGATTTTCGATGTACTTGTGCGGAACTTTATCGTAAACGAGCTGTTCTTTCAACGGCATTATTCGTATCTCTGCACACCTGATAAAAAGTCTCACACAGTATAAACAATGCACTTTGAACTTTCTCCATGCAAATTTTCAATTGATTTTACCCAACGGTTAGTTAGTCAAAAGTTAGAGCAATTTGAGTGTGTTTAGTGATGTCCGTTAATCGTTCGAATAACACATGGAATATGCGAATAATTTTTAATCGAGTTCTGTCAGCACGAGTAGTTGAATTAATCGAATAGTTCAATGAGTACGAATAATGCCCGAATAATACTCGTTAATCGTTCATAATCGTTCGATTAAGCGAATTAATCAAAGAAATATTCGAATATTTTTAATCGAACACCACTAACACGAATAGTTGAATTAATCGATTAGTGCAGACAACGCTCACCGATCGGTAATCGAATAATTGAAAATTTCGGAATCACTAAGTGTGTTGCAATCTTACCGTGGACACCCTTTATTAGTTTTTTGTGGTGTGTAGATCAAAGAGACGCATTTATATGTACTTAGGGGTGTTTCAACTTTATAAGTTTTTTTTGTGAGATCGCTTTTATTGGACTGTTGTTGCTGTTAATTTCCTGATAATTGCAGACTTATTACAAGCTTGTTTGACGATGACTGATTTTTATCAGATTTACTTTTTTGAAATCCGATGAAATTTTGTCCGCAAATTTATTTAAGCAGTGTTATTGAAGTTTCATTTTCAACTGAGGGTGACTAACGGTCTTGTGGGGTTTCAATCTAACTTTAAAATAGCATTTTAAAATTGATCTGCAACAATATCGTTATCGTAACAGCGTTACATCGTAAGGATTAATTTTTAGACAAAAACGCACGCAATGTTAATACTGGTTCGGAAGATGTTTTCTATCCATATTTTAGAGAGAATGTTGGAGGAGAGGTTTATGTTTGTCTTAATTTTTGTGATTCCTCAGATTTTACTAATCACTACGACTAATTGTGAATTCATTTAAAAAACACCGTCACTAAACAGAAATATTTACCATTCGGCTGTTGATTAGATATTAAATCCCCTAGTAAATCTCGTATGAAAAATGATTTATTAGATTCCATGTTCAACACAGTTTCCTTCACCGTAAAATTCATCGATATATTGCACAAATCCCGCATTCACAATTTGCTAACGCTTATAAACACATTCTATTTATAAATTCGCTTTGTCCTATGTACTCCCGGTTTATACAATCTGTCGTTAATCCAGTGGAAAACGTTTAGAAAACTATCACTTCCGCCGCCAGAGATTCACTTCCAATTCTATCGACGGTTGTCGCGAAAATGTCCCTCTCCCGAGCAGTCGCAAAACGAAGACGGTAACAACAGAAGCAGCAGCGAAAAGTTTACCCTAAACAGCCTTTAATTCGAAATAAAATGGAAAACATTATTTCTCCATCAAAACAACTTTTCCGTAACACACTCCCACTCGTTTGCTCAACCGACTTTTCATAATTTATTCGTCGATCGTACTGGTTTGCCGCTGTGGTTGTGTACGGCTGCGGATGGTGAGTAAATACATCTAACCAATGCAGTAGCGGTGAATTAGACAGAAAACATGTTTCCACCACGGTGGAAGCCAACCCACTTTTAGTGCGAAGTGCTTCCAAATTGCTCAAAACTTTTCATCTAGTTCGTTAAACAAAATTATGCGTAGAAAAAACATGTTTGAAAACAAAACAAAAAGAGATAGTTAAACAATTTTAACCAAACATTAGACATTGTTGTTATACTTACAGTCAACATTGCAGTTGCACGCTGTTTTGATTTTTCAGTTGCATGGCAACACTGCTTGCACCTGCTGATGCTATTACGGTATAATGCTGACCGAGAGCAGTCTCCCGCTAGCGGTCTATGTCTATCCAATTAGAGCGCGATTTTTTCAAGCACTCAAGTCGCCGGGGTAAGGCATGATAACAAACCAGTGTAGTGGATCGTTAAAATTATCCGAATGAATGAGCAATGTTGGTTTATTTCCCTTAATTACTCAGCTGGAAATGATTACAAGTGCTTTCATTCTACGGAAGCTGGCGTATTCAAACCCCCTATCTTCGGTTGCCTTAAAAGCTATATCATAGCCTCCATTTACAAAGCATTTCAATACCAATTAAAATTGTAATTCGCATCGTTTTTCATCCTACCGCAGCGCTCTGTGTGCAGAGGAAAAAATTGAAAAATCGCTCGGAAAAGACATTGCACAAAATCTAAACTGTATGTAGTGTGTTAAAAACGGGGCGTGTCTCAAACGTGAGCGTACCCAATCGTCGCTCGTTGGAAGAGCCCTGCCCCGGTTTAGTTGTGTGCGAGGAAATCGAAACTCACCACACGTTCAGTGCGCAATGGTCGTCCGACTGGTGAATATTTGCTGTGATTTATCAACGTTTACGTAGTGTTTCGACACCCAGTGATGGTTAAAAGAAGGCATATCGTGTTTGTGCACTTAGGAAAAACGGGGCCTATTAATTGCCAAAAACGAAATAAAAACGATGCAACAATATCGATGGCGGAATTATTGCATGAGGTATGTATTAGTGGAATTCGCAAAACAGTTATTTCCGATTGATTAACAGTAAGTTGCCTCAATTTTTTCATGAGAGTTGACAGTTGATGTGCAACAAAACAAATTGAAGTTACTTGAAATGGGAAAATATATGTTTGAAAGAAAAGTGTTTAAGAAGAAAAGCGGATCTAGCCTGTTAATCCATGTTACAATTTCAATAAAATTTTTAAAATATCTTTCTGCACCTTCTCCTTCCTGTGGTTTGCGTTTATATCCAGTAAAATACAGTTCTGTTTCCTTAAAGCGTCAATCAAATCCCGTTTTTGAAAGTTGAAGTAATTGAACTGCGAAATATAAATTGAAAGTGTTATTTAGAATTGAAAATTGTAACCAGTAATACACAATGTAACCTCTGTTTCTAACATATTTTCCCTGGAAACATCGTCGAAACTTTCAGCCGTTATTGTTTTGGACGATTTCAGTTGATTTAACATTCTTTTTCGACACAACCGCTCGTTAGCATGTAGAAACAAAATTCTGAAATAAAATTTTTGGTCTTTTATGTTTTCTTAAGATCGTTTCTAACTCAGGGATCTCCTAACTATGCAAATTACACCGAAGTACAAATTTAGATTCATAGCTTATTAGTAAGCGTTGTTTCAAATGACCCAGTTATCATAGTCCGCTAATTTTCCGTCCCTTCTTACGCTAAAGATTTTCGCAACTTTAACGTCGTTATTCTCTTCTACTATTTTCTGTCTGTTGTAGAGTATTGATATTAAATGGTAAAATGAGTTCGTAATAAGAAGCTGACAAAAAACATTTTTACAGTTGTTAGTTGTTAAACGAACACAGTAATACCTCGATCCAAAGCAACTTTATTTTTATTTTCGTTACGTTATATCGAAGTTACGTTATATCGAAGCATAAACGAAATTTATTCCTATTCGAACAAAATTGATTGCAAAAGAAAGGGAAGCCTTTCAAACCGTTAACTTTCAAATTTGATGATAATTGGTCTTGTAGTTTGAAAGATTCGTTACGAAATGCGAAGAAGCGAAGAGTGTGTAAAGATTTTGTTAATTGAAAATCTGAATAACGAATTTGTATCATAACTTACAACATTTGACAAATAGAAATGATTTTCGTAAAAGTTATCTTTTATCGAGTTACATTATATCGAAATTGCTTTGAATCGAGGTTGTTTTATATCGAGGTATTACTGTATATAGTTACTTTTGTGGTACAACCATCAGACGAAAAAGGTTTTCAACATCTTCAGCAGTGTTGGGAAAGTCCACCAATATCCAACCGAACTGCAAACACTCTCGCTCCAACAGCCGTTTTTCAACTATTGAAGTGATGAGCTCAGACGTATGTACATTGTCCTCAAGTCCGATTTCCAATGTCTTCTTGAAGCACTTGGAGTCCAGTCGAGCACTATTGATCAGCTCTTTCACTGAAACTGATTTAACAGATTAAACGATTCTATATCTAATACTTTATTTTCAATCTATTAATTATTCTTTACTTTTATTCTACTGTTAAAAAAGTTCATATCCCCACCTAGTACAGCATCCAATCGGTTAGCCAGTATTCGCGCTTGCCAATGTGTTCCAGAACCGGGTCTTCCAATGATAGCAATTCTTTCCACGTACTTGACCATTGCGTGATCTGGGTTAAATTTCAATATTTTAACCGTGTTATTCAAATGCTGTGCTGCTGAAACTATAGCACTCAATGGGTTAAGTTTCGATGAGCCTTCAGAGTCATGTTGATCAATATCTAGCTTGATGTGTCGATTGTCAGCGAATAGTTTTGATGGTAAAACATCAGTGGTTGATAAATTTTGATCTAAAAGTTTGACAATAGTTAAAAAACAAAAAAATTACATTACAAATTGAAAAATCAGACTCTGCATAAAAATTAAATTTTTCTTGTGCAATCTAAACCGTTTCAATTCATCTGACAGCTTCCTGAAACATTTTTTAGTTGTTGGATACTTAATTTGTATGACAGGGGCTTTCAACATTCGACTGGAGATTCTTACGAACTGGTCATAATCTGTAAAAGAGTAGTAATCTTCAAATGTGCACCTATCATATTTTTTAACTAGACCTACACGAGCTTGCATTAACTTCAACTGATAAATTGATACAATTATATTTCCTTGCAATCTCAACCAGCTGCTCTGCCATGAATTCGTAAATATCGTCAGGACGTTTCTTATCTAACAAAATCATTAGATCCTGTAAAATGCCAATGGTTATAGTTGGTCAACTAAAGCATGTATTCTTTATACAGTACTAATAGTATCTCAAATATATGATGCTTTTCAAAATACAACATTAGTTCTGTCGGGTAGTATGCTGCATGAAGAAAGTTAACATCCCGAATATACTGATTTTCTGACAAAACTTCCATTGAACAATTTTGATGTTTTGCAATAATCAATGTTTGACAATTTATAGTTTATCTGCGGATTTATTTGACTAGTTTCATTGACACAGGTTACTTTGTTTTATGCAAACAAAGTCTAGGAGTTCAAAAGAGTGATATAAACTTTTCATGGGCAGCTTTTCAAAAGGACCTGAGCAGCATTGAGAGGTTTTCTTCGGTATCCCTCTCTTCCGGCTCATAATTCGCAAGGGATAAAGAAAAGGAAAGAAAATAATAATGCATACTTTCATTGTACCAAGGGATAAAGTTGGTTTCCATTCCGGTTAAAATTGGTCCCCTCTAAAAGGTGTCTCACATTAAATTGCACCACGGAAGAAACGCTGTAGTAAATTACCCATTGAGTATTTTCTCTTGAAAGTTTGATTAGAAGTAGTTTAGAGTGATTGTTTATTTTGTATTTTTATCGCTGTCAGTTTTACGAAAATTGGAAAAAATGGCGTCACTCGAAAAGGAACGTCGCGAATTGATTTTGCGTAAGCACCGGGAAAATCTTTTACTATCTTATCGGGACATCGAAAACAACTAGAAATCGTGCATACAACGGTGAGTCGTGTGGTTAAACGTTACCTACTACGGAACTCTGAGCATCGAACGGAAGGAGAAATATGATCAGAATGGATATTGTATTGGCAGGGCCGGCGCTAGCCAATTTGTCGCTCCACGCAATTTCTCAAAATGGCGCCCCCACAAGTGTGGGCTTCGCAACACTGGTCACAGTCAACCGCCATTTCTTTTGAATAATTGTCGGTTTCTTGGATTAGAATGATAAACCTTCAGAAACGAAAAAGTTCGGTTCATATTTCCTGTTACTTTAGAAACTTTGTCCTCATGCCTTGCTACTTCATCGAAGATGAATCTGCTGATTGCGGATTCTGAAATGATAGAAATATCAACTTGAGCTATAATTCTGTAATATTTTTATTAGAACCATCTGGTCGGGTATCTATCCGAATAAATGTCCCTTATTTATACGACTGAATTGTCGGGACGCCATTTTGAGGATTTGCTTGGAGCGACAAATTAGCTAGTGCCGGCCCTGATGTGTCACTATTCAAAGGATGTCCTGAAGTGGTACGAAGCCAACGGGGCTACTTTCGAACTCAAGGGCATGACCCCCAATTTCCAATCGATTGATTGATACCAATATCTCTAGAATCTATTAAGAGATGACTAAGTTACAAGCGACTAAACTATAACCACTTTTCGTTTTTCGCACTCCAATATAGAAATCAAAGAAATCAATTGACGTCAACAATATTTCCATCATCATCATCATCATTTACATTTTTACGTCGAAATGTAACTGAAGAAATTGTAAGAGTCTTCAGTAAGACATATATAAAAAAGCACACGACATAATTTTTAAGATTGATTATATTTATATTAAAGCAGATACAAATTACATTTGAAATATAGATATTACTATAGATATTAGTGATAAAACTGAATCATTGCATATATAACATAAAAAATAAACTCCTAATTTCCGTAATTGCCATCTTAAGCGGTATGTTTACCAAAGTTTCTCTTGAAATGAAATCTTCTTCCCGAGCCAACGTTGTTGCAGCTGCAAGTGCGTGGATTCGCTGAGCCGCAACCAGTGGTCTATTATCAGGCCGTTCTACATTTAATCGCCTCGCCATGATATTCGGATTGATTATGGTAGCAAGATTATTCTGCACATGGTCCAAAAACAGCCAAAACGCTAGGTTTCCCTGGGCCAAATTCGGCTCTAAGCAGACATTTCCGTAAAGATAACAATAGATGCTTTTGGCTTCCGATAGCACTTTACGGCAGTAATCATGTGCATTAACTGTTGCCAAGTAGTAGGAATAATCCTCTAGTGCTCTTGCATACGGAACACTCATCGAGCCGCTACTGTGCCATGCCCAGCTAATTGCCTGTTTCAGTAATAGTTTAGCTTGATACAACTGCTTTCGAGCAATCGAAGCCTTCGCCAACTGTCTAAATGTGTCAATAACTAATTCGGGTTTACTGTCCTCGACCAACAACTTAAATGCCGTTAATCCATATTCGTAGCTGGCTTCGAAGTCACATCGCTCGAAAAAATGCACAGCAATAGTATTGTAGATTTCAATCTGGAGGTACGGCCGAATTATCCCCACTTGATCCATCAACATGTTGATATCCATAAGCGTCTGACGGGACGCTTCATTACGGTTTGAAAGGCTTTCAGCTAATAATAATGCACGCATGACGCGCAACTTGTGAATTGATCTCTGTCCGGATTGTAGTTTCACTACATTTAGTAATACGATTGCTTCGGCGTACCAGCCTGAGTCTATGAGAAGAGTTCCCAACTTGAAGCCGGTGTAAATTCCGAGGAGATGACGATCACTCGGTTGGGACGACGATATTGAATAATCGCAAAAACTTTTCACCAGCTTCCAAACGAAGTTCTCCGTTCGCTTTTCCAGCCACAGAAAATACTTTACAAGCTTTACACGCGCATGTTGTTCGTGGCGCAGTATTTTAGCTACGTTGTATGGATTTGACAGAATATCATAGTGAAGCTCGGTTAATTCTGGTCGATACGGTATCCTTTCTAACACGTTTACCACGGTTGATAACGGAAATCGTGTTGGTTCTATTTTCTGAACATCACTTTGTGAATCCGACGACGACAACGTGCTTCGCAGTAACGATGAAGAGCTTGTTGAACTCGACGAGGTGGATGTTGATTCCCAGGTTGGAAACATTTTATATGTTTTCTAATGTTGTATAATTAAACTCACAATTGAATTGAATTCACTATCTAGCAGATGCGATTGAATGACTGAAGATCGATCGTGCACAGTTCTTATATAGGCTATATATTTACCCCCAGGTCCAATGCCAATGGATACCTATATTGAATACCGAGGAATACGGTGATACGTTACTGTGGTCTTACCTGCACATGTGCACTGGTATTATATACTAAATGGGTACAGGTAAGATGCGTAAATCACAGTAACGTATCACCGTATTCCTCGGTATTCAATATAGGTATCCAGACAGGTAAAACAATTTGTAATTTACAAATTTAGCGAGACATACTATAATGTTCCTAAATTCTTCATATCGTTATTTCTTAGTCAAAAAAGAAAATAAAAGAAAAGAAGTGGCCCTTAGGAAGAACCCTGGAGAGTCCCAGAGGTGGCTTGAAAAGGGTCAGCAAGGGCATTTTAAACCTGAACATTTTGTTTGCGCGTTAAATATGGCTATTACCTAGCTTTCATAGTATATCACTGATATGCTGATATCACTGACCAAACTTGTGACTTTAGTCATGACCTTGAAATGCGGTCAGGCAAAAGACGGTAAGGGGAAGTAATGAAGAAGGATTTTTTTCGGGAATGAAGGGGAAGGGTGGAAAGGAAGGGGGGTAATAGGTAGCTATGCTTAACAAGTTGTCGTTGTGACTCCTATCTTTTGTCCAATGCTGGAAGGTGCATGGGTCGAACCAAGCTGTAATCAGAGATTATAACCGGATTTGAACCCACAACACCTGCCAGGGCGTGTCGCTCACTGGTACCCGTGTACCTTTGAACCACTGAGGCGCTGGACAAAAGAAGTCTGCACAACCCCCCTTATTAACCATGGCGACATGGGTTGGTCTATTTTTAGACACAAATTGTGCCTCTTCCTCCACCTACTGTAGAAACCACCGATCCCCTCCATTCCCGAAATTCCCTGATTCCCGTGGAACAAGTGCTTGATAAGCTATTGTACAACAAAAATGTTACTTGGGATGTCACGGTACCCCGGGGAACTCCGGAATAACTCCGGGCCATAAGAAATATGGCCATTATCTATAGATATTATGAAAATAGAAAAGATTTACGGGAAATCCCCCACATTTGGTGAAAAAATACCAAAAGATAAAAAAATTCCGACCTTTTTAGTGGATTTTGCGATGCTGTAAATGATGTAGACCTTAGAAGGGTTAATACAGAAAAAAATATTTTGAATTCTTTTTAATGGCTTGAATAAAATGCCGTCGCTTTGCTTAGAGCTTCCTATGGTCTATATCAGCGGTTCCCAACCTTTTTTGGTTCGCGAACCCCCTGGCGGAATTCCCTATACCATTCTACAGCGAACTAAATTTTTGGCGAACCCCTGGGGGTTCTCGCACCCCCATTTGGGAAACGCTGGTCTATATGATACAATTAGTATTTGACCGGAATTTCGATTCGCGTATATTTACCGGAGGCAGAGAAAATTAAGTGAATTTTAATTAATATGTAAACATATTTCTCCAATTTTTGTGCTTTTGTTTTATTTGTGATTTTATTTGTTATTTTATTTATATTTTGTGGCGAAATTGGGGCTCAGAATACACATTTAAATAATCAACATAACGAGAAAAATACACAATTTAGTATGAATATGATGATTGAATCAGTAAAAGAAATGTCCGAAGTATAATATTTTCATGTTATCAAATATCTGAACTTATCGAACCTTGATATATTTCGTTTCTTGTAAATTTTTTGGATAAAGCAGGCGAAATATGGATCCGTCACGTTATCACTGATATACTATTTTTACTTATTTTGCCTGTCCGGATACCTATATTAAATACCGAGGAATACGGTGATACGTTACTGTGATTTACGCATCTTACCTGTACACTGGCACCCACTTAGCATGTAATACCAGTGGACATGTACAGGTAAGATCACAGTAACGTATCACCGTATTCCTCGGTATTCAATATAGGTATCCATTGGCATTGGACCTGGGGGTAAATATATAGCCTATATAAGAACTGTGCACGATCGATCTTCAGTCATTCAGTCGCATCTGCTAGATAGTGAATTGAATTCAATTGTGAGTTTAATTATACAACTTTAGAAAACATATAAAATGTTTCCAACCTGGGAATCAACATCCACCTCGTCGAGTTCAACAAGCTCTTCATCGTTACTGCGAAGCACGTTGTCGTCGTCGGAATCGCAAAGTGATGTTCAGAAAATAGAACCAACACGATTTCCGTTATCAACCGTGGTAAACGTGTTAGAAAGGATACCGTATCGACCAGACTTAACCGAGCTTCACTATGATATTCTGTCAAATCCATACAACGTAGCTAAAATACTGCGCTACGAACAACATGCGCGTATAAAGCTTGTAAAGTATTTTCTGTGGCTGGAAAAGCGAACGGAGAACTTCGTTTGGAAGCTGGTGAAAAGTTTTTGCGATTATTCAATATCGTCGCCCCAACCGAGTGATGGTCATCTCCTTGGAATTTACACCGGCTTCAAGTTGGGAACTCTTCTCATAGACTCAGGCTGGTACGCCGAAGCAATCGTATTACTAAATGTAGTGAAACTACAATCCGGACAGAGATCAATTCACAAGTTGCGCGTCATGCGTGCATTATTATTAGCTGAAAGCCTTTCAAACCGTAATGAAGCGTCCCGTCAGACGCTTATGGATATCAACATGTTGATGGATCAAGTGGGGATAATTCGGCCGTACCTCCAGATTGAAATCTACAATACTATTGCTGTGCATTTTTTCGAGCGATGTGACTTCGAAGCCAGCTACGAATATGGATTAACGGCATTTAAGTTGTTGGTCGAGGACAGTAAACCCGAATTAGTTATTGACACATTTAGACAGTTGGCGAAGGCTTCGATTGCTCGAAAGCAGTTGTATCAAGCTAAACTATTACTGAAACAGGCAATTAGCTGGGCATGGCACAGTAGCGGCTCGATGAGTGTTCCGTATGCAAGAGCACTAGAGGATTATTCCTACTACTTGGCAACAGTTAATGCACATGATTACTGCCGTAAAGTGCTATCGGAAGCCAAAAGCATCTATTGTTATCTTTACGGAAATGTCTGCTTAGAGCCGAATTTGGCCCAGGGAAACCTAGCGTTTTGGCTGTTTTTGGACCATGTGCAGAATAATCTTGCTACCATAATCAATCCGAATATCATGGCGAGGCGATTAAATGTAGAACGGCCTGATAATAGACCACTGGTTGCGGCTCAGCGAATCCACGCACTTGCAGCTGCAACAACGTTGGCTCGGGAAGAAGATTTCATTTCAAGAGAAACTTTGGTAAACATACCGCTTAAGATGGCAATTACGGAAATTAGGAGTTTATTTTTTATGTTATATATGCAATGATTCAGTTTTATCACTAATATCTATAGTAATATCTATATTTCAAATGTAATTTGTATCTGCTTTAATATAAATATAATCAATCTTAAAAATTATGTCGTGTGCTTTTTTATATATGTCTTACTGAAGACTCTTACAATTTCTTCAGTTACATTTCGACGTAAAAATGTAAATGATGACGATGATGATGGAAATATTGTTGACGTCAATTGATTTCTTTGATTTCTATATTGGAAAGCGAAAAACGAAAAGTGGTTGTAGTTTACTCGCTTGTAACTCAGTCATCTCTTAATAGATATTGGTATCAATCAATCGATTGGAAATTTTTCAATCGATTGGAAATTGGGGGTTCATGTCCTTGAGTTCGAAAGTAGCCCCGCTGGCTTCGTACCGCTTCAGGACATCCTTTGAATAGTGACACATCAGGGCCGGCACTAGCTAATTTGTCGCTCCAAGCAAATCCTCAAAACGGCGTCCCGATAATTCAGTCGTATAAATAAGGGACATTTATTCGGATAGATACCCGACCAGATGGTTCTAATAAAAATATTACAGAATTATAGCTCAAGTTGATATTTCTATCAAACTTTGTAATAATTGTGATAGAAAAACTTGCTTCGATGAAGTAGCAAGACATGAGGACAAAGTTTCTAAAGTAACAGGAAATATGAACCGAACTTTTTCGTTTCTGAAGGTTTATCATTCTAATCCAAGAAGCCGACAATTATTCAAAAGAAATGGCGGTTGACTGTGACCAGTGTTGCGAAGCCCACACTTGTGGGGGCGCCATTTTGAGAAATTGCGTGGAGCGACAAATTGGCTAGCGCCGGCCCTGCCAATACAATATCCATTCTGATCATATTTCTCCTTCCGTTCGATGCTCAGAGTTCCGTAGTAGGTAACGTTTAACCACACGACTCACCGTTGTATGCACGATTTCTAGTTGTTTTTGATGTCCCGATAAGATAGTAAAAGATTTTCCCGGTGCTTACGCAAAATCAATTCGCGACGTTCCTTTTCGAGTGACGCCATTTTTTCCAATTTTCGTAAAACTGACAGCGATAAAAATACAAAATAAACAATCACTCTAAACTACTTCTAATCAAACTTTCAAGAGAAAATACTCAATGGGTAATTTTCTACAGCGTTTCTTCCGTGGTGCAATTTGATGTGAGACACCTTTTAGAGGGGACCAATTTTAACCGGAATGGAAACCAACTTTATCCCTTGGTACAATGAAAGTATGCATTATTATTTTCTTTCCTTTTCTTTTTCCCTTGCGAATTATGAGCCGGAAGAGAGCGACACCGAAGAAAGCCTCTCAATGCTGCTTAGTTCCTTTTGAAAAGCTGCCCATGAAAAGTTTATATCACTCTTTTGAACTCCTAGCCTTTGTTTGCATGAAACAAAGTAACCTGTGTCAATGAAACTAGTCAACAAAATCCGCAGATAAACTATAAATTGTCAAACATTAATTATTGCAAAACATCAAAATTGTTCATTGGAAGTTTTGTCAGAAAATCAGTATATTCGGGATTGAATGAAGTTTGTGGAGCGTCTAAGTAGAATACTAAACCTAAAATTAAAAAAGAAGAAAACTTATCCAATTTAATTCTACTATGTATATTTTATTCACGACGAACTAGCTCGAAAACAGACACTGAGGAAGGCTGCAAGTCGTAGGCGAAATACGTATCTGTCGTGAATAAAATATACATAGTAGAATTAAATTGGAAAAGTTTTCTTTTCTTCTTTTTTAATTTCAGATATTCGGGATGTTAACTTTCTTCATACAACATACTACCTGACAGAACTAATGTTGTATTTTAAACAGCATTATATAACGGGTGGCACCTAAAAGTATGGAATTTCTTTCTCAAGCTGTCACAAAAAGACAAAGGTACATGAAGAAGATCTGATTTACCGAAATTAAAGATACATTATTCATTGTTGAAAAAAAATTAGTGTACCGTCATCCGGGGCGAGATTGTGCCAAAAAAGCATATGTTTTTGTTCTTTGGCTCAGTATACATACAATTTAGGAACTAAGTTAATTTCGAACCTGTCAATACATACTAAATTGTTCAATTAACATTTACCGTAGAGATGGTTTAGTTACAATGAAACCTAATTTTACTGGAAGTGCATGAACTTTGGCACAATCTCACCCCTTCTAGGGGATGACATTGTGCCAAAAACATAAAGTTAAGGTAAATACCTAAACAGTGAACATTATCATGTTTATAAACAATACACATAATTATCAGTAAAGTAGTTCATATGGGACCGTCCATGAACTAAGTGGAATATTAGGGGCAAAGGGTCGTGCAAAAACAACGCATCATACAAAAAGTATGAACGAAGTATGAACGGGGAGGTCTGAAATAGCTAAACATGAGTTCGTAGTCAATGCACATCCTTTATATAGCTAGTAGCGTTTCTAGGGTTAACCAGGGGGAGATATATGGAGGGCGTGTATCCTAAGGGGGCATATCAATTTGATCATTCAACAAAAGTAGCCATTACTTCGTTCGAGAGCCCGCGGCCACAGAACAGGCCACACCCCATCCTTAAAACTAGCAGTTTATACACGGTATAATATATTTGTCTTATATTAGAGTGTTTATTCAAAGCATTTGAAATTTCTAGAGTAAAAGTAAAAATTAGTTTAAATTATTTAGCAGACCTATGACGCTGTTTGCTCCAAAATGTTTGATTGCATCTAATCTGTCAAAATATTGTGTTCAATAGTAAAGTATGTGAGTGTGCTGGTGTATACTGACGTATTTTTGTTGTATATGTGAAATTCACAAATTGGATCGATCATTATGGCTTGGTACAATCTCACCCCCGTGAAGCTCGAAAAGTACAAAGTTTCGAAAAATATTATTTTCGTAATCACTTATCCAACGTAATCAAAACTTATCCAAATTGATGTGATTTCTTGTTTGGGTTGGTTTATGCGGGACATTTTTTACAAGCGTTATTTCCGAGTATTTTTGATCGCGAATTTTGAAATCCTGTTTAGGCTAAATAGTTTGCTAATATTATCTGTGTTCCATTCTAAGTTATGAATAAATATGTTGTGTTCATCATCATTTTGAATATAGGTCACCAGTTTCTATATATATAATAAATTTTTACAAATAACCATTTTTGATTTTTGGCACAATCTCACCCCGGATGGCGGTACATTTAAAAACGGCCCGTAATCGGCTGTTCGGCGAAGCTTTTGTTTGTTTTGAAGCGTTGTACGGCCGTCATGTCAACTTTGCGAATGCGTCTCTTGATTCTACCAATCAACTGTTTGTAATTCGTGGCTCTTCAGTTATTTCTGTACACCAAGGAACTCAAAACCCCGAAGAAATCTTCGACTGGGCGCACTGAGATAGATTTTTCCCGTCGCGGTTTTTGTGTAAAAATGGGATCGAATGGGTATTCAGGAACGATTGTGTTTTTTTGGCGTAAAGCGATAATGCTCTATCCGGCCAAAACACGTATTGTCCATCTGCATGATGTTTTTGTAGAAACGGGTTCAAAATTTTCTTCAAACATTCGTCTAGGTGCATTTTAATTGATAGCCAAACCAGAGGGCTTGTTGTTAAACAAACGAGAAACAGTACGATGTCCTTCTGCGTCCATGGCTGATATTCCACTACCTTGCTCGCGAATACTTATTTATTTATTTTTATTTACAAGTCTTCGAATTAATCGTACAGGCTGGTCCTACTACTTAATCTACGCTTAAAAATTGTTTTACTTATGTTAAAGTCATAGCACTCAGATACATTTTCGAAATTTCGGCAACACATATCAAATGGATTATTTCGGCCATATGTAGTACGGTACACTGGAAGCCTCAGGAAGTTAGTCCGCCGGGTAAACCTTGAGGGCACGTTGAAACGAACTCGGCTGAGCAACTCGGAGCAATCAATATTGTTATCCAGAAGATCAAATACGAAAAGCCGTTTTAGCAGTATCCTCCTACTTGTAAGTGTGGGCAAGCGAAGAAGCGCGCATCTGTTTTCGTAAGGAGGTAGACGGATTGAATCACGCCAGGGCAGCAATCGTAGGGCGTATCGAATAAAGTGGCGTTGGATTCGTTCGATGCGATTGATTTGCAGAGCCTGGTAGGGAGCCCACACTAATACACCATATTCGAGTACGCTGCGAACAAGTGCACAATACAATGACTTAAAGCAGTAAGCATCTTCGAATTGCTTTGTGTTTCTTTTGATGAATCCTAAAACAGTAAAAGCTTTTGCGGTACAAGCTGCAATGTGTTGGGTGAAGGTCAATTTAGTGTCCAATAGAATGCCTAAATCTTTAACCGTATTCACCCGACTGATGTTTGCTGTTGACATTTTACCAACAAGCAACGAGCAACATTGGCAACAAGCACCAATTCATTAATGAATTAATGTCTGCCTGGATTGCACTGCAGTCAGCTGCCGACTCTACTACCCGGAAGAATTTAAGATCATCTGCAAACATGTATTTAGGAGATTGTATGGTAGAGCACAAATCGTTCACAAACAGTATAAACAGTAGTGGGCCAAGGTGGCTACCTTGAGACACACCTGATTCTATCTTGAAGGGTGTCGAATTTGTTCCATTTATGCGTACATACACAGTACGTTGAGTGAGGTATGAAAATAGCCATCGTGTTAGCCACACAGGGAACCCCATTTTTTCCAATTTATCTACCAATAAAACGTGCGGCACTATGTCGAAAGCTTTCGCAAAATCGATATAAACGGCATCGACTTGCTATCGTTTATCAAGAGCAGTTATCAGCGATGAAACATAAGCCATCAGGTTCGTAGTTGTCGATCGTTTTTTAACAAATCCATGCTGCCATTCAGAAATAATACGGTGAATCTTCGGGTACAGTGAGTCGTGTATGAGGCTCTCGAATATCTTTGGTAAGCAGCTCAGAATTGAGATCGCACGGTAGTTAGTAACTTCTTGCAAACTGCCGGCCTTATGAATAGGCGTTATTGCAGCAGTCTTTCATACATCGGGGAAAGTTCCTTCAGCCATCGAACGGTTAAAAATAATTCTCGCAGGTATTGCTAGCGTGTCAGCACAGTTTTTAAACAGTAGCGGTGGTAAGTAGTCAGGTCCGGCGCCCTTGGATCCATTGATTGATTGCAGCTTTAACATCACTTCGCTTAGCGTAAAGTTGAAAAATGGCACATTGTTGGGCATCTTAGGATATGCTAAACAGTCGAAGCCGCAACATATTTGCATTTTAAATGTTGTACAGTATACTTTTTGCCGAGATTTCTGTTGTAGTTCGTAGAAGTGTACAACGCGCTCCCGAAATACTTCTTGTTTCGACGCCATTTTTAGCAAAACTGGGCAAGCATAAACAAAACAAAAAGAGGAGAGAGAGAGCTAACACATATTGTTGTTGCAGTTGAAAACCGTAATGATCGACGTGCGACATTCGGTTTTATTCTTGTTCTGTGTGTCGCAACCACGTCGCAGATGGTGCGCTCTAAAGCGCATCAATGTGCGAACACAGCGCACCACATGCGACGTAGTTGCGACACACAGAACAAGAATAAAACCGAATGTCGCACGTCGATTATTACGGTTTTCAACTGCAACAGCAATACATACTCTCATTTCTCTCTGAGCTCGTTTGTTGTTGAGCATAGAGGCCGCGAAAAAATTCCAAAATTTTAGTTGCCACCCGTTATTTGAGGTACTATCAGTACTGTATAAAGAATACATGCTTTAGTTGACCAACTATAACCAATGGCATTTTACATGATCTAATGATTTTGTTAGATAAGAAACGTCCTGACGATATATACGAATTTATGGCAGACCAGCTGGTTGAGATTGCAAGGAGATATAATTGTATCAAATTATCAGTTGAAGTTCATGCAAGCTCGTGTAGGTCTAGTTAAAAAATATGGCTGGTGCACATTTGGAGATTACTACTCTTTTACAGATTATGTCGAATGTTGAAAGCCCCTATCATACAAACGTCTAAAAAATACCTCAGGAAGCTGTCAGATGAGTTGAAACGTGTTAGATTGCACAAGAAAAATTTAATTTTTATGCAGAGTCTGATTTTTCAATTTGTAATATAATTTTTTTTTTAACTATTGTCAAACTTTTAGATCAAAATTTAGCAACCACTGATGATTTACCATCAAAACTATTCGCTGACAATCGACACATTAAGCTAGATATTGATCAACATGACTCTGAAGGCTCATCGAAACTTAATCCATCGAGTCCATCAGCAGCACAGCATTTGAATAACACGGTTAAAATATTGAAATTTAACACAGATCATGGGATGGTCGTGGAACGTGGAAAGAATTTCTGTCATTGGAAGACCCGGTTCTGGGACACATTGGCAAGCGCGAATACTGGCTAACCGATTGGATGCTGTACTAGGTGGGGATTTGAACTTTTTACCTTTGTTATACTATACTAGGTGACCCGGCAAACTTCGTACTGCCAAAAATTACATCCCACGCTGTAATTGTTATTTTTATTGTTTTGATCTAACATTCGCTACAAATAGTAAATAAAATTATTCGCTATTTAATTAGTAAATCAATTAAATAATTCAATTTCACGGATAGTAAAGGTGATAAGGGAATTACGTATAATGTCAATTTAATGCTTTTTGATAGACAACATTCTTCGTTTTGTTGTCCGGCGCGTAAATATATAAAGACGAAGGTTTTCCAACACGCGAAAATGCCACATATAATTGGCCATGTGAAAAGCAAGAGAATTCAAGGTTAATCCCACATACTTCCGAAGATTGACCTTGCGATTTGTTAATAGTCATTGCAAATGCAAGACGAACCGGAAACTGAATACGCTTAAATTCAAAAGAGAAATCGGATGAGATCAGAGGAATTCTCGGGAAGAGCATTTCTTCTCCCTTGAATTTACCTCTGAGTATCACTGCTTGAATTATATTACTTTTCAGCTGCTTCACGACCAATCTGGTACCATTGCATAATTTTGGTTGATTTAGGTTCCGGAGCATTATAATGACTGATCCAACTTTCAGTCGTAAATTATGTGGTGGTAATCCGGGCAATTCCAACGAATTTAGGAACTCTGTTGGATAATTTGTTACTTCTTCTGGATTAGTCACACTATCAATTGATTTGGATGTATGTAATTGTCCGGGAATCTCAAATCAAATTCAAATCATCCACATCCTTATTTTTCGCTGCCAAAATCGCACGTGCCCTTAACCAATCATGGTTCACATGATTATGAACGATGTTTGGGAACACGCTCTCAATGAGTTCCTCTTTCGTTGCTGTGAAATGGCAGAAATTAGGCGGAAAATCAATCAATCCGGTGGAAGCGTCAACTGGTACTTCTCCATTGCCGATCGCAAGCAATTGATTTGAGAAAATCTCTGAAGACGAATCGTTTTGCAACGCAACGCGCCTATTCGTCGTCAACCGCAGCTTCCTCACATGGCGCCACAAACACGACAGCTTTAGGCAAGCATTTATTTCATCCGCTGCCGTTGGTTGTGGAATAACTGGAAGCGTTTGTCGGAAATCACCTGACAGCAGTATCATTGCACCTCCAAAATGTCGTGAATTATTTCGCAGATCTTTCATTGTCCGGTCGAGTGCCTCCAATGCTCGTTTGTGTGCCATTGTGCATTCATCCCAGACCATTATTTTACAACTCTGCAACACTTTCGCCATTACGGAATTCTTTGCAATGTTGCATGTCGGTTCGTCTGTCAATTGGAGTTTCAACGGCAGTTTGAAAGCAGAATGAGCCGTTCTACCACCTTCCAGCAATGTAGCAGCAATCCCTATTGAGGCAAAGAGGTGAATGAGCTAAGATTTAAAGCCAGAAGCCTGAAGAGGCTACTGCCAGGGCAATTTCTGATCTTAAACGGACAGTGGCTAACAGCAATGAAATAAGGAAATCCCAAAACGTAAATAAATTGAAAACACATAATCTTTGCAATAATATCTTTTGTTTCGCAAATCAACTAAATTTGAAAATAAAAACTCACTGAAATCAATGAAAAATTCACTTAAATCACGGACAAATCTCTCGAAAAAGCAGAAAACGTAACTAAACTGAAACTTTGGAGTAATATCACGCAGTAAAAATAGAAAAAAACTCAGCGGAATCAATAACCGGAAAATCACAAACGTAAATAAAAACCTCACTGAAAAGCGAAATACCTGCCTCAAAACTTTTTTTGTATGAATGAAACTTCTTCCTATTTCGATTTTTTCCTTACTACCTACTTGTTAACACCGTTGTTTGGCTAACAACGTCGCTAGAATATATTATCGTAGTAGGTTACAATAAAGGCATTTCAATTTTATATGGAAAACTAATTTTTCGTGTTTTCCCATCTCTACAGTAAATTTTCCAATTTTTCTCGCCGTAAAGACATAGCGGTGGTGAATACGAACAAAATAAAAAAAAAGATGTCGCAAATCGGACGCTCCGTTCTCAAGTGATGCGCGGTCGAACTTTTTCACTTCCATTTTTATATATAAGAAGACTAGCTGACCCGACAAACTTCGTATTGCCACAAATTAACCTGTGTTGTACATAAATCATGAATCTCGGATGATCTTTGTTACTTCTCGAGTTTTGCAAGCCCCCCAGTGGGCGGCGCTTCCGACGGCGGGTCACCGGCAACACTCGCGACCGGCTCGTCCTGAATGATCTAGTGTTACTATAGATAGTTTTTGTGGTCTTGTTATTGATTAATGTTTTATGGAAGAGTCTCGAATTTCTCGAGTTGGATTAGTTTTTGAGTTTCGCAAAAATTTCTGTTTTATTTGTATGAGAGTCCATATCCCCCTACCACAGGGGTGAGAGGTCTCTAACTATCATAAAATAAATTCAAGACTCAAAAATCTCCTACATGCTAAATTTGGTTCCATTTGCTTGATTAGTACTCAAATTATAAGGAAATTTGTATTTCATTTGTATGGGAGCCCACCCTCTTAAAAGGGAAAGGGGTCGTAATACACCACAGAAAAAAAATTCTGCCATCTAAAACTCTCACATGCCAAATTTGGTTCCATTTGCTTGATTAGTTCTAAAGTTATGAGCAAATTTGTATTTCGTTTGAATGGGAGCCCCCCCCCTCCTAAAAAGGTAAGAAGTCCTAGCTTCATCATGGGAAAAATGGTTGCCTCCAAAAACACCCACATGCCAAATATGGTTCCATTTGCTTGATTAGTTCTCGAATTATGAGGAAATTTGTATTTCATTTGTGTAGAAGCCCCCCCTCTTGAAGTGTGGAAGGATCCTAATTCACCGTAGAAAATATTTTTGCCTCCAAAAACCTCCACATGCCGAATTTGGTTCTATTTGCTTGATTAGTTCTCGAGTTATGGGGAAATTTGTATTTCATTTGTATTGGAGCCCCCCCTCCTAATGTGGGAAGAGGTCCTAATTCATCACAGAAAAAAATCTTGCCTCCAAAAACACCTACACGCCAAATTTGGTTCCATTTGCTGGATTAGTTCTCGAGTTATGAGGAAATTTGTATTTCGTTTGTATAGGACCCCCCCTCCTAAAGTGGGGAGGGGTCCCAATTCATCATTGAAAAAAAAATTGTCTCCAAAAACACACACATGCCAAATTTGGTTCAATTCGCTTGATTAGTTCTCGAGTTATGAGGAAATTTGTATTTCATTTGTGCAGGAGCCCCTCCTCTTAAAGTGGGGAGGGGTCCCAATTCACCATAGAAAATTTTCTTGCTCTCGAAAACCTTCACATGCCAAATTTGGTTGCATTTGCTTGATTAGTTCTCGAGTTATGAGGAAATTTGTATGGAAGTCCCCCCTCTTAAAGGGGAGAGGAGTTATAATTCCTCTTATAAAGAGGGGAGGAGTCTCAATTCATCATAGAATAAATTCTTGTCACCAAAAAAAACACCCACATGCCAAATGTTGTTCTATTTGCTTGATTAGTTCTCGAGTTAGGAGGAAATTTGTATTTCATTTGTACAGGAGCCCCCCCTCTTAGAGTGGGGAGGGGTCCTAATTCACCATAGAAAATTTTCTTGCCCTCGAAAACCTTCACATGCCAAAGTTGGTTCCATTTGCTTGATTAGTTCTCGAGTTATGAGGAAATTTGTATGGAAGCCCCCCCTCTTAAAGGGGAGAGGAGTTACAATTCCCCTTATAAAGAGGGAGGGGTCTCAATTTACCATAGAATAAATTCTTGTCACCGAAAACACCCACATGCCAAATTTGGTTCTATTTGCTTGATTAGTTCTCGAGTTATGAGGAAATTTGTATTTCATTTGTATGGGAGCCCCCCCTCCTAAAGTGGGGAGAGGTTCTTATTCATCATAGAAAACATTCTTGCCTCCAAAAACACCTACATGCCAAATTTGGTTCCATTTGCTGGATTAGCTCTCGAGTTATAAGGAAATTTGTATTTCGTTTGTATAGGAGCCCCCCCCTCTTAAAGTGGAGAGGGGTCCCAATTCATCATAGAAAAAAATTTTGTCTTCAAAAACACACACATGCCAAATTTGGTTCCATTTGCTTGATTAGTTCTCGAGTTATGAGGAAATTGGTATTTCATTTGTACAGGAGCCCCCCCTCTTAAAGTGAGGAGGGGTCCTAATTCAACATAGAAAATTTTCTTGCCCTCGAAAACCTTCACATGCCAAATTTGGTTCCATTTGCTTGATTAGTTCTCGAGTTATGAGGAAATTTGTAAGGAAACCCCCCCTCTTAAAGGGGAGAGGAGTTATAATTCCCCTTATAAAGAGGGGAGGGGTCTCAAATTACCCTAGAATAAATTCTTGTCACCGAAAACACCCACATGCCAAATTTGGTTCTATTTGCTTGATTAGTTCTCGAGTTATGCAGAAATTTGTGTTTCATTTGTATGGGAGCCCCCCCTCTTAGTGGGGGGAGGGGTCTCTAACTATCACTAAAACCTTTCCTGGCCCCAAAAACCTCTACATGCAAATTTTCACGCCGATTGGTTCAGTAGTTTTTGATTCTATAAAGAACACAGGACAGACAGACAGACAGACAGACAGACAGACAGACAGAAATCCTTCTTTATAGGTATAGATAACAAAGGTTTAGAAATTGGTCGAAAAACACGAAATTGATCCAAGGCCTGGAGGGCCGAGTCACTTGTACCAATCGATAGGGTTCGACGAACTGAGCAATGTCTGTGTGTGTGTATGTGTGTGTGTGTATGTGTGTGTGTATGTGTGTGTGTATGTGTGTATGTGTGTTCGCTCCGAATTTTCTATCGCCTGTTACTCGGAGTAACAAACGGAGTGTTATAAGTAACAGAACGAGGTAGAATCTTGGTACAACACTTTGTGTGTCGCAAGTTTTTCTATGACATTTATTGCAAAGTTTGATAGAAATATCAATTTGAGCTATAATTTTGTAATATTTTTGTTAGAATCATCTGATCGGGTATCTATCCGAATAAATGTCCCTTATTTATACGACTGAATTCTGGGGACGCCGTTTTAATGATTTGCTTGGAGCGACAAATTGGCTAGTGCCGGCCCTGATGTGCCACTATTCAAAGGATGTCCTGAAGCGGTACGAAGCCAGCTTACAGTGGTTCTATTTGTTAGGACGGACGGCCATAAATGGGTTTTTCATGTCAATAAAGTCCAGCATCGTCAAAATGGACGAAAATAAGTCTCTTTTAACCAAAACGCACGTCAAAGTTGTATGTCTACGATTTCGTTACAATTATTTCAATTTGGATGATTTAGTACTTTTCTTAGGAGCACTGTTACTAGACACTTTTTATTGTCATTATCTAATCTAAGAATAAGTTTAAACTTGCAATGAATTTGAGCTTAGCAATAATCATTGCAAAAGGTTTTGGTAGCTACCCGTGGTGGCATCTAACGGGTATGAGTCAAACGAAAACTTTCAATATATTTACTATTCGATTCCGCTGTTTTTTTTAGACAATTCTGCAATTGAAACGAGTACGTGATAAATCACCAAATGTATATAAATGAGCAATTTATTAATAGATAGAAGAAGATAATATTATAAGTATTCATCTACCAGCATTGGGGCAGTTTATAGCTTATTCCTTAAATTTTACCGTATTGATTGCGTATTCAGAGAACAAGCGCTACAAAATAGTTCTGCAACGTGCAAGTAATTTCACTTTTAAACCAATTATTTCTAATCTTAGAGCATTTCAAGAATTTGTTCGCTGTAATGCCATCATTAGTTGTCTCAATTCCTCTTGGCTTATCAACTATCAAGCATAGCGCACTCACTTTGACTCGACTTTGATTATTTGAGTGTACCGCTTCAGCCAAACAGAATTCGAAAAAGTTAAGCAGAGGACATTTATAGAGCTAGTTATCATCTACAACTTTTCTTCACAAAACCTTGTTGTATCTGTTGTATTTACGATGCTATACGGCTCCTATCCCGTTGGTAACCAGTGAACGTATCGTATATTTGGTTAGCAACACAGTAGCGGCATTGTAGCACTGCAAACACAAAAGATGCAGTAAAACTTTGTTCTGCAATATTGTACACAATAACTAGCTTTAGAAATTCCTCATACATTACTTTATTAAATTCTGGTTGACAGAGGCTGTATAGTAAAATGAATCAAAATTTGATCAAAGTCATCGTACCTGGACTCTCAACTATCAATCCTTAAATCGAAGATGCCAAACTAGGGCTGTCTAACCGGTAGTACCGGTAGTACCGAAACCGGTAATACCGGCCAATTTTTGGATACCGAAATACCGGTTTTGGAAAGGCAAAAAACCGATATTTCCGGTATTTTCTAATCTGCTTGTTTTTTCCAACTCCTTATTCGCATAAGAACTAAATTTGATAAAAAGATTTTAAAACTCTTAGAAAAACAACTTGGTGTTAATGCCGACGAGATTCTTCGACTACTAACAATGAAGAGAGTGAAATTGTGGGTCAAATAATTATAGCTCTTGAACCCGTTTAAGGCACAATAGAGTAACTTTGCTGTAAAAATGTTTCATTCTATGAGCCAGACGTCGCGTTTCAATTTATTTTTGAACAGCTTGATATTCAAAAGCCACCAAATTATTCGACGCTCTCAAATGACGAATTTAGGAAACAAGATCAGGGCCCAGAAACGTCATTTACAATGGTAAATTGTTCTTCAACAATTAAGTAATGAAGCTTCAGTTTCAACAGAAGCAGCGTCGCTTAGTTTCAAAACTGGCTTCAACCAGCGTCATTGAAACGATTTTCACTTCATCATGACGACCGGTTTTAAAGTTTCATTTGTATTTCTCTATCAAATATTCAGAAAAAGATCAGCCTAGACTTTGAATGCAATTGAATTGATTTTGAGTAACATTTCCTACAATTTAACGCATATTATTCTACTCAACATCGACAAATCGTGCCTGACTATCAATCGTCGTCATTTGACACAGTCAGCCGCTTCAGCTGAAGCTTGTTTGAAACGCTCTGTTCAATAAATGAACCAAGTCGCTTCATGTATGAAGCGAAGGTAAGGGAAAGCTAGCTTCATTTATTTGTTTCGACGATGCCTGATCTGCCCGCTCTGATCAGAATACGGGGATCTCTGCGTTTTTTGAGCTTTTTTGCCATCAAAGGATCGGACAGGAAAGAATTTGGAATATTTTTCAAATCTTTCGAGTGATACATTGATTAAACAAGGAGATGAAATCTGCATCCCACTATCTTTGAATAGTGGAATTGATATCAAAGAAGAGAAGGTATTTGTGAACGATGATGAAGAGGACGACGTTATGCAGGAGTTCCGGTTTGGGGATGGAGAACGGGGCATTAATTATGCTGGAAGCTACAATACAAGATATTTTGAAAATAATTAAAGGCGGGTTTCCCTACTATAAATTTGAAAAAATGAAAGGAAAATTCCTGATGTGCTTAGAACCTTTCGCCAGACATCGATGAAACCGGAAGTTTTTTCAATTGTTGGAAGTGTTGGCAATAAAATTCGTTCAAGTAAGGGAATTAAATCGCTAAGAGTATAATATCTACTTAAATTCTACTTTCAAAGTTTCAAAATATAAAGATTTACTGAAAAACATCGACATTTCGAATAATCTGCCAATACCGGAATTTTACCGGTATTACCGGTATTTTACCGGTATTTTCAACGTCAATACCGAAATACCGGTTTTCACCAAAAGCGCCCGATACCGACAGCCCTATGCCAAACTCATTAGCAGCTAAAACCTTCACAGGTTCATTTTTAAGACTTAAATGAATCAGTAGATATTTGATGGTTAGATTCGGGTAGAATCATAGTTAAAAATTAAAGTCAATTTGAATGTTTTAGATCTTCTGTAACTACAAAACTTCTGTTTCATTCACGCACAACAGTGAATTAAATACTAATGAATATCTAGCTCAACTTGTAAGAAATAGACGCTTTTCAAAGTTCCTTGATGAAAACCAGCTGAAATTTGCTTTACGGTGACAATATACCCAATCCAAAAACCACGTGTTTTTCAAGCTTATATCGAAAATGTCAAATGAAAAATTTTAGTAACCGTAAAACAAACCATTTTTTTACAATTATTGGCCTATGACGGTACCACAGTGCAGCGGGGCTACTTTCGAACTCATGGACATGAACACCCCCCAATGCGCCGGAACTAAGGCCTATCGAAAAATACTATTATGAGCTATTATGAAGCAGGCGCTATGGAAGCACCACAAAGAGCATGAAATTAAATAAAAAAGAAAAATTTCCAATTAAATTCTACTATATACATTTATTCTCGACAAATACGTATTTCTTCTACGACTTGCAGGCTTCCTCAGTGTCTGTTTTCGATCTTCACAGCGGTCTCTTCGCAAACAGATACTGAGAAATCCTGCAAGTCATAAGAGAAATACGTATCTGTCGAGAATAAATATACATAGTAAAATTTAATTGGAAAGTTTTCTTTTTTATTTTATTTCAGGTTTCATATTCTACTAAGACAATCCAAAAACTTCAATCCCAAAGAGACATGAAGAGAAAGTGGGATTCCGTACAGAAGGACTTGATTACTTTTTCTGGCGTACTTCTCAAGCAAAAAAAACAAAGCAAAGCCTAGGTGCTACATTACGTTATCGAAACTTGACCTTCTGTTTTTATACGACAGACTTCGCAACCAGCTGTTAGAATTCAGGACAATTGCAGGGCCAGTTTCTACGATCCTATTGACTCTAACGGCCTCTTCCAGTCGAAATTCGAACATACGACGACTGGTTTATTAGGCCAGCGTGATACCTCGAAGCCAACTGGAAGGCTTCTCAAGCACAGATATCAAATTAGTCTGAACTGAAGTCTGAAGTCTGAACGTCGTAATGAATCTTCGACCTATTGGGACGAGGGGGCTTTATCACTTTTTTTCTAAAGATAAAGGAAAAATGTAACGAGAACCGTTAAATGCAAGCGCAAAATAAAACTTTCTTCATCATTAGCTACTAGCATTGGTAGTACTTCATCGAAGATGAATCTGCTGATTGCGGATTCCGAAATGTAACGTATCACCGTATTCCTCGGTATTTAATATAGGTATCCAGACAGACAAAATAATTTGGAATGTACAAATTTAGCGAGACATACCATAATGTTCCTAAATTCTTCATATCGTTATTTCTTAGTCAAAAAAGAAAATAAAAGAAAAGAAGTGGCCCTTAGGGAGAACCCTGGAGAGTCCCGGAGGTGGCTTGAAAAGGGTCAGCAAGGGCATTTTAAACCCGAACATTTTGTTTGCGCGTTAAATATGACTATTACCTAGCTTGTGATTTACGCATCTTACCTGTACCCACTTAGCATATAATAGACCAAATCATCATACCGTCAATTGACAGATACTGGCGCCCTTGTTTACATTTTGGAAAATTTTCCTTTTGGTTTATAACGAATGTAGCGTGTGTTTTAGCATGTTACAGGCATAATGGCGTTTAAAATTTAGTCCTAATGCTGTTTAAACAAAAAACTTGCCGTTTAACAGCTGAAATTTTTTTGGACTCTGCGATCTGTTTGTAAACAAGGGCACCAGTATCTGCCAGATGACGTCACCTTGATTTGGTCTATACCAGTGCACATGTACAGGTAAGACCACAGTAACGTATCACCGTATTCCTCGGTATTCAATATAGGTATCCATTGGCATTGGACCTGGGGGTAAATATATAGCCTATATAAGAACTGTGCACGATCGATCTTCAGTCATTCAGTCGCATCTGCTAGATAGTGAATTCAATTCAATTGTGAGTTTAATTATACAACTTTAGAAAACATATAAAATGTTTCCAACCTGGGAATCAACATCCACCTCGTCGAGTTCAACAAGCTCTTCATCGTTACTGCGAAGCACGTTGTCGTCGTCGGATTCACAAAGTGATGTTCAGAAAATAGAACCAACACGATTTCCGTTATCAACCGTGGTAAACGTGTTAGAAAGGATACCGTATCGACCAGAATTAACCGAGCTTCACTATGATATTCTGTCAAATCCATACAACGTAGCTAAAATACTGCGCCACGAACAACATGCGCGTGTAAAGCTTGTAAAGTATTTTCTGTGGCTGGAAAAGCGAACGGAGAACTTCGTTTGGAAGCTGGTGAAAAGTTTTTGCGATTATTCAATATCGTCGTCCCAACCGAGTGATCGTCATCTCCTCGGAATTTACACCGGCTTCAAGTTGGGAACTCTTCTCATAGACTCAGGCTGGTACGCCGAAGCAATCGTATTACTAAATGTAGTGAAACTACAATCCGGACAGAGATCAATTCACAAGTTGCGCGTCATGCGTGCATTATTATTAGCTGAAAGCCTTTCAAACCGTAATGAAGCGTCCCGTCAGACGCTTATGGATATCAACATGTTGATGGATCAAGTGGGGATAATTCGGCCGTACCTCCAGATTGAAATCTACAATACTATTGCTGTGCATTTTTTCGAGCGATGTGACTTCGAAGCCAGCTACGAATATGGATTAACGGCATTTAAGTTGTTGGTCGAGGACAGTAAACCCGAATTAGTTATTGACACATTTAGACAGTTGGCGAAGGCTTCGATTGCTCGAAAGCAGTTGTATCAAGCAAAACTATTACTGAAACAGGCAATTAGCTGGGCATGGCACAGTAGCGGCTCGATGAGTGTTCCGTATGCAAGAGCACTAGAGGATTATTCCTACTACTTGGCAACAGTTAATGCACATGATTACTGCCGTAAAGTGCTATCGGAAGCCAAAAGCATCTATTGTTATCTTTACGGAAATGTCTGCTTAGAGCCGAATTTGGCCCAGGGAAACCTGGCGTTTTGGCTGTTTTTGGACCATGTGCAGAATAATCTTGCTACCATAATCAATCCGAATATCATGGCGAGGCGATTAAATGTAGAACGGCCTGATAATAGACCACTGGTTGCGGCTCAGCGAATCCACGCACTTGCAGCTGCAACAACGTTGGCTCGGGAAGAAGATTTCATTTCAAGAGAAACTTTGGTAAACACACCGCTTAAGATGGCAATTACGGAAATTAGGAGTACATTTTTTATGTTATATGTGCAATGATTCAGTTTTATCACTAATATCTATAGTAATATCTATATTTCAAATGTAATTTGTATCTTCTTTAATATAAATATAATCAATCTTAAAAATTATGTCGTGTGCTTTTTTATATATGTCTTACTGAAGACTCTTACAATTTCTTCAGTCACATTTCGACGTAAAAATGTAAATGATGATGATGATGATGGAAATATTGTTGACGTCAATTGATTTCTTTGATTTCTATATTGGGGTGCGAAAAACGAAAAGTGGTTATAGTTTACTCGCTTGTAACTCAGTCATTTCTTAATAGATTCTAGAGATATTGGTATCAATCGATTGGAAATTGGGGTTCTTGAGTTTCGAACTCAAGGCGAAAGTAACCCCGCTGGCTTCGTACCGCTTCAGGACATCCTTTGAATAGTGACACATCAGGGCCGGCACTAGTTAATTTGTCGCTCCAAGCAAATCCTCAAAATGGCGTCCCGATAATTCAGTCGTATAAATAAGGGACATTTATTCGGATAGATACCCGATCAGATGGTTCTAATAAAAATATTACAGAATTATAGCTCAAGTTGATATTTCTATCAAACTTTGTAATAAATGTGATAGAAAAACTTGCGACACACAAAATGTTCCACCAAGATTCTATCTCGCTCTGTTACTTATAACACGCTTTGTTACATTTCAGAATCCGCAATAAGCAGATTCATCTTCGATGAAGTAGCAAGGCATGAGGACAAAGTTTCTAAAGTAACAGGAAATATGAACCGAACTTTTTCGTTTCTGGAGGTTTATCATTCTAATCCAAGAAACCGACAATTATTGAAAAGAAATGGTGGTTGATTGTGACCAGTGTTGCGAAACCCACACTTGTGGGGGCGCCATTTTGAGAAATTGCGTGGAGTGACAAATTGGCTAGCGCCGGCCCTGCTAATAGAACATCCATTCTGATCATATTTCTCCTTCCGTTCGATGCTCAGAGTTCCGTAGTAGGTAACGTTCAACCATACGACTCACCGTTGAATGCACGATTCCTAGTTGTTTTTCGATGTCCCGATAAGATAGTAAAAGATTTTCCCGGAGCTTGCGCAAAATCAATTCGCGACGTTCCTTTTCGTGTGACGCCATTTTTTCCAATTTTCGTAAAACTGACAGCGATAAAAATACAGAATAAACAATCACTCTAAACTACTTCTACTCAATTTTTTCAGGAGACAATACTCATTGGGTAATTTTCTACAGCGTTTCTTCCGTGGAGCAATTTGATGTGAGACACCCTTTAGAGGGGACCAATTTAATCCGGAATGGAAACCAACTTTATCCCTTGGTACAATGAAAGTATGCATTATTATTTTCTTTCCTTTTCTTTTTCCCTTGCGAATTATTAGCCGGAAGAAAGCCTCTCAATGCTGCTTAGTTCCTTTTGAAAAGCTGCCCATGAAAAGTCACTCTTTTGAACTCCTAGGCTTTGTTTGCATGAAACAAAGTAACCTGTGTCAATGAAACTAGTCAACAAAATCCGCAGATAAACTATAAATTGTCGAACATTAATTATTGCAAAACATCAAAATTCTCGCGTAACTTTTCAAAAGGACCTAAGTAACAATGAGAGATTCTCTTTGTGCCTCTTCTCTTTCACCTCCCACGGCAATGCAAATGCACTTTAAAGCACCAGCTTTGCATGAATCGGTTGCTAGCGTCACTATCTAGTTAAGCGTGAGGAAATTTTTTGTTAGAATGCATTTATGTCGCCGTAATAATCAGAAGAGAGAGACGCCCAAGAGAGTCTCTCAATGTTGTTAGGGGCAAAGGGTCGTCCAAAAACAACGCATCATACAAAAAGTATGAACGAAAATACCCCGGGGAGGTCTGAAATAACTAAACATGAGTTCGTAGTCAATGCACATCCTTTATATAGCTAGTAGCGTTTCTAGGGTTAACCAGAGGGAGATATATGGAGGGCGTGTATCCTAAGGGGGCATATCAATTTGATCATTTAACAAAAGTAGCCATTACTTCGTTCGAGAGCCCGCGGCCACAAAACATGTGGCCCATCCCACCCCCTCCCCCTCCTTAAAACTAGCAGTTTATACACGGTATAATATATTCGTCTTATATTAGAGTGTTTATTCAAAGCATTTGAAATTTCTAGAGTAAAAGTAAAAATTAGTTTAAATTATTTAGCAGAACTATGACGCTGTTTGCTCCAAAATGTTTGATTGCATCTAATCTGTCAAAATATTGTGTTCAATAGTAAAGTGAGTGTGCTGGTGTATACTGACGTATTTTTGTTGTATATGTGAAATTCACAAATTGGATCGATCATTATGGCTTGGTACAATCTCACCCCCGTGAAGCTCGAAAAGTACAAAGTTTCGAAAAATATTATTTTCGTAATCACTTATCCAACGTAATCAAAACTTATCCAAATTGATGTGATTTCTTGTTTGGGTTGGTTTATGCGGGACATTTTTTACAAGCGTTATTTCCGAGTATTTTTGATCGCGAATTTTGAAATCCTGTTTAGGCTAAATAATTTCCTAATATTATCTGTATTCCATTCTAAGTTATGAATAAATATGTTGTGTTCATCATTATTTTGAATATAGGTCACCAGTTTCTATATATATAATAAATTTTCACAAATAACCATTTTTGGTTTTTGGCACAATCTCACCCCGGATGGCGGTACATTTAAAAACGGTCCGTAATCGGCTGTTCGGCGAAGCTTTTGTTTGACGTCGAAACAGGAGCGTTGTTCGGCCGTCATGTCAACTTTGCGAATGCGTCTCTCGATTCTACCAATCAACTGTTTGCAATTCGTGGCTCTCCAGTTATTTCTGTACACCAAGTAACTCAAAACCCCGAAGAAAACTTCGACTGGGCGCACTGAGATAGATTTTTCCGGTCGCGGTTTTTGGGTAAAAATGGGATTGAATGGGTATTCAGGAACGATTGTGTTTTTTTTGGCGTAAAGCGATAATGCTCTATCCGGCCAAAACACGTATTGTCCATCTGCATGATGTTTTTGTAGAAACAGGTTCAAAATTTTCTTCAAACATTCGTCTAGGTGCATTTTAATTGATAGCCAAACCAGAGGGCTTGTTGTTAAACAAACGAGAAAGAGAACGATGTCCTTCTGCGTCCATGGCTGGTATTCCCTTACCTTGCTTGCGAATACTTGTTGGGCATCTTAGGATATGGTAAACAGTCGAAGCCGTAACATATTTGCATTTTAAATGTTGTACAGTATACTTTTTGCCGAGATTTCTGTTGTAGTTCGTAGAAGTGTACAACGCGCTCCCGAAATGCTTCTTGTTTCGACGCTATTTTTAGCAAAATTGGGCAAGCATAAACAAAACAAAAAGAGGAGACAGAGAGCTAACACATACCCAGAGAACATTTTTGTTGAATAGTAGCTTATTCAAACGTTGTATAGTTAATTACCGGGTAACAGGCGCTTAATAAGCTGTTATACAACAAAAATGTTTGTTGGGTACATACTCTCATTTCTCTCTGAGCTCGTTTGTTGTTGAGCATAGAGGCCGCGAAAAAATTCCAAAATTTTAGTTGCCACCCGTTATTTGAGGTACTATCAGTACTGTATAAAGAATACATGCTTTAGTTGACCAACTATAACCAATGGCATTTTACATGATCTAATGATTTTGTTAGATAAGAAACGTCCTGACGATATATACGAATTCATGGCAGAGCAGCTGGTTGAGATTGCAAGGAAATATAATTGTATCAATTTATCAGTTGAAGTTAATGCAAGCTCGTGTAGGTCTAGTTAAAAAATATGGCTGGTGCACATTTGTAGATTACTACTCTTTTACAGATTATGAGCAGTTCGTAAGAATCTCCAGTCGAATGTTACAATATCATACAAACGCCTAAAAAATGCCTCAGGAAGCTGTCAGATGAATTGAAACGGTTTAGATTGTACAAGAAAAATTTAATTTTTATGCAGTCTGATTTTTCAATTTGCAATGTAAATTTTTTGTTTTTTAACTATTGTCAAACTTTTCGATCAAAATTTAGCAACCACTGATGATTTACCATCAAAACTATTCGCTGACAATCGACACATTAAGCTAGATATTGATCAACATGACTCTGAAGGCTCATCGAAACTTAATCCATTGAGTCCATTAGCAGCACAGCATTTGAACACGATTAAAATATTGAAATTTAACCCAGATCATGCGATGGTCAAGTACGTGGAAAGAATTGCTATCATTGGAAGACCCGGTTCTGGAACACATTGGCAAGGGCGAATATTGGCTAACCGATTGGATGCTGTACTAGGTGGGGATATGAACTTTTTACCTTTGTTATACTATATAACAAAGGTTTAGAAATTGGTCGAAAAACACGAAATTGATCCAAGGCCTGGAGGGCCGAGTCACATGTACTAATCGATAGGGTTCGACGAACTGAGCAATGTCTGTATGTGTGTGTGTGTGTGTGCGTGTGTGTGTGTGTGCGTGTGTGTGTGTGTGTGTCTGTATGTGTGTGTGTGTGTGTGTGTGTGTGTGTGTGTGTGTGTGTGTGTGTGTGTGTGTGTGTGTGTGTGTGTGTGTGTGTGTGTGTGTGTGTGTCTGTGTATCAGTGTGTGTACTGATATCACTGATATACTATGAAAGCTAGGTAATAGCCATATTTACGCGCAAACAAAATGTTCGGGTTTAAACTGCCCTTGCTGACCCTATTCAAGCCACCTCCGGGACTCTCCAGGGTTCTCTCTAAGGGCCACTTCTTTTCTTTTATTTTCTTTTTTGACTAAGAAATGACGATATGAAGAATTTAGGAACATTATAGTATGTCTCGCTAAATTTGTAAATTCCAAATTATTTTGTCTGTCTGGATACCTATATTGAATACCGAGGAATACGGTGATACGTTACTGTGATTTACGCATCTTACCTGTACACTGGCACCCACTTAGCATATAATACCAGTGCACATGTACAGGTAAGACCACAGTAACGTATCACCGTATTCCTCGGTATTCAATATAGGTATCCATTGGCATTGGACCTGGGGGTAAATATATAGCCTATATAAGAACTGTGCACGATCGATCTTCAGTCATTCAGTCGCATCTGCTAGATAGTGAATTCAATTCAATTGTGAGTTTAATTATACAACTTTAGAAAACATATAAAATGTTTCCAACCTGGGAATCAACATCCACCTCGTCGAGTTCAACAAGCTCTTCATCGTTACTGCGAAGCACGTTGTCGTCGTCGGATTCACAAAGTGATGTTCAGAAAATAGAACCAACACGATTTCCGTTATCAACCGTGGTAAACGTGTTAGAAAGGATACCGTATCGACCAGAATTAACCGAGCTTCACTATGATATTCTGTCAAATCCATACAACGTAGCTAAAATACTGCGCCACGAACAACATGCGCGTGTAAAGCTTGTAAAGTATTTTCTGTGGCTGGAAAAGCGAAAGGAGAACTTCGTTTGGAAGCTGGTGAAAAGTTTTTGCGATTATTCAATATCGTCGTCCCAACCGAGTGATCGTCATCTCCTCGGAATTTACACCGGCTTCAAGTTGGGAACTCTTCTCATAGACTCAGGCTGGTACGCCGAAGCAATCGTATTACTAAATGTAGTGAAACTACAATCCGGACAGAGATCAATTCACAAGTTGCGCGTCATGCGTGCATTATTATTAGCTGAAAGCCTTTCAAACCGTAATGAAGCGTCCCGTCAGACGCTTATGGATATCAACATGTTGATGGATCAAGTGGGGATAATTCGGCCGTACCTCCAGATTGAAATCTACAATACTATTGCTGTGCATTTTTTCGAGCGATGTGACTTCGAAGCCAGCTACGAATATGGATTAACGGCATTTAAGTTGTTGGTCGAGGACAGTAAACCCGAATTAGTTATTGACACATTTAGACAGTTGGCGAAGGCTTCGATTGCTCGAAAGCAGTTGTATCAAGCTAAACTATTACTGAAACAGGCAATTAGCTGGGCATGGCACAGTAGCGGCTCGATGAGTGTTCCGTATGCAAGAGCACTAGAGGATTATTCCTACTACTTGGCAACAGTTAATGCACATGATTACTGCCGTAAAGTGCTATCGGAAGCCAAAAGCATCTATTGTTATCTTTACGGAAATGTCTGCTTAGAGCCGAATTTGGCCCAGGGAAACCTAGCGTTTTGGCTGTTTTTGGACCATGTGCAGAATAATCTTGCTACCATAATCAATCCGAATATCATGGCGAGGCGATTAAATGTAGAACGGCCTGATAATAGACCACTGGTTGCGGCTCAGCGAATCCACGCACTTGCAGCTGCAACAACGTTGGCTCGGGAAGAAGATTTCATTTCAAGAGAAACTTTGGTAAACATACCGCTTAAGATGGCAATTACGGAAATTAGGAGTTTATTTTTTATGTTATATATGCAATGATTCAGTGTTATCACTAATATCTATAGTAATATCTATATTTCAAATGTAATTTGTATCTGCTTTAATATAAATATAATCAATCTTAAAAATTATGTCGTGTGCTTTTTTATATATGTCTTACTGAAGACTCTTACAATTTCTTCAGTTACATTTCGACGTAAAAATGTAAATGATGATGATGATGATGGAAATATTGTTGACGTCAATTGATTTCTTTGATTTCTATATTGGAAAGCGAAAAACGAAAAGTGGTTGTAGTTTACTCGCTTGTCACTCAGTCATCTCTTAATAGATTCTAGAGATATTGGTATCAATCGATTGACTGAAGTTTTTGGAGCGTCTTAGTAGAAAACGATACGTGAATAAAATACACATAGTAGAATTAAATTGGATAAGTTTTCTTATTTTTTTATTTTTAGGGATCAATCGATTGGAAATTTTTCAATCGATTGGAAATTGGGGGTTCATGTCCTTGAGTTCGAAAGTAGCCCCGCTGGCTTCGTGCCGCTTCAGGACATCCTTTGAATAGTGACACATCAGGGCCGGCACTAGCTAATTTGTCGCTCCAAGCAAATCCTCAAAATGGCGTCCCGATAATTCAGTCGTATAAATAAGGGACATTTATTCGGATAGATACCCGATCAGATGATTCTAACACACATATTACAGAATTATAGCTCAAGTTGATATTTCTATCAAACTTTGCAAAAACTTGCGTCACACAAAATATTCTACCAAGATTCTATCTCGTTCTGTTACTTATAACACGCTTTGTTACATTTCAGAATCCGCAATCAGCAGGTTCATCTTCGATGAAGTAGCAAGGTATGAGGACGAAGCTTCTAAAGTAACAGGAAATATGAACCGAACTTTTTCTTTTTTGAAGGTTTATCATTCTAATCCAAGAAACCGACAATTATTCAAAACAAATGGCGGTTGACTGTGACCAGTGTTGCGAAGCCCACAATTGTGTGGGCTAATTTTCTCACACACGCGTATTCGTTCTAACAAACACGCCGGCATACGTACTACTTAGTTGACTGAAGTCTTTAGAGTGTCTTAATACTAAACTTCAAATTAAAGACATTTTTGTTTAATTTCAGGTTTCGTATTCCATTAAGATGCTCCAAAATCTTCGGTCAACTTACTTAGTTGTTACTAACAACTAGAGCAAGTAACTCATCAATTTCATGAAAAAGGATGTATCATACAACGGGGTAAAATGTATCAGTTAGACCCTTCTTATAAATAAATGAAATAAACAACTCTTTTCAACTTTAAATTTAAAAGATTTTCAAAATTTAAAAGATTTTTTATTATCGTGAGATTCTACTTCGTGTTCCTTCACCTTGATAATTGTCAGCGAATGATACGGGGACCTTCCTACTGAAGTACAAGTAAGTATAGTAAAGATTTGTATAACGCGGCGTAAAGATTTGTAAGGCTGGCAAATGAGTGAACATGTGCAAATATATCACCTCTGTTTTCTAACTCCTATCTCTACCTCCACGAGGTGCCGGCTGGGGTACGGTAGCCAAAGTTGCGCACCTGGTGGTACGCAACTTTGGTTGTCGTATGCAGACAGAGAAGGTGGAACACTCGCCGTGTGGTTTCCGGCTACCTAATCATGCAGTTCGGCGCAGGATTTTCGGAGGGCGCGGCTGCGGGGTGTGAGCAGACCGGGAGAGAGTTATTTTCTCAGCTGGCTTAGCACAGAGAGAGAGAGAGAGAGACTCTTAATCGGTCTGTTTTACACAATCTGCACTTACGCCCTTTGGCGGTTGGTGCCGAATTGTACGTTTGGGCAAAAATTGAGCCACGGGACCTGATCCTGCCGGGAGTCGGCAAATCAGGTGCCCCTAAGTCAAGGTCTATCTCCGTGCCGATGACTGAATGGCTGGAGGGGTGAAAACATGCCAGTCGCGAACGGAGTGCTTTGGGCATCTTGCCCCTACTGTGCCATGCGGGGCTCTGGTACGGTCGATCTTTGTTGTCCCTTGCGTTTCGTGGGAACAGCATAGTAGTCCTGCCCAATTTCCCTTATGGGTTTTACGCCAAGTGCGTTCTGGCCAACTTAATTGGCTTCGCTTACAATTTGCTGTCTGATCTGTGTTGGAGATTGTTTGTGCATATACTCCGCTAGTCAAATAGTTAGAGTCGCACAAATAAATCTTCAACACAAACGGGCAGCAAATTTGTATTTATGCGAAAAACTTTTTAATGGCTCTGTCACCATCGCATTGGTTCAGGAGCCATATTTTCGCAAGGGGTGCTTTCATTCGACGGATATTGGAAACCAGAACTTTGCTGTTTTCAGCAAAACTGGTATGACAAATCCTCGTTTGATGCCCAGGGCATGCATATTGTTGCATAGGTCAATTAGTGCATGCCTTATCTCTGAGTTGACTACTCGAGATATTTGTGCAGTCACAGTAGAACTCGTCGTGGATGATGTCCATAGGCGCTATGTCTACTGTTCTGCATACTTACCACACGATGAACCGTCTCCCACCGTCTCTGCGACGATTTCAGAAATGTGGTGAGATACTGCCAATCTAGTGGGCTTCCGCTCATTGTAGGCAGTGATGCCAATGCCCATCACATCATTTGGGGCAGCTCGGATATCAATCTGAGAGGCTCTAATTTGATGGAATATTTGAGTGGTACCAACCTTGGAATACTCAACATTGGCAATTGTCCAACTTTCATACGAGCTGGTAGAGAGGAAGTGTTAGATATAACACTCTGCTCTAACAGGATCAGTCATGAGTTGGCACAATGGCATGTTTCAAATGAGACACCAATATCTGATCATTGCTTTATATATTTTGATCATTTGGGTGTCTCCTTGAACGCTGCAACATTTCGCAATCCGAGATTTTCTGACTGGGAACTCTTTGAGGAGGAACTGGCGACGAAATTTCAAGGATTCGAACCGACGATTGAGTCATCGATCGACTTGGATGTGGCTGTAGATGTCACAACATCTTTTATTGCGGAAGCTTTTGAAGTGGCTTGCCCGCTAAAAACTATTAAAACGACTAGAGGAACACCATGGTGGAACTCTCATCTCGCGGAACTAAAGAAACGATGCAGGAGAGCCTGGAATAGACGTCGGAGGGATGGCGTGGAGCCTTTCAAGCAGGCCCGGAAAGCCTATGCAAAGGCTTTACGATCTTCAGCACGCACGAGCTGGCACAGGTTCTGTAGCAACGTTTCCAGTTTCGGCGAGGCAAGTCGACTTAATAAAATACTGTCAAAATCGAAAGATTATCAGGTTAATAACATTCGAAGTTCGAACGGTGAATACTGTTCGAATGACAATGAAATCCTGGTAGGGGAACTGTGGGTAAGACGAACAGGGTGGGTAAGACGGACAGGTGGTTGATTCTACCAGTTAAGCATTAAAATTCGTAAATGTTTTGATGGGAATCCAACCAGCTTGCTATCTCATGATGTCTGAACGTTTCAATCATCATTTAAAACTTTCCAATTTTGATAAAGTACAAAAAAACTAAAAATTGGACATGATTCTGCGTTTGGATGTAACTTTTTTTCCGTCGGAATTAAGCTTTTTGAGTGGTTTAATTCCAAAATGTTGCCCATAGCATGAAGTATTTCGATTTAATACCTTTTCAAGTAACGTCTGCATTGAAATAATACGTAATTTCATTTGCGTATGAAAAATTGTGAACGCTTTAAAAAAATGTATAATGATGGGGTGAAATGGACAACTGCTAGTGTGGGTAAGATGGTCAGTGAATATATTGTATTAAAATTGTTGATTTTGCTTCTTAGTGATATCTCAAGCATATAAATGAAAATTTAACCGGAAAACGTGAACTTCAAACAAATCAGCAGCGGCCAAGCATGAAACAGTTTTTGGAATGCTTGTTCATATTGCCGCTGCCAAAAAACTTTTTATTGGCTGCCTCTAGGGGGAGGGGGTGGACTGCTCCCTTCATTTTTTGCATGCTACACCACCATATTTTACATATTCAATTTGTTAAGGGTCAAAAATAATTATATGCGCTCAGTTGGGGCGATTCACAATACCTGTCCATCTTACCCTCACACATTGTCCGTTTCACCCGCAGCACTAAAAAAGTTCACTTTTTCGGACCATTTTTAAAACTCAAAATACACATTGAAAAACATTTTTTGTTAAATATTTCACTAGCTCCTTTTGAAAACAATATGTTGAACTGAAGTAAACTGTGTTTAGGTTTTATAAATCATAAGTTCTCTGTATTATATTAACTGTTGTTCTTAACCTGTTCGTCTTACCCACAGTTCCCCTATGTCTCTTTTATAGTCACTTTCCGGGCTGTGTGGAACCTGAAGTTCGAAACGATCCAGAAATCGTTTTAGGTGGCTTAGACTCATGGGCTTTTGCTCGGAGACTTGTCACAACTGAAGCGATTGAGTGGGCCGTGAACAGCTTCTCTCCATACAAATCTCCTGGAACAGATGAAATATACCCTATTCTACTGCAAAAAGGATTCAAGTACTTCAAACACATTTTGAGAAGGATGTTTGTGTGTAGTATTGTTATTGGGTACATCCCAACTCAATGGCGTGAAATAACCATTAAGTTTATTCCTAAAGGTGGACGCGCGACATACGAGCAAGCCAAAAGTTTTAGACCAATCAGTCTAACGTCTTTCTTGCTTAAATCACTTGAGCGGATTGTTGATCACCACATCCGCGAAACAAGCTTAGTAGAAGTTCCTCTTCATTCAGCACAGCATGCTTATCAAAGTGGCAAGTCTACAACCACTTTATTACATGATGTGGTGGATAAAATTGAGGTTGCTTTTTCACAAAAGGAATCTTGCTTAGGAACTTTTTTGGATATTGAAGGCGCGTTTGATAACGTATCTTTCGCTTCCATTTTGGAGGCTGCTCGTTATCATAATGTGCCTTCAATAATCATAAAGTGGATAGAACAAATGCTTAGTAACCGATTGCTTTTTTCGTCCTTACGGCAAGCAAGCATTTGGAAGCAAAGTGTTTGTGGATGTCCACAAGTTGGCGTTCTCTCGCCTCTTTTATGGAACCTTGTGGCGGACGGCCTATTGAGGAAACTCAATGGTCTAGGCTATCCGTCATATGGTTTTGCGGATGACTATCTCATCCTAGTAGTTGGAAAGTGCATAAGCACATTATTTGACTTAATGCAGCAGGCACTACGTGTCGTAGAAACGTGGTGCCGAGAAACTGCACTTTCGGTAAATCCGAGCAAAACATCTATCGTCTTATTTTCAAGACGTAGAAATACCAATGGAGCTCGCGCTCTGCGCTTTTACGATTCGGATGTTGATGTTGTGAACGAAGTGAAGTACGTGGGGTTGATTCTCAACTCCAAGCTTGACTGGTCCACAAATATTGATTTCCGAATTAAAAAAGCGTGCATGGCCTTTAGGCAATGTAGACGAGCAATTGGCAACTCTTGGGGGCTTAAACCCAAATACATACACTGGTTATACACGGTCGTTGTCAGACCAATACTGGCGTATGGTTGTCTTGTATGGTGGCAGAGAGGGGAAGTTGTGACTGTCCAGACAAAGCTAAACCATCTTCAAAGGATGTGTTTAATGGCAATGTCTGGTGCATTTACTACAACTCCTACTGCCGCCCTAGAAGCTATTTTCAATATTAAACCTCTACACTTCCACCTGAAGCAAGAGGCACTAATATGTGCTTATCGACTACACGCGATTGGCCTTTGGCAGTCTGTGGACGGTTCCACTGGTCATACTCGACTGTGGTCGCAAATTGTTGCTGAGGACAAGTTTGCCCTTGCTCCTAGCGATGTAACGCTCATGCGTACTTTCCCGTATAGGACTTTCTCAAGTGACTTTCCTCCTAGAGAGGATTGGATGTCAGGCTACATGGAAAGGAAAATTTCCGACTATGTGGTCTGTTATACCGATGGTTCCTTGTACGAAGGTCGCGCGGGTGCTGGTGTTTACTGCCGTGAGCTGGAATTGGAGGAATCCTATTCGTTGGGTAGTTACTGCACCGTTTTTCAAGCTGAAATCTTTGCAATTATGTGCGGAGCTCAGTTTGCACTTCAGAAAGAACTGATAGGCAAGATTATCTACTTCTGTTCTGACAGTCAAGCCGCTATAAAAGCCCTTTGTGCGGCTAATTCTAAATCTAAAACAGTCATCGCCTGCCACACCCAATTAGAAGAACTAAGCATTCTAAGTGCCGTTCATCTGGTTTGGGTTCCTGGCCATTCTGGTATAACCGGAAATGAATGGGCTGATGAACTAGCAAGATCTGGAGCAGAAAAGTCGGTTTTCGGACCGGAACCTGCTTTACCAATTGCGGCATGTTGGATAAAACAAAAGATTCGATCTTGGTTTTCATCTGAACATGTACGTTATTGGGAAAATCTTGAAACTTGTCGTCAAACGAAAAGTTTCATTGTTAAGCCTTGTGAGAAGGTTGCGAAATTTCTTTTGCAACACTCAAAGGTAAATTGCAGTATTCTTGTCAGATCACTGACTGGTCACTGCAGACTAAATTATCATATGGCTACGATTCAGCGAGCTGAATCGTTTCATTGTAATTTATGTGAATCCGACTACGGTACACCATATCACGTAATTTGCAACTGTCCTGCAGTAGCACAATTGCGTCATAGGATCTTTGGATCCTACGTCTTAAATGAATCGGATTTTGGGAAACTAAAATTACGAGACATTTTGATGTTCCTTACCGAAAGCGGTATTGAGCTATAAGCTCTTATTTATCATGAGTATACCCCCAGGGGGTGTACTTTTGATAAGTTAACTACCAAGGATTGCAGTATCCCCTCGGGGGTACAAAAAATCTCTCGGTATATATATGTTTGTGTTTGTCCAAATTCCTCATCCACCCCTTCCTATTCCTCCTGTTGTCCTTCCCGTCCTCATCAGGTAAATGATGACACGGGCAAAATGGACAAGGCACAAATCTTCCACATGATTGTGAGGAACGTGCTGCTCGAGCCAAAGATGCTGATACCTGAAAGATTTGTATAACGCGGTGGGTGGTGCTGTTCGCCCATCGCGCTATCTCAGCTGTCCATTAATCAGTCAAATTGATTTTTGGTAGATGGCTAGGTTATACCACATGCTAACAATGTACCAAAAATCAACTTTATTGGTTAATGGACAGCTGAGATATCGCGATGGGCCTACAGCACCACCCACCACGTTATACAAATCTTTACGCCGCGTTATACAAATCTTTACTGTATAGGTGTTTGGTGCAGAGGGATTACGTCTCTTCTTTTACGGCTTTTCTCTATTCTGCGCAGAAGCAGAAAAATTGCAGAAAAGCACTTCTATTTTATACCATCCTTAAATGAATCACCCTAATGAGCAAAGAAATGTCATCTGCAATGCAAAATAAACACCTATTCATTACGGTTTTTATCTTATTTTTCTTTATATTACTTCATATCTTTACTAAGATTAATTGTTAATTTACTGCTTCCACTTCGACCTCTTCACTCACATTTGTTATTTTTTGTATCTTTTTCTCAGTTATTATAATTAAGTACACATAAAATTTAAATGTAATAGATTTAATAGATTTTTAAATCGTTTTCGTATACATACTTTCGTTTTTTCATGTTCATAGTTATTCTCAAGAACGGTTTCCTCATAGTTTATTTCCTCGTTAAATCTAGACGTCAGTGTTGAAAAAAAAACAAAATTATATTCAATTAAATGCATACACAATGCTGATTGCGTTTTGGGTTCAATTTAAAGAATACAGTGATAGTTGAGAAAAGTTCGCGTGCGGTGTGCTCTAGGGTCTCACGGACTACTGATATGAAGGACTGTAAAGGAACAGAACATTGCAAATGATAACCGAACAACCGAAGAAATTAAAGTTGTTACAAATGAAGATTGCTTTTATCGGGAATGGGTATCGCTAATGACAAGCTTTAGATAACGAAACCAATGACAAACATGAACTGTTGTAGTTGTTGTACGTATGTGTCATTTGCCGGCTGAAATTCGATTTTTACCTGAGTGCTTCATTCCAGGGAGTGTTCTTCTGTAGCTTTCTTCATTCCATCCGAGCAAATCGGAACTGAAAACCGGATCGGAGAACGTCATCCTCTTCGCGTTAGTTTCTTAACAATAAAAGCCACTAGATATTACTTGTATTTTTTGCTCTTGATTTAGTCCGAAACATAAATTTTCTATTAAAATGATTGGAAAATAGTTTTAGTTTGTCCACAAGTCATATTTTTTTAAATAGTATATTTTCAAACTTTTTTGTTCATTATTTATAATAGTTTATTATTATATCGTATACAAATGATTTGTTCGCTTAATTTTTTGTTTCATCAACTCGCATTCTCTAAAACGTGTCACACGGTGACCTGGGACTCAACCCGAGTGTACCGGAGTAGCTCCCATAGCGCCCAGGTCGGTGGCTTTGCTACCAGGTTTTCGTTTTTCAGCTTCGTTACTTTTTTTTCATACTTTGCTTGCACATATTGTCATTTTGTTGTTGTTTGTTCTCTGCTTGTGTGTGTATGAGCGTATTCCGTTGGATAAACACTGCTACTCTGGTATATTTTGCATAATAAAACGCACACATGCACCCATATTCTTGCTTCCATTAATAAATGACAAGGTTGCTAGGTCAATTCTGCTTTAAATTTTAAGTACAAATCCTTTCTGGCGGGGGTATAGCTAAATTTTGGTATAGCGAATCGTATATCTGGGTTCCGAACTTTTTTTTCTGAATGGTTTCCAAAATTTTAAAACCTTGAAAATTGTATACTTTGTGTTTGTGTTGCTTCAATGTGAGTTGGAGAGTACGTTTTTTTGTGTATGTATGTGTTCGTGTGTTTGCTTACAGCGTTTTACTTGTTTGCTTTATATATGGAAGAAATTAAACTGCTCCAAACGCGTCTACTCTAAAAATAGCGTTGTTGTTTGTTTTCCTCCAATTATTGCTAGAACAGGGGAAATAATTTCTCGCATAACTTTCTGCTTTCACTAACTTGCGTTATTTTAGTTTACGTATATAATTTGAGTGCGGCTTGCTCATTCATTGTGTCCTACGGCGAATGAGCTTGGTTTGCCACCTCCATGGCAACCATGAGTGTGGTGGATGTCGTTTACATGGAGTCATCAGCCAGAAACTGACCTGAATTGTGTAATTTAATGGCCTATTGTAATAGTATCGCTTGATTCCTAATGCCTAATGGTATACACAATAGTTGTTGTTTCTTTAAATTATTTTCTATCGGTAGAATTGAAGTATCCTTTGCTTTGTTCTTAACTTTCTTAGCTGTGTTAGTGGATCTACGTAGGTCAATTAGGAGAATCTGGTTAACACATAGGTTGTTTTTTAAATGGTAAAAATGTATAATGCCTTGTCCCTCTCGTAGGGATAAACCAGTTGAGGTAACAAATCTGTGAAAAAACCCAAATATCATTTAAAGCAGACGGGATTAATTAGTTCCAGTATTATTTTACACTTCGACTGAATAAACAAATCGCTGTTCTTGGCATCTGGGCGGATGTTTGCAAAGAAGAAAATGCACTCGTAACGTAAAAAACTAATATGTAGAACGTATTGCAGCGATGATTTACGTAAAATTCTACTAATGTATAGGATCGAATAAACTAAGGCAGATCACTTGCTTGCTATAAGGAAAATTGTACGTTCATATCAACGGACAAACCAGGGACAGCATTACCGAGTCTGTTTGCACCGTCGTGTAAAAGATCAAACAAGTGACATTTTTTATTGTTTTAGTTGTAAACACTAATTCTATTTCTATGCGAGATGTTTGCACTCGTTTGTAACTGATGTGTTCTACTAAAACTTATTTAGCAGTACTATAAATAATGCTTCGATTTAAAACTAAATCATTCTACGATGTACTGAACGAGAAATTAAGTGTGCTTAAGCGGAACATACTTTTCCTCGGTGCTATCCTGATCCTATGCGCTTCTTCGTCTCTGTTCCTCAATTAAATTAGAATATAAAATTATTTCTAACTTTGTTTTTCAGATTTCCTACACTTGCCTACTACGTTATGCCGAGTGCCGCAGCGACCGTGCACTCCCTAGGGTCCACTGGAGTTTAGTACTCCGCATCTCAAGGACTTAAATCCTGATGGCCACCCATCGGATCGTATCCCATACTACCGTCGTACGCCTGCTGCTGGTCGTATCCGCCGGAACCGAGGGAATATCCCATCGAATCCTGGGCGGGGGCAGGGGACATCATCGGGGTGGCAGCACCACTAGGTGGGCCACCCATGGAATAGGGCGACGCACCGGCAGCCTTTTTCGCTGCATACAGGTTCGCTTCTTCCTGGGCTTTGCCGATGTTTTTCTTGTAGCGAATGCGCTTGTTGCCGAACCAATTCGATACTTGGGAAACCTGCAAATAGTCGACGAAATCGATTAGCACGTCTACAGAGTGGATAAGCCGCTCGAAAAATACTCACAGTTATGCCACATTTTCTGGCAAGCTCTTCCTTAGCTTCTTCCGAAGGGTACGGATTGCTAAGGTGGCTGTAGAAGTACTCGTTTAGAATTTCAGAAGCCTGTTTGCTGAAATTGCGTCTCTTTCGCCGGGCGTCCAGGAAGCGGGATCTGCAAGTAGGTGGTTAATAATGCTGCTGTTAACAACTTCAAGTTCAGAGATTATATTTTGTACCATTTCTATATTGGCGAGGAGCCGGTAATTACTAGTAACAGATGATAATCTGGCGAGATCAGAATGCTTTTAATAATGCAACAAACTAATGAGGTTTATCAGCGCGGAGTCATCAATTTGTTGTACATTAGTTTCGAGAAAATAACGAATTGTAAATAATGTTTATCAGGTAATCGGACGATTTATTGCTGTATTCACATTTGTAAATAAGCTATTGAATCACAAATTGTTTTTCTTTTTTCTAATGCCTGAGCGAAACACAGTGTGATTCAGCATTACGGTCAGTGTTTGTTGTCTCTGTTTATAACAAGGTAGTTTGATTCACGGTGAACCATGGGCGAAACAACACGTGAAGCGATAAATTAGGTAAGGGACGGTCATTGCAGCAACGCTTACTAAGTTTGCTAACGTTCCTGTTATTACCACTAATTACTACTTACTAACGTTTCTGTTTATCCAAGCTGAGGGATACGCGGATCGAACCAAGTTATAATGGGAACCATGGCTAGAAATGGGGTTACAGGTTGGCTGAGACTGCGTGAATGCGTACGCTTTCTACATTCAACTTGCGCTTCAAAAGCGGTCAATTAACTGTTTTGCCTTTCTACTAGGGTTACGAACCCTCTTCGTCATACGTAAACACGATCCAGACTTTTTTTGCGAGTTTTATAAGAATCAATCCACAAATACTCAAGTTTTTTACACCAGATAAATCTGACACATCTTGCATGTGCATGTATACCCATTCAGCTTGAAAAAATATTTCAGAACTTACATTTCTAAGTGGAACAATTTTTCATGCTCCAGCGGGAGTTCGAAAATTCACTTCGTCATAAACAAGATTTATTTGTTTTATCATGGACAGACAGCAATTATCGACAAAAATCTTTGCACGTATTTTATGAGCCGTGTCCAAGAGCTACCTCACTACCATAAAAAGAGTGGAAATAGTTTGAATCGCAGCTCAACATTTCAAGTAGTTATTCTTCGTCATAGTCAAGCATCTCTTCGTCATACTCAAAACTGGTAGAAAAAACAAGAGGACTTCTATTTTTTGAACAAATATTGAAAAATAGTAATTTTCTAACATAATCATTTCCTCGATAGCGAAGAGACAATCCATAAATATCAATACCAGGTCTGTTTGACTGTAATTCTCATCGAAATTGGTTATAATGCTGGTTTCTTGTCGATATGTCTGGAAAGTAGACGAAGACCCGCCGTAGACAAACCCATCCAGCACCCTATATAAATATATAGTACTAGCTGACCCGACAAACTTCGTATTGCCACAAATTAAACATCATGAGTCTCGGATGATCTTTGTCGCAATCTCGAGTTTTGCAAGTTTCTGAGGAGTTCAACCTAAGATGATTCGTTTTGGCATTTACGTAACTATGAAAGCATCCCAGGGAACCAATAAGCATCACCAATGCTATTCAAATGCAAGCCAATGAATAAGCATTTGAGTCGCCTAAAATATAACTTAAGGGGACATGAACGACTAAACATTTTGAAAAAATCATTATTTTTTTATTTCAGATTTTGATTCTGCAATCTTTTCCGCTTATTTTGATACTAAATTTGTAATGATCCGACCACGGGAAGTGATCGAAAAACGATCATACACATTTCGGCGGAATAAAATGCCGCTCCTGAAAACCATGATTTTTAATCTTAATGTACCTTTTTCTCAGAAACTACACAACGTATTGGAACAAACTTTTTTTTGTTTTGTTGGAAGTAGCTTGGCAAAGACTTTTATAACTTTTCAGTTTCGTAAACAAAACACAGCTTGAGAAAAACGAAAAAGAAGAAAAATAGATGCCTAAAAAATAAAATTTTGTTTTCTTTTTCTTCTTCTTCACCCGCATTGCGTTCATATTGACGCCATTTTTTATTTCTCTTTTTGTCTCTCGGCCGACTTTTTCCATGCACATGTAGTAGTGGTTGTTTTTTTTTGTAGTATTGAATCGTACGATAGCGCAGTTGCTTTTCGTTAGTGGGATTTTTCCAGTCTGTGGTTAGTCATCCACTGTTCCAAACTTGATCGAAACGAAAATCTTCTATACCTATAAAGAAGGATTTCTGTCTGTCTGTCTGTCTGTCTGTCTGTCTGTCTGTCTGTCTGTCTGTCTGTCTGTCTGTCTGTCTGTCTGTCTGTATTTTGTTCCTTATAGAATCGAAAACTACTGAACCAATCGGCGTGAAAATTTGCATGTAGAGGTTTTTGGGGCCAGGGAAGGTTTTAGTGATGGTTAGAGACCCCTCCCCCCACTAAGAGGGGGGGCTCCCATACAAATGAAACACAAATTTCTGCATAACTCGAGAACTAATCAAGCAAATAGAACCAAATTTGGCATGTGGGTGTTTTCGGTGACAAGAATTTATTCTAGGGTAATTTGAGACCCCTCCCCTCTTTATAAGGGGAATTATAACTCCTCTCCCCTTTAAGAGGGGGGGCTTCCATACAAATTTCCTCATAACTCGAGAACTAATCAAGCAAATGGAACCAAATTTGGCATGTGTGTGTTTTTGGAGACCAAAATTTTTTCTATGATGAATTGGGACCCCTCCCCACTTTAGGAGGGGGGGCTCCTATACAAGCGAAATACAAATTTCCTCATAACTCGAGAACTAATCAAGCAAATGGAACCAAATTTGGCATGTGAAGGTTTTCGAAGGCAAGAATATTTTCTATGATGAATTGGGACCCCTCCCTACTTTAGGAGGGGGGGCTCATATACAAGCGAAATACAAATTTCCTCATAACTCGAGAACTAATCAAGCAAATGGAACCAAATTTGGCATGTGAAGGTTTTCGAAGGCAAGAATATTTTCTATGATGAATTAGGCCCCTCCCCACTTTAAGAGGGGGGGCTCCTGTACAAATGAAATACAAATTTCCTCATAACTCGAGAACTAAACAAGCAAATGGAACCAAATTTGGCATGTGTGTGTTTTTGGAGACCAAAATTTTTTCTATGACGAATTGGGACCCCTCCCCACTTTAGGAGGGGGGGCTCCTATACAAACGAAATACAAATTTCCTCATAACTCGAGAACTAATCAAGCAAAGAGAACCAAATTTGGCATGTGTGTGTTTTTGGAGACCAAAATTTTTTCTATGACGAATTGGGACCCCTCCCTACTTTAGGAGGGAGCGAAATACAAATTTCCTCATAACTCGAGAACTAATCAAGCAAATGGAACCAAATTTGGCATGTGAAGGTTTTCGAAGACAAGAATATTTTTTATGATGAATTGGGACACCTCCCCACTTTAGGAGGGGGAAGCTCCTATATAAGCTAAATATAAATTTCCTCATAACTCGAGAACTAATCAAGCAAATGGAACAAACTTTGGCATGTAGGTGTTTTTGGAGGCAAGATTTTTTTCTATGATGAATTAGGACCTCTCCTCACTTTAGTAGGGGGGGCTCCTATACAAATGAAATACAAATTTCCTCATAACTCGAGAACTAATCAAGCAAATAGAACCAAATTTGGCATGTGGAGGTTTTTGGAGGCAAAAACATTTTTTATGGTGAATTAGGACCCTTCCACACTTTAACAGAGGGGGCTTCTACACCAATGAAATACAAATCTATACCTATAAAGAAGGATTTCTGTCTGTCTGTCTGTCTGTCTGTCTGTCTGTCTGTCTGTCCTGTGTTCCTTATAGAATCAAAAACTACTGAACCAATCGGCGTGAAAATTTGCATGTAGAGGTTTTTGGGGCCAGGAAAGGTTTTAGTGATGGTTAGAGACCCCTCCCCCCACTAAGAGGGGGGGCTCCCATACAAATGAAACACAAATTTCTGCATAACTCGAGAACTATTGCTTGATTAGAACCAAATTTGGCATGTGGGTGTTTTCGGTGACAAGAATTTATTCTAGGGTAATTTGAGACCCCTCCCCTCTTTATAAGGGGAATTATAACTCCTCTCCCCTTTAAGAGGGGGGGTTTCCATACAAATTTCCTCATAACTCGAGAACTAATCAAGCAAATGGAACCAAATTTGGCATGTGAAAGTTTTCGAGGGCAAGAAAATTTTCTATGTTGAATTAGGACCCCTCCTCACTTTAAGAGGGGGGGCTCCTGTACAAATGAAATACCAATTTCCTCATAACTCGAGAACTAATCAAGCAAATGGAACCAAATTTGGCATGTGTGTGTTTTTGGAGACAAAATTTTTTTCTATGATGAATTGGGACCCCTCCCCACTTTATGTGGGGGGGCTCCTATACAAACGAAATACAAATTTCCTTATAACTCGAGAGCTAATCCAGCAAATGGAACCAAATTTGGCATGTAGGTGTTTTTGGAGGCAAGAATTTTTTCTATGATGAATAAGAACCTCTCCCCACTGTAGGAGGGGGGGCTCCTATACAAATGAAATACAAATTTCCTCATAACTCGAGAACTAATCAAGCAAATAGAACCAAATTTGGCATGTGGGTGTTTTCGGTGACAAGAATTTATTCTATGGTAAATTGAGACCCCTCCCTCTTTATAAGGGGAATTGTAACTCCTCTCCCCTTTAAGAGGGGGGGGCTTCCATACAAATTTCCTCATAATTCGAGAACTAATCAAGCAAATGGAACCATATTTGGCATGTGGGTGTTTTTGGAGGCAACCATTTTTCCCATTATGAATTAGGACTTCTTACCTTTTTAGGAGGGGGGGGGCTCCCATTCAAACGAAATGCAAATTTGCTCATAACTTTAGAACTAATCAAGCAAATGGAACCAAATTTGGCATGTGAGAGTTTTAGATGGCAGAATTTTTTTTCTGTGGTGTATTACGACCCCTTTCCCTTTTAAGAGGGTGGGCTCCCATACAAATGAAATACAAATTTCCTTATAATTTGAGTACTAATCAAGCAAATGGAACCAAATTTAGCATGTAGGAGATTTTTCAGTCTTGAATTTATTTTATGATAGTTAGAGACCGACCTCTCACCCCTGTGGTAGGGAGATATGGACTCTCATACAAATAAAACAGAAATTTTTGCGAAACTCAAAAACTAATCCAACTCGAGAAATTCGAGACTCTTCCATAAAACATTAATCAATAACAAGACCACAAAAACTATCTATAGTAACACTAGATCATTCAGGACGAGCCGGTCGCGAGTGTTGCCGGTGACCCGCCGTCGGAAGCGCCGCCCACTGGGGGGCTTGCAAAACTCGAGATAGTGACAAAGATCATCCGAGATTCATGATTTATGTACAACACAGGTTAATTTGTGGCAATACGAAGTTTGTCGGGTCAGCTAGTGTAAAAATAAAATCAGATCGCATTCGTTCTTCTGTACAATCAGAGATATGACTGCGCGAATTGCTGGTTGTATTATGCATAGCGTTCGTGTTCCACCACTAAACGGTCGGGGTGAACCAGAATGCGCGGCGGTGTAATTGCGGTAGAAAAAGGATCGGTTGAAGCCAATTATAACCGGAGTATAATTCGCCTTAATTCTACATTCCAATTGGGCCCGTTCTATTCAGAAACCATATTCCGAATCCCGATCGACGTGTGTTCGACAATGCTTTGCATGACAATGCATTCCGCGTTACCAGTAGCATTTAATAGAACTTTATTCAGCTGTTATACAGCAAACTTGCAAGACTGGACTCATAAAATCTGTGCTGGAGTTTTTAAGTATTCTTTGATCTTTTTGTTCCATTGATGTAGGTTTTAATAGATCATATTGTCGTGTCCAAGCGTAAGGGACAGTTTTCGATATGAACAAATTTATACATGAATTTTATTTTTCGTTTATAATGTTGTTTTTCTTCACATTAAAGAGAAAATAGATGCAATAAAATCGGTATTTATTGAGTTTTATCTGGAAAACCAAAAATGACCGAGCACACAGGACTCCTCCTTATCCATATTGGCGCAAAATACGCCCAAATGTCCATCCAAGCTCTCGTCTGCTCGTCTCAAAAATATTTATAATATTGTTCGCCGACCCTATTCGACCGACATGCGTCTGACAACCGATTAAAATCATCAAAATTGATCTACATACAAAAAAATTATATGAATTAAATTATGATTCGAAAATACGATTATGGTCTGTTTGTTCTATCATGTTCAATACAATAGAGCAACTAGTGAAACTACCAAAAGAAATAATTACGCTATAACAACCATAACGCTTAATTGTTTCACTTCTAGATGCAAATTAGCTTAATTATATCAACTTTGCTTTCCCAGATTCAATTACCTAACATCGTTCATGTGTCGCCAGAATGTAACCAAACTCACAAGCCCTTATAAGGCATGCTAATAGAGTTTTTTGTATCTTCTTGGTTTAGTCTTTTTCAGTTTTATTTCAAAGATTTTACCGATATAAATCTTATGTAATTGGACTAAAAATGTTCGGTAGTACTTCTAAAAAATGTATTAAGATGGGAAGTTTTATTCTAAAACAATTTATTTGCCCCGGGTGCTCTGAAGTGCCGCCTTCATTTCAACCCATATATTTAATGCCGTTTGTCAAATTATACAACTACACCGAGAAAACTTTTCGTATAGTTTCCATGTGTCCCGCACATATATTTTTGCAATGTGCCCAGTGAATAAACCTTATGTGTCAAACAGTTATCATTTATGTGTTTTAACAGTTATCATTAAAATTTGTACATACTATTCATACACATATAATTTCTATGTGTAGGTACTTCTGGGCGGATTGTGTTTATATGTGGCACATGATAATCCTATGGATTTTCTTAACGAAATTTCCCATTAGGGGCCATCCAGATACCACGTGGACAGAAAAATACCAATTTTCAATCCCCCCGTCCCCCTCCGTGGACAAGTGTGGACATTTGCTCAACCTCCACCCCCCTCCCCTGTTTGACCATGTGGACATTTTTACATTTTGATAATTTTGTTTTCAACTTTATTTATTCAATATTTATTGAAAAAGCTTACGAGAAGGGAAGCTTCAGTCTAAAGGCCTATTTTATTCTATTTTTAGTCGTTGCGGAAATTTGAGTTTTTCCATGGTTTTTCCGTCAATTTTCCATCTTTGTCTAACCAGAGCACCTCTGGCTTAGCCGTCTACTTCAACACAACACAAGATCTTTCCGACACGATGTGATTCGTAAAATTTTCTAATGGCGAATCCTTTTAGAAATACGTTGCCATGGATGCCTTTTTGTGGTGAGCTGCATTTGATTTTGAGACCAAATGCAATCCACATTTGGTGCAAGCGGTGCAATGTTCGTGGATTCATCCAGGCTAGGCAGTCAACATCTACGTGTACTAAGGCAGGCTTAATCTTTTCAACTAGATTTATGCCAGATATGTGCTCTAGTAATGCTCGGTTCATGTGTTTAGGTCAACATATGTCTCAGAAGATGAAATTTTATTTAAGCTCAAAAACAATCACTGATCAATGGTCAATGTTTTTAATTTCTATTTTTTGTAGGAAAACAAACTTGTCCACGTGGACATTTTCCATACCCCCTCATCCCCTTCCGTGGACAAGCGTGGACATTTTTATTTCCCTCACCCCCTCTAAGCTGTCTACGTGGTATATGGATGGCCCCTTAGCAGAGGTTGGAAAACTCGCAAAATGAATAGATACGCCGATCATCGGCAAACGGTTTTTATCATGATAAAACAACTACGCGAGTGGTTCAATTCGCCTATAACAATGAGCAACATACACTCACGCTTCATAGCATCGCTGAATATACGAATATCGTGAGCAACGCAAAAGTGCGAGTTACTGCTTTCTGCTGCTTGTAAAGCCACTAACACTACTTTAAACTATTCCCTTTTCTTGGTAATATTATTTTAAATACTTTCCGGCGTCCCCGGGCATTCTATATCCGATAAATCGAACACACTCAATGTTCAATATTCAATTTTTGAACGAATTCTGATGTTCACATTGAGGTTCTGTTCGTGATAAAATTCAAAGCTGATGCGTACATTATCGGCGAGGCAGGCGAATAGTGTATGTTCATGAGGGATGTTCATCGATTCAAATGATCACTTTTTCGCGAATTCTCCAACCACTGCCCCTTAGTTATGTGCAGATTATTTTGAGTGCAGTTTTCATGTGTAATTTATTAATACACTAATAATGTTTACTGTCAAAAAACATGTACTTTTACGAACGCCTGGGACCAAAATATCGTTTATAGAAAGGTGCGTCCAACTTACAACGCAAATTGAAAACGTCACCCAAATTAAAAGTTCAATTGTGGTGTTTGGAAAGCCAATTATAATTAAACTATAATTTTAATGTAGGGGAATGTCGTCGTGGTTGGGCCACGTTTTGGCATTCGCCCATAACTTCCGTTTCAAAAAGAATTTCGGTAATCTATACACATCGATGGAAAGGTTTAAGAATAAGGTACATTTCTGGAAAATCTTGAACTGATTGCTTGAAAAATAATAAAGTTATAGGCATTTCCGTGAAGACAAAAAATGTTGTCATAGTTGGGCCATGTTGTACAGGTTAGGCCACCGGTGAAAAACCAAGATATACGTATTGAAATTCTATGTAGAGACATGAAAACAATGAATTTCGTGAACAACGGCTCATATAAGTACAAATACTCTATTTTTAATTACATTTTTGCTAAATTTTAGCGATTTTGTAAAATCAATATTATTATATACCGCCTTTTCCGAAGTGAACTATTACAATGAAAAAAAACGACAACAATATAGGTTTTTCACCTAGTAATTTTGCTTTATTACATCTCGTAACAAGTGACTGATGTTTTCTAGCGAATATTGGCTTTCGCGCTAAAAATTATGGTGGCCCAACCATGACTAAACAAGTGGCCCTACCTTTACAAAAAGCGCTTTTGTCGTATTTTGCCTTACCCTACCCAAACATCTTACTGAAACGGGACTTTTATATAGTCTTCGTATAGAGCACGACACACTTAATATGTTTTCAATATTCATCTCGATAATTGCATTTCATGAATCATTTCTTGAAGAAAAGGTCACTGCGCCTGAAAAACTTTTTTTGTACGATTCAATCACTAAATTCAGTACGCGTGTTTTGAATACACGATTGAAACTCACAATATTGTGAAAAGTTAGCGGTCACAGCTAGAAGTATATAGATATGTACATAGATATCTCGAGTTACTAAGACTGAAAAAATCGTGGTGGCCCGACCATAACAGTGGCCCGACCGTCACGACACTACCCTATGCATTGGAGCTGCATCTTTCATTTCTAGAAAAGTTCAGGTTGAAGCGATTTATGGGCTCCGTTCTCACTTACCCCGTATTTCCACATGCCCCTGGGTACCTTAAACCTTTCTACGGCATCTAAATTATCCGATATAATTGTGACTGTGAGTGATGTAAACTGCCACCAAACTATGAATTACATTTCTTAACAATGAAGATAGCAACAAATAAAAGCGGCTTGCCGAGTTGCTTTAGAAATGATAACAGAGCGACCTTAGTAACAATACTACATCATTAAACTACAGTGTGAAGAGTATTGGGTCCATATTGCTGCCTTGTGGTCTACCCGATTTCTTTTAGAATGAGGAAAGGTAGGAATTAACATATACGCGTAGTGTTTGCCGCATAAGTAGGATATGAATTACTTAAAATAAGGTTAGGTCAATTGAGGAGAAGAAGAAGCAGATCCGTTAATGAAAAATGTACGGATTTTGTTTCATAAATTCATACTAATAAACACAAAAAAAGAATTACCGGACTGGTATTTGTTTTATATATACTCTATAAGAGACTTATTCCGGCTCTAAAAAAAAACAGACCCTTGACAGGACGTCATGCAACGTAGCACATTTGCTCTTTTGTTGTTCTTTATCTTATTTATTGCTGGAATTTCGCTGCAAGTTAGTGTACGCTGATGATCTGAAGCTATTCGCTGGGAATGGAAATAAAAATCATGAAGTCTGATTTGGCAATTCAGACTTTATAAATGAATTATGTAGATCCCATTTCAGTCGTTGCGTAAAGATTTGTACCTGACGTTGCCGGGTGGTTTCGTTATCGCTACTGACTAATCAATGCCACTTTTGTCAAATATTCAAATAACCTTGATTTGATTTAAAATTTGCTTCAGCATTGAATTTATTTCAATTTATTTAAATTTTGCCTTGAGCAATCTGGCTCTACAAGGAAAATTTTCCAAATGTTGATGAAGATATGCCTTCAGAGTGTGTTGACCGAAATGTTTAAAAGTGAAGTTCTGAGTTGAATTTGTTAAGAGGTTGCATATACCTAGATAGAGTTGGGCATTGTTAGAAAAATTATCTAAGCTTTGAGTCGAAGGTTTGCGGAATTCCATTAAATTTTGTATACTTGCATAGTGGATGTTTTTACGACCGAAAAAAACATTTCGAACTTCTTGAACCAACTATCACAGAACAAAAAATTTTGGATATTTTTTTATTTTGTGCCTAAGTTATGACAGAATAGCTCACGGCCAGTCATATGCCGTCGTTAATCACTGATGTAAGGTAATTGTATTGTATTGTATTGCATTTTGCATAACAGATTAATATGGTCAATGAACGGCCATTTAGAGAAACGGCTCCAAAACTACAGTTTGCCCGGAGAACGGAGCTTTTGGCACAATATAGGAAAGTCGAGTAAACATATCATACTTACCGTAGTATCATGACGGCTTCGCAAGTGGACTGCTTGAGCTGCATCTGAATGGAGCTGAATTTCCGGTGAATAATTTGTACCATTCGTTCAATCTCCTTCGGTGTGATAGGTCTGTCGGAGAGAAACACAACATTCGTATCTCATTCAATTGTATAATGTCTCATTTGAAACGGTATCATTGACACCCACCTGGTGCGACTTTGCTCGCGCAGCAGATTCATAACGTGTGTGGTGAACTCGCTGCAGGCTTGTTCGTACTTTTCCAGCTCTTGGTGGTAGATCTGACGGATTTGGGCCAGCTTGGCTCGGTAGTCTGAGTGTTCGATGGCGTTGTCCTGACCCCCGGTTAGGTCCGATTGCGAAAGGAAATCTGCGGGATTTACAGAAGGGAAAATATGGTTAAATAAATAACGTGCTTTTAGCCAACTTACCGTTGGCCGCACCCGAAGCTGCGGCCGCCGCACCTGCACCACCGCCTTTCTCCGGACCAGCAACTCCTTCAGCGATCAGCATGTTGTCCAGACGCATCAGCTGCGGATCTGGTGGTTCCTCTTCCTGGGTATTCCTCAGCGACAGAACTACAATACAGAGGAAACGTGGGAGAATCGAAGTGAATACGTGCTCACGCTCGTTAACGGATATTGTTATGACTATGTTTAAATATCAATTCTTTCGGTCCATCAACACTTGTTGCTTTCACTTGATTTTGGTTCGCATATCTTCCCGTCGCCTCTGCCAATTGGCTAGCTGGATTTGGGATAAGGGAAAATGCCATTCCAATATCATAGCACATAATAACGCTGATGGTATTACCATACACCCATATACCTACCTACCAACACTGCTTTCAGAGAAAAATGGAAACAGACCGCATCTTTTATGCGGCCAACCTTAACGGTGAATCAAGTCTCGCAGCGGGCTGACGGAGATAGGAGGGAAAAAAGACACTAAACCGCGGATTCGAAACACATATGGAACAGATTTTATACGTTTTATTATGCTTAATAAAACAAATAGTTATGGCACAATGTTGCGACCAGAAGGATACGAGACGTGCTCAGGTGGGTACGCGAAATGCGGATGGACTACGGACGGAAGTACCTTAATTAATACAGTTCTCATCGAAGTCTTTCGCAATAGAATAGTTTATTGGCTGGGAAAAAAGTTGAACGGTAATTTTAGGATATGCTATCTCCGGAGAATCCAGCAAAATTATTTCTTCCTATGGTAATTCATATTGAGTTACTTACGCTAGTGTGTGTCTATTATCATTTGAAACATTATCGCACCGCTGCACTGGCTGACCTGGTGTAGGATAGCAGATAAAGGCAAAGGATAAACATTTCGTTTGGAGCTTTTCTAGATTACTTATTGCGCCAATGTAAGCTAATATTGACAGACAAATAAGCATCGGTTTTATGATCATGAATACAGGCTTTTCGGAAACCGATTATTAGTGATAAACACAGTCTCGAAACTGATGCAATAAAATTCTAATAATCGTCGTAGAAACGCAGCTCCGTTTTCCACTGGCCGACGCGACGTAGAGAGCCAGCCGACATCTGTCGATGCGGTATGCAGTGAGCTGGGAGGGGGGGAAGGGGGTGTACGGGCGGGAAGTTTGCGTGTTCGCCAACACGATTGGGGCGTGTGTTTGTTTTCATTGGGGGCTGACGATAAAGATAGCATCCCATGGGCCCCGCCCGGTTGGAGCACTGAGCAGGACGCTATGGTGCGAAGGGCTGTTAATAATTGCTCACACCGAAAGAATATCTCTCTAGCGGTATCGTGAGTGGCTTTCCATCTCCTGCCACTACTAGGCCGGCCAAAACTCGAGCCGTCCGTAACTGCAGGTGCCGGCAGCCGGCCGGCTGCTTGCTGTCGTCTTGTTTTATATTTTTACGATTATTTTACGAGCGCTGATACCGCTGTGATTTCGCATGCTACCACATTTTTATTACTCTATTATTTGATTTGATTATTGTTTTCATCTTTTTCCTTCATAATTCGGCTACTTTTCAACACTTTTTTCGAGGGGCTGGGCAGGTTTTGATTTCTTTTTATTATTGTTATTACTATATCAACGATAAAGTCGATGAGTTTTATTGAACCTTTTACACGGGTTCAGTTGAGTGGCAGCTCAATAAAATATAAACTGGGCCCGACTGGAGATGACTTTGCTCGTCCGTGGTCGTGCCCTGACCAGGCGTTGGTTTTGTTTTGGGTGGATGCAATAAACATGGAGATAATTTCTTTTAAAGTGGTACCATAATAGGATGCGTAGGCAGTTCTCCGCTCGCGTCTTATAACGCGGCTAAGTGCGATGCTGTCTCGAGTGATAATGGGACCTTAATCGACCCGTGTCCATTTAAGATTCAATAAACATAGACATTGGAAATTACGTTTCCGTTGTTTGACAGCACCGGCCCGACGGTACAAATTAGTTGTACATTCAAATCATAATATTTTTTCTTCCATAATCGGTTTGGCCAATGCAAATGATAAGCCTGTAGCTGAAAAGTCAAAGTCAGCTTTTGATACCAAGCGGCACGATTACGATTAGGAAACGGAATATTAATTTCACTTTGATTAGGTGACTTCTGGTTTTAGTATTAAATTTACATTCTAATATATGTATCATGTTGCGTTATTTTCCACAAAGAATCGATTTTCTGTCAAATTTTATTCGATTCAACATTGATAGCAGATTTTTTGTTTTGAAGTGGAGGGGAAGTTGATTTTATTGTTATCACTTAGCACGAAGTTTAATCGCGGCGTGCCCACTTAATAAATAAATATTTGAGTCACCATTTCGTGACTGCAAGACTTCGATAAAGTAGTCTCGTGATTTTTTTTGCAAACCATGTCTACGTAAGCGAATTTAATGCCTGAAAATAGACAAAAACCATTCCAAATGTGTATGCAATTGTTGACAATGTGGAAAAATTTCCCTCTCCACTTTCGTATTTTTTTCAACATGTCTGCTCTTTTACGAAATGTTAAACCGAAAAATGTTACACATTCATTCATTGCTTTTGTCGGAGCATTGCCGTTCCACCACAATATGCTACTGATGCTAACGAAAAATGTCACCGCTTTCTGCTGGAGCAGATAATGAATGGTAGAAGTTTGTGGCGTTAAAAGTTTAAAATACACAGGCATAGTTTGGCAGCACCAGCTGTGCGGTGAGATTCGGTGGGATTATCACTGACAAGAGCCAGTGCGAAGTCGGAATCATATATGCGATGGAAGAAGCCCCATGCCGTTTCCATAAAACCATCGTCATATTTCGATCGTTCCGTATAATTACTGTGCGGTACGAGAGGTTAAGTCAGATGAATCTGTATGCTCAGCTATGGAGCGAAAGCTGCCGATGTAGTGCATTTAAAGTTACTTTCAACGGCAGATAGACGAGTTCAAGAATAATGTAATAAATTTTGTGCAGATTACAGATATGTTTCCCGTATAAAATTAGAATTTCTTTAAAGAAAGGAAGCTTATTCGGCAGGCAGCCTAAATAATTGGCAACTGTACACGACATAGTACAAGAAAAATATTGAAGTTTTTGCAATTATCAACAAATGAAGCTTCTTGTCTGGTCAAGTTATAGGTGAGGTACTGGCTCGAGGTGCGTAATAAACCCTCTGGTCCATGGGAACTATCTGATTCTAGGAACAATGTTGGTGATGCAAAGTAGTAAAGAAAAGAACATTGGATGCTGGACGGTATGCCATTGCTTACTTTCCCATTATAGGGACGAAAAACCAGCCCCAGAACCAACTGTGATGCGAATTACGTTCAAACTATTAGTTGGCATCAATATTTATGGATTATATGCGTCTATAACATGAAAATTTGTTTGACTAAAAATATAAGTTTCGAATTATGTTATTTGTCTAATCTCTCTGTATACAGGATAGTATTCGAAAAAATAGTTAGCCCTGCATGAAGGCTAATTTAGAATGCATTCAGTGCATACAGTTTCACCCCTGGTAGTATTCTTTTAACTGTCAGTCCATGGACATGACTACTGAACTGCTGACAGTGTCTGTCTTTCTCAGTTTTCTACACTTCAAATCACTTCATTCATGAATTGCAGTGCTAAAAATGAATTCTAAAACGAAAGTATAGGCATGCGAAAATCGGAATCTTTATGGACAGCCAGGCTGCACTACTGGCTCTCAAATTTACTGAATGTGCATCCAAATTAGTTTGGGAGTGCAGTACTACCTTAAGGGAGCCCTTGTGCCAGAACAAAGTTTCATTATTCTGGGTGCCTGGATACTGCGGAATCGAGGGCAAAGAGCTAGCGAGACAAGGATCTGCTCATTAGTTCATTGGTCTCGAACCGTTTCTGGGCACCTCCGCTGTCAAAAGCGAATTAAACTGAACTGGGAAAAGCTAGAAATAGTTAGAAATCCAGTTGGTATCAAGGGCAGGGCTGTAGCCAAGCTAAACAGTTTATCTACCCAGACCCTGCAGTAGTTAAAAAACTACTTACCTTAACGCGCAGGGAACTGCGCACAATCACGGGACTTCTCACCGGACATTGTCCCACTCTTTACCGTTTAAAGAGAATTGGCAAGGTCTTAACCTACATTTTCCGCTTTTGCAATTTAGTACTAGAAAGTTCAACGCACTTGCTCTGCACCTGTGGAGCTTTTGAGTCTTTCAGGTACAGTTTCTTCGGAAGCTACCTATTAACTCTACCATGCAGAGTATGGAAACTCCATCCCAAGAAGGTTATTGGTTTTATTAACCCTTTGTATACGGGGTCAAGTCGGACCCCAGGCCACTTTGAGAAACTATAATTTTTTTATTTTTCAATGAATTAATCTACTTCTATCGTGACTAGATCTGTCTACCGGAGATCTTTTATTATAGAAGTTATTTGATCAAAAAATTTCGAAAACATACGCTTTGCGACAGTTTTATTGAAAAACTTAAGTTGTCTGTACATTGGGGTCAATTTGACCCTAAAATTCAAACTGCTATACAGGCTTGCCATTTTCTCACTCATTGTGCAAAAACTACAACTTTTTTCATTCAACACAATGAGCAGAACTGCTGCCACAAATGAGAAATACATCCTCGCAATGAGAAACAGGCCACAAATAAAGAGAAATATAAACAAAATTTAGATTCTCATTGTGCGAAAAATGAGAAACTTTCAAAATCGCTCGTACTGCAGCAAGCAACGGCACGGGAATTACATTGTTGCCATATCTATCATCCACCATCGTCATAATGCAACATGTTTTGCACTGTTGCCGCTGCGAGAAGTCTGAACAGTTTTTTTTTGTGCCAGATCACGGGCAGCCAAAAAGTGTATTAACACTTTGTTGCTCAGTTTATTCCTCAATGAGAAGAACAATGAGCAGGTTGCTGAGCAATCGCGATCAGTAAAAAAGAGAAAAGTTCAAACAAAACGGAGCAACAGTCGCGATGACTGAGTAAAATGTGAATTTTCTCTTCTCTTTTTTTATTCTGAGGAGAAATCATCCCTGCTGCTATATCTCAGCGAAAACTTGACGGATTTCCGAATTTTTAGATGTTTCAGAAAGGTATTTTAATGGACTAAATGATTAAATTGTGCATGGCGACTTGGCAGGGCGGACCTTTTATTAGGGAGGGGTTTTTGTAAAGAAAAGTCGGAAAAATCGGATTTTTTCAGATTTGTGACGTTTATATATCACGAAATCCTTACCACCTAGAGCGATGGTTCGTTCTACAAAAATATACGCGTACACGAGATCTTCAAAGTTACTTGTGGCATTTTACAGGATTTGCTCGCCGGTGGCGTTAATGCCAGAATAATCAACTTTTTTGTCTTAAATTTATGAATTTTTTTCGTGTAAATCGAAAAATTGGATAGATAGACAAAATTTGCAGTAATCATGGTCTTGTGATAGATAAAACCCATGGCTAATAGTATGGTTCAGAATTTGATCGCCAGGTGACATTGCTGCTCCATTTGTTTTTATTTTTTATCGCAGCTTAGAATACTGATTAGATATAAGATTTTTTGTCTACGACATAATTGTTCAAATAGTCGAGACCACTCTATTCTGAAAATTTTGGTACAAAATTCAGTCGCCAGGTGACGCTGGCGTTGTATTCATTTTCTTCCGGTACTATGTTTAATTTTTGCGGATCGTTTTAGCATGCATCCTGGCTGAATCGGTACATTACATGGCTGTATTGCGAATAAGTTTTATTTTGCGAATTAATATCGCAGACGACGACCTCTTGTCGAAACAATATGTTCATACACAATAAATTAAAACAAAAAGCACACTAGCACACTAGCGGTGATTAAAAACTGTGCTAAAATGTCTGTCATAGAATGAGCTGACCAATCTTGCCGAAGACAAGAAACTTACGTGTCATCTACTTGTTCAACTGCGACCAATATTTATAAAATGGTACACGTACACCACCTAATGGATGAATTCTGAACCGTTCACCAAGGTTTTACCTACAATCAGACTATGTTTACTTCGTATCTTGTCTATATAATCAACTTTAAGCGAGAACAAGAACGGTTTACACTAGTAGAACCCAAAAAATTTGCGATCAAAAGAGATCGATTTTTCCAGATAAACGTCATCTAGCATATCATCCTGTAAAATGCCACAAGTAACTTTGAAGATCTCGTGTTCGCGTATATTTTTGCAGAAGGAACTATCACTCTAGGTGGTAAAGATTTCGTGATATAAACGTCACAAATCTGAAAAAATCCGATTTTTCCGACTTTTCTTTACAAAAACCCCTCCCTAATAAAAGGTCCGCCCTGCCAAGTCGCCATGCACAATTTTATCATTTAGTCCATTAAACTACGTTTCTAAAACATTTGAAAATTCGGAAATATGTCTATTTTTCGCTAAGATATAGTAGTTTGAATTTTGGGGTCAAATTGACACTGCTGGCGCTGCTTGGGGAGACTCCCATCGTACATCTAGCGAAAGTTAGCAGGCTACGGCGGGTCGGACACATCGTAAGGATGCCGGACGGCAGTGCGACGAAAATAGTCCTCTTCAACAACCCCACCGGCACCAGGAACAGGGGGGGCCAACGTGCACGGTGGCTCGACCAGGTCGAAAGCGATTTGCGATTTCTGAGACGACTAGGAAATTGGCGACGAGTGGCCCAAGACCGAGTTGAATGGAAACGGGTGCTATGCCCCTACCTAGCGCATCCACGTGGCCATACCCGGTAATGCTCTGTAGCCGAGCTAGGAGGTGCGATGCCGGATGGTTCCCGGCTGCCTGATCTCAAAACCTTTGGGCAGACGGCCTTGCTCATAGGTAAGCCTAATATAAGTTATTTTAATTTTTTTTTCGTTTTAGTTTATGAAGCACCCCCTGCTATATAGTGAAAACTTTGGACAAAAAACTTTTGCAGTTTTAATACTGCATCCATGTGTAGAAAAATCAGAAGAAAAAATTAAATTAATTATTGGAAGCACTTATGGAAACTCAAATGACGCAACACTATTCCATTCGTAGGACTGCTGGTGAGATTGTTCTATTTTTGCCCATATATACAACATTTCATCTTAACATCATATTATAAATAGTATTATTATTGAAATCATATATGTGGAAGGTTGGATGATGGAGTGGATTGCCAACCTGAATCCTTAAGGTCTGAAGCAAATATGGCAGTTCTCAATTCTCACAAACAAATCATCACGTGGGTTAAAGTTGGTACAGCGAAATTGATTATTACATGGAAGGATCCTAATGCTGGAAGGCGACTCTTATATCCCCGGAATGCGCACAAGTACCTCTGCTTGCGGGTCTGCCCAATCCCTTTTGGCCCTTCTGTAACAGCATTAGTGTGAAATTCATTTGATAATCAAATTTGGATCTACTGTAATTTTACCTACATACACTGGCAAGTCCTTGAAGGGATGGTGGCTTTACCCTACTACTACTACTACTACTACTACTGTGTTAGTCATATATCAGTCACTTTAACTACTTTATAACATCTGTACTGCTGTAATTACTATATATCCCAGTGTAGAGCCATTGCCAGCGTTTATCGGGCATGTTTTTATAACTTTGCTAGTAGGCGATCTTTACCGGCGCCCCTCGTCGAAATAAAATTCTAGCCACGGTACTGTTCCAAATTATTAACATATAGGGTAGAACACGAATTTTCGGAATAGGACAAAATACTGTTTTTCAGTTACTAACTATGCAGCTATAAAGCTGCACTTCGATTAAGCGAGGTAGGTTCCAAAGGTTTTATTTTTAGTAGGTATATTGTTTCTCTCTCTACAGGTTGTAGGCGTACCGTAGTATGACAAAAATGGCGATCTAAACGTGAGTAATTTCAGGTTAAGGCTGCGGTCAGTACTACTGTTTTACAACAGTAACAAACTTCTATCTACAATGTAAGTCCAGCACAAGTCTTCTGAACAGAACTATAATTTTAATTCATTCAATTAAATTAATCTTTCCATCTTTTAACAAATCGACGTTAGTTTTCGTCCACTCTTTATAATAGGCCGTATGAATGAAAAACTTTGCTTTACTTCTCTCATAAGATTTACACAGGAAAAGCAAGCAACTTATTTTCTCATACGGCCTAATATGAACAAAGAGGGTTGATATTTTCAACCAAGGGGCCGACAAGTTATTTTTCAATCATGTGACTGAAAATTTTTCTAAAAGAAAAAAGAACTGGCGAACTAACACTTCAACTACAGACCACGACAGTTACAGAGGTTACAAACTAACGCTGATAGGCTCATAAATAATGTGAATTCACCATTTAGATTCAAATATATAGTTGATTAGTCGCCTCTGTAGTTCATAGTCGCTGTATAAAGGGCGTAAGCTGGTTTATAGATCGTTGATTGTACAAAGTAGCCAATATATCGGCAATACCTATGATAAATTATTACTACACTACAATTTTTTCCTCAACATGCTAGAATTTTTACCGCCCAGTTAGCTTCGAGGTACGATGCTGGTCTAACAAGCCAGTCGTCGTACGTACGAATCTCGGCTAGACGGTGCTGCTAAATAGAGTCAGTAGGACTGTTGCACTAGCCCCGTAGCTGTCCTGTACTCTACCAGCCGGCTGTGAAGTCTGTCGATAAAGAAGGGTCAAGTTTTAGAGAGACATTTAAGCCCAAGGCTTTGCTTTGCTAGAAATGCTCTTAGCCCCTTTGACTTTGACGGTAAGGCTGCACGACCATTCGCGGAATTTCGTGCTTATCTAAATTGAACGAAATCAAATGGAATTTAGTTCGACTTTCATAAGTACATTATTTCGTCTTATTAAGCGCTGTTTAATAGTTCGTTTGAAATCAAGATTAATTTTCACCAAGTAAACGATTTTTTCCTGGCCCTAATTTTTGATGGCAGTGTAGAAGTTTATGTGTTTTTTCCTGACGATAAGAAGTAAGATTGTGTATCACAACATTATTAATATTGGTTTTAAGTTTTAAATTGCATGTTTTTAAATCCGCCATTGAGAGTGGGGACTTGTATATGACAGCTTCTACTTCTTCGATTTAACTGTAGCATTTTACTATATATCTGGTAAGCGAGCTGTTGTATGTTACAGAAAAGAAATAGGCTTGCTGTAAGCAATATCGGGAAATATCTAATTTGAAATCTCACTCCCGATTTATTTGTTTCGGTCCGATGCGTAAATGCGCTCTACCAAAAAATTTCTAGAAAAATTGGTATCTCGAAAACAAAAGTGGTCAAATTCAAGTACCTAGTCACACCGTGTACAATTGTTTCATCTATGTTTGGAAAGTTGAGAAATCGGGGAGAAATGAGTCCGAATTAGATTTAAACTTAATTTTTCAAAATAAGACAAAAATTAATTTACTTTTTATCAAGCGCCCGTCTTTTTGTAGGTACATTGACAATGATCAAACTAAAAAACAATTCAAATTAACAGTTTTCTTTACCGGAGTCGAAGTGTATAGAAGATATCCCGATCGATTAGTGCTAAAATGTTGTAGTTTGCTGTTAAAATGCAATAATATCTTAGCAATATCAACATAGATTGAATACGCGGTATGTTATTTATTATTTTTGTTTCAAAAGGAAATTTCAATAGACTGTATCTACGAAGTTATACATGATGTAAACTATGCAAAATAATAAGTATCAAATTGATATTAATTAAGATCCTTTAATGAGGTTTTTTAATTGATTGGTACGTGACCTTACTGTTGCACGAACTTTCGGATTCCCCACATTATCGAAATTAGTTTATTCTTGTTAAATTGCCAATGGATACCAATTATAGATAAGCCTCAGATGCGATACTTTAAGCACGTGTTTTAGTCGGACGAAAATTGCACTTCATGAACCGTACTGTCTACGCAGAATTACCAACGAATATAACTGAAAAAATATACCCCAAAACATCAACATTAAAGCCCATGGGGATCGAACGACACAATGCAATGCCTAGATGTGATATCAATGAATGGATGAAAATAAGGGAGAATCCTGCCAGTTATTTTCGCTGTGCTATCGTCGTACACACAGGAGGCATCGGGCTCAAGCTGTGACACTGACAGCCGACTGGCGACACACGCAACGGAGTGCTTTTTGCGTTCGCTGGGAAATGTACCTGTACCCTCGCGTTATTGCTTTTCCTCCCAAAATCTTATTATCACGATATCAGCAGTAGCAGTCTGAGCAAAGAACCCTGAGCTGCAAAATAAATATGTACGGTAATGGCACCTGTTATGATATAGTGTATCGAATATTCTGAGATTTCATTTACCGGTTTACAAACGCACATCTATTGCAAAATATAAATTTATCATACATTGTTTCCAAACAAAATACTCTTTTATAGAAGTGCATGATTACATTGTATATTGCCGAATAGTGTTTCTATACAGCCACAACCCTCTGCCTGAGAAAAAATGGTCGAAACACAAGAAGGATCAAGTCGAAAAACGATTCGCTCGACTGATAGTGGAGTGGCACAGTGTAGCCGCAAATTCAAAGCCTTCAGTGTTTCATTGGCAAACAGGGATAATGGTATTTGGGTGGATGAATGTTGAAAGCTCAAATGGTGTGGTTACAGTTGACGTAGAATTTTTGGAATTTATCAAGAAATTCAAATTGCGAGTTGAAATTTTTTGTTGTTCGCTACGATTGTTGAATAACAAAAATTATATTTTGATCCTAGCGACCACCCTAGTCGGCAAGTTTGGGTTTGTTTTTCCAATTCGCGCGTTCGGATTGGCAGGCACGCACATACCCGGCGGAAAGGAAAGAAAAAGGCAAAGGACGGAGTGGGGAGGCAGCAACTTCACCGGCCGGATGTGTTTTCAGAGTACGAATCGAGATCTGAGCCGGGTTTTGCTGACGCTGCTCTGCTGATGGGGAAAATGGCACCAGTCTAGTTTAGAGCTAGGTCAACCCCGACAATGATGATGACGACAACGCCAACAACAGCAACCAAGGAGAGCTGAGAGGAAAGGGCCTACCAAGGAGGAGGGAAAACTTATTACGGCACGAAAAATTATGTTTATTTTCTTTTGTTTTTCCTCGTTCTTACTTTCTTCTCACTCCGACGGTCGGCCAGTGTGCGACGACGAGTGTTGGCAGCAGTGGCATTCTGTGGAGCATTGCGAAAACAGAATCAGATAGGGCTTTCATTGGGATCGTCCAGGAATTACGACAAAAATGTTCAATTTATTAATTGTTTACGTTTTCTATTTTTCAAGAGGAATTTTACGTATAGAATATTCATTGTTTTCAAAATCGAAATTAGATTAATGCGTATTATGGAACAATGTAGCGTAATCTGTGATCGATTTGCCCTGCAAAAACTGATTCTCTTCTGTAGTATTGAAAAGAACTACTTTTAAGGCGAGGAAAACAAATAAAGTACGTAGAGGATAACTCATCGAGCACGTGCGTCCATATTGAAGGAAGTTTTAATTTCCTCCTCAGACGATAGATTCAGGCAGCATTCTAACTAAATGCAAACTAATCCTCTTCAGCTCGGAAAATTTTCATCTGGAAAAATCAATGAGTTGTTCGCCTTTTTTTCTCTCCCTTAGTTCGGGTATGTCGCCAAATCGTAGCTCAGTTCTCAGGCGAAAAACGAATAAACTGATACCTGTAACAAACGCCAGAAAAACTTTCCTAATTAAACCTTTCCCCCCTTACTCGGTAGTATTTTAATTTAATTTATGCCCAGTGTTGAAAAACTGTTCGAAAACAATTTTCTCGCTATCCTGCTCCGGAAGAATGACGGCGGAGATTATGGTTCCCCTTGTTGGAAAGAGCACATTTATGTAAATAAACTTACTATTAGCTGAATTGCAATGGTTCTGTATTTTTGGCTGCTGTGTCTGGGCCGGTGGTGTAGGACCGTTAAAAGTTGTTCATTTTACCGACGGCACGCAGCCGCTGGCTGGGAGCAGACGAATTGACGAATATTAGCTGGAAGGATAGGAATCAACTTTTCCCTTTTGTATGTAAATATAATAAAATGGCAATACAGTGTGGAGTGGATCATGGATCATTTACGATGAAACTCGTTTGTTCATTAGCATACTTCCATACCTGTTTGATAGCAGAAGCGACCTTTCGGTTTTGTAGCTCGTTTCGCTGTATCGCCCTTGTGCACATGTTGAAATCGACGGAATGAAAAAGTACGTTACCTACATATAGTAGGGATTTATTCGCTGCCTATATACCAGGAGTTGTATATATTAAAAAAATTAGAATCACCAAACACAGTCGGAATGTGTGGTACGGATAAATTCGTTTCGAAATTATCGATTATCCTTGAGAATTTTTCGTTTCTGGTTAACCCGCGTCGGAGCAACACAACTATTATTTAAATCTAATACTTGATTGTAATGGGTTTCTGAACAATATATAAACAAATCTGCTATCGTATCTGCCATTCGCTATCGTATGAATGAGTGTAGATCAAGCATTTGGAAAACTTCGACGTTTTTTCAATGCCACGAGCTTTTTGATAGTTTCGATCTTGGCTGTGACCGAATCACTTCTGGGGTGATATTTTTTCCCGTGTTGGGGGCTTACCATCGCAACCATTTTTGATCTATTGTGACGTGTTCTCTTTTATTTTATGCCATGTCGTATCAGTGAGCTATCAAAGTTTGATTGACTACCTCTACAACTGTGGGCATTTCTGACATGCTCAAAGGGATAGTCATTTTAGACTACTTTCGAACAATTACTAAACTTTTTTATTGAGATTTACTTGAACGAGCTCGTTTACCAACAAATGCTCAAAAGAGGTACACAAAACTGCGCAAAAGTTTGTGAAAAATACGTCAATGTAACTAAAAGTGTAATACGAAGTGCAATGGATTTTTTATTCGTAATGTTTAACAGTCTTATTACATACCAAAATCGTCTGTGGAAAAGCATATCACTGTCATCAATAATTTAAAACGTCAAAAGGTGGAAAATCGCGATAGTAAGGAAACTGAAATTATTACAAATTTAATAATGCTTTTTACGCCAGTCTTGCCAATAGACAGACGGAATGATAGAGGAAAGTGATGAAATCAAATGTATTTTATAATATCCGCTCTATAATACGTGAAGGGAACAGAGCGGAAAATTAGGTAAGAGAGGTTCAAACTGGGGTGTTTTCCAAACAGGGAGATCCACGGATTGAACAAAGCTAGAATTAGAGCTTTGAATACTTAAATATAGGTTTTCGATAAATTGAATATTTAAATATAGTTTTTCGATACACTGATAGCAAGAAAAAGTACCCTGTTAATATCCTGGCTGCTGAAATGTGAACAGAAGATACCTAGACTTCTCGCTCAAGCTTAAGTGTTGCGCATAAATCCAACGCTTCGATCGTGCAATTAAGCTGTCAGATGGACGCAGTGAATCGATAGGCAATACAAACGGCTAAGAGTCCTTGAATCAAATAATTGTACGTCGTAATTTATCAATCATCTTAGCAACCAACTGATCCACAAACATTATAATAATTTAAGTATGATTGAAAACCCGCATACAATATGTGCTTCAAGTACGTATTAACATAGACCACGAAGAGGTTGGCAGAATATTACGTAAACATGACAATCACCTTGGCTCCAAAACGAAAAATAGAGTTAAATTCAGTGAGCTAAAGACCCTATCGCTCCCAATGATGATACATAAAGGTAAGCTGATGTTGGTAAAGTGGTGTTGGCACAAAAAAGAAATTTTATTATAATGTTGGCAGAATCATTTGGTGCAGTTTATTCTGTCACAGGCCGAGTGAAAAAAGAATATGTTCGGTTAAAGTTACACTTTGCAATGTCTACTTGGGGTTCAGAATAGCAAAATGAATCAAAAGATGTCTAATAATGGTTCCGATCTAACGATTCTTAAGTAGTGGCAGAAGCGTTCATCCGAATAAAGTGATTCTTTAAAGGAAAGCAGCAGATAGCAGATTTACAAGAGGTTTATGAAAGCCAAATACTTGTTGTCACATCTTCTCGTTTAAGCAACATAGATACTTGACTTTGAACCGTGTTAATCTTGAAGAACTCGAAATACATATTCGTTTTACGCTTCCGAATCCAAACAGTTTGTAAAACATGAATAGCCAGTTCGTCATGTTTCACGACGGGTTGATTGATCAATTTTCCTTGAGTGAAACAAATAAGCGTAAAAACGTAAGTGCAAAACTATAGTGAATTTATTCTTTATTTCAATTGTTATGTGAGCTTGTTTTAAAAACTGATTAACCCATTATGTCCTAGCGTATGATATATCATAACCCGTTTTCAAAACTTGTTTAGTGCTGAACTTCAATAGTTAGCATTATTAATATATCACTACAAGAGAGATAAGACATCAGTCTGATGTGTGTGAGATAATCTGTCAGTCATTTTTGTCATTTATTCTGTATTTTCAGCAGTGCAAAGTTGTGATAAATGGCGGAAAAAATGGATAAAAAAACTTTTTTTCTAAAACGCATGAAATAGTCTACATTTTGTGACGAAACATTACGTAAAATGTAAAATGGTATGTAAAATTTGTCACAAACTTCGATAAGAAATATGTAAACAACTTTGTAATTTGTTTGTTTGAAACTGAGCGTATGAAATATAAAACCTGCGATATTTTGGCCTTGAAACCATTCCAAATGACGATTTTGAGTTTCCCGGCACATTAATATAATGGATTACACAGTTTTACTTCATTTGGTCGGCCCAATAGCCTTTCGGTGTGCTGGTGGCCGACCAAATAAAACAAAAAAAACTTCATTTGGTCCAAATTTAGGTATACCCGGGTCTTATGGGTTAATCAGCCGTGTATGACCCAAGAGACTGAAGTTGTGATCAACCGAAACTATGCGTTTTCATCACGACAGTGCTCCAGAAAATCAGATTCCAGTGTTTCAATAGTTCTCAATAGATTTGATCGGGCTTTTCCGGGGTTCCCCGGCTCAACCTTGATATGGATTGACCATGGGCTTTTTCCGGGTAATGTACGTTGCCCATGTTTTTTCTCAGCTCATTCTTCACTAACTCTACCTTTGGCCGTGTTTTTTTTACTTTGTACAAAGCTGAAACCAATGCGTGTGCCGCTTGTGCAGAAGTCAATACTCTGTTTAAAACCCAGCGCCACAGATGATAGTGGCAAATTAGTATACACATATTTGCGAAGCATTTAAGATAAGATCAGATTAAGCATCAGTAACGTAATTAGTAATTGATAAGCATCAGTAACGTAATAAAGTAGTTGCATGTCATAGAGTTACATATTTTTATACATTTAGGCGTTTTGGTCATACATTTCGGTTATCTCCGTTATAGTGGATCTAGATTATCACATCAAAAAAGTGTTTTTTTGCCGAAATTATAGAAAATTAAGATAGGTACCTCCGATTCGCTTTAAATTAGATGCAAGGCAACACACGCGGGCTATAGCTAGTATATGTATATATCATTTTGCTCACATTAATATTCTTGATTATTATCACAACGCATGAATACGACTTGATATTGACAAAATCACTAATATGATAATCTGATAGACTAATCTCAAGTTTTTAGTCTTGACCTTGAAATGCAGTCGTACATATATATTAATATTTTTTGAAACATGGTTCTACAATTGATGAAGGGACGGTAGGGGAAAGAAATGAAAATGTTTGGTGAAGGAGAGGAAGAGCGGAAAGGAAGTGGGGGGGGGGGGGGGTATTGGTAGCTATGCTTGACAAGTAGTCATTTTGACTCCTACCTTTTGTCCAATGCTGGAAGGTGCTGGTTCGACTCATGCACCTTCCAGCATTGGACAAAAGGTAGGAGTCAAAAACTTGTCAAGCATAGCTAACAATACCCCCTCCCCTTCCTTTCCGCTCTTCCCCTCCTTCACCAAACATTTTCATTTCTTTCCCCTACCGTCCCTTCATCAATTGTAGAACCATCGTTTCAAAAAATATTAATGATAATCTGAATTTCTTAATAATCTAGCACCGACTTCTTTGAACCCCACTTACGCGAAAAGCTGTCTACTGCCCTCGATTTCTTGGTTGTTCATTATACGCTACCTGATATTCCGTAAATGCTGCGTAAATAACACACATTTCAGGCCTTGATGGTGACAATATTTGGATATCACACAAGGAAAAAGGGAAATGCTCCATTTAATTAATTCTACTCCTAGTCTGTAATAGTGAAGTAATACAGAATCATAGCAGTTTATCTTAACTTTTGATTTTGGCAGAAGTCCGAAAACTGATAAAGGTGAGAGTCACACACGTATTTACAAAAGAATGTTCACGACTATGGTATCTGGCATAAATGCTAAATTTGGCATAGAGAATGTAAGCTAATAAAAATGGCACTTTTGAGATATCAAATTTAGTTTGGTTGGACCTAATTTTTACTCGGAACTTCAGCTTCACAGAGTTTTTTCCATATAGGCTACTTCACAATCTTTATTTTAGAGGTTTTCAGGCTGCAACTGATTCGCCTCTATATACTTTACAGTAGTCCAAAAACTTGGTGCTTGGCTTGGTAATCCTTGGTAATTGGTTTAACTCCGTGCACTTTTTTATTAAAGGTGGAGGAGCGTTCGGTGGGAAGAATGGTAGACTGAATGAAAATGCGAAGCTTCGATATATGGCCAAAGCTATATTGCGCAGTTCAATTGTTGAGTGGGACTCTAACCCACACTCTCTCGGTTTACGCCCAAGTGTTTTGACAGTTAAACTACCAGCACACGACATCCATCCATCATTCCAGTAGTACGCAACGCACACACATACGCTCCACCCGCCGACGGTAATTATTTTTTGTATGATTGCTCTTTTTGCTTCTACCACCGAGAAGATAGACGATTATCGACTGCATTGTGGTAGAAGCTAGCAGTCTGGTGCCAACCGTCCGTGCACTTTTGTACTTAGAAAGCGTCACCCCGCGCCTCCATTGCATTACCAAGGCTTTATTTCTTTAAAACAAACTTCAAACAGAAACAAGTACATAAAATTTTAACAAAATCGGAGTTCTTTTAAATTTCGTCGTAGTATTTTTTTCATGTATTTCCTGATCCAGGAGCTGTCTACTCGATAGAAGAAGTTATTTGGCTATTTTGTGCCGAAAAAATCAAAGGACTGGTGTTGTTTACCATTTATAATAATTATAATAATTATAATAATTATAATAATTGTGTTTAAAAACATAGATTGAAAACATATTTTAGAAAGATCCATAAACAAGATATTTAAAGTTTGCATCCTTCGACATCTAACCGCCACTTATAGTATCATTTACCCACACAAGTGTAGCCGATGTCAACAAGGATTTTAATCTAACAGCCGCTGCGTTAACGAGCCGGCGTCATCGGCTTTAGTTCTACATGCGATAGAAGGCGTGACCAACAGATCTTTCGACTTATAAAATCTCACCGGTGGAGATTTGCGTATACCCCAACCATAGGATAATGCTTCCCCTCCACATGAACCCTTTGCTTAACAGGCTCTTAAGTTAATTACAGGATTACACAGACGACGACTACTGTCTCTTGCACAGGGGATCTGACATACGAAGACTGGCTGTAAACTTTTTTCATTTGGATTGAAATGCTTAGATACAATCCAAAAGCGAATTCCAGTACACAGCATGGGTAATCGTCCAACCTTCGTTTACAAACCACCAAGTCATTTGAACGTAGGTAAATCAACCCGGTGTCCTCAGTCCCGCTAGATACCGCTTTCTTATCAACAACGATTTACTCGAGAAAAACTTGCCTCCTGTGTTGAAATGACTCTCATTAGCCTTCCTGCGCTGGCCTGGAGGCCAGCTGGAATCACCATGCAGACGTCTTCCCATTTTCCAATCATCGTTCGCCGCTTTTTAATTGCAAATTACAATATGTCAAGTGACAAAATTACCATACCGATAAATTCCGAACCCCAAGAACGTGCCGAGAAAAAAAGCCCGCCCGAATGGCAGAGTTACATTAAGGCGTGGAAATAAAAATAACACTATACGCCGACGTCGACGCTGCGGCCTCCGCCACTGTAATCGCCGCCATCGCCATCGTCAAGTCAAGAAGGACGGTATATTTTCTCGTGGTCGATTGAGGTGCTTCTGGTAACAGTTGCGAACCGACGGACTGGGCACCCCAAATGAAATATAAATGTGGACATTGCAGGACCGAGTTTTGCATTTTGCACATATACGAAAAAACCACGCAACTTCATAGGATGTGCGACCGATGGGGAAGGACCGAACGTGAAGCGCGCGGGAATCGAATATACATATTTTACGATTACTGTCTCCAATTGCAAATTTATTCATTTGCTGCGTTTCGCGTAATTCTGCTCCGGGGGACAAACTGCATCTTGCCAGAGAGCAGGTATTGTATGATGCACTGCACACCGTTGCGTCGCGGCGGAAGGGTCGAGCGATTTGGAACGGGGAATGGCCACCGAGAAAAGACGCTGAAACGTACCAAAGTGTAACTGGGCGATTACGGCTTATCGATAAACTACGGGGCAACTACGTCGACAGAATGCCGGATGTAGATGGCGAAGCGCCTTGAAATAATCATGTTACTTTAGAAAATAAAAAAGTTTTTCAGGTACGTTGTTTGATAAATATAAACGAAATCATGTAATGTTTTGTTTATGTCAATTTCTAGTACTTGTCCTGTTTAAATTTTTAAACTTATAAATTGCTGAAACCATTTAGTAGAAAAACATCCACATCCTGTTCAACTATCACAGTTGAAATTAGCTTTCGCATCTATAAAGCATCATCCAGTTCATCTCTCACCGAGTACCATCTCGCCTCGCGCACGGTGGCAAAGGCAAGGCAGCAAATGGCTATACATCTAACTATGTTATATTGCTGAAATATCCCAAACACGTCGATAGCTCACTTTCTGCCCAACCCTTCGTGCTTCGCAATATCCAGCACATCGTGCAAAGGCTGGCATCCCCCAGTAGAAACGTCTAGGCTTCAATTTCCGAGCCGGATCGACAACATCACGCAGACCGCATTCGGATGCGGGCTGCCTATATGGCTCCATTTGAACCTTTCCGGATCACAGGATTGGTAAGGGCGATATTCAGGGGAAACTTGTGAAATATGTATCTGCTTATAAATTGCAGCCTCTTGTTTTTCTCGCCTCCCTTAATATGATTAAATTAGTGAACCACGTTCTTTGAATTTTCCTTCTAACGTTTGCTTTCCTAGAATCTCAACCCTGAAATGGATCCGGAAACATGGCGCGTTATCAGAACATAATACCCAGTGGTGGGGGTGGTTATGGATTATTGTGAGTTTCGCTCGCCTCCCCGAGTATAATAGAAGGGATATGGGAAATCGTAGCGGCCTTTCCTCCGTCGACAGCGGCGTGCTGGCATCTCGTGCGCTCACGAACTCACGCATGATTTGGACTGCTTTCAATCTGCTATTTCCGCGTGGCAAGTTCAAACTGGCAAACGTCATCTACGGCTAGAGTCGGAAATGAAATACTGGGACTTGGGTACGTGTGTCACAGTCAATTATGCGGTGATCCTTGAGAGCAGAAATTCATTTAGAAACCGGCTGTGTGCGTTTTGTGATTCGGCTACACGAGACAGGCACACCATAAGACGCAGCGGTTGGTTGTTGATGGTGAAAACGAATAAAATACGCAATGGAAAACAGCAGACAATTTTGGTTTCCTTTTTCAACCGGCAACAGTCATGGAGTTTTCCACAGACTAAATTTTCAAACAAATAAACCAAGTTCTGTATTGCTACCTACTGTTTGTTGCAAATAGCTCAAGAGTAGGTCCAATTGTCAAAACCACCTTTTCAGGATTCCCTCAGGCTAGCTCGGATCCATGGCTCATTGCGCATCTATATAATATAAAGTAGCGCGGAGGGTTGTGTTGTGAGTGAAGGATTTAATGGTGAGGAAAACAATCGATAAATATTCGTTTTAGCATACACAGCGGCGGGCGCTTTTGTCGACAGAGGAACGGGTTGGTGCTCCGTTTTCGTTCGCTTGGATATGTTCCTCTTAAAATCGTTTTGTTGTTTTGCAGTTCTGGTTGTCGTTCTGCGCCTACAAACAGTCCCAAGTGCGATGTGTTTGCAGGAAATATGAAACTTTGCTTTTGGATTTGCTACACTCTTGTACAATTATTGGACTGGGATTTTGTACCTCCCAGGGAAATGACACCCGCCACGTTACTGATGTCATATTTCTTTCTGTGGATATGCAAACCATGTGGGTGGGTCGAAACATTAGAATATCTCGTGCTTAAAATTAAAGCTCGAAAGAAGCTACACAGCAGACACCCATTTTCTAGTCTATAAGACGCAGCGTGGGAACGCTCGGAACTGCGGTGAAATCATTTCAAGGTCCCCTGCTGAGTTATTGTGTTCATATACTGACCGTGTCGCATCGAAAAGCTGTCCGAAAATTTGAAACGAGAAAAGGTATCACCAAATTCAGTCGAAACTGATAGAGGCCTACAACAACCTTCAGCTGAACAAAAAAAAAGGAAGAAAAGAATGTGAAAACAAAAAAAAAAGACACAGAGTGGATTACAAAACGAATCTGAAAGGAGCAACGAAGGAAAATAAGGTGAACATATTGGGGATGGATTTAAATTTTATCCCGCTGATGCTGAATTAACTTTCCCGAGTCAATGGTCAATTTTCCTTTTCAAAATGGAACCATAGTTTAGAGAACAAACTGGTTTCAGACTATTTCGTTATTTTATTCCTCACACCTAACCGAATTCCGTTTGGAATTAAAACCATACAGGGAAGTAAGCTTTGTGAAGTAAAAGCATTTGGTTAGGATAGATGGTGAAATGTGTCCGAGAGAATTATAATTATAACTGGTATAGTGCTGTAAATTGAGGGGTTCCTTCATGGGAAGACCAGTACCAGTTGAGCAACTAAATTAAATCTATTGTTATTTTTTTTAAACAAGAAATGTTAGACGAAACACACTGTAAAACACTTTATTTTGGATGAAAATATATAAAACGTGCAGGTAATGTCTGATATTTAATTCGGTATTTTACCTCAAACGATTTTTTTTATAACACGTTTCCAACAATTCTTTTCTGTTATTATTTTTGATAATTTCTGGCGCATTGATGCTACATTAATTCTAACATACGACATTATAGTTCCCATAGTGGGCAACTAGAAATGACAAATATGTTCATAGCGAATAAGCGTCTGCCGAATTGGATAAGATCCTTTCGGACAGGTTCTCTCTCTAGTTCGTGCCGAAAACCTCATAAAACCGATAAACTCAATTAACTGATTTTGATTAATTTAAGCATCGGCATCACTGAGCACCGGCCACCTGAAACCCCCACATACTATGCGATGATGATGATGATAATGATGATGATGATGATGATGGTGATAACGATAAACGTTGCTGTGTCTTTCGAGAAGAGAATATGCATAATGAATTCGAATTGATACGCATTATTTGTAAAAAATGGAAATAATTTTATTTTAATGCAAAGTATACTTTGTATACAAGCTCTGAGGTTAGTCGTTTCCTTTGTGACCTTTGTTTCCTTTGCGAATAACAGCACTTCTGTTTACTTAACCCTAAATTGACTGTTCGAAAATCCGACAATATTCGAGCAGTTGAAGCACCCGGTTATAAATATAAAAATTGTTATTTAAACGTTTCAATTTACGTAAAATTATGTAACTCGACTCGACAACTCGACAATGTAACTGGAATTCGAAAATTTTGACAGAAGTACAGGTGTACCCGGTTGATCAATTGAGGGTTAAAACGAAACTTGTGTATTTCAATGCGTAGAGCAGTGATGGCCAAACTACGGCCCGCGGGCCGCATGCGGCCCTTCAAAATGTTGTGTGCGGCCCGCGGACTGATTTGAGAGATGGTGGACTTATTGTTTTTTAGAGAAACTTTTTTGATGACACAGAGGTCACTCAAATCAGTCGTAATGCCTCGTGCATTTTGTAGTTCCGAATGCTTTCCGGTTTAAATTTTGTGGTAATTCCCAGAAAATGGTTTTTATTGCCGCATATTTTGCATTTTATTATGCGCAGGAATGGCCAGAGGAATTTGCGGCCCGCGACATCATGGGGCAATCTCGTTTGGCCCGCACCATGCCTATGCCTGGGCACCATTGGCGTAGAGAGAAGTTCTCCATGCTCGGATACTTAAGCTTTTCAGATAAAACTCAATAAATTCCGATTTTATACATCTATTTTTCCTTTAATGTGGAGAAAAACAATATTACAAGCGAAAAAATTCAAAGCAACAACATTTGTGTAGCAAGGTTGAATTTGAAATTAGATAGTATTTTGTGTACAAATTAGCTCAAATCGAAAGCTGTCCCCGTTGCTCTGACACGATAATTTGATCTATTAAAACCTGCCTCAATGGAAGAAAAAGATCCTAAAGTAATTCAAAACTTCAGAAACCATCTTGTCCAATCTTTGTAGGTTTGTTGTATAAAAGTTAAATAAAGTTATATTCACTTAAAACGTTTGTTGAGAGTGCTGGTAATACGGAATGCATGCGAAAATGTATGCGGTAACTTCATTTTACGGGTGGCAACTAAAATTTTGGAATTTTCCAAAGTCGTCAAAAAAGACAAAGATACACGAAGAAGATCTGATTTACCGAAATTAAAGATACATTATTCATTGTTGAAAAAAAATTAGTGTACATTTGAAAACGGTCCATAATTGGCTGTTTGGCTTGTTGTTCAAGAAATGAGAAAGAGAACCTTCTGCGTCCATAATTTTGGCTGGTGGCTGGACTATCTTGCTTGCGAATATTTGTTGCGCATATTAGGAGATGGTAAACAGTCGAAGGCGCAACATATTTGCTTTTTAAATGTTGTACCGTATACCGTGGACCCCTGTTCATTTGACCGTTTTTAATCTGAACACTTTTTAATTTGAACCCCGCTGGTTTGCACGATGTGCAAATTAAAAATGGTTCAAATGTCATTCTCAACATGGCATCATTTGCCTTCGCATACAATGCACATAAACACGATTTGTTTGTACTGATCTATCGGGTTTAATCCTAGTTTAATCAGTTTCACATTTCGTTTCCCAACGATTACGGTAGAAATCCGATCGGAGAATAACATATTCGCTGTTTGCTGCTACAAACTAAACGAGACTAAATCAAACCACCAAAACAATAACAAAGAGCTGGGCGGCTAGTTCATACAAGTTTCAGCATATTTAGGGTTGCTAGTTGTTCAAATTAAAAACGAACCCCGTTAGGTTGCATGAGAAATCGTTCAAACGAACGGGGGTTCACAGTACTTTTTGTCGAGATTTCTGTTGCAGTTCGTAGAAGTGTACAACGCGCCCCCGAAATGCTTCTTGTTTCGACGCCATTTTTAGCAAAACTGGTCAAGCATAAACAAAACAAAAAATATTAACAAAAAGAGGAGAGAGAGAGAGCTAACACATACATATTCTCATTTCTCTCTGAGCTCGTTTGTTGTTGAGTATAAGGGCCGCGAAAAAATTCCAAAATTTTAGTTGCCACCCGTTATAAGGCACGTTTATAGATTGACATCAAACTGATATTTTGCTGCAATTTTTTTCTTATTTTTGCACTGCTTATCTAATTTTATTTCACATGGGAATCAAAGCTACAGCAATTTTAGACTCAATAAGTTCGTTGATTACTTTACTGTCCGGTCATAGAGGACAAGTTAGTGTTCGGCCGTAGAGGACACGACATGGTTTCAAAAAAAAGTTTTTTTTAAATCTTATTTTTTATGACGAATTTAAACTGTTTCGAAAAAATAACTTTATCAAGCCAACATTTAATTTAATTTTAATTTTATTTCCTGGTCTTCGATTATATCGTACAGACAGTTCTTAATATAAACTTATTCTATTTTTAAAAGTTCTTCTAGATACATTAAACTCATAACAGTCAGATACAATATTAAATTCACAGGAGCACACATCAATCGGGTTATTTTGGGCGAAAACAGGACGGTGTAAAGGAAGCCGAAAGAAATCCGCTCGCCGGGTAAGCCTAGGAGGTACGTTGAACCGAAATACTGCTCCTTTATTTTTTAAAAACATTTGCAACTACACTTTCATGAAATTTGCTCGATTCTCTGTGTATTAAATGGTAGAGCTTTTGTCAGTTCTCATTTGTTTACCTTTTGAAACAAAGACGTCATAATTGGAACTCCATGAAATCTTGCAATTTACTATTAATTTATTCCGAATATTTTTATTAGACTTTGCTTTTGAGAAAATTTAGTGTCCGGACATAGAAGCTGTCTGGTCATAGAGGATTCCCCTATACACTCAAGTCTTTTTTACATGGCTTTTTTTTTCGAATAATCAAAAACGGGTCAACTTAAGGAGCATTTAACAACTGCGTAACGAATGTCGGGCCTTTTCCAAATACATTGAGTAATAACTGAATGACCCCGAAGTTGTCCCGTTCTTAATAAAAAAAAACCATGTATAAAAGTACTTGAGTGTACGCAGGCTAAGCAGCATTGATTCATTTGAATACAAATTCTGAAAATTTTCACCCAATACAGCTACCTTTTCACAGCACAGCACAGCATGTGGTCTTGCTGCAAAAATGCATTAATTTGCTAACATAGAATTAGTTAACATCGCTAAGTAACGCAAACCGATCACTAAAAAAGGGCGAATAACCCAGGTAACCAGTAAACATTAATATAAGTAGCAAATCAACCGCTTATTGGCATATCTGGCATTTTATACTCCACGTTGTTGTATATTAGCTTTTCGACTGCATAGGTGTTGTAAATTGGCATTCAAAATACCATTCATATTCATCGTGTCAGGTATTCAGCTGCAAATAACCAGTGTCAGCACTATAAGAAGGATAGCAGTAAAGTAGCTGTATATTTTGCCAAAATAGCGTTTAAGTAGCATTTAAGATGACTTAAATGCTTATTGACTTGCATTTGAATTGCTTTGGTGATGCTTTTTGTTTACCTGGGAAGCCTTGAAACTCGACAATTGGCTTCTTACCATGCTTATAAATCCGGCGCAGTACTGGTTTCATAACCCTTCAAAGCAATAAGTTGTTTTTTAATCCTAACCGCTCTTTCTTTCACCCCTATTCTGTACTTCGAACGGGTTTATGTTTCGTTCGAAACTGACACTTCGTTCGAAAAAACAGCGGTTCGAACGAAAGATCTTCGTATGAAAAAACCAGGGGCTTGCGATGGGTGCCATGTTTTTGTTGCCAACATCTCAGCACATCTCGACAAGGTTGGCAGCAAATCTACCTGTCAGACGGGCGCTATTTCTTGCATTTCTTGAAATAGCGCCCTTCGTTAAGTCGACTGTCAAACACCGTTCGTTAAGATAGGGATAGCACCCCGCTGGAAAAAACAACACGAACGAAATATTTGCCAAGTCGATCGAAATATTTCAACTCGTTCGAAATACAGAATATGGGTGTTTGAGTAGTCTATTGTACACATTTGCAGGATCTTAGTTTCGTTTATATAATGCTGCACTTTTATTGGTTTCATTTGGAAGCTATGATCCGATAAAGGGTCGAAAATAAGAACAAACCAATTTTGACAACTCACGGCGGCCATATTAGTTATTAAATCTTTGGCATCTATGGGAATTGCCATCTGCAAAGTTTGCCATTTTATCATGAATAGTTTCGTGCTAACACTAACGGTTGGAAATTATGCAAACATTATATCAAGTTTTGCGGCTACTGATGGAACATTTCGTGTAATACAGGTAGTCGTAGAGCGCCATCTTGCATGTTGACTATTTTTTCCTTTCCAGAAGTTGCTGACGAAGAGCTTCTTCCAACAAGGTACATACATGCACAAAAATGGAAAATTGGTCACCAAGATTGTGAAATTTGGCATGGTTAGACTATTTTTTTTAGTTTGTACTTGTTTCCGACTGATACACAGTCGAACGTAAAACTTATTTGTTAGGAAGTAGTGAAAAAGCGTATAGTGCGAAGAATGATAAAATTGAAAGAACTGGAAAATTACGATATATAGACCAAAAATATATTTAAGTCGTGCCAATAACGTTCATGTTCAGAGGAAAACCAAGATCGAAACTTTCGTTTTATCAAACTTCTGGAAAAGTTCTGGACTTGTCTACTACAAATTCGCTATGTAAGCACAAATCGATCTCTTGTACTCTCATGAAACTGCCATATGGAAAGTTTGTGAAGATTTGGTGCAAAGTTTTGTCTATCCTTTGCACTCTTTAACAAACCTGCGCACCTTCTTCACAAATAGAACAAACTTGGGAAGGTGGCAGCACCGTTTCGCGCACATAGCGAATTGTCATCAAGTTCATCAGTCCCTCATTTCCAGCAACACCAGAATGGTAGGGATGGGCGATACTAAGCAAAGTATCGAATACCTTGGTATCGGCGATACTTACCAATATTCGATACCAAGTATCGAAGTATCGGCGATAAAGTATCGATACTATCGATACCACCGGTATCGAACCTTTTTTTTTTTTTTAAAATGCCAGAAAAAAGATGAAAATGTTATTGTAAATTTTACACCTTATTCGCGTTGACGGCATTAAACGATCTCTTGCACACTCATAGAAATTCCCGTATGTACGTGTGGGTGAAAATCTGCCAAAATGTTTCGGTCTCTTGCGCTCTTTCAGAAATTTCTATTCCGCTTCACCCCTACAGTAAACTTTTGGAGGTGGCAGCAGCTTACGTTCGTCAACGCGAATTGAACGCGATAAATTGTAACTGTCGCGAACGAAACCGTTGCCAAATTCGTTGCAAGCTGATCTCGGGTCACGAGTGCAAAATTCATTTATTTAGCCAAGCATTTTTTGCCTGCGACGATTTCAAGCTGCAAAAACATTGTGCAGCGCGTTGTACTGGAAATATTTTCTCCAAAACGACAATTGCCATTATGTCAGGTAAATTTGGATTTTGAGAGTTTTCCGATTGCGCGATAGACAAACAAACGAATAGATAACATCACATCACAACGAACCAGTGTGGATGCCGGTATTAAAATACTTGTGGAAGGATATTGATGGTAATTGCGTGTGTAAAGCTTTAGAATTAATTCAATATTTGTCGCGATTTCATTATTATTACAGTGGACCCCCGTTCGTTTGAACGATTCCTCACGCAAACGAACGGGGTTACTTTTTAATTTGAACAACAGGTAACCCGAAATACGCTGAATCCTGTGTGAACTGGCCGCCCTGGTCTTTGTCATTGTTTTGGTGGTTTGTTTTAGGTGGCAGTTGCAAGTGCGAATATTGCATTTTCCGATCGGATTTCCATCTTAATCGTTAGCAAAACGAAATGTGAAACCGATTAAACACGCTAGACCATGTAACCGTTGGTTACAGTTGAGATTTCAGCTTCGCCAAAATTAGAATGTTGTCCCGAGTTGCGCAGTTTATTCCTACATCCTAAGTCCACCTCTGAGCAAACTTTGACAGAAGGAGTGATAGCTCTCCAAGTCGCTTGTAGGCGGACAGGTCACTCATGGCGGAAAGTTTTCTTAAAAGTAGATGTCTATAGTAAAAGCATCCCTCTCCGGGAGAGCTGTCAACGAGGTGGGTGATAACCAGGCGTATGAAACTGAAGGGTAAAGAAGTAGCTAACATCTTTTTACGCTTCCTACACGTCCGACACAAAAAGAAAAAAAACAAAAAAGTAACTTTGTTCGGGAGCTTACCAATACAGATTCATCCGAGGCTGAAGTTAGAGCGGGCTACTCACAAATACATTTTGTCCGAGGCAAAGTTTGTTGTGGGCTAGATGAGATGTTGGCTACACGAAAAATGTATGGGAATGACATTTGTGACAGTGGGGTGGTGATAACCGTCCAAGCCTGCGGGCGGATGGATGATTTACCTTGGACAGCTTTACCGAGAGGTAGTATGCAGATGGCTGTAGGGGTGATAGCACGCCAAACCTGGCGCGGTTTGCGTCTTAGGTGGAGTGGTCATTCTAGCAAGGAAGCTTTCACTGAATTCACCACGGCCACTCACAGCAATATGGGTGATATCACGCCAAGCCTGGGGCGGTTTGCGTCCTGGCGGAATGGTCACCACTATTTGTATGCACATAGATACAAAGGGAAAAGACGATACAGGCATTCAAAGCCACGGTTCAAAAAAACATAAGAAGGGTTGCCATTACAATAGGGCATTGTTGATGTTCGGGATACTTCGTCCCCGAAGCTCAACTGTCAGTCCTTTAAAAAGCTCAGCTCCTATGTTTAGGGAATTTTATTCTGTGAAAACAGCAAACGACAGCAGGTCGTGTCGGAAAATAAAAGTTTGTACATTGGTTAAAAGTGGTGCAAATTGTATTAACTCTGAAGAGAGAAGAAAAGTATTGTATGTGAATAAAGTAGTGTTCTAAAAGGTATAGTTAAAAGTATAATAAAATGATTGTCAGTTGTGTAAAAATTGAATAGTCTGTTGTGTAAAAATTGTATAGTCAGTTGAAACTTATTGTAATACTATGGACTAATGTGTATACAACTAATGGCTAAAAAAACGTTTATATTATAGTGTCAAAAATTGTTAAAAGAGACGATACAATAGAAACTACAGTTAGAAGTGATTAAAAGATAAAACAAAAAGGTAAATTTTATGTACAATATATGTATACGTATAAACTTTGTAGTGCTGGGGTGCTGGTGTTAAATAGGCTTAGATTTAAAATGGAAAGTGGCTAATATCCCTCGGCAGGTCCTAGTGGGGCCTTTTTATCTTGGTTCTAGTTATCCAACCGAAGGCAACGTTTAAACCGGAAGGTTGTATCGGCGTTCTGGTGAGGGCAGTCTTTGGCCCGACAAGTATCAGCCATTGCCATCGGACAGCTTTTGTCCCGACCAGCCTTTGTTCCGGCCATTATTTCATTGTGGACAGCTCTTACCAATTGCTGCCCACAATTCGTCAGCAAGCCATACGTGAGGTCAGCGTAGGCGGTGGTACTGGTAAGCCGGTTAGGAACCGGCCTTTGCGGAACCCAACGAATTTGGAACCAGTACTACGCCGGCGAACGTAGGCCGATCAGGGATCGGCATTTGCGGAGATACATCGCATCGCGGCCGTGATACGGCCTGATACAAAATTAGCCACAACACCAGCACGATAAGTACCCATAGATTTAAGAGAACACTAGCCAGTAAGAAGAAAAATCAACGGTTATGTAAAAGGGAGGGAATAAAAGCTAAAATTGTAATTCACATCTTATTCCTCAAATCAGAGACAGTTCCTTTTTGCACCATTTCGTGATTTCGTTTGATTAACTCGAAAGGAGTTCTTAGTCTGTTAGTTTGCCTACTGTGGTATAAAATTCACCTCTGCATAGGAATTTTGAGCTAACTGCGTGGACTGGTCCGTAATAATCCTGTCTTAGTTTGTTGCACTGCATGAAGATTCGCTTTCCTTTGTTCCTTATTTGCGTACCGTGAATCCGTGGTGATTTGCAGTTTAGCCGGGATTGCCACCCGCACCTTCACTGTCTATCCTCCCTCACCTCCCCACAGCTGAGCAGCTCTGGACAAGTTACAAATTTTGAAAGTAACAACCAGTACAAACAAATCGTGTTTATGTGCATTGTCTGCATACATAAATGTTGTCATGTTGAGAATGACATTTGAACCATTTTTAATTTGCACGTCGTGCAAACCAACGGGGTTCAAATTAAAAAGTGTTCAGATTAAAAACGGTCAAACGAACGGGGGTCCACGGTATTCGTAAATATAGATATTAGTTCATGCTTCATTTCTTTACCTAACCTTCCTACTGCATTGGGGTAATTTTTAACCAATACTTACAAAGTTTCTATTCAATAACGGAACGAGCTAGAGACTTGAATGTTTTCAACTTTTCCCAACTTTGTAAAACTAGCATTGTGGGGAAGTTTCAGCTTTCAGCGACATTTAGAAGAAGCGCAGCAAAAAAAGTAACACATTTGCATTGGGGTCCAAAAACGACCAATTTTGAGCTTACTCTCAATCATCCATTTTCAACATGAAATTCGTTTTCTTTGCTTTATTTGAAAGGTAGGACCTCAAACTTGCACGTAAGGTAAGTTAGGGAATATTTTGTTGACAAATGACCACTTCAGCATCGATTCCGGAACATCCACTGCCTGTTTTTGGGGGAATTTTGCATTTTTGAGATGCGACGCATTAAATCACATCAGCTTGATAAAACAAGACTATTGGAAATAAAATTGGGACATTTGGAACCAAATGGCCACTTCACTGTCGGTTCCGGAATATGCGGTACTTGGTTTTTGGGGACATTTTTGAATTTAAGCATAGCTCATCTTGCGGCACATCAAATCTCATCGACTTAATAAAATAAGAGTGATCGAAATATAAAATTTTGGCCATGGGTCAACTGTCAAATTCACGCTAACGGATGCAGCATTCTATTCTGCCCTTAACTTATGTTCCGGAATCACTGTTGAAATGGCCATTAAGATTGAAAACGACCTCATTGTACTCATCAGTCTCATTTTCACTCGCATTCTGTATTTCGAACGGATTGTTTTTTCGAACGAAAGTGCATGTATTCTTCATTCCGCCAGCAAAATGAAATTGACGAACGAAATAAAGATCCGTTGAAATACAAAATAGGAGTGTTTATCAAGGCGATGTAATTTGGTGTGCAGGAAGATGAGTTATGCTAAAATTTAAAAAGGCCCCATAAACCGGCTACCGCATATTCCGGAACCGAAGGTGAAGTGGCCATTTGGTTCCAAAATGTCCCCATTGTACTTCCATAAGTCTAATTTTATCAAGCTGATGTCATTTGATATGCCGCAAGACAAAATCCAAAAATGCCCAAATCCCCCGGTACCAGGTAGTGGATGTTCCGAAACCGACGCTGAAGTGGCCATTAGTCAACAAAATATGCCCTAACTTACTTTGAGTACAAGTTTGGGGTCGTATCTTTCTAACGAAGCGAAGAAAACGAATTTCGGATTTAAAATGGATGATTGCGAGCAAGCTCAAAACTGATCATTTTTGACCCAAATGTATAATGTGTAACCTTTTTATAATGGGAAGGTTAAAATTAATTAAACGGTTTCAGTTAATTTTTCAGTGAAAATGTGCTGACGGCATTATTGTACGCCGACAACAGTTTGTAAATCAAATTTGCATAACTTCTACAACCAGAATGAGATTCCAGGAGCTCGCTTACTTTGCTTGATTTGCCTGTATCGGTAACGATACCGAGGAGTTTGACCTGCCGAAAAAGGCTTCTGACCCGTGTACAGTCGGGAAAGGTTGTCTAGATATAGAAACTGTTCGCTAGAAGACAACTTTCAACACTTTCAACAATTTCAAAAACTGCACAAAAGAACCTCGCGAGACAGTTTTCCGGTTAATAAAGGTGGTCTATCTAAGGATCATCTTGCCTTGATCTTTTACTTTGATGTGACCTGTGAAAGAGGCGAGTAGCCCATAATTTTTTTTCATATCGTGATTAATGCATGTGCAGTAATGTAATATAATGAAATGCACAAAAGATTTTTCACAAGTCTAGCTTGACAGTCATCTTTTCCCTTAAATAGTCAGTTTTCCCTACCGCAACCCCCGTGTGCAACCCTATTTCGCACGGACAATGTGCTACGAGAGCTATGACACCTATTATTGCTAAGAGGCGGTATGCTAAGATACTGCGTATGGGATATCTTTTAATTGAACAGCTTCGGAACCAATGTTTGTTCTTGTTCCATCCTTTAGCATCAAGATTTTCCGGTACGATACAACGCCGGACATTGCATCCGGTTGCATCCACGAGATAGGCTGGCTGAAAAGAATTCGGTAACACTGAATAACACGAAACAGCAACCAGCAGCATCGTGTAACAACTAGCCATTAAGCCCAGCCTAAGCCAACCAGCTTAAGCAACCATTGAGTACACCAACCAATTTAGTGCACACTGTGCGCTGGCGCTGTACGCAGGAAAAGCAGTATCGGGATCTGCCTGGCGCGGGTGTTATTTTCTCACACCATCAACCCGCAGCAACGGTAAACTTCAAGTAAAACCTCGGGTATTGAAGAAGTACATTTTTCGTTGATTTGTTAATGCGCATGCGACTTGGAGTTTTCCACGACCATATCTTGTAGCTAGCTAGTAAAATAGAAATGGAATAGGATAGGAAAAGTTAGGCCTAGGCAAAATGAAAATAATTAAAAACCAGTGAATAAATAATTTATACAACTTAAGAGCGAATAGTTTTGTTAAGTGCCGTTCTTAAATAATTCTAGTTTGCTAGTTTAGAGATCAAGTGACGAACCTTCATGCGGAGGTTTTCACTTTTCATGTCTTTGGTTGGTAGAGCTCTAATAGTTTCAGTCCTTTTCCTACCAGAGAGGCAGACCCCGGAATCAGCTAGAGACACTCTAATCGTTCGCAATTATTTTCATGTGGAATCTGGACTTAGCCACCGATGAAAATCCCGCGTCATTTTGTCTGCTGTAGCAAGATCAAATGCTACTGTTTTCAAGTATCAGGTCTGTGCGTAGGTATGGTCATCCGACGTTTCAAGCCGAGCGCATGGTGTTTTAAATCTGCCAACTTGCTTCCCTTCCTGAACTCGGGGTAAAAAGAACCTCTCTCTACGAGGGTCTCATGCCGGGCAACCGAAAATGTTAGTGGGTGGTCGTTTCTCGAATAGTGGCGCTTAAGCCACCTGTTTACACGGTTAGTCTAAATCAGCCTTACGTCAGGTTGGAAAAAACAAACGATACCTATAAGTATCGCTTGAAAAGTATCGATACCACTACTCATTGGTATCCGGAGGTATCGATGCCAGAATACTCGATACTTTAGGGTAAGGTATCGATACCGAGTGTATCGATTACCAGTATCGCCCATGCCTACAGAATGGCTATAGGAACCCAAACCAGGTGGACGGTATTCAGAATGCTTAGTTCTTCTATGTAGTTGAGTGTGGCAGGCTATGGCTGTTTTGGATTTTGAATTATCCGCTTCTATCAATGTTGACTTCAGCAATAGTATTATGGTAAAATGTTAACAACTTTGAATATAGAAAAAGGACGGGCAAAGGTGCGATTCAATGTTTTATCATCGCGGGATATCGCTATATCCCGAATACAGCAAACAACCGGGCGATAACACAATAGATCAACTGTATTGGTCGCAGTGACAAGTTCACTCTGCGAAAAAAATTTTTGCTTACAACTTTGAGAAAATCACTAAATTACTAATAACTAATCTATAACATCTTTCAACCATTTCAACAATTTTTAAGAATAAGCTATTTGCTTAAAATCTATACCATCGTTCAAATCTCTTTGACCGGCAGTGCAAAACAGAGACAAATCTCTGTTCCATTTAGTGTATAATTCAAATTTGCGACCGATTTCGAATGTCGTAATATCGATCGAAACAATACGCCCGGACATCGAACCATTTTAATCGCCATTTGACCCTATCGAATGACACGAACAGGACGATAGCCCGCTACGGGACTGATCCATGCGTTGATCTACATAATTAAGTATGCTAATTAGTTTCATGCTGAATTGAATACATCTCCAAAAAACTGATTTCGTTCGTCCGTTCGGTTTCATTTTGGAGGCACAAGGTTTCCACCGCAGCAGCAGCGGCGGCGAATGTGATCGCGTCGCACCCAATTCTGCCATCGTCGATTCAAACCTATATTGTAGAAATCCGAGCGGCGACACCCCGGTGACCGTGTTTCGTGCTTCCAATGTCTCCATGCGCCGTTTATCGCGGCATGATTCCGAAACTGAGAAAATAATGTGGGGGAGGTAGGTAGGTTTCCGACGAATACACTCACAAAAAAAAAACAGACTCGAAACAAGAGGGCGAGTGGCAATCAGGAGAAAATAAATGGAGTGAAGCTGCTGCCGGTGTATATGATATATGCATAAATGAAAATGAGCATTGTTATGCAAATCTGTATCATGCGTCGCTGTCGAATCGATAAGATAAAAGTGTACCGTCGCACGCCTATCTCAAATGGAATTTTAAACAATTTCATTGCACGTGAAATAGCCTTTCGGTGTTGGACTAGCGGCTCCGCTTCGTTGAATAGTAAAATTAGGCACAGAGATAAAAATGTTATTAAGGCAAGCAAATGAAAGCTCGTGTTTGTATCACAGAAAATATAATTTGGGCTATTTTATTATCCTAATGTATTATTTTTGTTGTTATTGAATTGATTTCTAGTTGTTGATTCAAGTTGACTATTCACGGAGATAACACATGTGATGTAAAACCTAGATAGCAAAAGATGATGGTGTCATTACCGTTTTTGATGATTCATTTTTCAATATATTTTATTGTTCAATAAACAAACTGTCAATCAATATAACATGGGCAAATGCGCGGAAATAAGTGCACATATCTTTTGTAAGCTCCCATTCCAGAAGGAAGTTAAAATTTTAAAAAATTAACCAACTGTCTGTGTTGAACAGGCAGCAAACTTTCAGCTTGTGCGCCCTTCGCATTACCCGAATTCCGCACGTGGGAATGAAAAAAAACTTTACTCTGCTCGAACAGCATGTTTTCGTACAAAGGCGCACTGCGCTAGATCGAGATAGGAGGAACCCCGACGGCAGAGAAAAGAGGCGACAGAACATTTGTTGGTGTGTATGGATGGTACCGAAAAAAAAAGAAAAACAAATCTCGAGATAAGATACCCCATCTTATTTAATGCTACGACACGACGAACCAACATGACTTTTCCACTAACCTGTTTTCTCTTTGATCTCACACAGCACCGCAAACAGGACGGGCTTCATCCTGTGGCAGTTAAGCGTGTGCTTTCGGGCCTGAGCTTCGTCCAGCGACTGGTCCGTGATGTTCATGATTTGCTGTAGGATCTCGCCGATATCCTGCCGGCGGGGATCGTTGTCTACCGATTGGCCGTCGTTCGTTGGCATACCGTAGTTTGGCGGCACCAGGCCGCTGTGACCCATCATTCGGTTAGGGTCTTCCATTTGTGGGGTTCTGCAAAATAACAATAAGCAGATAATTTTACTAAACGCCTGCTTGATGCATTTAATAGCTTTCTGTATTCTACGCGCGTCTGTGCGTAAGATATTGCTGGTTTCTTTCGATTCCTAATTTTAGTTATTCTTATTCTTTATAACCATTTCGACATGCAACAGCATATCTAATCAAAAACACATTTTCTATTAATTTCTCGCCATTGCTGTTTCACTAGAATACAACCGCCGCCCGTAAGTGGCTTTATTGTGCCTAAATCTTATTGACATGGGTACGACGGGCTTAACGAAATCGCTTACGTGTGAAAGTGTGTTTAATATTATCGTGTGATGTTTGAATTTGATAAAGTTAAGCTTCGCTGATTATTCTCATTGCCGTTCCAGCGAAGTGTATTGTTCTGTAATCGCAGTGCGACATTCGCGTACGAAAATATATAACATTGGTAATTTTTCACAGCTTTTTTTTTGTTTTCATAGACATGGTCATTACCAAATAGCTGTCGAAATCGTCGACGTTTTACATATAAGTGATTGATGTGGTACAATTTTGCTAAAAATCGAAAGGTTTTTGGGTTTAATTAATTGTATGAAACATTGACCGATTGTTACATCTGCGAATTCGAGACTCAGATAATCTTAAGGAACGTTACTGAAGAGTTTAGGAGCGCATTTGCATACAAAAAATGTAGTTTTTAATTCACCAAAACTAAAGTGGATTTAATTTGCTAGCATAATTACCTACTGAGGAACCACTACTTATCTAGCAACTTAAAAACTTTACCGTCGTATTATCATCAGCATCGCATTTGGAAGGAAGAAGAAAAACATTTAACACGCTCGGCGTGCTCCGTTCATTATTCCGGGAATCATTGTATAAACGGCTCAAGACGATGATTTTGATTCTTCAAAGCGGATTATAATAAACCGCTCGAAGGTGTGTCTCGTACTAATAGCACCTTTTTGCATATTAATACGTGGTAGAGCGCTACTTCGTTGTAATCGCATATATCCACATCAGATTAGTAAAATATCATAAAATTCTTTGTTTCATGTTTTACAATCCACTAACTTGCCTTTCGAGAGTTGATACTTGTAATAGAGGATTGCAACGGTTTTTTCGGAAATTTGTAATGCTATAATTTGACATCCAAAGTAACAATGAAAGTTCCATTTCACTCTTCTGATGGTTTTCATGACTAAATTGGCCATTCTGATTGTTCTGCGATAATAAATTATGCTCTCTGACCATTATAAATAATAAGTCATCAAAACAATAAATGCCAGCTGGTTTGTATTGCTAACCTACACCTCTAAACCAAATCTGAGAAAAAATTGTATGGCAATTTTTTGAGTTTCATTCTTTTGAAGTTTTAAAGAGTAGATTGTTAAATAAAAATCTTCAATAACACTTCTAAAATAAACATAAAAACCAGCTGAGGATTGCAGGTTTTCATTGATCTAGGTTTTGAATTTTAGTCGCATGATAAATATTTGTTTATGAAACTTGGATGGAACTTGGTTTGGTAAACCTTGTAGATTCTAACTTGTCAATTTTAGTAAGTCTATGTATAGTAACTCTGATGAACTAAAACGGGGCAGACGCTTTTAGAATCCAATTCTGAATCCTCTGAAGCCTCGCACAATTAGAGTAGACCTAAATAGACAGATTTAAATTAAATTTAAGGCTAGGTTAAATTGTGATCGCGTGAATAAGCTGCATTCGCGGGTAATTGTACGTTACGTAGAATTAGAACTTTGGCTGCAGAACTCACGAGAACAAACTCCATTCGTTCTTGAACTCGGTGATTTTTATTAAAGCTGGATTTTAGTAAATTAATACAGCAGCCTCATTTTCGGTAACCCATGCTTCAGCAATGCTTAAAAACAGTGAACAATTTTATAAACAGAACTCGGAAAAAAATTTAAATTTAGTTTTGATGGGATTACCACTTTTTAACGAAAGGAGAGAAAGGCCATTTACAAAACACTTAACCCTTAAATGCGCAATGTTGCTTTAAAACAACATAGTGAAAAACATCCCCAGAGTAAATTATGTTTACCGCCTTTAGATGAGTAAGTTTTCTATATAAATGAATTTTTTCAGCGTGCGCATTTAAGGGTTAACTGAAGAGATACTCCTGTTGTTAGTTAATATTTGGGAACGTCAATTACAGGTGGAGCTAGTAACGGGTGGCATCTAACATTCTGGAATTTTTTCGAGGCTTCTATGCACAAACGAGCTCAGATAGAAATGAGAGTCTGTATATGTTAGCTCTCTCTTTCTCTCTCTCCTCTTTCTGCCAGTGTTTTTAATTTTGTTTATGCTTGCCAAGTTTCGCTCAAAATGGCATCAAAACAAGAAGCATTTCGCGAGCGCGTTGTACACTTCTACAGATTGCACAAAGATCTCGGCAAAAAGCGTACGGTACAACATTTTAAAAGTGAAATGTTGCGGCTTCGACTGTTTACCATATCCTAAGATCCCCAACAACTACACGTAAGCAGGGTAGTGGAAGATCAGCGGAAATTATGGGCACAGAAGGGCTTCGTTCCCTTTACCGTGCCTTCAACAATCAGAATTCATTGAGCCAACGGGATGCCGCAAAAAAGTTCAACTGCTCCCACCAGTACATCTACAAAACATTGAAAAGAGGCGGAATAACGTGTCTAAAGAAGACAAGAGCCCAGGAATACACTGCGGGACAGATTTTGATGCTGAAATCCCAATGCCGCTGGTTGATGAAAAATTATTCCGAAAAATGTTTTGTTTTGAACGACGACAGTTACTTCCCTCTTTCGAAGACGCACGTACCCGGAAATGATCGATACAATTCCATGGATAGTTCTACTGCATCTCCGAACATAAAATAAAAGTTTAAGCATAAGTTTGCACCGAAAGTGATGCTGTACATTGCCATTTCTGAGAGAAGTATTTCTAAGCCATGCCCAAGTAACAATGAGGGTTTCGTTACACTCTTATGATGGTTTTCATAACCAAAATTGGTCACAAATACCATCATAAGAGTGCAATAAAACTCAAATTGTTGCTTGGGTGGTTTAAAGACTTTGGTTTGACTATCAATCAACGAATGTTTCAATAAAATTTTGATCCCGTTTCTACAAAAACATCATGCAGATGGACAATACGTGTTTTTGCCGGATAAAGCATCATCACATTATGCCAAAAAATACGATCGTTTTTAAATACTCATTCGATCCCATTTGTACCCAAAACCACAACCCGACAAATCTTCCTTAATGTCGCCCAATCGAAGATTTCTTCGGGATTTTGAGCTCCTTGGTGTACAAACATAACTAGAGAGCCACGAATTGCAAACAGTTGATAAGTAGACCCAAGAGATGCATTCGCAAAGTGGACATAACGGTCGTACAACGCTCCTGTTCCAACATCAAACAGAAACTTTGCCTAATAGCCGATTACGGACCGTTCTCAAATGTTCACTATTTTTTCAACACTGGATAATGTATCCTTACTTACTTACTTTAGTGGCAACGGTCCGTTACCGATCCTGCGCCGAACGAATTATAGTCCTCCAGTACCGTCGGTCCTGGGCTGCCGTTCTCCAATCCCCACGAACACCAGCTGAACGTGCATCGTCTTCGACAGCACACACCCACCGGGTGCGGGGTCTGCCTCGGAGTCTACGGCCTCTTCCTGGTTCTCTGCTGAAAATAGTTTTGGCTACTCTTTCATCGGGCATTCTGGCCACGTGTCCAGCCCACCGCAGCCTGCCACATTGCACTACCTTCACTATATCAGCATATTTGTATACTTGGTACAGCTCGTGATTCATGCGTCTGCGCCACACTCCATTTTCCATTTTGCCACCAAGTATAGATCGCAGAATTTTACGCTCAAAAACCCCAAGCACTCGCCGATCAGCTTCCTTTAGCGTCCATGATTCGTGTCCGTAAAGGGCCACCGGGAGGATTAGTGTTCTGTAGAGCGCCAGTTTTGTGCGAATTTGCAAACTACGGGACTTCAGCTGGCTACGTAATCCGTAGAAAGCCCGATTCGCGGCTGCAACTCGTCGTTTCACTTCGCGGCTTACATCGTTGTCACATGTCACGAGTGTACCAAGGTATATAAATTCCTCCACTACTTCATATCGTTCCCCATCTAACTCCACCTCGGCACCAACACCACTTGAGCTCCCACGTTCCCTACCAGCAACCATGTACTTCGTTTTGGCGGTATTAATGGTAAGTCCCAATCTCGCTGCTTCCCTTTTAAAGGGCCTAAAGGCCTCTTCTACTGCTCTACGGTTGATTCCGATGATATCGACGTCATCCGCAAAACCAAGAAGCATGTGAGATTTCGTGATGATAGTTCCATTCCTTTCCACGTTTGCTCTTCGTAATGCACCTTCCAAGGCAATGTTGAATAGCAGGTTAGAGAGTGCGTTCCCTTGCTTCAGTCCATCCAACGTCACGAAAGCAGCTGAGGTCTCACCCGCTATTCTAACGCATGATTTGGATCCATCCAGCGTCGCACGAATCAGCGTAACTAGTTTCGTCGGAAAACCATGTTCTAGCATTATCTGCCACAGCTCATTTCGTTTAACTGAATCGTACGCCGCTTTAAAATCCACAAACAGATGGTGTGTCTGCAAGTTGTACTCCCGGAACTTGTCTAGCAACTGGCGCAGGGTAAACATCTGATCCGTCGTGGAGCGACCCTCACGAAAACCCGCTTGGTACTCGCCGACGAAGGACTCCGCTAACGGTCTCAGTCTGCAGAACAGGATACGGGAAAGCACCTTGTAGGCAGAATTGAGCAATGTAATTCCTCGATAGTTTTTACACTCCATTCGATGTCCCTTTTTGAAAATTGGGCAAATGAGGCCATCCAACCACTCCTCCGGCATTTGTTCTTCCTCCCAGATCCTGACAATGATCCGGTGGATTGCTTCGTACAGCCGCTCGCTCCCCGCTTTTAGAAGTTCAGCCGGGATACCGTCCTTCCCAGCAGCCTTACCGTTTTTCAGCTTACTGATTGCCTTCTTAGCCTTCTTAGGGTATGAAATGGAGAGAGTTACCTGGAAGGAGCGTCAAACATAGCTCTGGCTCTCTCAAGCTCCCACCTGGCGCCTCCACGCAGATCTAAGTCAAATGATGACGGTCGATGGCCTTACCCGGAAATGCTTCATGTACTTACTGAAGCAGCTAAGCTAGGAGGTGCGAACTAGAGCGCCTGTTCTCCAGGTGAGGGGCGGCTCACACAGCGTCTGTCTCGTAACGGGCGGCTGAATATGAAATGCTGTATCCCGCAAGCTATACCTAAGATGGCAGACCCATCAGCGGGATGTAGGTATCGCGACCCCGGTGAGGTAGTATACCGAAAACCCAATTACCACGAACAACGAACAAAGAAATTCAGGACGGAACAATCGGTATAGGACACGGCAAGGGACAAGGAAACGATTAAGGGATAACGATTGGAAACTTGGTACCTGGAATGTCCGAACTCTCCATGAACCGGCACGGGCTGGCTTGCTTGCTCGAGAGCTGCATCAACTCGGAGTGGAGATCGCTGCTATTCAGGAAGTTCGGTGGCCAAATTCCGGAGAAAGGGAGTTCCGTGCAGTAGACCCTATTGCAGGCACTTCTTTTAAGTACCACATCTACTACAGTGGCGGTAAGAAAGCTGAACATGGAGTCGGTTTCGTAGTGTTGGGAAAACAAAAGCAACGAGTTATCCGGTGGAGGCCCGTAGATGACCGTATATGCGTGTTGAGGATTAAGGGCAAATTCTTCAACTATAGCCTAATCAACTTATACGCACCGACAAATGATAAATCCGATGATGCTAAAGACGAGTTTTACGACAAGCTTGAGAGGACCTATGGAGAGTGCCCAAAACACGACGTGAAAATCATCATCGGAGATGCAAACGCGCAGATCGGGAGGGAGGAATTCTTCCGTCCAGTTATTGGAAGACATAGCCTGCATCTGTCGACCAATGATAACGGTCTGAGGCTCATAAATTTTGCCGCGGCCAGAGGGATGGCCATCTGTAGCACCTACTTTCCACGTTTGAATATTCGGAAACAAACCTGGAGGCATCCAAATGGAGACTCTAGCTCTCAGATCGATCATGTCTTGATTGACGGTCGACACTTTTCGGATGTTATCGATGTACGGTCTTTTCGTGGACCAAATATCGACTCTGACCACTATCTCGTAGTGAGTAAGATTCGCGCAAGGCTGTCGAACACGGCGAAAGCTCGCACTGAAAGGACGCTGCGTTTCAACATCCAGCGGTTAACGGCAGACGGCGTTGCAGTGGAGTACGCCAGGAAGCTTGACCAGCGAATCGCAGAACAGCAGGTAGAAGAAGAAGATATAAATGGGCTGTGGAGGAACATCCATGGTGCCATCCAAACAACAGCGAGAGAGGTGGTAGGCACGACGCGTGGAAGACAGCGTAACAGCTGGTTTGATGCCGAATGCCAGAGAGTGACAGACGAAAAGAACCAGGCCAGGAGTCGCATGCTCACTGCGGCAACGCGTCAAAACAGAGAGAGATACAGAGAGACTAGAGCTGCGGAAAAAAGAATCCATCGTCTAAAGAAACGCGAGTACGAGGAGCACGTGCTTGCCGGCGCAGAGGAGCGATACGCCAGCAACGACACACGGAGTTTCTATAAAACGGTGAGAAGCAGGAATTTTGCCATGCCTGTGATGTGCAATGATAGTGCTGGCAACCTGCTTACCGACAAAACGGCGGTAGCAGCCAGGTGGAAGGAGCACTTCCAGACACTATTGAATGGAGAGGTAAATGAGGAGATCAGCAGGGACAGGATAGAAATTGTAAGCGATGGTCAAGCTGTGGAGCCACCAACACAGGAAGAGGTTAAGATAATGTATCCTACTTTTCAGTAAATCAGATCTTCTTCAAGTATCTGTCTTGAAGTGACAGCTTGAGAAATAAATTCCAAAATTTTAGTTGCCACCCGTCATACACGCAAAATGTGCGACTGGTTTTATCGCCTCCGTTTTTCTAGTTAAATCGATTTAAAAAGAATAAACTCCAAGTGTCACACATCGAAGAAACAAATTATCCGCCAAACAGATCTAAGTGGAATTGATTGTCGAAGAGTTGCAGATTTTTTCACGTGAAAACAATGATAACTACCGTCGAAAGCTCAGCAGGTCACTTCGTCCGATATTCAACTGAAAAAGAGCGACCAGTGTCCGGAACGACGGATTCATTTCTAGCTGGCTCACTTGGCCTGCTGTGAGGTGTGCAAAATAGATGTCAGTCACCAGCTGGCAGGGCTGTCCTGCTTTTTGTGCTCCGATTCTGCATATTTTTACTTATTTCATGGCATCGCTTTAGCCAAGCAAAGTTTGAAAAATTTATGTATGAGACATTTACAGAGGTAGCAGTATCTGTAGTATTACGGAATTGAATATGGCTCTATCTTTTGTATTTTATATGCACTTCCGGTTTACACTAAGTGCTACATATAGAGAGCGCTCTTTGTGCACCAACGGGTTTGAACAGGAGTACGTACGCGTAATGCAAAAGATAGAACACCGATAGAAAGTAAGTACGGCTTGTCGAACGAATAATTTTACGTAAAGGGCTCGTGAATGGCCATGCGATTTAATGCCGTTATTTTTGCATTGCTAGGTGCTACATTCCGTTATCGAAACTTGACCTTCTGTTTTTATACGACAGAGTTCGCAGCCAGCTGTTAGAGTACAGGACAATTGCAGGGCCAGTTGCAACGATTCTATTGACTCTAACAGCCTCTCCCAGCCGAGATTCGAACACACGACGACTGGCTTATTAGGCCAGCTGTTATTGTTATTATTTTAAAGCGAGAAGTGTAAAATTGATCAAGTGATGCCCTATGATTGGGCTGTTTCCGGTTAGGTATGCGAGTTTTTTTTTCGAAGCTAGTCGTCATGAGATAATCAGAAATGCTTTAAAATTTATTAATGAGAATATGTGTTAATTACAAAAAATATTATTTGACGTTAGTTTATTTCGGAACATACGACTCCGCTAATATAGCAGAGTTAAGAAAGCGGGTACCTAGAGACAAACTGAGGTACTGTGCAAGCACCATATTCAAAATAATGCTTAATTCTGAACAGTTGCAAATTTTTCTTAAATATTGACATAACTCTAGCTATTTAAACCATTTTAATGACAGGAAATAATTAGATGTAGTGATTAAATTGTTTAAATAGCTGAAATTTTGTCAATATTTATGAAAAATTTGCAACTGTTCAGAATTAGGCACTGTTTTGAATATGGTGCTTGCACGTTATCTTTCTGATAGACATGGCCTGTATACCAAGCTCAACAGTTTATTCAACCTGGAAATAAAAATCAAGATGTGTTTTTTACCCATTTTCTATTCAGCTGTCAAAACGGGGTCGAAGCAAGAGAAACAGCATATTAAATATTCAACATCCAAATTATTTTCCCACCTGCTTGGTAAAATCGCTGAAAGTGGCCAAGTCGACAGTAACAAACGCTATTGAAGTGAAGTGTTCGAGGAACATTTGAACGCCTACTAGGAAGTCAGGATCAGGAGGAAACAGAAACCAGGGTGTAGCTGCGAGTGGCCAGACGGAGAATGGCCACTATTTTCAAACGTATACTAACCTTTCCATCAGAGACGTCGGAAACAAAGCAAGAGCGCGTAAGTTGTGCACGATGTCGTTTTCCATGTTTGATTGTGCCATAATGAACGATGAAAAGACAGATTTCAAGCAGCTTCCAGATCTAGAGTTTTACACCGGCTACCGGAAAAGGAAAGGTTCAAAATAAGTTTAAGCAGAAAAATTTTTCAAAGCTACCGAAAACATACTTTTTTTAGATAGGCGGTTTGCACCTGTGTGGGCTAAAAAGCAAAGTTTTACAATTACGCTTAGACCTAATTCCTTTCGATCAAACTATTCGATGAATTTGTCACGGCACCGGACAAATTAGTTACCTTAATTTTAACAGAAAGTTCTTGTTCTTGTTGAAAAATTATCTCCAAAACAGATAGGAATCGATGGAAACAAATTTCTTTCAGATAATGGGAATACATTAGAAATACAACTATTTACAAATCGGGATATTTCACTAATTGATAGCTGTAACGAGTCAAAATACATTCGAATATCGTCGGTAAATATATTTTATTCATGCAACCTTTGACAGCAGTTATAGCTCCAGAATTGCATTATTATTAGGAAGAAGACGTTTCAATCTTTACCAACATTATATAGAGTAAGGAGGGGCAAAAGTGCGATTCAATGATTTATCAGTAAATAATTATATAGTTATAGATAATTATATGCGCTGTATTGCAGATACTAGAAATAAACCATCTGTAGAAGACTGTATGCTCTACATCAGTGGTGGCCACGGTATAAGCATAATGCGGGCTAAATCAGATCTACTCAATAAATCCGCAACCCGAAACGACTTCTGACATTAATAAATTCAACCTATAGTTCCCGTCCACCATCCATCAAACCAGTCCGCGGGCCGCAAGGACCATATTCAAGAGTTGCATGCGGCCCGTGGGCCGCAGTTTGACCATCACTAGTCTACAGCTACTGGAATCGCAAAAATTGAAAATATTTTGGTCCGAAACATATCGCAGATTGACGATATTACAGTTTTGTTAGCTACTACTGCGCTAATTCCAATATTCAAGCTTTTGTCCCGTAGAAAACTCCTAGCGGGGCAAAAGTGCAATTTGGAACCTGATCAGGAAAATTGAGAATATATTTTGGATTATAGTAGAATGTGAAGATATTGAGTTGTAGCATTAATATTAAATAAATTTAATTTTAGCGCTTCACTATATCTCATAAAAATTAGAGACAACTTCAAACTTCACACTTATGCCCCGTCTTACTCTATAGGTATCTCCTTCAAAGTAGTTGCCTCTTACAGTTATACACCTATGCCAATGTTTCTTCCAACTTTGGAAACACTTGAAAGCATCTGTTGGTTATCCTTTAGGACTATTTACTTCAGTCTATGCTCTCGAAATGATTTCCACTGAGTAGGAATTTCAGTTTTGGAAACAGGTAAACTTCAGTCAACAGGTAGAAGTCACGAGGTGTTAAATCTGGCTAATACTGTGGGTTGGTCGATGGCGTCGGTCGAGTTTTTGGCAAGAAATTCGCGTACGAGGTGTGATGTGTGCGCTGCTTTGCCGTGATGTAAAAGCCATGTATTTTGCCACAACTTTGATCGTTTTTACTAATATTCTCTCTCAAACTGACCAATCGAGAGGAATTCTTGAACACCGCGATAATCTAAGAAATGGTCTTTCAGAGCGGACATCGTCCTCAACTGTTTCTCGACCTTCCTTGAATCGTTTGTTCCATTAAAATGTTCTCGAATGTGTCGTACAATTAGCTCTGAAACGTTTTGCAACGTTTCAAATGTTTCTGTTGCAATAATTTTATTTGAAACACAAAATTTAATGTAAACTCTTTGCTGTGCTGAGATGTCGGCGACAAATACATGGCGCCATTACATGCCCTTGCGTATCAGTCCTGGAATTTTTCGAGTGGAGTAGTATTGGGTCAGAATTTCAAGTCGATTTAACGCATCGATGGCAAAAGGAGTGGCAAGTGTAACACCAACCTCCCCGTCCGAAATATCGCCAACAAGTTGGGAATGTCGTCCACTTATAACTGTTGACTTATGAGGAGAGGGTAACTTCAACCCGCAGTGATAATACAACAAGACGGCCAAAACACGGTCCCGGAAGCTGTACACGATGTTGCTGAGGAAGATTGGTTGCGTAGTAAAGGATGATGAAACCTATGTTAATGTGAACTTAAAACAGCTTTCTGGGTAGGAGTTTTGTATGGCAGCTAGAAGTGGAAAGGTGACAGATATTTTCAAGCAGACTTGCCACTTACTCATTGTGCAAAAAGTGCAACTCTATTTTGGGCATTTCCATTTGATTTTGCCGTAAATGTCCAAAATAGAGTACGCGTAACGGCTGTCCAAAATACATTAATCACCCTACTCCTCAATGAGTATAGAACAATGTGCAGATTGGTAAGCAATCGCGGTTAGTAAAATAGAGAAAAGTTAAAGCAAAACGGAGCAAAATAAATCGCGACTGAGTAAAGTGTGACTTTTTCTCTTCTCTTTTTTATTCTGAGGAAGAATTATCCCTGTTTTCAAGCATATGAAACAGTCGAAGTTCACTAAGTATTATCTGGTTTAAATTAAAATAAAACATTTTTAATGCAACCGTGCGTAACCCCCAAGTAACAATTGCAATTTTATTGCACTCTTATGATGACATTTAAGACAAACATTGGTCATGAAAACCACCATAAAAGTGTAATAAAACTCACATTGTTCCTTTGGCTTCAACCGGGATTTTCGCATGAACGAATGTTTGGGAACCGGTTTGCTTTCCTGAAGCAACATGATTGTTCCATGCTATTTTGGCCGCATTTGGCATCGTGCAATTACGAAACGAAATGGAGTGGTATGCTACCAACAACGTGCAGGTGCTGCCCAGGAACGAAACTTTCCTGTAGTGACAGAGCACCGTTCAATCGAGAAATTTTGGACCATCATTAAACGGAACCTGAGAAGCAGCAAGCAGTTTAAGCAGAATCTGTTAGCAGAGGATAAACGAATAGTCAAAAGGTTGCTTCACTAGATATTTTTTCAGATTTTCTATTAAAGTTTATGCTAAACTGCAAAAAGAAAAAGAGTTCGATTGTTTTTACTTTTTCATTATTATATTAATCATATAATAACACTTTCTCGGGTATTTTTCCTAAAGGACGTAAGTGAAAATGTTCACAAATCGATTGAGAGTATATTTCCCTATGGTAGCCTGCAAAGAATAACTCTTACATGGATTTCTTACTTTTTCACTTGCGTCCTTTTAAAAAGGTACCCTAGAATCAGCAAAATGATCAAAGTAAATTGGTTTAGTGCTACGAGAACTTAAAAATCCTCCTAGGGTTTGAGTCGATTTTTTTTCTTTCAAATGATTCAACTTGTTTTTGACGCACCTCCGGAGGTTTACTGTCATTCGCTCAATTTTCAATATTCTGCGTTTTTCCCCTGAATAAACTTGCATATCGCCATAAAATAGTGGTTCCCAACCTTTTTTAATTCGCGAACCCTTGGCGGGTTTCTGTATACTATTTGGCTGTGAGTTAAATTATTTGAAATTAAATAAAAAGAAAACTTATCCAGTTTAATTCTACTATTACTTCGCGACAGATACGTATTTCGCCTACGACTTGCAGGCTTCATCAGTGTCTGTTTTCGAACTCGAAACAGACACTGATGAAGCCTGAAAGTCGTAGGCGAAATACGTATCTGTCGCGAAGAAATATCATAGTAGAATTAATTTCTTTTTATTTAATTTCAGGTTTCGTATTCTACACTTTTAAATGAGTTTACCCGTAAATTGGTTGAATTTAGCTAAAACTACTCAAAATGCCCTTATGGTTTTTCAACCAAAAAAATGGTGGTAGGAACTAGAAAGTGTCATTTGTCACAGAGAATAATTTAATTATCGGTAGCAAGTAGCTAAAATTGGTTGATTTTTTTACCCAAAACACTTAAAGTTTGCAGACTTTAAGGGCATTTCGAGTAGTTTCAACCTAGCTTTAGTTAAATCCGACCTATTTACGGGTAGAATCATTTAAGAGTGTACTAAGCCGCTCCAAAAACTTCAGTTAAATTATTGGCATACACCCATTTGGGAAACGCTGCCATACGAAATTCTTGAATACATACGTTTTTACCTAATTAACCTTACTTAATTCGAAAATCACCTTGTTTGTTTCTCTCTTAGGTGACTTGCCGTCCTAAGACAAAGCCTGTTGAACAAAGTAACTCGGTTGAGGGCTACTGCTCTCCAGTTCCTCGGACACCGAGTAGTCTCCGCCAGATCTCGCTCCACCTGGTCTAACCATTTTGCTCGCTGCGCTCCTGGTCGTCTTGTTCCTACCGGATATGAGGCGAACACCAGCTTTGCAGGGTAGTTGTCCGGCATTCTTGCAACATGCCCTGCCCATTGTATCCGTCCAGCTTTAGCCACCTTCTGGATACTGGGTTCGCCAAAGAGCTGTGCGAGTTCATGATTCATCCTCCGCCTCCATACTCCGTTCTCTTGTACGCCGCCGAAGATCGTTCTTAGCACTCGTCGTTCGAAAACTCCGAGCACTCGCAGGTCCTCCTCGAGCATTGTCCATGTTTCATGCCCGTAGAGAACAACCGGTCTAATAAGCGTCTTGTACAGGGTGCACTTTGTACGGGGACTTAGTCTGCTCGACCGCAATTGCTTGTGAAGCCCATAGTAAGCACAACTTCCGCTGATAATACGCCTCCGAATCTCACGCCTGATATCATCCAAAGCCAAAGTGAGCCAAAGTAGACAAATTCGTCAACTACCACAAATTCATCGCCGTCGATCAATATACTACTGCTCAAGCGACGTCGTTCGACCTCGGTTCCGCTGGCCAGCTTTGTACTTCGTTTTAGACGTATTTGCCTTCAACCCAATCTTTTCTGCTTCGCGCTTTAGTCTGGTGTACTGTTCAGCCACCGCCACAGATGTTCTGCCGATAATATCTATGTCATTGGCAAAGTAGACGAATTGACTGGATTTGTTGAAGATCGTGCCCCGCGTGTTGATATACGCTCGGTTCATAACACCTTGCAGCGCTATGTTGAACAGTGGGCATGAGAGACCATCACCTTGACGAAGCCCTCTGTGTGATTCGACAATCCACTCGAAATCCGAACACAGCACTGTATACCATCTATTGTAGATTTAATCAATTTGATGAGCTTCCTGGGGAAGCTGTTCTCGCCCTTGATTTTCCATAGCTCTTTCCGGTCGATGGTATCATATGCGGCTTTGAAGGCAACGAACCAATTGTGCGTGGGAACTCTATTCACGGCCCTTTTGGAGGATTTGCCGCAGTGTAAATATTTGATCCGTTGTAAACCGACCTTCGACGAAGCCGGCTTGATAAGTTCCCACAAATCTGTTCGCAATTGGTGATAGTTGGCGGAAAATGATTCGGGGCAGCACTTTATAGGCGACATTGAGAACGGTGATCGCCCGATAGTTCTCACAGCCCAACTTGCCGCCTTTTTATAGATCGGGCAGATAACCCCATTTTTTCACTTCTCCGGTAGTTGTTCCGTATCCTAAATTCTAACAGTTAGTCGGTGTATACAAACAGCCAGCTTTTCTGGTCCCATTTTAATAAGCTCCGATGCCATCTTTTCCAGCTGACTTGTTGTTCTTTAGCTGCATGATGGCCTCCTTAACTTCGCCTATCGTTGGGGCTGGCACTTCTTCCCCGTTTGTTGCACCGTCGAAATCGCTTTCCCCGCCACCATGGTTCTCCGACTGGGCGCCATTCAGGTGTTCGTCGAAGTGCTGCTTCCACCTATCGGTCACCTCACGATCGTGCGTCAGCATACTGCCAGTCTTATCCCGACACATTTCGGCTCGCGGCACAAAGCCTTTGCGGGATCCGTTCAGTTTCTTGTAAAACTTTCGCGTTTCCTGAGAACGATGCAGCCGCTCCAACTCTGCATGTTCCTGCTCTTCCAGGTAGCGCTTGTTCTCCCGAAAGATTTGCTTTAACTGCATCATCTTCAGTTTGTGCCTTTCCACGTTCTGACGTGCGGTGCTGCGCATCTTGACCGCCCGCGCAGCGTTCTCCTCATCGATCACCCTCCTATATTCATCGTCAAACCAATCGTTCCGCTGATTTCGGGCCACATGCCCGATGGAGCTCTCCGCTACACGGCTGACGGCTGTTTTGATAGTATTCCAACAGTCCTCAAAAGGGGCTTCGTCCAGCTTGTCCTCTTTCGGCAGCGCAGCTTCGAGTGAATGCGCGTAATTTGCGGCAACATCTGGTTGCTTCAGCCGCGCGAGATCTAACCGAGGTTGGCATCGGTACCGAATGTTGTTCACAATGGAGAGTCTTGGGCGTATCTTAACCATCACTAGCTAGTGGTCCGAGTCAACGTTAGCGCTTCGATAGGATCTGACGTCGATAATGTCTGAGAAGTGCCGACTGTCGATCAAAACGTGGTCGATCTGTGATTCTGTCTGATTTGGTGACCTCCAGGTGTACTTGTGATGGATTCTGTGCTGAAAACAGGTACTACGTACGGCCATGTTCTTGGAGGCGACAAAGTCGATAAGTCTTAGGCCCATTTCATTGGTTCGCTGGTGTGCGCTGAACCTTCCAATCACCGGTTTGATATCGGCTTGATATCGTGTTTTGGGCAGCGGTCGTATTCACTCTCCAACTGCGCGTAGAATTTATCATTGCCGTCATCGGTACTTCTGAAGTGAGGTCTGTTCACGTTGATGATGCTTGTATTGAAGAATCGGCCCTTGATTATCAACCTATACATTCGAGGATTGATTGGCCACCACCCAATCACCCGTTTCCGCATCTCGCCCATCACTATGAAAGCTGTACCTAGCTCGTGTGTGTTGCCGTAGCTTTGGTAGATGGTATGTCCATCTCTGAACGTACGTACTGTTGAGCTCTTCCAGCACACCTCCTGCAGCGCTACGACGTCGAACTTGCGGCTCTTCAATACGTCGGAGAGCACTGGAGTGCTCCCTTGGAAGTTAAGAAATCGGCAGTTCCACGTCCCGAGTTTCCAATCCATAGTCCTTTTTCGTCGCGTGGGTCTATTCCGATTGTTCCAGTAAGAATTTCCTTGTTCTTCGTTCTGTTGCTTGTTGTCGTTTGTTTATTTCCAGTGATTCCGTTACTACAAATTTGTTTTAGATTTTTTGATAGTTTTCTTAAAAAAGTAGTTTTGAATTTTACTCAGTAAAATCAACATTATCTTTTCTTTTTACCATAAATATATATACGCAACATACATTAGCGAAAAATACAGGGTGCTGAATATTACCCAATGAAAACGCAATTCCCTGACCAGTTTTAGGTTTTAACACAGAACTACGTCTTTGTTACTACATTGGGGTACACTTTCCAGAACGAGAACATGCATCGGAAAGAGATTAAGTTTTGTGTGCGTTTAATGCATTCATTTCGCAACAAACTCGCAAGCTATTTATGACTAGCCTTGAAAAATTTTCGGTGTTCCAATATATCATAAAAAATAAATCCGATTTTCATTAAATAGCCATTGGAAAATGTACATATATCAGGTATTATTAAGAAATAGTGAATCCATCCATCAACATGTATCACATGTAAGCACGCTTTTAACGGGTGACAACTAAAATTTTGGAATTTTTTCTCTAGCTGTCAAAAAAAGACAAAGATACATGAAGATCTGATTTACCGAATTTAAAGGTACATTATCTATTGTTGAAAAAAATTAGTGTACATTTTAAAACGGTCCGTTATCGGCTGTTCGGCGAAGCTTTCGTTTGACGTCGAAATAGGAGCGTTGTACGGCCGTCATGTCAACTTTGCGAATGCATCTCTTGTTTATACTAATAATTTTTATGCAATTTGTGGTTCTCCAGTTATTTTTGTACACCAAGGACCTCAAAATCTCGAAGAAATCTTCGATTGGGCGCACTGAGACAGATTTTACGGGTCGTGGTTTTTGGGTAAAAATGGGATCGAATAGGTATTCAGGAACGATTGTGTTTTTTTGGCGTAATGCGATGGTGCTCTATCCGGCCAAAACACGTATTGTCCAACTGCATGATGTTTTTGTAGAACAGGATCAAAATTTTGTTCAAACATTCGTCTGGTGCATCTTAATTGATAGCCAAACCAGAGGACTTGTTATTGAAGAAACGAGAAAGAGAACGATGTCCTTCTGCGTCCATAATTTTGGCTGCTCTTCCACTACATTGCTTGCGAATAGTTGTTGGGCATCTTAGGATATGGTAAATAGTCGATGCCGCAACATATTCGCTTTTCAAATGTTGTACCTTAAACTTTTTCCCGAGATTTCGTGGAAATTCGTAGAAGAGTACAGCGCGCTCGCGGAATGCTTCTTGGTTTGACGCCGTTTTAAGCAAAACTTGGCAAGCATAAACAAAACAAAAATACCGACAGAAAGGGGATAGAAAGAACTAACACATACACACTCTCATTTCTCCCTGAGCTCGTTCGTTGTTTTTAGTATAGGGGCCTCGAAAAAATTCCAAAATTTTAGCTGTCACCCTTCAAATTGCCGACACAACAATTTTTTAGGGAAGATTCAAGACTGCTTTTTTAAATTCGTTCTGGTACTCTGAAAAAAATTTCTGAAAAAAATGACAGTGTTTACACGTTCCAGTAAATCGCAGACTGTCCGTGTGATTGAATCTAAACCAAGTTGATGTCTTAAAAGTAAACAGAATCGTAAAAGTGCACAACCACGAATTTTCTTTGAACAAATTTACCCATATACTATATTACTAGAAATTCTAGGCTATAATTTAAGTAAAACTGAAGTCAGAGTGACAAATAACAACCCAGAACTGTTCTCATTAAAATTATTCAATCGATTACTGTTTTCTGTTCAACCCAACCAGAATGAACCAGAAACAGAACATATTTATGGACAATGTAAAATTAATTTTCAAAATGGTGGCGATACAGGGAATACTTAAACAATATTTTTCAAAATTTACATCGCAAAATGATGGAAATTGAGCGTTTGACAGTCAAAAATGCCTCTTTCTGCTGGGCTTCTGAATGATATTCGAAATAGACGGGATTTCCCGACGGCAGTCGTTATTTTTTATAATTCTTTTTACCTGGCATAGATCGAAGTTGATTTTGGGCTCAGTTCATTAACGTTTTGTCATTAGTGAAAACTCCAAGATAAATTTCGTTTGATATCAATATCATAGGAATTTGTTAAAAAAAACTAGTCAAAATTTGATAAGAAAAAATGGAGCTGTAAAGGCAAATTGCGCACCGAGATTTATTTTTATGAAGTTGTAGATTGTGGGACTGCTAAGATAACCTCTTATCTTAACTGGAATATCATTTGAATCTCCAATGTCACTTCACATTCTTGGATAAAAATGTGATCACTTGTTCACTTCAGCGACTCAGTTTAAAATTTATGAACATTCTATTCGGTATTTGTGATTATGATTGATATCAACCGGCGTGAAAATAGTCAATAACATTTACCTCTTAATTTACTCTTGTTGATTTTGATTGAAATGATTATGATAAAAAGGCTATAATTTATTTACCAGTCTTATCAAGCACTGAGTAAGAAATTGAAAAACCGTCACATTCATTAAGGCATCAATTACAAATGAAGAATTACACGTATAGGTAGTACAAGCCAGGTATTACGGAAACTCGTGACGGTCACATTCATCCTCCGACGGTGAAAAATTTAAACTCAAACAGTAATAACCCAATAAGTTAAACTAACCTTTCAGTCTGACAGTAACAAACCTACGAGTTTTCACATCAATCAAACCGGCTCAGCAAACATAAGTCTGCTCTTTGGATTGGAACGAACATATGAAAAAAAACGATTTGTGTGGCGCTGACAGATAAATTACTTCTATCAATTACTCGATGCAATTAGTGTGTATTTACGTAACCGATAGAATTAGCAGGATGAGTACAATCGGCTACGCATGAAATGATTAACCAATACTACTAGAACATTCCATCACATAGTAATAATAATTAAATTGCGCGGTCCTCATAGTCCGCGTATGGCTGCCACTCTTATAGTTTCGCATTTCATAGACGATAATACTTTCAAATCACGTCAATGTACCGTTAATTTTGCGTCCAAATTGCCTCGTCTCATCAGCACCGACTACAGGGCACGGATGTAGCACCCGCAGGTAGGTACCTCTCCAATGGTTTAATTTTCTACCATTTCTTCTTGTCCGCATCTTTCTCGGAGTGTTTCGTCTTCCCGCTGAATTGGATTACAAGACTTAGGCATATTTTAACTTAACCCATTAGGCTAAGTTGCTGGCAGGCAACTGCAGAAGGGCACATAGCGTAGTTTATTTATTTTAAAATTTACTGGTTCCTCCCTAGCGCAACCTACGGGAATCGTTGTGCGAAAAGTCAACTTGCGACGGCAGCTTATCTCACGAAGCAAGAACGCCAGGTAATCGTCTCAGTAGCTGAGAACTGATCCCTTCAGCTCGGGGTTGCTTTACACGGACTACCTGTCTTTCATTATTTCCTCTCGTTCCCGCCGCTCATGGGTTGCGAAATTTGTTCTGCCTTTGTGACAGCATAAACAAATAAAATATGTTGCTTTATGACACCGAGCTTGCTCTAGCGATAAAATTGAACACTTTATGAGCACCTTGGTGGTACTCTATGGGAAGGCGATACAATCCAGAGCTCGGAACGCACTCTTACGGATCTGTCGAAATGTAATTTATAGATATAAACAAAGAAAGTGCTGCTTGCCACAGAGGGTCTCGAATGGTACGGTGCTTGTTTAAATTATTCATCCATTTTGACTAGTTATTTTTCGTTGCTCCATCGTCACTTGCTTCATCTTCCACTGTAAGACGAACTTTCGAAGAGGGGTAGCAAGCAACGGAGAAGAAAAAGTCAAATATATTTATAGGGGAGTACTGGCAACTATCAACGAGCGTCACGGAGTCACAAACACAGCAACACAACCGCACATTTAATCCGCGATTTACCACCACTATCAAGAAAAGGTGCTTCGTAAACTTCCTCTTGCAGCAGCCGCTAGCAGGTTCTAAACTGGTCGAACTGTGCTTCATTCATAGGCTAATGTCGGCCGCTACTTATTTCAAGTTATCGTCATGTTTCCCTTTCCATTAGTATTCAATGGTCCGCTGTATTCTACCGTTTTCTCGTTCTTCCAGCAAACCAACATTATCATACGCAGTTTGAATTTACATACGCCTCGAGAATGCTACAGATTTACCAATGCTAATCCGACCCTATCTTCTTCTTGGAGAAGAAATGGAGGACCGAAGATTTACCTTCTTCAATGCACACGCAGCAGCTTCAGTAAAAAAACCTTCAACAGTTCATAGACACAGTACTATTGACACTTCACTCAAAAATGACCAGAGATCCAAAAATATATTGACATTTATTCACACAACATACAAATCGCTGGCAAGCGATAGAAACAAACACTTCTTCTTACTGCTTCCACTTTGATTCACAGAATATTTTTCTTACATCCAGAGGAAAAAGGTGCTCCGCCAGAACTGTCTCAAAAAGAATCCTAAAATTTCACGTATACAGCGTTGACCGTCGACCTAATCGGTACACTAAACTAATAGTATGCATGTGCGTATACACGTTTCCCGCAATAAAACGCGATAAAAGCCACTTTCAGCGAATGAATTTGGCTTTCTTCATCGCCGAAATGGTTCAGGCTGCAGCGCACAGTTCGCCCCCGAGGAGTGCTAGCTGAAGTGCTTTAATGGCCGACGCGAAACACACAAAAGATTTTTTTCGACTCCGCACTCTTCTTCACTGCGATATTATGCTAGGCTCATCAGGAAAAGGCTGGCAAGATGTTCTCGACACAGATGAGAGCAAGAAGGAGAGCGTGTGTCACGGCGGAGACCGGAGAGCGCTAAATTGCGCAGGGTTGAATGCGAGCAAGAATTGTCGATGCCAGAGCCATCTTTGGTTTCGGCAGATTAGACTGCTATGGTATGCAAGCGATGGAGGCGCTCGCATCCAAAATGTTACTTTTGAATCGACTGTTGCACAATTTCGAATTATTTTATTGCTTGCTGGTGCAATTTCTGCTGCTTTGGTTCAAGTGTATCATATCCATATGTTGCGCAGGTTGCAGGGAAGAATCGACTGTCCTGGTGTGGAGAAATCCGGTTACGGTTACGTCACTTACGAGAATCACATTAGATGGATCCCGGGTTGTGTAGATTTGAAAGAGGAGCATAAAGTGAAGAAGAGGATTCGGATGTTTAAAATTTGTTGCTATTGCTATAGTATTGAAGACATCGCATTTCCGTTGTGATCGGAACCCAAACAACAGCCGCTAATCCACTGGCGGTGGTGTTTTGATAGCTGTTCGACGTGGATTGAAAGCAAGAGCAATTAAGAATGACTCATGGAACTGCGTAGAATAGGTTTGGACGGCCATCAAGCTGAGTGATTGCTTCCTCTTTTTGCGTGCCATATACATCCCACCTGATCGTGTCCGGGACAACGATCTACTCAACGCTCACTGCCAATCAGTTTACCCAGTTATGATGGACGCTACGCCGCTCGATGAGATTGGGCGACTTCAATTTGCCAGATATCTCGCGGAAACTTGCCCATAGCGGTTTCCTCTACCCTGATTCTGAAAACTCTACGATCTATGCCGGTGCAATTAATCTTCTTGACAACTATAGTGCTGCAATGCTTCATCAAGTTAATCATGTCGTCAACGAGAACAACCGTTCGTTAGACCTATGCTTCGTGAGCTCACAGGACAAGGCCCCATTCGTCTCAGCGGCTCCATGTCTGTTAATCAAGAGAGTTCCGGACCATGCTCCTCTGATCGTCTGCATAGAAGATAAACTCCTTCGGGGCTTCAATGAATATCCAGCTGCTATCTCATATAATTTCCGTAAAACTGATCAACAAAGCATCAACGATTTGTTGTCTAGTATTGACTGGGCAAACACACTAGATCCCAACGACATCGAAGCCGCTGCGCAGACCTTCACTCATGTCCTGATATATGCTATTGATCAACATGTACCGAAAAGTAGTCGCCGCAGTACATCTCATCCCTCTTGGCACACGAATGAGCTACGCACGCTGAAGTCATACAAAAGAGCAGCATTAAGACGATTCACGAAATTTCGTACGCTTTCACTAAAACTCCACTATACGAGAATAAACAATTTATACAGGCAAGTCATTCGCCAATGCTTTTCGCGGTATAAACGCAGTATTCAACGAAGATTAAAGCATCACCCGAAGTCTTTCTGGAATTACGTAAACGAGCAACGTAAAGAGTCCGGGCTTCCATCATTAATGAAATACAACGGGGAAGTTGCTGCCACTCCTCAGGATACAGGCCATTTCTTTTCCAAGATGTTTGCAAGTGTTTTCACCAATGAGGTATTGAGCGCAGACCGTGTTGCCCTAGCAGCCAACAACATTGGGGTTGATGACCATATATTGGGGTCAAATGCTGGGTGCCATCAACATCAATGTTGGGATCATTTCGAAGGCTGCGACCATGCTCAAGTTGTCCTTCAATCCTGGACCCGATGGAGTACCTTCCGTATTGCTGAAGAGACACCGTTGCTTCGTTTATTTCAAATGTCCATTTCCAGTGGGATTTTCCCGTCGTGTTGGAAATTTACACATATGTTCCCTGTACACAAAAAAGGAAGTAAACGAGATGTAGACAACTATCCAGGCATCACACCGTTGAGCGCTGTCTCGAAACTATTCGAGCTGGTGGTCATGAAACCTCTGCTTTCCCACTGTAAGCAATATCTAAGTGCTGATCAACATAGCTTCACGTTCCAGCGTTCTACCACTACTCATCTGCTGTGTCTTACATCATACATAACGGAGGGTATGGCACAACGAGCTTAAACAGATGTTTTGTACACCGACCTGTCGGCAGCCTTTGACAAGATAAACCACGCCATCACAATTGCAAAACTACATAGACTGGGTGTTAGTGGTAACCTTTTGCAATGGTTTCACTCGTATCTCACCGATCGACAGCTGGTGGTTGCCGTTGGAGATTGCTATCCAGCCTCATCAGGTATACCTCAAGGAAGCCATCTAGGTCCTCTGATTTTTCTGCTTTATTTCAACGACGTTAATTTGGTCATTAAGGGTCCACGACTCTCGTATGCAGATGATCTTAAAATGTACATCCGGATACGCTCGACTGACGACTGTCACTTTCTTCAAAATCAACTCGAGGCCTTTGCCACTTGGTGCGACGTGAATTGTATGACAGTGAACCCGGAAAAGTGCTCAGCAATCACATTTTCCCGTAAGAAAGATGCGATCCTGTTTCGTAATACGCTCGAGGCCACAGTAATTGAACGTGTTTCACATATTAAAGACTTAACGAACAAGCACATCTCGTATGTTGTCGCTAAAGCCTCAAGGTGCTTAGGCGTTATCTTTAGGATAAACTGCCTCAAATCGCTATACTGTTCGCTGGTGCGGTCAGTTCTGGAATACTATTCGTCGGTTTGGAATCCTAACTACATCAACAGCGCTGAAAGAATCGAGTCCGTTCAGCGTTGATTTCTTAGATTCGCTTTGCGAAAATTGCCTTGAAGAAACCCGTTCCGTCTTCCCAGCTATGAAAGCCGTTGTCAACTGATCGATGCCCCGCGCTGCAGGGACAGATTAACATAAATGTTAATCAATGCAATGTTGAGATTGCCACCTCGTCGCACTAACTACAGTATAAACGGCGCTATCGGCGGTCTGCAGCGGGACTTTAATCAAGTATCGTCGTTATTCGACTTTCATCTGCCACGACGGATACTACAGGGCAGATTCAATCGCTTTTTTCGGGAGAGGTAAACCTCGAAGAAGATATAGTTATTTTAAGATCTGTTTGTATACGTTTGATAGATTTTTACTCACTTAATTCGACTTGACTATTTTATGTTAACCTGACAATCATTGGGGCCAAATCGAGCCCGTTGAAGAATAATAATAATAATAAATAAATATTAAAATAAATATCAGGAAACCGGCCAAATAAAATTATTATTCTTGCTGCAAACAGCTTCAGCGATGGCTCTAAATTATGTCAAAACTGTATCATGTAGATTGCTCCATTCTGGTGGTGCTTGATCTATCCGTACGTCCCAGAACCGGTTGTGAAGTCTGTCGATAAAGAAGGGTCAAGTTCTGAATGACGTTTATACCCATGGCTCGGCTTTGCTTTGCTTGCATATAATTAATGTTGTATAACGGTAGTATTTTACAATTGACATAAAGGCGGTAGAAGAAAGTAATGAAATAATGTTGTTGATAGTATCCAGATAGTATACAGTCAGTACGGGACAAGGCGTGAAGGGAAAAAAGCCAAAATTAAGTATGGGAGGGCCATTGAAGTTGCTTAAGAACGTAAGTTGAAAAACGCTTAAGAACTGTTCCTCTTTACCCAAGCGGAAATCGATAATTGGAGCCAATTATTAATGTTTGCATAATTAAAAAATAAACAATTTTTTTTGGTATTGTGAATGCTCAATGGCATAACAGGTTTCATGCCAGACGCCATTATAAATCGCACTGTAGAAATCACTCGACGTGGAGAAGCGCTGTGTGAACAAAGACGTCTTACCTGTCCAAGAGTCTGCTGGAAAAGGCGGCGATACGCGACCAATGTTGCCAATGATAATCGCGCACTGTGACAGCTTCACATAACAGCGTTGCCAACACTTTCGTCGTTAAGGGGGAAGTAGAGTGACTATATATAGAGTCCTGCATGTACCTCACATACATGTATTTCACATCCTCCTCCTTCTCTAAAAAAAAGTATCCCGCTCTAATAAACCTTTGTTCCTTTCAGTTCCTCTAAATATTGAGAAATTTGCAATTTCATATATTTGATCAAATTATTTGGCATATGAAAACTATTATCTCACAGGTATAGTAGTTTTATCTTTGTATTTTGAAATCATCATACGGTAACAGAAAGCTCTGGTTACACACCACAGTAGATCAAAGAACTGGTCGCAGTGGTCCAAGGTCCCCAACAAGGAAAAAAAGGTCTGGTTATATCGGCTTTAAAGATGCTTTATATTTACATTATCGTTGAATTGCTCTTCCATCAAATTAATTTAAAGCGTTAATTATAAGGTAACAAACGTTTTTTTTTCTAACATTCGCTTGATTAAATCGTGTCACATTTGTAAAAGACAGAAAACCAAAGAATGTCCGATTTACCATTTACATCATTCGGATCGAATCAATAAATCAGTTTTAGTTATTTCCCAAAGAGAGCTCCAACTACTTTATTGCTGTTATTTGTTTTGTTTTTTTAATTGAATAATCTATCGACTTCAGACTGCATTTTCCATCCAACTGGAAGATTCCACTTAGTTATAATCTCGTCTAACATCGTACTCAATGGTTTGAAATATTCGATCAGTGGTCGAGACGATATTTCCGTTGCTCCGGTTAAAATCTCCAATACTACGGTCCAATGTTGAGATCCGCCTAATTTCAATGCCTTTTCCAGTAATCGACCTACTCTTTTCGAGCCGTATATATCACAGCGGTGCAGTGGCATTGGCAGTTGGTTTACTGTATGTACATCTCCAAAAATCGATTTTTTACAAAGCCCTTCCAGAATCTGAAAACTTAGAAAGTTTGCCAGAAAGTATCGCACGTACGGTGTGTTATCCGAAAAATGATACTTAGCGGCAGCATCAAACAGATCTTTCCGATCTACCGATGAAGCTGGCCGAATTCCTTGTTCTTTTTGCAGCAAATACCAAAAATACCTGTTTGCATCGTTCTCGAAGTCAACGGTTCCATCGAACAGATCCCACCGGTAACGGTCCATTATGTAGGAGAACGGCAACGCGGGAAGCTTAGTTAGTCCTATCTTCAGCAGTAGACTGTAGTCGAATGAGTTGAGGTTATTGCTGTATTGTGGCTTTAAATATGAAGAGTTCAACAGGCCACAGCTGGAATGTAAAAAAACAAGAAAACTCGATATGATACGCACATTGGAAGTCGATCACAAATGTTCAATTCCAAACGAACCGTAAAAGTTTAAGCGAGCATCCAAAATAAAAAAAGCTTATATTATGATAAAAATCTGATGTAATAACTCTTTACATTTTATTTTATTTATTGTACCAGTCACCAAACGCCCACATAAGTGACCTTATTTATGACTGGAATCTGATTAAATTATAGTACCGATTGTACTGTTCGCAACCGAAAAATTCACCAAGTTGGCGTGAACTTCATCAATGCTTAGAGTAGCTGAAGAGTAAAATTGTCAATCGCAGTCGTAGTCACTGATACCAACAATGGTATGGTAATTGTATACAACTTCTAAAAATTGTTTCGCAATATTGTCGTAAAGTATTATCTGACACTGTGATCTAGTACAGTTACTTCAGTTTACCAGGAGGTCACAGAACAGAAGTGGAAGTAGAGATCCAAACACGTGCTACTTTCTACAGATACTAGCGAACCTGGCGGTAGCGAGTCACTTTTTTCCACGAAAACACACGAACGCATACGAATGCACACGAAAGAATGTGAAACCTGCTGTTCGATTGGCAGCGAGCGTTCTGCTTATATTGCTGTTATTCGCTTCTATACGAAAACCTTCCCAACGAAAAATAAAAACAAAAAAGACTCTGTTACCAGTTTTGATCGCTGAATCGTTCGGACTTCCACTTCTGTTCTGTGACGAGGTATTAGCGATAATATGAGAACTATTTTTAAAAAAACTTTAAAACAAGCACCCTGTTCTCCCAGATTTTGTTACGTCGTTTCTCCGGCTCCGCAATAGCAAGAGAACTCGTAGCGCGCTACCAGCCGGGCTTTATGCTACTACGGATCAAATTTTTACTCTCAGACAATTCCTCCAGAAATTTAGGGACTACAACGTGCCTTCGCATCATATTTTCGTAGATTTCAGGGTAGCATACGATACAGTCGAGCGCGAACAGCTATGGCAGATAATAGGCAGGGGGTTGCGGTAAGGGGATGGACTGTCCTTTATGTCATTCAACATCGCTATTGAAGGAATGATCTTCAGCAAGAGTAACCAACTCCTAGCCTTCGCAGACGACAAATCGATGGCACGTGCTAAAAACTTTAGTGTCGGTATTTTCACCCTCTTTTCTACTTACCTATTATCAATTGATCTGGCTCACTAGAGCCAAAAAATCCGGAAACAATTTATAATTTTCCCTTTGAGAAAAGGCTTAATTGGCACTTTGAGCAAGTGTCATTATTATAACCAGCCTCGGTTAGAGGTTTCATGGTCGGTAAAGCAGAATTTTGCACAAAGTGAGGGTGTGTATGTTTATGTGTTTTTCCCTTACTTTACTACTTTTGCATTACTTATCTCGTTCATAGAACCACGTAATGGAACAAGTTGGAACGGTACAGTCAAATGAATCAAAATAAATCAAGTGATTGTGCCATTCTTGTCTTTGATTTCATTGGTCTATTGAAAAGACTGCCATTATAAAAAAATAATCAATGCCTGAATTCACTATAAAGGTCAAGACAACAAACAAGTGTAAAACCAATTTTATTCTGGCTGTTCGCTTCCTGTTAATAGATTTATAGATTCTCACCGAATTAAATGAAGCGGACTCATTGTAGCTAGATGTATGGTGTCTCCAATACTTTCCTGAAATGCCGAGTTGGTTCCATCCTGTTGAAGAGTTTTAGAATTTATACATTAGGTACACGCTTAAAAAATTTCACTCACGAACGAAAAAGATTAACTCAGAAATGAGTGAGTTTCAACTCAAAAATAAGTGAAAACCGACTCACTTTGACAAAAAGTGGAACAGGCCAAAAATATGAGTAATGGCAATTTTTCAATTCTGAGTAGATTAGGCCGAACTTATAACTGAGTTAAATTTACTCGTAATTTGTTTAAGTACTACTCAATTTTGGGTGAAATGGAACTCTTTTTTGAGTAGATATTGCTCATTAATGAGCTTCTGCGCTGAACTCATAAAAGGAGTAAGAGTTACTCAAAATAGTGTGTAAAAATACGCATGTTTTGAGCTTTTCCACTTTTTGTGAAAGTGGGTCAAATTTTTTAAGCGTGTATATTGCCTAATCTGTCGAATGAACGAATGAACGACCAAATGTAAACTTTGTGTGCCAACCATTCTGTAACCAAACGTTCTAAGCTTTAAAATCTTTTTTATTTTTTTATTGTTCTACTGACACCTTAGCTCTAGAACCCTCTGTACTTTTTTTATATACCGGTATTGTAAAAATGGGAGCGAAAATACTGTCTGGATAGTTCAGGCTTTGTGGCTCTAGCAGCACGTTCCTGGATAGCTATTTGAAAGTTAACCTTTTCTGTCCGCTTGCTTAAAGTTCTTGATGTACGCAACAAACGCAGCGCTGATATTGCATTCGTCCATCATCTTGATATCACTGAGATACGGTTGCGCGTCGCATGTGTCCAACAACGGGAGGAAAAAGTTGGGTGCCGTTATCAGGGCTTCGACCGATCCTTTTTTTCTACCGCAGTCACACCAACGCGCATTCAAATTCACATCGTCCATTTAGAGGTGGAATACGAACGCTATGCATAACACAACTGGCAGTTTGCTCAGTTAAATGCCGATTACACGCTGCAGAACGAACGGGTTCTAAAACTTTTTGACATTTTCGTTTCGATCAAGTTGCCTTTACCGTTTGGAGCAGCGAATGACTGCAAAACAGTCAAATGACTGGCAATCACCACGCTAACGAAAAGCAACCGCACAATCGTATGATTCAATACTACAAAAAAACAACCACTACATGTGCATGGAAGAAGTCGGTCGGACTCCGTCCAATACAAACGATTATTTTGCTTGCGTCGGACCGGCGTCCGGGTGACAAACTATTACTGTGAGCAGCCGATTTGGAGACAAAAAGAGAAACGAAAAAATACGTCACCGTATGCTTCCAGTCAGTTTGCAGTTTATATTCTCAAAGCGCAAAGCAGGGAGATCGACTGTTTGCTTTTGCTGAGATGCCGCATGAATTGTACGACGGCAGCAGCGCAAGCGGCAGATTGACTGGATTAAAAAAAACAGTCAAATGATCGTTCAAAAATCGGAGTTTGAATGCGGGAAGTTCGCATTCACGGCAGTCACATTCAACTTGCGATCCCTTTTCAAGCCCTGCCGTTATACGACTGATGTTTTTGGAGCGTCTTAGTAGCATACGAAACCTGACATTAAATAAAAAGAAAACTATTCCAATTAAATTCTACTATATAATAGATATCAGAATTTCATTGGAATAGTTTTCTTTTTATTTAATTTCAGGTGCCGTTACGACGTCCGACGAGTAGAGAATTCTTCGGTGAAAAAGGCCTTTGTCGAGCAACTTGAATTCCAAGCCTCGGAGTTGCCACCCGGTGGAACCGTCGAAGAGTAATCGACCGTCATCAAGAACGCCTTCATCACGACCAGACATGAAACCTTCGGCAAAGCGCGCAGCGGGCGGAGGGAGTAAGTTTCGTATGAAACTTAAAGGAAGATCGACGAGGGAAGAGAGACGATATCCGGCATGGAGCGAGCTTGTAGGCGGGACAAGAGAGCCTGTGTTGACTCCCTAGCCGAACAAGGGGAAACCGCCGCCGCTAATGGTGATACCCGTTTGTACGATATTTCTCGCCGCCCTAGTGGTGCCAGGAAACATACAAAGATGCCACTGAAGGACAAAGCTGGTCAGCTACTGACTGACCGTACAAAACAGCTTAAGCGATGGACCGAATATTCTGAACAGCTCTTCCGAGTTTCAAATGTCAGAGACCTACAAAACCAGCAGCGTATGACGCCAACAGTTCACCGAATTAATCGTGTCAACTCGGCCGTCGCTGGATGAAATTGTAGCAGCCATCAAGAGTATGAAATCCAATAGAGCGCCAGTGATAGACTGTATTTCAGCCAAAATGCTCAAGGCTGACCCATCTTTTTCAGACCAGATGATGCATCAGCTTTTCAGCAATATATGAGCAACCGCAACTTTTCCACACGGGTAGAAATTTGATTTACAAAACGAGCAAAATGACTCATGATTCCCGGTTTCTAGCTCATGATTTATGAAAATACACCATGAATAAAAATCATGATATCACGAGCTTCTTGCAGTACAACACAACGCATAATCATGAACTATTATTCATGATTTTGTGCTGTCTGATATGGCAGTTCAGTCATGATTTGACATGAACTCACATTTCATGATTTTATGATTTCATTCATGGCATCTGAATCAAATTTCTTTCTGTGCAGTGGACTATATGCAGGGCATATTGGTCAAAGTCCCTAAACAATAAAAAAGAGACCTAACTGAATGCGGTAACTGGCGTGACATATCACTGCTAGGTAATCCTTAGCCGGATCCAGGAGAGGATCAACGCTACTCTTCGGTAGCAGCAAGCTGGAATCCGTGCTGGCCAATCACGTGTAGACCATATCACAACGCTCCGCATTATATTGGATCAGATCAACGGATTCCAGGACTCTGCTGCTGGTGTTCGTTGACTTCGAAAAGCTGTTCGATCGACGAAAATAACTGGGGTGCATTTAGGCGCAGAGGAGTTATAGATAAGCTAGTCCATCTCATCGAGGATCAGTACGAGCCGTTCTCGTGTAAGGTTTTGCATAACGGCGTCTTGTTCAACCCTAATGAGGATTAGGCCGCTTGTTAAGCAAATTCGGTAATCGAATTTAACGAGGCCATCATGCAGCTAAGGAACAACAAGTCAGCTGGGAAAGATGGCATTGGAGCGGAGCCTTATAAAATGGGACCAAAAAAGCTGACCGTTTGTATGCATTGGCTAATTGTTAGACTTTTGGATACGGAACAGCTACCGGAGGAGTGGAAACATGGGGTTATCTGCCCGATATATAAAAAGGGTGACTAGTTGGACTGTGTGAACTATCGAGCGATCACCGTTCTCAATGCCGCCTATAAAATGCTGTCCCAAATCATTTTCCGCCGACTATCACCAATTGCGAACAGACTTGTGGGAACTTATCAAGCCGAAGATCGTCGAAGGTCTGTCTGCAACGGATCAAATATTTACACTGCGGCAGATCCTCCAAAAAGGCCGTGAATACAGAGTTCCCACGCACCATTTGTTCGTTGACTTCAAAGCCGCATATGATACCATCGACCGGAAAGAGCTATGGGAAATCATAGACGAAAACAGTTTCCCCAGGAAGCTCATCAAACTGATTCAATCTACAATGTACGGTACACGGTGCTGTGTTCGGATTTCGGGTGGATTGTCAAGTTAATTCGAATCACACAGAGGACTTCGTCAAGGCGATGGTCTCTCATCCCCGCTGTTCAACGTAGCGCTACAAGGTGTTATGAACCGAGCGAATTTCAACACGCGGGGCACAATCTTCAACAAATCTAGTCAATTCGTCTGCTTTGCCAATGACATGGATATTATCGGCAGAACATCTGCGGCGATGGCTGAACAGTATACCAGACTAAAGCGCGAAGCAGAAAAGATTGGGTCAAAGGTAAATAAGTCTAAAATAATGTACATGCTGGCCAGCGGAACCGAGGCCGACCGACGCCGCTTGGGTGGTAGTATAATGATCGACGATGATGAGTTCGACGAATTTGTCTACGTTGGCTCGCTGGTAACGGCGGACAATGATATCAGCCGGGAGACTCGGAGGTGTATTATCAGCGAAAGTCGTACTTAGTATAGGCTCCACAAGCAATTGCGGTCGAGCAGACTAAACCTCTATACAAAGTGTACACTGTGCAAGATGTTTATTAGACCGATTGTTCTCTACGGACATGAAACATGAATAATTCTCGAGGAGGACTTGCGAGTGCTCGGGGTTTTCGAAAGACGAGTGCTAAGAACGATCTTCGGCGGCGAACAAGAGAACAGGGTATGAAGGCGGAGGATGAACCATGAACTCGCACAACTCTATGGCGAACCCAGTATCCAAAAGGTGGCTAAAGCTGAACGGATATGATAGGCAGGGCATGTGGCAAGAATGCCGGACTACTACCCTACAAAGATGGTGTTCGCCTTAAATCCGGCAGAAACAAGACGACCAGGAGCGCAGCGAGCAAGATGGTTAGACCAGGTGGAGTGAGATCTGGCGGAGAGTACCGTGGATCCTCGTTCACTTGATCGTTTTTAATCTGAACACTTTTTAATTTGAACCCCGCTGGTTTGCACAACGTGCAAATTAAAAATGGTTCAAATGTCATTCTCAACATAACATCGTTTGCTTATGCAGACAATGCACATAAACAGTTGGCTTCGAGGTATGACGCTGGCTTAATAAGCCAGTCATCGTATGTTCGAATCTCGGCTGAGAGAGGCTGTTAGAGTCAATAAGATCGTTGCAACAGGCCCTGCAATTGTCTTGTACTCTAACAGCTGCGGCTGCGAAGTCTGTCGTATAAAAACAGAAGGTCAAGTTTCGATAACGGAATGTAGCACTTAGGCTTTGCTTTGCACATAAACACGATTTGTTTGTACTGATCTAGCGTGTTTAATCTGTTTTAGATTCCGTTTTCCCAACGATTACGATAGAAATCCGATCGGAGAATGAACTATTCGCGGCTTACAACTGCCAACTGAATCAAACCACCAAAACAATAACAAAGAGCAGGGCGGTCACTTCACACAAGTTTTAGCATATTTAAGGTTTCCAGTTGTTCAAATTAAAAACTAACCCCGTTAGTTTGTATGAGGAATCGTTCAAACGAACTGGGGTTCATGGTACTCGGTGTTCGAGAAATTGGAGAGCGGTAGCCCACAACCAAGTTAATTAGAGAAACCTTGTTGAAGACTTAGGAAGCCACTTAGTTAGTAAGTAATTGTATATATTAGTATTGAATTTTTTTTTTTGAGAGTTTAGCATAGACACTATACATTGATCGATATAATGAGTTCTTCTGAATATCGCAAGAGCTAAGAGATAAATTCAACATGAAATAGGATATATTTACAATGTAATGTATATATGTGTTATGTATTATGTATATATTCAACACTTACTTGAAAAATCGTAGGTTGATTTGAGGATAGCATGTAATACATGATATGTCCCATCTCATGAACAATAACGTAAAAATCATCCATCGAACTTCGTGAACAAGCTACCATCCTAAAATTCGTAATGAAAACTAAGTTTTGTTACTTAGTATATGGAGTTACCTCTCACCTATAGTCCTCATGCTCGTACATGTTAGCTGCAGTTCCGTGACATTTGGTTACATTTGCAGTTCGCTCGAAAACGCTTTTCATCCAAAAGGTTTTCGTCATCATCGGTAGTCCCATCGAGGAAAAAAAATCCTCTGCTCTTTTAACCAGTTGCATAGCGCTGCGATTGCTTTCCTTAAAGCTTCGTTCCAGGGTAGCTTCATGGGGTAAAATCGCATCAGCTTGAGTAGCCCAATTTTGACTCCACATATCTCCAGCGATATGTGCTGGTATCAAACCATCGAACTGGTCTACATCTGGAAAGTCTTGCTTTAGCTGATATCTGACGACTGCGTGTAGTTTTTGGTAAAGAGGTTTAACATCGCGCCAAAGCCGCTCAACGATGTCGCGAAGCTTCGGCATTTCCAATTCATCCCGCCACATCTCACCAATATCCTGATAACCAGCTCTGCGTGCTCCGATGTTCATGTAAGTGATTAGCTGCTGATACGGCTTTTTCATCGGAGGACCAACGGCTAACCTCCACGATTCCCAAGCCCAGCTCAATACGGACCCATCGTTCGATGAACAGTTTGCAATTGCTTTAAAATTCTGTAATGATTCTGTGATTTGAATACAGCTGAATGACTGCTTTCAACTTTAATTAATTGTGAACTGTTTAAATACCTCTGGTCATCAGCTGTTCCATATCCGGTTCTCCATTGAGACATGAGGTTACAGCTTGCGAAATGGGATTAATTTGACTTTTGTTTCCAAAATGTGGGTATCGAAAAAAAGTTCGCTTCCAGAGTAGCTTTTTATTACTAAAAGTACTCGTGAGACAAACTTGAGTTCCAGTATAAATACTTTGGATAAATCCTAATAAACTTGCAATATCCCTATAGAAACGATAAGTATTAGTATTACAGCTAAATGAGCTGTAATCCAACGGGAGTACCTTATCTCTTCGTCTGTGTTTTTCGTCGTTCGGCACAGCAGAGTGAGGGCTCTGTCGAAGCTGGCATTGAAGTCTCTGTATGCTTCCCCCCGGCTGCACATTGCCTGCTCCCAGTGAGCTTTACGCACCGTGAGCTGGATTATTTTCTCAATGGTCGCTGTTTGCGTTGAAAGTGTGCTTCCGGCGAGGGTGGTGAAAATTGAGAATAATTGTAAACAGTATAAAGTAACGTCATCATCAATCTTACCTTGCGTCCCAGGCGTACACAGCGGCTTCATGGTTGAGCTGTTTCAATTCCACATTCATTTGGTCAAACCACTGGACAGCAGCATCCGCTTCTGGATAAAAAATGATTAGATGAAAACTGTTAGTGCTATCGTACTAAAGACCTTTTTTGGATAGATAGCTCAGCGAAGTTTATAGTTAAAATTGTGAACATTTTCATTTATTTTATTCCTCTTAAAATCAATCTCTGCATATTAGTGTTGATAGGAGGAAATGCTTATCAACTTAGGGACTATATTGGAACGCTTCATTGTGCCTGATTTTTAATTTCAGGTATAATAAATTTAAGTTTGTCACGAGGTTTTCGAGCCACCGTAAATCTCACATGTGTATAATATTTCTCGATATAAATTTTCAAACTACGGTTCATTATGTAGTACCGTTACCATTATATTTCATTCATAAAAAAGGTGTATTTTGGATCTTAATTTTCTTAATTACTGGCTTTACAAGAAAATTTCCAAATATTCAGATTCATCTCATACAACCGGTGCTTGCATACTGAGAATCGTTTCGTAAAGTAATTTAGCATTGTTTGCTTTCGTGTCTCGCTCGTTGCATTTTTCCGACAGCGGTTGTTTTAGAAGGTCATTTTGAATTCATTTGGGTACACTTAACAATGGTGCGTTTTCTAACCGGAACTTTTATTGAAATCTAATAAACGTGCATTTTAATCGTGTAATCAATTACCTAGGAATATCGCGTGTTATTTCTATCACATGATTATCAAATAACAAAAGCTTGATAGCTTTTATACAGGATACCAAAAAGTATCTCACACAGTCAATGTTTTTGATGAAATATCCAAATAGACACGTTTGTCTCAGGACAGCTTTCGTGCATAGCAACAAATGTCTATCGGTATTTAATAACTGTCCGTGCGCGATTTCGAACGAATCGAATATATGTTGATAGTACTTAAATGATTTCTCATAGTTTTTTTCTTATATCGGTATTTCGGATTTCCATTACCTGATTCGAAATAGTCACTTAATCAAACATGTCCTCAAAACGTACGCGAGATCGAATGATCTTGTGGATGATGCAGAGGGTTCCTCGGTCTCTAGTAACAGCAAGTGTCGGACTAACAGTTCTTTCCCTCCCAAATTGACCTGCAGGCTGGGGCCAGCTTTGCCATTGATCATCATAAAGAACTAGCACGAACAAACAAGACACATCACTGATGGTTCTTACAAAACATTAAAAGTACCTTTTTCGCTAACCGGTTTCGGGTTAGATCCAACCCATCTACGGCCGGATAAGTTGATAAAGAATTAGGCCACCAGAAAATGCACACTGAGTATAATCTGCTACTCCCAAGCATCTAGACCAATCGCGGGCAACTCACGGGCGGTCAAACTATGCTATGCTATGCTCAAAATCAAATTGGCGTTTAATTCGATCAAATTTTTGGTAGTAGCCAGGGTTAGGCACAGAAATTTAATAAGCTGTTATTTAACACTTTTTTCGACCAAAAATTACATGGGTTTTCAGAAAATACAGTCAAAAAACAAAACTCTTTGGACACATTCCAGCGTGTCCCGTTACGACGAGGACCCGACTTTCATTGACATTTTGCTGCCGCTATCAAAAAATACGTTTATAACTAACTTATTAAACAAGTTTTAAATTATGTCTGTTAACCCATTAAGCCCCAGACCTTTCCCAGCAGGGATAGAAAGTTGAAACTTTCAGGAAAATTCTCTTTTAGGTCAACTATGAAAAAACCACTGACCTGTATTTTTAATTTTGACCCTGTGTCTGTTTCCGGGATATTTTAAATAAGCGAAAAATAAGATTTACATTCATTTGTTTACTAAAAAGCAACGACATCAAATGAAACACCGCAGCGAACGAACGAAAACAAACATTCCCGTTGCAAATTTTGAATATCGTTCCTTCCTAGTGTTGCGTTTTCGCAACGCAAAGCTTCAAACCTATCTGAAAATTACAAAAATAATCAAAATTATGAAACAAAGTTTTTTTGGCAAGCAACCGATTCTTACTAACACTGATTGATAGGTCAGGCGTTAATAGATATAAAATCGAGTTTTATGAACATTTTTCCTTAACTGTCTGAAAAATAGCAAAACCTGTTGTTTTGTCACAGCTGTAATTATGTTACATGTAACATCTGACCTTTGAGCAAAAACAGGTCGATTAGATTTTTTTCCAATCTTTCTTTGTTTCTCAGGGTCCAAGTTGATATCTTCAACCGGGTCTTCTCTAGAAACGAATGAAAGTGCGTTGCGTTTTCGCAACGCTGGGAGTTAAATGTCCTTCTAACGTAGTATTTACTTTTTGATTTAGATTGTTCTTTAGCTAGGTATAACAAGTTATCGCAGAAATACCACTTTTTTCACCATATTTTAGTATGTGTACACTTCAAAGTGCTAATTATTAAACGCTCTATATGTTAATTGTGTTGAGAACTGCGTTTTTTTTGTAGTTCAATAATCACTGGTTCACATCCAGTATAATATGAGTTGAAATATGCAGGTTTAAATACTGATTTCTTGATGTACAAATGCGTGGAATGTGTCTTAGGACAGGGCCATTCCACGGAAAATTTACAATTTCTTTTTCTCGGTGAAATATTTTTTACCATCTTTGTTAAAAAAATTAAGATACTTTTTTTTGGAAATCGCAAGATATGATTTTTTTTAAGTATTGTAATATTTTTTTTTCAAATGCTGATTGTAAACATAGTTTCCAGGCTCACCAAACTCAATTGATTCATTGTTTCGCGTGCTGTTTGGTATGTAGCGTCTTCCTGTTGAAACCATATATCGGCCTCATCCCGCGTATATATTTGAGTCAAAAATTCCATAGTTATCGTTCTGTCGACAGTAACTAGCGGACATCTTCATCTTTAAAAATATGCGGACCAACAATTCCACTGACACATGAATCCCACCAAAGCAAGTTTACTTTTCTGGGTGTGGCTCATTATAACACATCACATCATTCATCAAATTAAGTCTAATGCACATTTACCAAAAATTCTTCATCATTGTGTTATTCGAATAACACAATCTTAATTGTTGAGAACGGCGACGGATCGACAATTTTATGTACTTACCTACACTGGCGGCCGCGGGAGCAGTATTCTTCTCTGTAGGGACTTTTTCGAAGACATATCCATGCGTCGGACCAATCTATATCTATAAAAAAGGATTTCTGTCTGTCTGTCCGTATGTTGCTTATAGAATCGAAAACTACTGAACCGATCGGCGTGAAAATTTGCATATAGGGGTTTTTGGGGCCAGGGAAGGTTCTTATGATGGTTAGAGACCCCTCCCCCCACTGAAAGGGGGGGCTCCCATACAAATGAAACACAAATTTCTGCATAACGCGAGAACTAATCAAGCAAATGGAACAAAATTTTACAGGTGAGTGTTTTTAGAGACAAGAACTTTTTCTATGGTGAATTAAGACCCCTCCCCACTTTAGGAGGGGGGGCTCCTATAGAAATGAAATACAATTTTCCTCATAACTCGAGAACTAATCAAGCAAATGGAACCTAATTTTGCATGTGGAGGTTTTTGGAGGCAAAAATATTTTCTATTGTGGGCAGCTCCCCGCAGAAATCACTACTGTCTAGGTTTATTTGTTTTCCTAGGTCTACCTGGGTTTCCTGGAACAAGCGACAGCGAGTAAGGAGAGGATCGCGATTTTTTTTGACTTAGACTACTTTGTCCATTGAATTGAGCTTTTGTAGTAAATGGTAGTCGCGAAATGGTACTTTCCACAAAAAAATTTTCCGTGAAATGGTACATTCCGCTTAAGGTTTTTCGCAAAATGATATTCGGCGAAATTTTGTACAATCATGGCGAATATTACTATCCGCTTTCTGGCTATGCAATGAGGGGACAGGGGAGTTGTTTTCTACTTTAGTGTGAGGAAAAATTGCAAATTTGTATATTAAACTACCCATTCCTGGTAACTAATAAGCATTAACATAAGCAGCAAATCAGCGTATCTGGCATTTTATAATGCACGTTGTTGTATATTAGCTTTTTGACTGCATAGGTGTTGTAAATTGGCATCCAAAATTGTATTCAAATTCTTCGTGTCGGTAATTAGCTGTAAATTAGCATTGTCAGCACTATAAGAAGGTTAGCAGTAAAGTGGTTGTATATTTTGCCAAAATAGCATTTAAGTAGCATTTAAGGCGACTTAAATGCTTATTGGCCTACATTTAAATAGCATTGGTGATACTTATTGGTTACCTGGGATGCTTTCATAGTTACGTAACTGCCAAACTGAATCATCTAAGGTTGAACTCCTCAGAAACTTGCAAAACTCGAGATTATGACAAAGATCATCCTAGATTCATGATTTATGTACAACACAGGTTAATTTGTGGCAATACGAAGTTTGTCGGGTCAGCTAGTAGAGTATAAAAACCCGAGTGAATTATGTCAAATGTACTTTTCAGCTTTCAGAAAACAAAGTTTGAAAACCAAAATTCCAAAAAAAAGATTCCTCATACTGTAAAATTGTTCACGTCGTTCAAAACAGTACAAACTACTTGAAATAACAATGTCTTTAGGGGTACCTGGGGTAATAAGCACCATCGTGGCAAAATGCACCCCCACCGTTTCTAAGCTAAAATGCATTTTAAAAACAAAAAAGTAATTCTGCCAGTTAAATCGATGTTTACTTTGGGTACTGTGTTAATTTGGTAGTTCTATCTAACAAGGAAACGTAAATAACAACAAAAATATGTTTTTTATAAATAAACTGTAACTTTTTGCTTCATTTCGCTAACACTGTTTAACTACACTGAGAATATTAATAACCGGTAAATGTTATAATTCGATTGATTGTTGTTCGAGCTACACAATTCTGATAAAACATTGAAGTTTAGATATTTATTACTTTTGTTTTAACCAAGAATATTTTTTGTGTAAGTTTGGGGCAAAATGCACCATCAGCAAACATGCTTTATTTACTTTGCTTCTTTTAAAAATTGATACGTAATTACGTCGGAATGTATAATATGTTGTTAGGTACTGTTAAACAACTGCAGTCAGCACTAAAGGCTGTTAAATACTGTGTTTCAAAAGTTATTCTACTTGGGTACACGAAATTGCAAAGTAAACACACCTCCAATAATTCTGCTTCCTTCCCTCGCTTAGGAAGTGTAATACAGCATTTAGTGAAAATTAAAAACGACTTTGTCAGTTAGCAAGCACGAATTGTATTACAGTTATTGAATTCATTGAATATATTCCTAATAATTGCTGCAAAACATGCATGGGTGCATTTTGCCCCGGCTAGGTGAGTTTTCAGACTTTTGCCTCAGTATCAAAAATCACATTGCACGCCGTTTTCACAAAAGTTTTCAGCAAGATTTTTTTTTTATTTCATGTGTGAACTCATTACTGCGACCAGTATAGTTGATCTATTGTAATATCGCCCGGGTGTTTGCTGTATGACGTGCACTGCATTTCTTTTTGCTATAATCGCTATTGAGTGAGCGATATGCTTATTAAATTTTATGCGTGCTTGCGTGTATTGGGGTTTACCCTTCCTTCAAAGCTTAATCTACTTTACCCACTTATTCCTCGCTGCCAGCACTATCCCATATTATAGCCGTCCCTGGCGAGGACTCATTCGTACCTCTGACCAGTACACTTAACTATAGGAGGGACATTTTCACTGTTAAGAGGCTTCAGAGGGTAAATAAAGAATTCAGCACGAAGGAAGGGTAAATGGAGGGGCCTGAGAATAAACCCATGCTAAAGTCACTTGACATCGAATGGTTTGATTCTACTAAGATTCGAACCCACGACCACTCGCTTGTCAAAGCAGACTCGGTAACCTTGCGGCTACGGAGCCCCCCTTTCAGCATGATAGCTACAGAAACTTTTAACTAATATTCATGAGATTATGCTCAGTATATAGGATTGGTATTAGTTTTAATCTTTAACAAGGAAAATCCACGATTTCCTTAAACGATGCATACCCTACTCTACCACTTTTATCATTTTTGTATCGACTTATGGTGGTCAAGTAATTTTGTATTTTATGACGCACTCGACGCGAGATTGAGAGTTGTGGGTTCAACTCCCACCTGTGAACATACAGTGAATTATTTTTCACAGTTTGCTTATCATTTTTTCCAGTTCATCTATTGTTCGCTCTTCACAAAAAACACATTTACTCCCTCATAAAGTAACTGAAGTAATATTTGTTTTTGCTTTTCACCTATTTGTTGCAATGTTAATCACATGATTTTTCGTACTTATTGAATTAAAGTAAAACCGTTGAATCCACGTGTTTGAAATGGATTTGCTGATTCGCAATAAACTTGCGAATCAGTACGGCAGATGAAGCATACTGTTGCCACAATCACGCGATCATAATTACAATTAATTTAAATGAAACTCACCGATCGTTGACTTGAAACTAATTCTACCGGATATTAATCCATCAGTATTGTCTCCATTGGAATAGTCCAATCCAGATGAGAATATAACATAGCTACTTAAAACACTGATAACGGAAAAAAGAGACATCCTTGCAGCAAACTGATTGTGCGTTACACTTGCCAACTACTACTGGAACTGGCAACGACGCTCCCTATCACTTATATTGCAGCATGAAAAACGTACTCATGCGCAGTACCTACCGATTGGACATTTCAAATTTTTAATCCGCCCGGCAGCTATGTGGCTATCGAGACTTGGTATATGGCATTTCTTTAAATTTAAAGATGAACTGTGTAGTCTTAATGCAACATTAAAATAAACTTCGATCATGGAGGCAAAACAGTAGAAATTCGCAATCAAAATCAAGTAAAATAAATAATGCATGGCGACAGATAGGTTTAGATGTCAAATAATTAGAGAACATAACTTCTCACTTAGTGAACGGGCTTACAAATTTGTTATCTTTTTGCTCCTATCACTGGCATATATTTATTACACATTGGTACGGTAGGCGGTAAATGTGAACTTGCATGTGCAATGATTAGCGAGCGAAAAAGCAAGTTTTTAAATAATTATGAAGATAAAAGATATCGACATCGTCTGTGAACGAGATCTTTTTAAAAATTAAATTACTGGTAAGGAATAATAAACAGTAAAATTTATTAACGGAAAATGTGAAATATTCTGATGCAAATAAAATTACTTAAAATTACGTAGTAGGATATGAAAAGGGGAACACAAGATGAAGTAACGCATAACATAGCTCATATTATCCCAAGTTTCGACCTATAGCACATGCACGTGGTCATCTAGAAATACTTCATGAATAATACACAACTACAAAGTTTTAAATGCATTTAGTAGTCAATCCAAGCAATTAAAAGTTCGAGTTTCATTTAAGAAATTTGGAAGTTCATATTTGGTTCAAATTTAGTTCCACAGAACTTTCTTACTGAACAACCAGACGCGAGATTTGTAAACCAAACTTGATTCGCAATAAAGTACAGCTAATATCTGTAGCAACTTGAAAGTTCAACATGCAACTTGAAAGCAACTAAGAGTTCGGATAATGGTGTCTAAGGAAAGTTAACAAGCTTTATGTCTATGGATCTATAGGTTGCTAAACAACTTTTCCTGTAATTAGCCGAACGCCAAAGTTACCTTGATTTCGCTGCAAAGAGCGCTAAGCAGCTTCTAAAGAAACTTTGTAAAAATTTATAAAATAGCACTTTAAGTTCTATTTTTATACTTTTCTATTTTTTACCTCCGCCTCCTTTTAACTTCTATAAAGTCTGTTCATGCGATTAGGGTAGACCATATAAAAAAAACTCTTACTAACACCTACCGCTGCTGGATTTGAACCCGAGCGTTCCACGTTGAAGCCTATACTAATGCATTGCGCCATCTCTGACGCCGCTAGTGACATGAGTATTGCCGATGAGTTGTTCTTGAGTTTAAGTTCGTATTGGGCTGTGGTAAATGAGAAATTAGCACATCGAGTAAAATCGATTCAAATCGTATATTCCAGCAACGGAGCAGTGGAATGCATCTAAGTCACCGAAAGAGAGTACTCGAATTCAAATCGCCGAGGTTTGGTTGGTGGTTGTATGGTAAGTTACAATAAATTAATATTTATAAAAATCAGTCGATTATAATAATTGGTATTGGCTATCACTATTACCGAAATTAAATGCCTTAGGTTAAATCGGAAATATCTTAAATCTACAAAACAGGAAGAAGTGGGAAAATTCCCCCAATCGTTTTTATTTTTAAGATTATTGGAGTTTCTTATTAAGCTGAACAGTGTTCTATATAGCGACTTGAGTGAACTTTTTGCGAACTTTCTAGTTCTGTTAGAAGTTGCTTTGTATTCCCTTCGATGTTTAATCATCAAATACGAACTTGAAAGTACGGTTAATTACTTAGAAATTCAGCTGAATAGAGTTCTATTCATGATCATTTCGTTGGCTGATTAAACCAAAAAATCCCCTTTTATCGGAACTTTTGGTTACTTGGGATGGGACAGAGCTTTCAGCGGCAGTATGTTAAGTATGCTAAATCACACTACACTCACCTTACCATTCTTGATCCCAATTGTGTTTAACTGAATCAAACGCCGCCTTAAAATCCACAAACAAATGACGAGACTGCAAGTTGTATTCCCGGAACTTTTCTAGGATCTGCCGCAGAGTAAACATTTAATCCGTCGTTGAGTGTCTCTCGCGAATACCAGCCTGGTGCCTCTCTGTGCTTACTCTGATGCACAGTAGCAGTGAGCATGTTACTACTGGCCATTTGACGTTTGGTATTGAAGCTGTTAATGTGTCTTTTGCCACCTGTACGCGTCGTACCTGCCACCTCCCTCACAGTACATTTATGATTTAATCATTTATTTATTTACTCCTTTATTGTTACCAATAGGGAAAACTTGCCCTAATGGACCTTAATATCTAAAAAAACGTCGAAACAAAGATAAATTTTAAACATATCATCCGTTGTGAAAAATTGAAATCTGACGAAACTCGAACGAACGCTGCATACAAGTGACGGTGCTTTTCGCAATGCAGTTGGTCCGACGAAACGTAGTTTTAGTAACGTCTGCAATAATCTCGTTGGTGCATTCAGGTTGATTTGCGAAAATTGGTGGAGTAGTCGATGTTGGATGTTAGGATATCCGAAACATGCCATTGAGTTTATAGTTGAAGTGTATCGGTTGATTTTTTCTCGTAAATGTGATTACAGAACATTTGGTCGGATGTAGTAGCATACAAGTGCAACAGAAGTTGTTGAAGTAACAAAACATCACCAGCCTTTGGATCGTTGGGTTGGTGAACGGCTGGATAATGCGCAAAACAGACCCCATAGTGGTCCTTTGGCTCTTAGCCAGAAACTATTATCCCTACCTGCTCGCGGTACCAGCCGGAATACGAGCAACCTTAGCAGAAATCGGGTGGAAACTAAGGTTGTATACTAACAGAGTAACAGCGAAGGAAGCACAGTATTGTCTTGGCACTATAAGATGTCAGCCCTATCGCTAGGCTCGGTAGCGTAGCCCTAGTATGGCTACCTACCAACATTTAACACACTAAAGACAATCAACCCGGTCAACACTGAATGTAACACAATGTTGCTGTTATGTAACACAGAAGCAACATTGTAATGTAACAAAGTTATGCACCAAGTTATGACTCATGCACCTTCCAGTATTGGACAAAAGGTAGGAGTCAAAATGACTACTTGTCAAGCATAGCTACCAATACCCCCCCCCCCCTTCCTTTCCGCCCCACCTTCACCACACAAATTTTCATTTCTTTCCCTACCGTCCCTTCATCAATTGTAGAACCATCGTTTCAAAAAAAAAAAAAAATATTAATATATATGTATGACCGCATTTCAAGGTCAAGACTAAAAACTTGAGATTAGCCTGTAACAAAGTTATCAAAATTTGACGTAACATTTAAATAAAAAATGGTAGCATTGTTACGTTAAAAGGTTACCTGTAGGTTATGTAACAATAACATTAAGTTTGTTACATTACAAACTTAATGTTCTTGTAACATAACCTACAGGTAACATTTTAACGTAACAATGCTACCATTTTTTCATTTAAATGTTACGTCAAATTTTGATAAAAGTTGTAATGTTACACATTTAATGTTATTGCTACATAACCTACAGGTAACATTTTAATGTAACAATGCTACCATTTTTTATTTAAATGTTACGTCAAATTTTGATAACTTTGTAACATTACAATGTTACTTAACAGCAACATTGTGTTACTTTCAGTGTTGACCGGGTAATTACTATATATAGTTTCCTTGTGTAATGTTACAAAGTTATCAAAATTTGACGTAACATTGAAATAAAAAAAATGGTAGCATTGTTCGTTAAAATGTTACCTGTAGGTTATGTAACAAGAACATTAAGTTTGTAATGTAACAAACTTAATGTTATTGTTACATAACCTACAGGTAACATTTTAACGTAACAATGCTACCATTTTTTTATTTAAATGTTACGTCAAATTTTGATAACGTTGTAATATTACAATGTTACTTCTGTGTTACTAAACAGCAACATTGTGTTACTTTCAGTGTTGAACAGCGTGTGTTCACCACAGAGGTGCTGGACAAAATAGACTGCAAACCCCCCTTATTAAGCTAGCGACATGGGTTGGGTTATTTTTAGACACCAACTGTGCCTCTTCCTTCGTCTACGTGCCTCTTCCTTCGTCTACTGTAGAACCACCGACCGAGAAGTTTAATCTAACTTTGTTTTTACTGGCGGGACGACGACACTATGCAGGCCCTTGCGACTTACAAGGCACTGCGTGTGACGTTTGATGCTTACCGAATGAAACTGGTACTGGTATATCGATACTTGTCAAACTGTACCAAAATCTGCAAAAATAACGGAATATCTAAAGTTTCCACCACTATAGGTACTACCACAACTACTCGAGAATCTACCCTACATGAATTAAAAGGAATCGAATAATATTGTACCTTGCAGAAATTTTACGAGTCCTACGCAAATACGTTTTTTAATAATAATTATCCTGTACCTACTAAACACAGTGAAACTATGCTTGTCAAGCAAGGAGGGGTGCAGTGGGGAGGCAATAACGACCAACTGATGGTTTAAATTGCTAAATTGCAAATATCTGTGGTAAACGCAGAAAATAACCACGCTAATAATTTTCGCGTGGGACTCTAAATAGGTGGAAACTCCGCAATAAATGATTTGGAATCTAAATGTACTTTTTATTTGTCGATTATTTAAGGAACAAAGATTGGTGACGGAGGCCTGAATATATGTAAAGTCTCGAAAATACTAGGTGAATTGACTATGTAGCTGCTAGTAAATGCGCTTGCAAGCTAATCGTAAACTGCGTGAGTTTATGATCAGCTTTTAAGTGCACTTGCTAGCAGTTAGTCAGTTGCATAGTATTTTCGAGGCTGTACATACATTCTGGTGGCAAGTATTATTGAGGTGTCACAGTTAAGTATTTTTTGTGACGTTACAAAAACATTTATATTGTTACATAACAGAAATAATAGGATTGTTACATAACAATGGCAATAATGTAACGTAACGTTACATTGCTTTAATGTTATTGCAATGTTACATAAACATTATCGCAATGTTACATTGTAATACAACAATGTTATGTAATAAAGTGGGAAATTTCAACCATCCTGTTACTTTCAGGTTACGTAACTACAACCTCACATCATAAACATTACCGCAATGTTACATTGTAATGTAACAATGTTATGTAAAAAAGTGGGAAATTTCAACCATCATGTTATTCTCAGGTTACGTAACTTCAACGTCACATCATAACAGAGTTACGTAACAATCTGGTTAACGTTATGTAACAATGTTGACCGGGAAGGGAAGTCTACTCGGAACATTTGACATGGACAACGGAGACGAAATAAGGGCATGGAATGAAAACTTGGTACCTGGAATGGAAACTTGCTACACTCAAATCTCGTCCCCACTATTGAGGGGATGTAAAAAAATCGGTCGTCAAAAAGATGGGTATTAATGAAAATTGAAAATAAAAATGGTGATAAAAGCAGCTGCTTTGTTGCTCATAAATGAGAAATTTTTCATGCCGCGCTCGGTTTGTAACTTGAAAGTTGGAAAATTTTAACGCTCCAGTTATTTTTGCTAGATTATTGAAAAATTATATTAATAAAAAAAATTAATGATTTCATGAAGAAGTTGATAGCTACCAAATTTTTAACTAATTGTGGCAAAAAGGCTTTTATATGTCATTTATTTAAAAAGATAAGATCACTAATAGTATTGCATAATACCATATTTATAAGCGCCCATATGCAATTAACTATAATTTCAAAAGTAATCAAAATAGCCCTGTTCGCCATTTTTTCAATGGTTTTATCCAAATCAACCCGAAAGCGCTTATTAGACTAACATTTCTTGCACAAGACAAAGAAAAATTTTCCAAGAGCGCGATAAGTTCATCAATACTTATTGTATTCTTGAAGAAGACAAGTTGCGCTTGAATAAGAATTGTTTGAATTACTTGAGGGCACCAAGTTTTTGCAAGATAACCATTCTAGTATAAACAAAGAAAACATCAACGAAGTATCGACGTAACGTGTTGTTTGTGCTGTTTGGACTGCACGACAGTTCCAAGCGTTTAATTTACAAATAGTATTGGTACAACTGTTTTTAAAAATTATGCTTCAACTGCTTCAGTGCCTTCAAACATTTTCCATACAAAGACATCTGATTTATGAACTCTATATTTAATTTAAAAACTTGATTTAATCCACCTAGTGGTGAAAAGAACCTTTGTTATACGGTCTTACTTGCTATTTAAGAGAGAAATCGACACGTCTTCGGAACATAATTCATCTATTGGTTAACGTTGCGTAGTACGTTGGTTTACATAAAATTTTTGGAAATTGAATAAGTTCACAAAATTTGAACAAAATAAGAGCACTTACAAATTTTGATAGATCCTTTTTCCATGAAATTGCGGAGTCAATTGTTATTAATGTGAGTAAGTGCAAGTAAAAGTTAGTTGTAAGGGGAAATACTATTCTTTAACATATACATTGCGTAGTAAAGGTCTAGTTTATAGGTTTTTGAACTATGCATAATTTCCTGTAATGCCATTCTATTTGTTTCACATCAATAAAGTTTTCTTGAATAAATTTCATCAATTTGTATTAACCTTCGGTTAGTCATGCTGTGGTATTTTGTAAAACACATGTAGGTTTTTGAATGCCATATTGTTATAAAGTTACAAATCGTTGTTTAACTAACGTATATTCTTCAATAAACTTGTTATGAGCAAAATGTCATAACAGCATGTGAGGTGTACCGCAATTGGCTCCAACCGGAAAATAGAAAAACTGATTTTACAAATTCATATACAGTAGGATATCGAATTAGGCAACAAAAGCGTGTCGCCTATGTTGCCAAAATCGAAACCGTGCCAAAATCAAGACCCTTTTTCGATATGAAAAAAATTAATGTAAATGCGTTAGAAATTGACTAAATATCATTAATCAACGATTGTGTTTATGTTTAAAAACATTTTATGTTTAAAAAGTCCGCCAATAGCTATCCGTCCGGTGTAAATAAGTTATTGACACCCTGCGGTAAGACGTAGTCCTACGGCAATAAAAATATTATTGTTCTAAACCACATAACTTTTTTTCATGAACATACTGAGGGCATCATTTTTACGTCATGTAAAGCATGTATGCAGACACTGATTGATATTTAAGCATAATTTTGGAAGTGAAATATCTTGTGTGGCCAAAAACGAATACTTTTGTTGCCAAAATCGAGGCATGCCAAAATCGAAATCCAACTGTACAATAAATAAGGTTTTTCTATCTTCGCTGAATAGATAGAAGGTTGCTGTCTTTAGCCAAACTTCTTGTAATGATATGTTCTAAAACTTTGCAGAACTCGTCAATGTGTTATATTGAAACTGAAGAAAAATAATTTTTTTATTTCACTTTAAGGGGGATTAATCAAAATTTAAATTCTACCAGACGATAGAGCTTTCAATTTCAAGAAACTCTTCCAATAGTTCGATAAATCTAAAACCAAGTTTTCCCAGTCAAAACTCTAATGCGCTCGTTTTTTGGTTTTGGGCTATTGTGCGCGCGAGTAACCGTGTTAAAAAGTTGGCGCGAGTGTTCGAGGGTTAATATCTTTTGACCGGCAAAACCAATTCTTATGAAATTTTGCAGATACATTCACAGTGTCAAAACCTTTCGTTTGATACTAAAATAATTGAAACTTGATAAATTGTCTTAGTTAAAATTATTATAAATTATTGTTAATTTTGATGTATGGTACACGATTGTCCATAACTTTCAAATTAAACGTCCAATCAAAAAACAAATCAATAGTGATCTATTAAGCTATATTGCCTTTCAAATGAGACTAATAGCGCAAAAATCGGTTTAGCAATCTCTGGGAAACAGGCGAAATTATTACCTTGTCAAAACAGGTTTTTTAAACTACTTGTTTGTTCTCAATAAAACTTTCTAACAATTTTTATATTATAGCAAGAGCTTTCATTTGGTACTAAGATCATTGAAATCGGTTGTCTAGTTCCGGAAAAAATCGTGTCAGGTAGTTTTCACATTTTTACTCATAACTTTTAAACAAAAAGTCGGACCATGAAACAACTCAATAGTGATACACTAGGCAATAGTACCTAAATCGAACGAATCGGTTCAGCCATCTCCGAAAAACAGGCGATAGAAAATGAAGCGCACACACATACATACACACACACACACACACACACACACACACACACACACGCACACACGCACACACACACACACACACACACACACACACACACACACACACACACACACACACACACACACACACACACACACACACACACACACACACACACACACACACACACACACACACACACACACACACACACACACACACACACACACACACACACACACACACACACACACACACACACACACACACACACACACACACACACACACACACACACACACACACACACACACACACACACACACACACACACACACACACACACACACACACACACACACACACACACACACACACACACACACACACACACACACACACACACACACACACACACACACACACACACACACACACACACACACACACAGACATTGCTAAGTTCGCCGAACCCTATCGATTGGTATATGTGACTCGGCCCTCCGGGCCTCGGTTCGATTTCGTGTTTTTCCACCAATTTCTAAACCTTTGTTATTGTATAACAAAGGTAAAAATACGAAAAGCTCTAGAGGAAACCCGCACCGCCTCTGGCAAATGCATCATTACCGGCACTGTCCTTCCCCAGTTCAGTTAGTCCTGAGATCTTTATTGTTTTGCGACTTCGCTGATTGTTCATATGAAAGAGTTTTCAAAATATTACACAGATTTTCGCTTAATTTTCGTTTAAAAGATCTGTATTCTTCAATTTTCTCCAGGTTCAGACGCCCATTTTGACAGATTAGTTGTTTACGTTAGAATGTTCTTATTCAAGAGTATAATTTCTCTTTCAAGAATATACGATTTTAAGAGAGTTTTATGGCAGTATTGTTAAGATAAACGAATCTTGCAGAAGAATGTCATAAGTTTTTGTCAAAACTATTGTTAAGTTTTAAGGAGCGTCGTTTTTAAGCAAAAATGAAGTATCCTTTAAAACCCCTTATAAGGTGAATTACACTTATTGATAACTTAGTTTTATGGGTGATTCTTCAAGTCTCCTTCAGTCATACTTCAGAAATGTTAGTCAAATAAGATAAAATTCACTTGAGGAGGAACATTATAAAACCTAACAGACTTTGAAATGCTCTGATAAAACTACTATAAGAAATGAATAAGACCAATTTGCTATTGGATTGTTACTTGGGTAGAGATCACCTGACCAGCGAACCTTGAACCAAATCGACCATATTCTCACTGACGGCCGGTTTTTCTCGAACATCACCAACGTACGCTACCTACGGGATGCTGATTGTGGATAATTATCTAGTAGCAGTATGTGTGAGCTCAAAACTATCGATGGCTTATACCTCGCGACAAAGCCACCCTCGTTGGTTGAACGTTCGGCAATTAGACAATCCACGGGTTACCGAGAACTACGCACGCGTACTGAATGAAGCTCTACCTTTCTCAGTGGAGCTAGGTGCATCGACCCTCGAAAACGGATGGTATAGAATTCGCTCGACTGGCAATGAGGTCACAACCGCTTCTCGACGAGCGCGGAATAAGTTGACCACGATCCTGGGGAGAAAAAAGCGCCAAGAGGAGAACAGAGATCGTGAAGAGCAACTATTTCGGGCAAATGAGACGCGTACGGTCTATGAGAAGAAGAACCAATCTTGTAAAAGACACACATCGAAGCCTAATATATGTAGAAATGAGAATTGAAATCTGGTCATAAAAGAGCGCGAGGTAGTCGGCAGGTGGAAGCAATTCTTCGACGAACATTTCAACAGCGAAAGAACGGAAGGTGACGCAACGGAAGTTAACCTAGGAGTGCCTACAAATGGTAACAGCGTGCCGGCTGCCGATCTCGAAGAGATCCGGCGAGAAATCGGTCAGTTTAAGAATAATAGAGCCGCCAGAAAGAACCGACTTCCGGCAGAACTCTGCAAAAATGGTCAAGAATCGCTAGCAACAGCATTTCACTGGATAATAAGGATTTGAGAGAATACGGAAGTAGTCGCTTCGAAAAAGCAGGTAGATAACGGATGGTGGGATGTAGATGAGCCCATCGTCACGGCGAAAAGTAAACAACGTTCCGATTCTTACAAACGAACGAAATGGCACTTACTTACTTACTTATGTGTCCATGTTCGCCGGTACGGCAGAACAAAGGGATGAAATCAGAGATCTCCACTGACGGTTACCCGCCATGGCTTTTACCTGTCGCCAGGACAGGTTCTCGTCTACAGTCCGGATGTCGTTGGCTAGGCTGCGTCGCCATGAGCCTCTGGGTCTGCTTCTTCTACGCTGTCCTTGTGGAGTCGAGTGCTTCTCTGCAAACCTCGTTCGCTCCTTTCCTCAAGGTGTGTTCGATCCACTTCCACCTACGTTCACGAATTTCCGTGGCTATCGGCCGTTGATGGGGGGCTCCGTAGCCGCAAGGTTACCGAGTCTGCTTTGACATGCGAGTGGTCGTGGGTTCGAATCTTAGTAGAATCAAGCCATTCGATGTCAAGTGACTTTAGCATGGGTTTATTCTCAGGCCCCTCCATTTACCCTTCCTTCGTGCTGAATTCTATATTTACCCTCTGAAGCCTCTTGACAGTGCAAATGTCCCTCCTATAGTTAAGTGTACTGGTCAGAGGTACGAATGAGTCCTCACCAGGGACGGCTATAATATGGGATAGTGCTGGCAGCGAGGAAAAAGTGGGTAAAGTAGATCAAGCTTTGAAGGAAGGGTAAACCCCAATACACGCAAGCACGCATACAATTTAAAATAAGCATATCGCTCACTCAATAGCGATTATAGCAAAAAGAAATGCAGTGCAGGTCATACAGCAAACACCCGGGCGATATTACAATAGATCAACTATACTGGTCGCAGTAATGAGTCCACACATGGAAATAATCGGCCGTTGATGAAACCGACGATGGAGTTCCTCATTGGATATCCAGTTATCAGGCCACCAGGCACGAATGATGTGTCGCAGGCACCGGTTAATGAATACCTGCAGTTTTTGCGTTATCTCCGCTGAGACGCACCACGTTTTGCAGGCGTACAGCAGTACGGATTTAACGTTTAAATTAAAGATTCGGGTTTCGTACGTAGAGTGATCTGGTTTGAGCGCCAAATGTTTCGCAGGCCTGCAGAGGCAACCCTGGCCTTCCTGATCCGTGTGGCTATATCAGTCTTGGTACCTCCATCAGGCGTTGTCGGCTACCAAGATATTGAAAGGCGTCTGCCTGCTCAACTTGTTGTTCCGCTACTGTGAAGTTGGTGGAATTGTCAGCATTCACTACCATAGACTTAGTTTTCACTACATTGACTGTGAGACCTGCTGCCTGGGAGCCCTCGGAGAGGTCGTCTAACTTGCTCTGCATATCGTTTCGGCGTTGTGCGAGCAAGACAATGTCGTCGGCTAAGTCGAGGTCATTTAGTTGCTCCATCGTTAGAGGATTCAAAGGCAATCCTCGATTTGGTCTACTGTCAATTGGTCCAACTAATATCTCATCCATAACGATGAGGAGCAGAAGCGGTGATAAAATGCAGCCCTGTCTCACGCCAGCAGTAACCCTTATGGGATCGGACAAGACGCCGTCGTGTAAAACCATGCACGAGAACGCCTCGTACCGAGCCTCGATGAGATGGATCAGCTTATCTGGAACTTCTCTACGCCTAAGGATTACCTTACAGAGTACTTTGAGAGTAATACAGAGCAACGTGATGCCGCGCCACTTACCACATTCAGTTAGGTCTCCTGTCTTAGGGACTTTGACCAATATGCCTTGCATCCAGTCCATCGGAAAAGTTGCGGTTTCCCATATGTTGCTGAATAGCTGATGCATCATCTGGGCTGACAAAGATGGGTCAGCTTTGAGCATTTCGGCTGAAATACAGTCTATCCCTGGCGCTCTATTGGATTTCATAATCTTGATGGCTGCTACAATTTCATCCTGCGATGGCGCCTCCGAGTTGACGCGATTAATCCGACAAACTGTAGGCGTCATACGTTGCTGGTTTTGTTGGTCTCTGACATTTGAAACTCGGAAGAGTTGTTCAAAATGTTTAGTCCATCGCTTAAGCTGTTATGTACGGTCAATCAGTAGCTGACCAGCTCTGTCCTTTACCGGCATCTTTGTATTCATCCTGGCACCACTAAGGCGGCGAGAAATATCGTACAACAAACGGATATCACCATTGGCGGCGGCGGTTTCCCCTTGTTCGGCTAGCGAGGTAGTCCAGGCTCTCTTGTCCCGCCTACAAGCACGTTTAACAGCCCTCTCCAGTTCGGCGTATCGTTGACGGGCATCTATCTTAGCCGATCTGGTCCGCGCTCGCCCAATGCCGGCATTCGCCTCTCTCCGCTCGTCGATCTTCCTCCAAGTTTCATCCGAAATTCACTCCCTCCGCCCGCTGCGCGCTGCGCGCTTTGCCGAGGGTTTCATCATTGGTCGTGATGAAGGCGTTCTTGATGCCGGTTCATTGCTCTTCGACGGTTCCACCAGGTGGTAGCTCCGAGGCTCGAGATTCAAGTTGTTCGACAAAGGCCCTTTTCACCTCAGGATTCTCCAATCGGCGGACGACGTAGCGGCACCCAACTTTCTCCTCCCGTCGTTGGACACGTGCGACGCGGAGACGTGTCTCAGTGATAACAAGATGATGGTCGGATGTAATATCAGCGCTGCGTTTGTTGCGTACATCATGAAGGCTCCTTCGCCATTTCCGGCTGATGCAGATGTGGTCGATTTGGTTTTCTGTTCGGCCATCGCGGGAAACCCACGTGACTTTATGTACTGGTCTATGGGGGAAGAGCGATCCACCAATGACTATGTTGTTATTACCAAAGAATTCTGTAAACAGCTCCACGTTTTCGGTCATCTCGCCTAGGCCTTGGCGTCCCATGACGCGTTCAAGGTCCGCGTTGTTTGAACCAATCTTTGCATTGAAGTCGCCCATGTGGATTTAGATGTCCCCCTTCGGGTTTTGTCAGCCACGCTGTTCAGTTGGCTGTAAAAACTCTCTTTCTCCTGCAAGTCGGCAGCATCTGTTGGCGCATAGCACTGGATTGCTGTAAGGTTCTTAACCCGTGTTCTGAATCTGGCAACGATTATTCGCTCATTTATCGGTTCCCACTTCATCAGGGCTGCATGTTCCCCTGGGCTCAGTAGGAATCCAACTCCTCTTTCTCGAGTAGCATTTTCACCTCGTATGCCAGAGTAGAGCAAGACTTGCCCGGATGATGTCCTGTGTTCGTCAGTACCCGGCCAGCGGACCTCGTTCAGCCCCAGGATTTCAAGCTTCAGGCGGGTACCTTCCCTTGCAATTTGAGCCAGCTTGCCCTGGTGGGCAAGGGTCAGTATATTCCATGTTCCGATTCGTGTCCGTGTTTTCACAGTACAGTAGGCTGTTAACCTAAGGTCCTTATCCCGCTCATGGAGCTGCCATCTCAATGTGGGCGCCCCCTTCCTCTTAGTATACAACAACCGAAGTTGCGTACCCCAGCCGGCACCTCGTGGAGGTAGGAATAGGAGTTAATGAACAGAGGCTATGGAAGGCACATGTTCACCCTTTGCCAGCCAAAATGGCAGTTCACTGTGTATGTATGTAAGCAAAACGAGCAGTATTGATCAGCAAAATTAAAATTAGTGCGCTAAAGTGGAGATGCAGTAAAGTTAAATTTCTCCGTAAATTATTACCAGTTAACGAGAGCACGAGATAATGCTATACTTAGGGAGAATGCTATACTTAGCTGGTAGAGTCAACCAGTTAAAAAATAAATTTAAATATATTGCTTCTTTGTAGCTGCTAACTAAGAAAGTGACAAAACACTGTTTGACTACCGTAAACACCAACGGTCCGAGACGGCTTCCTTCTGGAATTCCGGAAAAAGTACAGGAGCAGAGGCTCTTCTTGTCTTGTTTAGTGACGGCGATTGGATAATCCACCAGGTTAAGTATTGTTAAAATCTGTTCTATCAAAGCTGTTATCAGAAAACAATAAGTCATAGTAGCTTCCAGCTGACATGACTACAGAGACAAAAAAATTAAAACACAAACAATAGATACTCCCAATCTTTTTAAAATGTCATCCTTTTGGCAAATGTTGTAACAGGTATTTCGAAGTACAGCATTATTTTTATTTTCGATTTTTTTTTTGTGTTTCTTACAATGATTTTTCGATTACCGTTGTTAGCGCTTTTATACTTTGAACTCTCCTTTCATTCAGCTTGTTGCTTACACTGTTATGTACGTTTACTTGGTACAAACGTTCTAGTCAACGCGCGATATCGTACAAGACTATCTTGACAATTTACTAGCAACAGTATGGCAGAGTAACAAACAGAAATCTTTCTTAAAACAATAGTCAACGGCTTTTGTTTTGTGACTCCCGTTTCGAGCCACTGATTTCGTACCCGCCAACATGACTGCTTGCTGCTAAAATCTGTTGGAATAAAACTTCCGCTACAACAAGTCCAGTCTACAGTTGCGTTTGAGAGTGTGAATGTTGTGTTCTGTGTAAATTGGTAAGGATAGGTATGCGTGTTAATCCTGAGCCGATATTTCCGTTTCCTACACAAATCCTACTGTACCTTAACAACTAATGGATCTCCCGCTCAAACCGAAATCAACTAATACGAACAAATCTTCCTGCATTTGCTCCTCTGTGGATAATGGTACTGTATGGTGCTTGCATGTTTGTAGTGGGATGAGATAAACTAGGTGTATTTGTGTGTTACGGCAAAACAATGGACACACGATAATGTTGATTCAGATTCAGTTTTTAAACTAACTCTATTATTTGAGGTAGAATCTCTTCGTAATTTGCTTCCATTATTGCAAGCAGTGTATCCATCGAGGTGCGCGATATTTACGGTAAGCTACAAAAGCATGGTTGCTACAGAAAAGATAGGAAATTAACGTGATAGATTCTGATTGGAAAATTACTGGATAACGGACTGCACGGTATGGCTATTTGCTAGGATCGCTCCTCACGGGGAAAACTTTTGATTTCGTGTCTACCCGTTTTTGTTGACATCTGCCCACAGCAGAGACCATCGTAAAACCTACTAACAGAAAATATATTAACCTGCAGTTTTCCACCGTGTTGCAGATTGTGCGTATCTAGCCGACACAGCCAACCGATGCAATCCTGTCTATAGATAAATTGTAATATGTATGAACGTGTGCTTGAGGTAAAATGATGTTTGAGAAAGGTTAAAAAACAAAGAAAAAATGTGAGAAGAAAATGTATGTATCCCGTAATGAAGTTGCTGCTATTCGCCTGTAAAGGTACTTAGTGTTTCAGCTTGTTTTAAAAGTATCTAGCATTTTAGAATCGCAATACCAAGACAACTGACAGACAACGCGAATGTTTTACCGTATTTCAATGACTTTTTTGTTCTTGTCTTAATATAGATTGTGAAATTAAGTTGAGTGACTGAAAAGGTTTTGTCTGAGTTTGATATTTGAGTACTTTTTAGCATATGCACTCTGTTTTCAACCAAGAATGAGGCAGGATTTCTGAGCCCATTGTCCTAATGTGTTTTGTAATTTTTCCTAGTTTTTTTTAAGTGATCAAACTATCTCTCCCTAAACTGTGCTAACGGTACTTTCGCTCTCGATCGTAATCTCTGTCTCTATCCCGTCGTTCTCGATCCCTCGATCTCTCCCGATACTTATCCCTACCGCGATCATAATCTCGTTCACGTTCTCGCCTGTAAGGGTCCCGATCCCTATCTCGTTCCCGGTCACGATCACGCTCACGCTCTCTGTCTCGTCCGCGTCGTTGATCGTCGCTCCACCCTTCTCGTGACGAGCGTGCTGGTTCACGATCACGATCGCAATGACCACTGAAATCGGAACGCCTTCGACTTGACTCACCTCCTCCACGGTAATCTTCTCTCGCAGCAGGAACACCCGGACGTTCGTATTGCCGTCCACCGGTTTTACTGTAACGGTCATTGGCCGGCTCAGCAAAGGACACGTTATTTTCCCTAGCGAATTGTTCTAATTTGGATTCGATTTGCTTTTGAATCGGAACGGGTATGCGTGGGAAGAGGGTTGAAAACCAGTCTAGTTTAGTGAGCCACTGGCGGATCATGTTACCGATTGTCATTGTCTGTTTTTGTAAACGAATGAAAGTGAATGGAATGCTGTAAACAATTTGCAAACAGGGTTAGTACCTACCTGTCCACCGCCAGCTTTCACATCTATTTCTTCTTCATCAAGTAAGTAAGACTCGTACCAATCATATAGATCAGCTGGAGGTTGCGTAAATCTAAGGTACATAAAGCCTGAAATAGTATAAGTCTTGCATGAGAAAACCGTCGTGTCACGTTTCAGTTGCTATTGGAAAAACAGTGTTTACAACAGGATTATATCAGAAACAAGACATTCATGGCTATAGATAAATATTTCAATCGATCAGTAGGATGTTACTAATTGTGGACATCATGCCGGAAGTTGCATTATGCGTTAAAAGGATATTTAAGAATATAAACTAAGGAAAAAACACTCACCCAAAGCTCTGATATACGGAGAATCGCCGTGGGAGAGCAATCCATTGACTTGCTTTCGCGTTAACCGCAGTGTGTACAGCTTATACAGTAGGCAAAATGCGGTAGATACGATGCCTCCAGCGCCGACTCCACGAACCTAACAAGTGAACATATTATTCAGTACTACACAACACACAAGCTGTGATCTAATTACTTACCCCACCGCACATCCCTGTCTGGCCGGAAGTTTTGCGTGAGCCTCGCTCCCAGGGTTCCAGGTGTTTGACTTGGTAGTAGATTTCGTCCACAACTTCATGGTAAGTCTTAAGTTTGAACAAGGACACTACCAACGGAAGTTCATTAGAACACTGTAACAAGGACAAAATATCTATCACTTACCTTTGAAGTAGCTGGAACCCTGGATATTAGCCAAAATTAACGGGTTCAGGTTCATTGTACTTTCGTTCCCCCATAGCGGCAGGGCGTTGTTTTGCTTTGCCGATTTTTTCGGTGGTTGTTGTTGCTGATCTATGGGTAGTATATTTTGTAGTACCTAATGGTAGATTTATTTCAATTATCAACCAAAATAATACTAACCATCATAGTCTTCCATCGCTCGGCTAGTGATTTTTTTCAGGTGGAAACGCTAAATGAATGGATTCCACACCGTCTCGTTCTAAGCCGGTTTTCAATCAACATTTGAAGAAAAATATGGCCATTTAACGGTCGATAATACTTTTTATTCACTGCCCTAAATTTGTTTGCCAAAGAGGAAACAAAAATGAATCAGTTGCGTGTTTAATTTTGAGAAATAAAAAGATTTTTTGCCGCGATGCCAAACGAACACACGACAGATTCCCGTTTTAAGTTTATAAGGTGACGGCTCTGGTACACCGTTTTCTCTTTCATGTGGCGTTTAGTACTTCCCTCACTCATGAATAAATATGTTGCTGCAGGGGCGGGTATCAAGGTTATTTACATATCACGTGCATCATAAAATTTACAGAGGACGCCCAAGTAACAACGGTAGCTGAATTGCAAGAGCAATGGCTGTTTACGAGTTGGTTTAAGGAGTATAATCAATATATATATAGAATGCCAGTGTCGCTGCAGTGCGCGTGGCAAACATCACACATGTTCAGATAATGTATTTACATTATATATGCATATGTGTGTGTGCCTGAGATTCATCAAAAGGGGAATCTCATTGTCAAACTTTGGCAACCAGTTTAAAATTTCAAATATGGCTGCCAAGTAATGTGATTGAAAACTTCGTTTGCTGCAAATTTCTGAAAAAATCGGTGCAATAGGGCGCAGTTGTGGGATTTAATTCATCCGGACGAAAAGAAAAAGAACGTTTAAAAACATTTCACTGGCATGAAAACAGCGATGAGCGCACTGATGACAGCACCAACCAGCGCACAGATAAAGAACAGATAAAGACAATGAGCAACTTTGACAATGAAGCTCCCGATTCACAGACTTGATACAGATTGTTAGCATCATGTTTACCACAATGAGTCCTGTAGTAAAACAGCGACACTGGCATTCTATATATATTGATTCTACTGTTTAAGGCGATCAAAGCTGTATAAAGTAAGCACTCAAATGGTGTTTAAATAAGCGATGTTTAAGCTACTTTAAGTTTCTCAAACCAGTTCTCCCCCAAAAGCTGATAAAAAAGCCTGATATTTTTCTGCTGAACAATCTGCTTCTAAACAGCCATAAACAACAAACCGTTTTACCACAAACTATACAGACACCACGCGTAGAACAAAAAGCCTTAAATCTGAGGGATCAGTTTCATTTGAAGTGAGTGAATCTCGTCCCTTGCATATCTCATGTATCTCATGGCTCTCAAACACTATCTATCCCTTTTACTCTACTGGAAAACAAGAAACTTACTCGGGCTTGAAACTCAGCAACCCGATTTCCTATGTTTTTTTTCGTCAGTTCATTTGGGTGAAGTTGCCGCAATGCGCAATGATTTACTAAACGATAAGGTAAGAAAAATAGTAAATTTTGCATAATCTAGCGATGCAGATTTTTTGTCGGTTTTCAGCAATGCTGTGTACCGTATCAAACAATGAAAAACATCACAACAGTAAGTCCTTGACGGTATGATTTACTGTAACGCCGAATAACCTGCCGAACAGTGTAGATCTGGGCTGAGCGATACCGAATCGCAACTGTGACAATCATACTCACTGTTAATTCGCAGTTTGTGTGGTTTTACCAGACGTCAGAAGTCGGATGCCAGATATGTATAGCACAGACCTATGGTACATCAGTTTCCGCGCCAAAAATCACACCAAATGAAATAAGAGAAGCAGTAAGAACCGCGAATCCAAATTAGTAAATTTTCGCGCAAAAAGCTTCACTTGCCAACTTTCGCATCGAGTTCGTACAGGTGGAGGATACGTAGGAATGCTTGTAAGCACGAAGACTCAAACGTTTCTGACCACGAAATATTAAACAAACCCTGGTTGATATTTATATTAACGAATGTGCGTGCTAACTTTTGCAAACCTCAAGACCTTTCATTATATTAAACGCTATTTTTTCAGCAAATTAAGCGATTAAATAAAGAATATTTGTGGAAGAATGTGAAGAAGGGGACGGGAGGGTATTTTCAGCAGGTTTCTAAATTCAGCCTATTTGTCTCTTCTTTCGCCAATAAAAATACTTTGCCGACTTAAAATTTTAATATTTCATAACTATTTTTTCAAGACTGTATAATCTACTACTTCTTATTTAATGCACGTCAAAACCACCTGTTCTTCCACTGGAACTAGACCATAGGCCGAAAAAATAGATATCATCGCTTAATGGGCTGAAAATACCCTCCCGTGCCCTACTGTCTACCAATAAAACCAACTTGTATAAGCCATAGGACTTTTTGAACACATATTTAACATTAAGCTTTTATTATACAGGATTCAAATTATTATAACATAGCTCTAGCGGTACTAACGAGTGTCGTGCTCCGAGACAGATTTGCTGCTGTCCTTCAGCCAGCCTTTTTTTTGCCTACTTTTTTTTTAACTACTTTCGTCACTAATCTCCGGATGAAGTATCAATCGAATGTGGTTGATGGTCCAAAGATCAAGTTTTAAAATATGGGAGCACCGCTCTGTCTTCCAAAAATGCTCACAAAGTGCTGAGTGCTTTTTCCAACCTCTATAACATTCAGCAAATATGCATCCTCGTGCCATTATTACATACAGCTTTATAATTTGCCGTATCCATACTATGCTTATTAGCTGCAGCGATATGTTGCAATTCAAGTCCTAGAGCCAGCCAGTGACATGTGCGTTTTCGGGAATTCAGTAACAGAACTTTTAGAAAACACTTCAGTGAGTTCGGTGAAGATAGTTGTTACATTGCCAATAAATTTTTAAGATCTTTATTCAGCTAGACATCAAATCCGTGTCAATACCGTTGAAACGGATTTTAACACACAAGAAAACCGCTTTATGCGTTTCCATTTCTTTTACCAGCAGCGGTCAGAATGTTTTTGTTTTGCATGGTAACCAATAAAGTTTGTTTAACGTTACTAAGTAACCTGTTAATGAACTTATATCTGTATTAAAAAGTGAGACAAATGAGTACCAGTGAAGGGACCGTGAGTGACTTTCTCACGTCCCTTCTGGTACCTGGAAAAATCGTTCGCGTGCTGTCTGTATAGTTTGTGGTTTTACGGCTGCTTAAATGTATTAAAATGTATAGAGTGAAAGCTTTCATTAGGCTCACAGCTTTCAAACTAGTTTAAGGCTGCTTAAGGGTGTTAAAGTGGCTTTAAAAACTTGTACCAAGTTTTCTTTCGGCTCACAGCACACATACTGTCAGATCATAGAATTTCGAAATCCGGCTGACAGCAAAAGCACAGACAAACAGACGAGATACTCGCGATAATTCCATCGTCCAATCAAAAACCACTCATTTTTCAAAAAAGCATGTTTCGCAACATGGCCACACCGCGGCGCGCGAGTGTTGCTTTGAGTTTTCAGTATAAAACCATTCAAATGTACAAAACCCTACAGCATAAAACCCTGCAAATACTAGCTACTCCGCAATATGCATAACAGAGGGTGCTAGTGTGCAAGCAAAATGTGCAGGACGATGGTTTTTAAAGGATTTTCTTCTAAGTGTCATGTCAGTTCGTCAGTGGCAAAAGTTTGTCAGTTATCGACATTATCGACTGCTTCACGCTAGACGGACTAGGCTTCAGGTGTAAAGATATTCTCACTGTCTGTTCTGCAGATGCAAATGGGGCGGATCATATGGTGAGTGCTTATGGATCAAAAGATGGCGGGTTCAATTCCCAGAAAAAGACATGCATTTTTAACTAGCTAGCTTACTTGTACGAATTAAAGTTATTCGAAACTAGAAATATCGCGTTCACGGCGATTTAAAAATGACGCGTTCCATTTTTTTAAATTTAAAAATAGATTTTTTTTTGTTGCATAAAGGTTGATGAAGCCTTGATTAAGCGACTGGAAAAGCAGATTGCAAAACTATTTCTCGTTCTAAAAATAGAATTGGCAGCATTGCGGAAATTGGCTATTTAAAAGCGCAAAAAAGTTTCTAATAAGCTTCATTGCAGTTTCGAAAGCAGCTATTAATTAGCCTGAAGCTTGATAAAATCACCAGATTTAGATGTTTAAGTGCTGAAAAAAGGTTTTCATTTCTAAACCTAAACCATAGATCAGCCACAGGTTGAATAAAATCAGCTATAAAAGCGTTTGATCAGCCTAAAATTGTTACTTGGGCAGCGACAGCATGTCCTGGGCTTAAAATTTGACAGCGGACCCAAATCAAGCTGCTGGCAGTCGAGTGAAACGAATAGAGCTTTCCAGTTATGTGTGTATTGGTGCTTGAAAATAAGGCAAACAACAACAGTAAACAAAAGAGATGCATTCCTTTGTCATCAAGGTACAGAATGCATTTCGTCTTTCGCTGGCTTAAATACCAGCATATTTTCTAAATATGTGCTTGAATTTGGAACAGGATGGAAAATTTGATCGAAATATGTGCTCTGCAGTGTGGCAAACGGCGAAACACAACTAGTAATTGCTTTTTGTCGGGTTGTTCCTCCACCATCAGCTGTTCCCCAAAATGAGGTAAAAATCATGTATATTTCGTGTTCGCTAGTGTGGGGGTGCTTGAGCTGTTAGAAAGCTCTATTGGCCTTGCCAGCGTTGCTGATATTGTTCAGGGTTTTGCGTGAGAATAAAAGAAAGGGAAGTATTTTTGCTTTTGACGCGTTGACAGTTCGGCACGAGATTTCCTGTAAGTGCGAGCAGCCTACGAAATCTCTTTCAAATCTCTTTCAACGCAAGGCCAATTGATGAAATTTGAAATATGCTATTTCATTTTCGCTCACCCTGAGATGTTACCTGCAAGAGCATGGTAGCCTGTCGATGGGGTGATTTCCTCCCCAAAGGGATGGCACGCTAGGATTTCAGCATAACGAACATCTATTTTCATTCTGCTTTCACCGAAACTGTATATTGCCGTATTTTCATTTATTCAACAGAAAAATATTATACAATCTATAATACATTACAAAATCGCAAAAATATCATTAGGTACAGCCAGTATTAAGGTTCATTATCCGAATTAACATTGCTTTAGGGTAAACAGGCTATTTTTCGGGTGCCAGTGCCAGTGATGTCGGTTACCACCCCATCGACATCTCTATATCGAGCTGCAGTGAACGTCAGCGACAGCATGTTCTGGGCTCAAAATTTGACAGCGGGCCCAAATCAGACTGGTGGCAGTAGTTGAGTGAAACGTTATTTGTAAATCGTTTTGTAAACAGGTGTCGGTTACGCACCAAAATATATGGGAGATGACAACCTTGCCATCCCGTTGTTCCACCCCTGATTTGAGAGAAAAACACGTAAAATTTAAGTTTTATACACTGTAAAAAAACAACACAGTCGATCCAAATGCCACTTACACTTGAAAGTCAATAACGGTGAACATTTTAATTTCACTTGTATATCCCTACAAATTCCAAAGGGAATCCACATAATGTTCGAATGTTTTAGCACTTGCACATTTCAAGTGACTGGCTTATGACTTCGATATGCAAGGCACTAAACAAACAAATGTGTTTACACTTCATTGTAAATAATCTTCACGCGCAATTCAAATGCTATTCAGACTTGAAAATCAATGGCCGTATCCACTTCATTTTCACTCGCCCATCCATACACATTTCAAATGGAATCCACGTTATTTTCGAGTGATATACCATTAACATGCTATATGGCATATATGCTATGCTAACCAAATGTCATAATTTTGATTTTTATATGTGCATCATCGAATATTGAAGTGTTTCAACATTTGGATCTGTGCTATATGTGAGTGCATATGGCATTCAAGTGTGAGCCACTTCAATTGAACGTATATGGGTGATGATGGTGCCATCGCAGATTCAAAATCCAAAATGGCTGCTGAATAGTGGCAAATCCTTTTCTATCGCTATTAGTTATTGCATTATTAGTTCGAATTTTACGTGAAATTTGTGTCACCGGTTTAGTTTAAACTTTAGTTTAGTTTAAACAGCATTCGCCTTTTTTGTGGTTCTGTCTAGAAATTGTTTAAAATTAACAGTGTAAAATTTAAACGAGCGTTTGACGGATAGTATGCATCAGTCTAAATAAATAAAACACATCGCAAGTTTTTTTTTGCCGTGGCGGAAAGTGAAATTATTACGAGTCGTGATATTATTGGCAGGATTATGCTACCTAATAGCTACGTGAGTAAACGTCTGCGTAGCAGGAGTCTTCATTACTTTCCTGTGGATATTTTTCATCGATTAAGGCAAACATTTTTGTGTCTTTTGGGACTGAGTGTTACGTAAGTAAATAACTTCTGTGGAAGTCGCTGTGTTTAAATAACACGATGTTTCTTTTAACGCAGATTGATGACTACGATAAAATGTTGATACAGCGATCTTCGTCGTAGGTTCCCCCCTTCGCCCGAGGTTCCATTGGAGATTACGATCTCTGGAGTGATTATGCTTGATGTCAAACGCTCCGACACATAATCGCTGTATCCACTGCGGAATCGTGTAGAGTTGGTAGGGGATTTCAACTATCGTGCGATTGGCAAGGTGATGGAATCTCATTGTAAGCCCTTATTTTATGTACTATTTGTTTCCATATTGAACAAAGTTTTTGTGTTTCAGAGTGGAGATTGGCTTTAATCTGTCTTGTATGTCCTATAACTACGTCGATTATATGCCGTAGATGAATAAAATCTGCTCCAAGGTAACCAAACTTAATTGGTATCTACAATGTCATAGCATTTTTCGACCGATATGTATACCTCAGGTGGTGCGAAATGATTAATGAGTTACGATTGCGACAAATAGTGCTTTTTGCAACTGGTAAGAAAAAATTAACCTGATACGACATGAACCATGCGATATATGATATGTTTATTCTTGAATGGCTTTTATAATTCAGCGAATCGCTACTAATGCACTATAGCTAGAACTGTATAAAGTGCAAATAGCGCGATTTCGAGTATCTCGGTGTCAAACTGTTAGAATGTACAATACGTATTTGACAGGTACGAAGACTTCGCTGGATTTCTGTCTGTCTGGCCGTATGTTATTCCTTATATGCTCGGAAACTATTGAACCGATCAGCCTAAATTTGCAAGCAGGAGTTTCTGAGGTCAGGGAAGGTTCTTATGATAGTTGGCAATCCCTCCCCCCTAAGGGGTGACTTCCATACAAATGAATCACAAATTTCTGCATAACTAGAGAACTAATCGAGCAAATGGAGCCAAATATGGCATATGGGTGTTTTTGGTGGCAAGAGTTTTTTCTATGGTGAATTGAGACCCCTCCCCTCTTTAGCAGGGGAATTTCCCTTTAAGTGGGTGGAGGAGCTTCCATACAAATGAACTACAAGTTTCCTCTTATCTCGAGAACTAATCAAGCAAATTTGGTATGTGGGAGTTTTAGGAGGCAGAAATTTTTTCTATTGTGAATTATGACCCGTCTCCCTTTAAAGAGGGGGGGAGGGCTCCCATACAAATGAGAGACAAATTTCCTCATAAATCGAGATGGGATGGGAGCCCCCCTTCTTAAAAATGGCAGGGATTCTAATTCTCCAAAGTAAAAATTCCTGCCTCCAAAAACCCCCACATGCCAAATTTGGTTCCAGTTGCTTGACTAATTGCTCGAGTTATGCTGAAATTTGTTTTTCATTTGTATGGGAGCCCCCCTCCCTCTTAAAGGAGGGAGGGATCTCAGTACACCATCGCAAAGACTACAAGGTATACAGCCCTAAGGGTTGTACGAAAGGATGACGTAGGGCTATATCAGATCATTAGATCAAAGACTAATGTAAACTGCATTTCTGGCATATGTATATTTATAAGAATCTGCAACAGAGACTGTAGATTACAGAGACGACAAGCCACTCAAAATCCGCTAAATTTTGAATCATAACGGAGAGTTACCTTTGTTTATGATGGTACTCTCCGTTTTTATTCAAAATTTAACGGTTCGTGAGTGCCTTGTCGCCTCTGTAATCTATAGTCTCTGTAGAACCTGCGAGTGCCATTGTTCAAGTGAATGTTTAAAAACGAAGAGCGAAATATTCAGATTCAATTCTTCATTGAATGCAAAGGAGGCTTTGAAAATATGTGCACGAGGGTTCATAAGTACAACGCCTGACACCTTGGAGAGATAGAGATTTTTTTTCAAAATCACTTGTGTGTATCATAAAGGTTGAGATTATTAAATTAAATATGATTATGCGTAGTTTGACATGTTTCAATAATCTTACTTCAACTCGCTTGTGGCCTTTAAAAGGGCCATTGGTTACAAATAACAGTAAAGCCAAAAAACGTTCTTCGCAAATATGACGTGCCATTCGAATGTCCTTCTCTTTTGACATGAATGGCAACAAACACGTAGGTTAGCGGCGTCGATTCACTGTCGTTTGCTCCGAGAAAGTTTTACCAGTTTACTTTCACAGCTTACCGCTTGTTACATAGCAGAAAATATGGCACATACGCAAAAATTTCTGTTTTATTTGTATTGTATGCGAGTCCTTATCTTCCTATCACAGAGGTGAGGGGTCTCTAACCATCATAAAATACATTCATTCCTCCAAAAACTCTCACATGCCAAATATGGTTCCATTTGCTTTATTACTTCTCGAGTTCTGAGGAAATTTGTATTTCATTTGTATGGAAGCCCCCTGTCTTAGAAGGGGAAGGGGTCTCAGTACACCATAAAAAAATTCTTACCTCCGAAAACCCTCACATGCCAAATTTGGTTCCTTATGCTTGATTAATTCTCGAGTTATGAGGAAATTTGTATATTATTTGTATGGGAGCCCCCTCCTAAAAAGAATAGGGATCTCAATTCACCATAGAAAAAATTCTTGTCTTCTGAAACCCCTACATGCCAAATTTGGTTCCATTTGCTTGATTAGTTCTCGAGTTATGAGGAAATTTGTATTTCATTTGTATGGGAGCCCCTCCCCCCCTTGGAAGGGGAAGGGCACACCATAGAAAACAATCCTGCCTTGTAAAACTCCCACATGCCAAATTTGGTTCCATTTGCTTGATTAGTTCTCGAGTTATCCCCCTTTTAAAGAGGAGAGGAGTTATAATTCATCTTATAAAGAGGGGAGGGGTCTCAATTTACCATAGAATAATTTCTTGTCACCGAAAACACCCACATGCCAAATTTTGTTCTATTTGCTTGATTAGTTGTCGAGTTATGCAGAAATTTGTGTTTCATTTGTATGGGAGCCCCCCCTCTTAGTCTGGGGAGGGGTTTCTAACCATCACTAAAACCTTTCCTGGCCCCAAGAAACCTCTACATGCATTTTTTCATGCCGATTGGTTCAGTAGTTTTCGATTCTATAAGGAACATACGGACAGACAGACAGAAATCCTTCTTTATAGGTATAGATAGCTAGATGATCAATTAGGCTGTGAGGTCTTCCAATTGAAACAAAGGCCATTTTAATCGGTCCAGCCATTGTTGAGAAACGTTGTCTGGTTTAAAGCGATTTTCTATGGGTAATCGACACCGCGTTGAACCCTTCAAAATGGCCTTGTGGTACTATGCTGATTCAACAAACCAGTCATCGTATGTTCGAACATCAGCTGCGAAAAGATGTTAAAGACAATAGGATTATAGCGCTAGCCCCGCAAGTGTCCTGTACCCAACAGCTGGTTGTAAAATCTGTCGAAAAGAAACAGAAATTCAAGTTTCTAAAATGTAGCACCTATGGTTTGCTCTATTTGATAACATGGTTCAATGAAGTGGTTTACAACATTTTTCAGGCATATGAAACTATATTAATATTTTACTTATCTTCTATATTTCTTTTTCATTTTTATAGCTTTTGCGAAGTATTTCGAGTATTTCGATATTCGAGCGGTGCAATGGTTGCAGCTACCAGAAACAGAAACAGCGAACAAATGATTCTCACGATGAAATGCCTAAAGGGGAAACAAAATCTTTTCTCAAACCTGCCTGCCACTACCCTTGTGAAGAAGGATGTCATTCAGCAGGGACGGAAAACTAATCGCAGACGATCAAACCCACCAGCACAGTGACAGTACGAATAGTAACGGAAATGGATATCCCCAGGGTGCCGGTTCGAAATGAGATCAAACGGTCGAACAACAATGATTATAAACATAAAAATTATCACAACCACCACCATAATAGCAGTAGTCAAATTGACCCTATGGAATGGAAAACACTGGATAACTTACACTTAATTATAAAACAGGAGCTTCTGCAGCATGTATAGTTTATTCTTGAGCAACAATTTGGCCTGAAGTATCAAAGCCAGTCGTTGTCTCGTTGTATACGAAGACGTAAAATATGTGTAACTGCCATTTAAATCTCCCTGCTAAAAGCTAATTACAAAAGGATTGAATTTTAGATTCGGCATTGGCCACGAAGCAACCCTATTGTGTCGGAAGATGATAAACGCTCGAATACCTGGTCTTAGTACTCACTGTTCATACAGATCACTCCCGGTGTGTTCTTGATTAAGGTATGGTTTGTTCCGACCGCTTTCAATGACTAATCTTTATTTTCTGTAGGCTGATGCGAAATGTAATTGCGGCCTGGGCCCTCCAATAATGTGAAGAAAGACAGCGAGCTCCATGGCTGAGCTCGAATTCTGGGCTGGACGACTGTAGGACGAATTGGTTAGAGTGCTCGTGGTGATCTCTACTGGGTGCAGCAGGTGGGATTGAATTCAAGTGACTCATTTTAATGTGAAGTAATTTTATTTTTACTTTTTTTTTGTAGGTATTGAAGGTTTACTACAACCTTAAGCCCATATCCGTTCGGAATTCGTCGGAGAGTAAAGAACCGGCACACTGCAATTCTGGCCACTAATGCACTAATGCACAGGCAATAGTTCTAATGCGGTACGAATTCCTGAAATAACGATTAATAACGTCGAAGACATACATATAATAGTTTAATTTAATAAGCATAAGCATAGGACATATAATACTTTAATTTAAAAATAGATATACAATAGTGATATGTGCAGGAACTCTGGACTCAGAGGAAACATAAAATGCAAAACAAAATCAAAATATTAGAAGCTAAAAACTGACTGCAGTCGAAATATGCGCTTTTGTTTTACTAATTTTAATTTATAGTTGATTAAAATTTATGGTAACGTTAAAATTTTGATTCAAGATGTTGATTTTTACCTCAATTCGAGGCTAAACAAGCAAGTTGAGCAATTTATAAACAAAATTACATTATACATTACAAATAAAGGCATACTTACAATACACTTCAGATTAGTCTAAGTGATGAAGTGATTGTATTTCATAAAACTATTCAAAGGTTTTGATATTCAGTCATTCACGGTACTTAACTACAATAATAAGATATAATTTAGATAGGTATGACTAATTCAAGTTATAAATAGTTTAATTTAGTAAAGTTTTTAAATTAAAAGTTAAGTTGAAACAGTTTTAATAAAAATCGCATTATTAAAAGTAAAATCTATAGGGTAGATACGCTAGTAGTTGTGGTAGTATCAGTAGTGGTGGAACCTCGAAATAATCCATAATTTTTGCATATTTTGGTACGAGTTTGATATGTATTGAACTACCAGTACCAGTATCATTTAACAAGTATCAAACTGCCACTACTACTACCACTACTGCCACAACTACCGGAGTATCTACACTACCATTTTATTAATTGTTAAAATACTGGTTTTGATTATCATATGCATCTGCCATAAAAATCAATTGATCGCATTTGGCTCTCATACAAAATGTCATACGTAATCCAAATTGTGAAACACGTGACCCCTATAAACTATGCATTGCACATTGAACAACAAGCATTTGAAATCTAATGATAGCCTATATAATATTCAAATGGATAACACGTGAAATCTTAGTGGTTTGCCTTTTGATTATCAAATGGAAGACACGTGAAATCTTAATGTTTTGTCTTTTGATTACCAAATGGATGGCACCTGAAATCTTAGTTTTTTGCCTTTTGCAATGCTGGTGTGCCATACTGATTAAATTTCAAGTGTATTCCATTTGAATCTGATATGGTGTATCTTATAGCACAGATCTAAGTGGAATCCACTTCATGACAACGTGTGGATTTTTTACAGTGTATTTTGCTCTGCATGTGACATATGTCAGGTTCTAAAACATCATCAGTACTACGGTACAGTGCCAGCAGTTTGGATGATTAGGATTTGAAATAAACCTTAAGAAATAAATCTCTTGTGTTTGATAATGTGGTCTTAAAATGAGATATTACAAAACTTTTAATAATGTAAATTTATCTCTTTTGCAAACGTAATAAGGATTTTCTTGGAATATGTCCTTTATTGGTTGTTCTGTGCTGTAGCACTTGAATAAAAATAAACAGTTAAAAATTGCTGTTGTCATCTACTTACACGCATATAAAACGGCAACGCTTCCGCAGTCCGTGTCGAGGACGAAATCGAGAGGATTCATATCAGAAGGTGAAAAAGTAACTTGTGGGGAAGTGCGAGTGTCCGGAAAAAACCTTATAAGTTTTGAAAATTGGTAATTGTCTGCAAGTGAAACCTCGAAATGGTGCGTCGTGGATGCTGCTTTCGACAACATCCATCTTTGAAGACGGTACCGTGTTTCAAGGAATAAATGAATCAGTAGTAGTGTTGCATTTTGTGCGGTACTAATTTAATGGCCGTATTCGATGATAGTAACAGCAGCAGCGGCAGCAACTATATTTGCAATTTGAGGAGCAGCAATGGTAGCAGCGTTGTTGGTGGAAGCAGCAATATTTTCAATACCGGCTCAGCTACAAAAGAGGCGAAAATTCCCAGCTTGTTCCTGTACGAGGCCACCGTGGCGGGCCTGTCGTGTCAAATGTCGGCCGAAACAGACGACACGGATGATGAGCAACAACAGGCGCTCGATCCGTATTCACAGCTCGAGGAAGATCTGCGGAACATCAAATCCGTGATTCACGTCACTCGCGAAAATATCGATGCGCTCAACGCCAAGTTTGCTGATTTTCAGCAACCTCCGGCCCTCTACTTGGAAGAATACCAGGAGCTGACCTCGAAATTGCACGACCTCGAAACCAAGGAGCAAGAGCTAATTGAGCGGAAACAGCAGATGCAGATACAACAGCAGCAGCAACAACAGCAAAGCGAGAGGGAATCGACTAGTGAACCGAGTGAACCGCCAGATCCGGAGGAACGTGTTGAGGTCAGTACACCATCCATTGTGGCAAAGGGTTGATAGTTTTGGCTATCCTTAGTTTAGTGATTGATTTTATGTTTCTCGCGCAGAGTTGCCAGAATGCAAATATCAATGAACAATGCGGTTCTAAAAGGTTTATCGATTTTTATGCTCTCTGTACATTTACTTTTACAGTGATGATTTTGATTTTGCTGTAAATACGCTTGTTCAAAAAAATTTTAATCAATAAGATTATTATGGTACAAATGTAGCTTGCATTTAAATGGTATTTTAACATGTTTTAGGTTGATAGCATGTGTGGAACATTAAGCCGTACTTCTAAAATGCTGTTACGAGCGCATCTACCTAACCAACAGAGAACTTCGGTTCAGGTGGTACCCGGTATGCGATTGAAGGATGCACTAGCAAAAGCACTAAAACGTCGTAATTTGACTTGTGACATCTGTGAAGTAACATCAGCCAATAGCGATCATCCTATACCGTGGGACACGGACGTTTGTGCATTGCACTGCGAGGAGGTGTTTGTTCGCATATTGGATATTGGCTTTCCAACGTACATCTCACATCAATTCATACGAAAAACATTCTTTTCGCTGGCGTTTTGTGAATGCTGCCGTAGACTACTGTTCACCGGATTCTACTGTAATCAGTGCAACTACCGGTTCCATCAGCGTTGCGTGGACAAGGTTCCGCCAATTTGCAGCAAACGGCACATGGATAATACGATGTACCATCATTTGCTCGCAAATCCGGAGAGCACAGTTGGAATAATTCATCCCGGCACTGGCGGTTATAGCACCAGTCTGCGCCATCCACGCTCACTCAACCAGCAAGATCGGTCCAACTCGGCACCGAATGTGTGTATAAATAACGTGATGAAGCCTTTGTTCGGAGTTGATACACGTGCGTTGATCAATTGCAGACCATTGCAGGTAAAGTAACTGCATAAAATGCATAAAGCCCTATTACAAATAATAAATAACACATGCAACATTTTAGGCACAGGCTAACCAGGAACACTCACATTCCACTCAAGCATCACCGACGAACACATTGAAGCACAGTAAACGACCTAGAGCAAGGTCGGCCGATGAAAGCAATAAAAATCTGCTGTCGCCACGGGACTCAAAGCAATCGGAGGAAAACTGGGTAAGTACCGGTGTGCTTTTCATTTGAGCAATTTTAATTATTTAAATTTTTATAATAGTCTTGAAGAGTTATGATACATACACAATTGTTTGTAACTTGCAGTAGTTGCAGTTTCAGGAAATAAATTTGTCGGCTAAAAACTCTTCAGCCAGTTGTATGGAACGAAAATAGAAACTATTTTCCGGTGTAGTGAAAAGCCGATAAAATTTTAGCAGAGAAGTCAACTTTAACTAAATGACTGTCGACCAAAAACTAAAAATTTGAACCGATCTCTACTGATTATTTTCCTTACAACTTGTTTGGCAGCAAATTTTTTCGTGGAACATGATCACGAAAAGTAATTCTGACTTTTATCTTAGATTATTAATAGTATGACTACCTAATCTGAGCTTTTATTAAGGTATCTTGTGCCGCAGTCTGACAATATTGAGTCGATGAGTTATTCCTATGGACGAGTGTGTTGACTTCGCTGGGATGACTATACGAATCCTGAGAGAGACACTAAACCTACCGTTCGTTTCCCTTCCCCTTTTTCCCCTGCTGGCCAAACCTCTCAGTATCGGTTAAAGACGACAGTTTGAAGACTGGAAGTATTGTAATAGTAGGAAAGATCAAATTGTGATTTATTCTAAGTTTGCATATTTAATTTTTTAATTATTTGCTTGGCCCACTCATTTTGGTGAAGATCGTAAAATTTTGAAAATCTAATTTGTACGAGTGGTTGAGTGAAAGGTTTGGTCATATGCAAATAGAAAAGGAGACAGCGCGTAATTTTTTCGCACGTTAGAGTGGCGTACAACAGCACAGCATCTAACTCAGAGTGGGAGACTGTTTTTTTTAAATGAGGTGCTTCGTTAGCTATACCATGAGTTATACTAGGATGGCTGAACATGAACTACGAACAAACCAGGAATATTACGGAATGGAATAAATGGTACAGATTTTTTCCGGACGAACTAGACAACCCCATCTCTCCTCCCCTCCGGTAGCTGTTTCGTATCCCAAATTCTAACAATTAGCCGGTGCATTCAAACGGCCAGTTTTCCTGGTCTCATTTTTATAAGCGCCGCACCGATTCCATCTATCCCAGCTTTATTGTCCTTTAGCTGCATGATGGCCTCCATAACATCGCCTATCGTCGGGGCTGGTATCTTTTTTTTCGTTTGTTCCACCGTCGAAATGGGGTTCCCCGCCGCCATGGTTCTTTAGGTGTTTATCGAAGTGCTGCTTCCACTTATCGGTCACCTCACGATCGTCCATCAGAATACTGCCATCCTTGTTTCGATGTTTCGGCTCGCGGCATAAAGCCTCTGCGGGATCCAGTCAGTTTCCGGTAGAACTTTCGCGTTTCCTGAGAACGATGCAGCCGCTCCAACTCTGTATATTCCTCTTTTCCAAGGTAGCCCTTTTTCTCCCGGAAGATTTGGTTTCGCTGCATCTGCTTGTGTTTGTGTTTTTCTACCTTCTGACGTGTGACATTGTGCATTTTGGCCGCCCGCGCAGCGTTCTCATCCATCATTCTCCTAGATTCATCGTCAAATCAATTGTTCCGCAGATTCCGTGCCACATGCCCGCACTGCTGATGGCTGTTTTGATGGTGTCCCAACAGTCCTCGAGAAGAGCTTCGTCCAGCTTGTCCTCTTCTGGCAACGTAGCTTCGAATGAGTGCGCGAAGATTGCGGCGACGTCTGGCTGCTTTAGCCACGCGAGATCTAACCGAGGCTGACGTCGGTACCGGATGTTGTTCACAACGAAGAGTTTTGTGCGCATCTTAACCATCACTAGGTAATGGTCCGAGTCAACGTTAGTGCTTCGATAGGATCTAACGTTGATAATGTCTGGTAAGAGCCGTGATTCGATCTGTGATTCTGTCTGGTTTCCTCCTCTTCTGTTGGGTACTCTTACCATTGTGTCCAGTATTTTGAACTATTGTGGTATGCCCCGTTTATTTCTTTTACTGTACGCTTCAAGCTTACCTATCACTTATTGACGAAGTGATAGGCTGGTAGCTGGGACGAGCACGAGACATGCCAATCAGGGATACCTTGGTTTCAATCTACCCTGATCGGCGACGTAAGCCATTTCTCCCTATTTTGAGATACTGCAGTCTGCGTCCTATTAGTGCTCCACAATTGTGTTCCGAGGTTTCGCTCTCGGCATTACACAGGCGACAAATATCACCTTGTACGAAACCGAGATTCCGAAGATAATACACTCAAATACTTTTTTTACACGGTTTGTTTTTTCGATTATTAAGAACGGGACAACCACGGGACTTAAGAACCATTCATTTATTTCTCAATACATATGGGAGAGGCCCGACATTCGTCGCGTTGTTTGTAAATGGTCCTTCAGTTGCACCGTTCTTGAGTAATCTTAAAAAATACAAACCGTGTAAAAAAGACTTGAGTGTATTTACTCGGAAAATGTCTTGTCACAAGACCGGTAAGCGTGCTGAGTTTTTTCTTATTGAGACTCAGCTACTTTTGAGTAACCTTAATACTCGGCGTTATTTTTTTTTTAATTTTTTGGGCGATTGTACGGCCATCCAATTGGCCATGACTGTTCGGCTCTCCCATTGTTTCAGCTCAGCCTTCAACACACAGTCAGAGATTCCCCAGTAAACAATTTGGTTTGTATATTTCGGTTGCAACTGAGAGATACGAAATCATATCCGCACGAAAAAGTTATATTTCACACCACATAAGAACATATATGTACAAAAGTGGAGGCAATATACGTGCAAAAATTTTGATAATTCTATCTTGCATTCTATACAACACTTTTTGGAACACGCAACTCAATAATCCTCAATATACGATTAAGATATAACTAAATGTTACAATCATCTATACTGCTTTACAATTCACAGCCATAAGTTGTATATGACGACACGCACGACCGCAAAACAACTTATTGTACACTTCGCCTTGACATACTCTAATCTTTATGCAATTCCAATATAAAATTGACGTACATACGACTTAATGTGCACTTTCTATTACGATCTTGTGTTATCTGGGTCGGCAGAGGGAAGCTAAACCCCTGAATTAAGAGTAAGAACCACATCTTCGTCTGTCGACTAACAACGAGTCGGCGTGTTGAGGATATACGAGGAACAGGACTAAACCTCTGCTAGCGCATCGTTCAGGTTCTGTTCCTCCCATATACTCCTCTCCACTCCCTTCGTGTCTTTGTTTCTCGGCAGAGAGAGGATGCTCGGTAAGAAATGGTCCACTACATCAGTGACCGGCTTAATGCAGCAAGGGCAAATTACTGTGAACGGCGTCCTGGTACTCCACAGGCTCCGTTGCGGCGGAGTATTTATAGAACCCCTTCCACCATTCATCCCTGGGCGCGGGTCGTGTCACACCTTGGATTAGAGGTTTATCCATTCAAGTCTTTACGTAACATGGATAACAGTTATTAAAACCATCCTCCTTTTAGGGGGTTTGGACCTTCTGCTATGGTTCTCAGTAGTAGCCTCTACAGAGATCCGTCATTTGCCAGGCGGAGTTTTCTGTCTGGTTTAGTGACCTCCAAGTGTACTTGTGATTCCTACAGGAGTCTGTATTGGAAGAAGGTACCACGTAGGGCCATGTTCTTGGCGGCGGCAAAGTCGATAAGTCTTAGAGCTTTTTAAATGGTCAGCTGGTGTGCGCTGAACATCCAATCGCCGGTTTGTGCTCTTCCTCCTGGTCGACCTGAGCATTGAAATCCCCGATGATGATCTTGATATCATGTTTTGGGCAGCGATTGTATTCACTTTCCAACTGCGCGTAGAATTCGTCCTTGTCGTCATCGGTGTTTCTGAGGTGAGGGCTGCGCACGTTTATAATACTTATGTTGATTCTTAACCTGCACATTTCAAGATTGGTCACCCGACGTTTGGCGTTTGGCGCGCCTTCCTGAGACGTTTGGCGTTTGGGGTGGCTTCCTGAGACAGGGTGAGTCCAAAATTCGTCGTTTTGCCAAACTTTTTTTTGAATAATAACTTTTGAACGAATGAACCAATTTTTATGATTTTTATACCAAGTGTTAAATTATATTTATATTTATTATCTGTCAGTAGAAGTATAGCAGAAACACAAGATATGAACTAACTGCCACAGCGTAATTAAGAGTTGAATTATGTTCCGAAGGCGAGTCTATTTGCGTCTCAAATAACAATTAAGATTGTATAACAAAGTTTCCTTTCACCACCAGCTGCAATAAGTCGGGTTTTTTATTTGAGTTAATTTAAAAAAAGTTATATGACACATGGTTTCCCTCATTCTACTATGAACTATTTTATTTTATATTTTCAGAATATTCAAGCGGAGGAGATCCTAATTGGTCAACGCATCGGATCGGGTTCGTTCGGAACGGTGTACAAAGCCCACTGGCACGGTCCGGTTGCAGTGAAGACGTTAAACGTCAAAACGCCCAGCTCGGCGCAGCTGCAGGCCTTCAAGAACGAGGTGGCCATGCTGAAGAAAACTCGTCACTGTAATATATTGCTATTCATGGGTTGTGTAAGTAAGCCGTCGCTCGCAATCGTTACCCAGTGGTGCGAGGGCAGCAGTTTGTACAAGCATATTCACGTCAACGAGACAAAGTTCAAGTTGAACACATTGATCGACATTTCCCGACAGGCGGCCCAAGGGATGGATTATTTGCATGCCAAAAACATTATCCATCGGGATTTAAAATCAAACAATATTTTCTTGCATGACGATTTCTCGGTAAAAATAGGCGATTTCGGTCTGGCTACAGCGAAAGTTCGATGGTCGGGATCACAACAATCCAATCAACCTACGGGTAGTATTCTTTGGATGGCACCGGAAGTAATTCGCATGAAGGATCAGAATCCGTATTCCTTCCAGAGTGATGTCTACGCGTTTGGTATAGTACTGTATGAGATGCTAACCGAACAGCTCCCCTACAGCCATATAAATAACAAAGATCAGATCCTGTTCATGGTCGGTTGTGGCAAGTTACGACCCGACTTGACCAAAGTTCGATCCGACTGCCCACAGGCTCTCAAACGTTGTGTGGAGGACTGCATTAAGTTCAACCGCGAAGAGCGGCCGCTCTTCCGGCTGCTATTGAATATGCTTGAAAACATGCTCCGAACGCTGCCGAAATTCCACCGCAGTGCCAGCGAGCCAAATTTCACCCAAACGCAGCTTCAAAATGATGATTTTCTGTATCTGTGTTCAAGTCCAAAAACGCCGGTGAATTTCCATAATTTTCAATTTTACAACGGCGTCGGCAATATTTAGCGTATTCGCTGCGCTCCAGCGCCCTGCGGGGCATAACTGGCTACATTATTACTATGGCAGTTTCCGTCACATTTGTAGGGCTCTAGTTATTGACTTTTAAATAATTATTCCAGCGCACCCTGACATAGTAGATGCGGGGCAATGGCATACGTTAAATAAGGGTACAAAATTGGTCTCCCCGACTTTTGCAGAGTGTCATGAGAGGTATTTGAGAGTAATGATGATTGGCACGCAGCGCAGTAGAAAGCGGATTGTAGAAGGTTTATCTCAAAACTTGTGTAAATAACACGACATACCACTTGTTGGTGTGGTTAGGCAGTTTATCTTACAAGATTAGAGTATGAGTTGAACACAAAAACAGTTCTTGGGCGAAGCTGAGCGCGAGGAGAATGTTTATTTCATAGGCTGTACTGTATCATCACTCTAAGCTGCAAAGTTTAGGTCACACTTTTAGGCTGATATTGTTTTTATAGTTGTGTATGTTTATTTTTTGTGTAGATGATTTTAGTTAAGATCTAGTAGGTAATTTGAAAACAAGTAACCTGTCGACGATTTCATTAGTTTTAGTTGAAACATGTATATTAGTTTGTTTGCAGCTCTACTCTATCATATTTGCTCAAGTTTGTTTCTGTTGTTTTTTCGTTTATACAAATTCGGGTTGTTTTTTTCTTTTAGCACGAGAAGCGTTGGGAAGAAAGATTGACTATAAACCTTATGCTTGTTTATCAATTATATACGCTTGTATCGTAGTTTGTGCAGCATTTTCTGCTAAGAATTACGTAACTTCGATTGACTTTCCTGACAATTTAATTTACTATGAATATGTAATTGATAACGGTAAATCTATCCAACGCGCCAGAAGATTAGGAAACGCAGTTAAAATTTTTATGCTTTCATATTACTTGTATAGTGAAATAAGTGTTTCTTTTTGAGAAATAATCTTCATTAGCACTATTCGATAGAAGTTTATCGGTATTCATGTTTTTTTATTTGCATAACGTTTCATAAAAATTCTAATTGGAAATATTTTTTTTTTCTATTTTTTGTATAACCATGACAAGTATTAACCCATTTAAAAAAAATCAAAGTTTTCTACCAACCTATCCAGTCTTCGGATCAGGGATCGGAGTTTTCTGTACCAGGACAAAAGTAAAAATTTGGGCTACAGACACATTGTTTGTAAAACTACAGTCATTAAAGAATATCGTAAAACACTGCAGTCCAAAGAGCCCAAAAGCAAGATGTATCAATACGCATTCCATAGTTGAAACGGTAGATTGGCAAATGTTTAAAGTTACTTGATGACGGCTAAAGAGCAACACAGTTGTTGAAAATGTAGAATACTAACTAAAACTGTTGTGTTTTTTCTTGATAAATCCAAAAAGTTTCGTTTGGTAGAAAATTATCCTTAAAATAACATTCCGGCATTTTTAGATTGGTACATATAACTCTGATCAATCTACATTTAAACAGTAATTATTTAATATTGCTGCATTTTTTTATTTGCGTTTGTCGTTGTTCTCATAAATCGAAAACAAATGGATTTCTTTCTTTTCTAACTTACGTTGATTTTGATTATGACTGGTCGCCGTAATTTAATTACTTAGTAGATCTGTAACCTGTGTAAAAACAAAAAATAATAGCAGCTCAGGTTTTAGTTGCTATTCTATGAATTTAGCGAAAACTTGATTAATTATTTCAAGCATTGGAATTGCTCGCTTCTTTTTGATTTTGTATTTAAAACACTGAAATGAAATTTTAACGCTACCGATTCGCTTTGCTTGTTTAGGCTTATCGCTTTTTAACGTTCTTAATTTTTTATCCTTTCGTTACATTTTGGATCATTTAGGGGAAATAAAAAAATATTGGTTCTTTGTATTAATCTCCGCTGCATTACCAGCGGAAATGGTAAAATACAATTGAATCTATCGTTATTAAGAATGAAAATACGAACGCGGAAACGACATATGCATGCTGGCGGAAACCAGTCAAAAGCAAAAGTAAACAACCTGGTAGTATGAACAAACAGAAACAGATAAAGGTTTATAAAAATCAAGAGATTTACATTTATGTGTGTAAATAATGTTAAGTACATATTTAAGCTTGCTAGTATTTGACCATCAGCATGGCAAAAGGAAGAAAAAAAAAAAAACAAGAAAACAGATTGACTAAGGAAATCATGCAAAAACTAGCAATGAAAATTGTAATTCAATAATTGCTCACGGGATAGTCCCGGAAGCCTAGAAGTGAGTGACTCAAAAACACAATTATCGCGAGACGAAATTCTGGGGGGTAATGCTTAGCAAAGAGGAACCAACATCTTTCCGGACACACTCTAGCTAGAGAGTGGCAGAAGTCATAATAGTCCTGGTGACATGGTAGAATGGAATGAGAAGAAAAATATCACATTTATAAATACCTAAACAAAAAGTAAATTATACATGCCACTATCGCATCTATGGAATCGCAATGAGAAGGAAACCGATGGAGAAAACATGATTGAAACTCTGAACAGAAAGTACATAAAGCAAAAACTAAAAACTATAAATTTAAACAGAACGTGATAGCTGAAACAATGCTGAACGGTAAAACAATTAGCTAACTGTACACAGTTATAATGCAAGATAACTTTTTCCTTTTATCTAAAAATAATAAATTATAAATAATTGAAACGGTTGTTTGTTTTCTTAATATAATTTATTCTGTAATGTAAATATTAGGTATTATCGGCACTTAATCCTACCGCCATTTCTTCGGCTAGTTCTCGAAATACAAAGCAGTCGAAAAGGTTGTTGCTATCGTTCGGGTTAAGTTGTAGGGCATGTAGGCTGCGTGATGACGTTGCTTTTGAGTGCTTTCGGCGCACCACCCGCTGTCGGAACAGTCTTCCGGACTCTAACGGGCTCGGCTCGTCTGGACTTTTGATTTCTCGTTCGTTAAATACTTGATTTGCGTTGAAAAAATCTTGCAGCCACTCTGCTCCGGTAGTGCAATGAAGCGGGCTCGCAGGTTCTGTATGGAATGAGCTGGGTGAAGGTGTTGCAGAAAATCGTTTGACTAGTGTTCTGTTCCGCTCTCTGCGGGTTCGTAGCTTCCGGATACGTTCGGTGGGCGTGTTTCTCGAAGTTACTGGAGTTCCGTAATTCCTGTCAGATGCAAAGCTTTTTCGCTTTGCTTCCGTACATGATTGCACTGGTTCTTTCGAACAAGAGCAATCCATTGAAGCGCTGCGTTTTACTGGTCCAGATGAGACGCTACTTTTTCTGGGACTGAAGTAGTTGCCCAACTCGTTAAATGCAAATGAGTTGTTATTGTCGATCTCGATGTACTCGTTACAGTGGTTTTCTTTATCGCAGGAGCACTCATGTGTGGTAACAATGGGAGGCACTCGAGCTGCGGCTCCGACGGGGCCACGTGTTACGACCCATTTGAGCATTTTATCTGCAAAATAAGAAAATAAGTTGTTTGTGAAAAAAGTGGTTGGATTGGAAATATTTATGTTTTTGTGTAAGAAATCTCGTGAAAAGGTTCAACATGTGCTGACCGTTTTTCATTATGTAATACCAAAAATCGAAAATTCTGCACCTAAACTTTTCTACCGTCTACCATCTACCAAATTTCTACCATCCGACAGATCTTGCAGAAATGTCGCAATACAACATGCCCACGCATCGCATCTTTATCGACTTCAAAGCAGCATACGTAGTTGATCGAGAGCAGTTTCGGCAAATGATGTACGAACACGGGTTTCCGGACAAATTGACGCGTCTGATCACGGGGGATCACGGGGACATTCTTAAAACCCTTTGAACCGCAGCGAGGATAGAGACAAGGTGACGGCTTATTCTGCATACTATTCAACATCGCTCTTGAGATGGTGATCCAACGAGTGGGGATCGAAACGAGTGGCATGATTTTCATTAAAGGTAGCTGAACTCCTAGGCTTCGCAGATGACTTCGATATCATAGCAAAGAGCTTTGTGCCGGCGGAGACAATCTACGCCAGATTGAAGGGGAATCTGCGAGGATTATGATAACAATTATTGCGTCGAAGACCAAATACATGAAGGAAATAGGCTCAAAAGAGATGAACGCGCGCCTCTCACGGACAGTAAGCGTTGGCGGTGAAGGTGGACTCTTTTGTGCGAGCGGCTATGAACTGTTCGTTTGCTGTTGCGAACTGAATAAAATCTGCGACTCATGGTTCACGGTTCGTTTGTTCGCCATGTTCGGTAAATTACGATTCACAAATCTAACTTCGTGTCACCTTCGGCTGCGTTTGAATTTGAAGAACCGTAGTTCTTTTTCAAGAACCACTCGTTTAAATGGACTTCCTTGTGAATTGCTTCATTTGAATAGCTCGTAAGCTATTCGCCCATCGCTAGTTGATGGCAACGAACTATAAGTGGTAGATGAGTTCGTGTATTCGGGATCGCTGGTGACCGTGGGCACTAACACTAATAAGGAGATCCAGCGATGCAGTCAAGCGGGAAATTGGGTGCTGAGTTGGGAAAGTGAAGAGTGGCCGAGGCGTTGAATCACGAGCTGCAGGCACTACTTGAAGCGATTCCTATCGTACACCTGGCGAAAGTCGGGATCAGCCGTAGTGGATCGGCCGACGGTAGCACAGAACCGAGACAACGAAGACAAGTTCTTGACACAGTATGACCCACCGTGGCTTCAAGATGCTAGAAGAGCAGGAACATGAAATAACTAAGCTACAGTCGTGAGATCTGCGTTTATCAGAAGCAGTAACATTCGGTCGACCAACAATCGGATATGCCTTCCGGCAGTTAACCGGAACATTCGCCATGGCGGACGAAACCATGCGTGTAGGCATGTTTTTGAGTTCTTTCTTCATTTTATTTATCAATTCCTCCTCAGTTTTCACGACAAAATTGTTGGAGTAAATCTTACGCTTCAGGTTTGCCCAGAAATTCTCGATGGGACGCAGCTGGGGGACGGCGGGCGGATTCGTCGACTTCGATATTCAGCCGCTCCATCTCCTTCAACGATCACTTCGAGTAGTGGGCCGACGCGAGATCCGGCCCGAACACCGCATCCCTTATGACATTGCTTGACGAACTACGCAACTTCCGGTAGACACTTTGTACTATAAATTTCCCCGTTCACGGTCAGTCCGAAGCGAAAGAAGAGCAGCTTGGACATCCCCTTCTCGCTGATTGTCAGCCACAGCAGCTCCTTCTTGGGGAACTTGGTGTGTGAAATGAACTTCACCTCGGAACTCACTTTCTTTGTGGGGTAAGTAAAATACGAAGTGCCCTCTGATAGTCGTTGCCATCCAGGGTGAGATAGGTCTCGCCGTCCCTCACCACCGCCACGTCGCGATTCGCCGGGAAAATCATCTTGACCATTTTATTCAGCCGCTACCACTGCGTCATTGCCTGCAGCTCCGAGACCAGTGGACGGGACTGTCGCTTCCTGACATAAATGTCTATGTTCGCCAGGTACTTTTTCACTGTTTGGCCGGTTGCACCAACCTCCCGGCTGAGCGCACGCAGCGATGTAGCCACTTTTCTCTCGGTCTTCCTCTTCAGCATCCTTTGGAGCTTCTTGTCGCTCAGGGTCGTCGGCCGTCCGGAATCGGGCTTTCTTTCGATGCTCTGATTGTTGTCCAATAGTGCTAACCCAGCCATATTCTATCGTTTATAATACTAGTAGCTGACAAATATACGATTTTTAGTACAAAGTTGTATAGCTGTATGTAGCTGGTAGCGCTTAATCGGATCTTATCGTATTGAAATACCTATATAAGTGTATCGCTCAAAATTATTCTTCAGTTCGTATATCGCCTCCAAAATGGTACGAATAAGCGGATTTAGCGCGTCGAATGCGATTTTCTTGGATACATATCAGTATGTAACTCTTATTTGCAATCTAATTATGCATATGAAAATGCTGACTGGGAAGATGTTGTAGATGTCGGAATGGGCGTATCCTGCGTCCATAAAATGCCGCACGATGTCCGTTTTCGAGCCAGCCATAATAAGGTACTGTTCTTTGAACGCGCACACATCTGAACGGAGTAGCTTCACTATTTTCGCCATCACGTTTAGAGTTCGACTGATAGAGTTGTAGATTTTTTTGCAAGTAAGCTAGTATAATTACCTTCCATGGGAACTTTATCAAACTCAATTAGGGTAAAGAACCGGTTTAAGCAGTCTAAGCGGGTCACTGATTGTTTTACCTTATTACAAGCGATGGGTTGAATAAGTGGGGGATATCAGCATACCAATCTTCTTGCTACCTTTAGTTCTTCAAGCTGTTACCACTGGAAGACACTATTATTAAGCTAAAATTTTTATTTTTCGTTTTAAAAGTTGGAGCGATGGAATTAATTTAGGTGCTTTTTTAAGCAGTCCTGAAATCTTAATTTTTATACGTCCCCATAAAAAATCCCTCTTACTTTTCCCCCTATTCAGTAAGTTCGCGTTCCTATCCGCGACCTACTACTTGGCATCTGCATTAATAGTTGTGATATTTTTGGTCGGTAGATGCGTAAAGTGTCATCTGTCTAAATTGTCTATCGCATACACTCACCGTACCGTTCGGCAAACGGTATTCGTCATCTCTTTTATTCTCCAGTGTTCTTATGGGAAACTGCGAGTTTGACGTCTCACTCGCTGTTCATAAAGATGGTTGGAGAACAAAAGAGGCAAACATAGCAGCGCACACGGTCCGACTACAAAACAGTGTTGTCACTATAAAACATATAACAAATAACATTGAAACACGTCGTTGCTTCATTAAATCACTGAGAAAATTGTCGAAAATTATTGAAAAAGCTGTCTTTTCAGTTGTTTTAATAAAGAACAATTAATTATGAACATACATTTCTCTTGAACCACGTTTTCACCATTGGAGGTTTCAATTAATTTCAAACCTATAATTCTTATTTACAGAATCGAATCAGTCTTTTGACAACACGATAGTTTACGAATTTCACTGCCGTTGCTGCTACTGCTGAACAGGTCCCATCGATTCAGAATTTATAAAATAAAATCAGAATTTATAAAAATAAAATAAAATAAGTTATAAAATCACAAGATTTTTGGCTAGTAACAAAACTTTAGGTTATAGAAAAAACTTTATTGAATAATTTGGTATGTGAATGTTAAGTGCTTTATTTTTACAATCACAGAAATCAGTGTTGAAAAATGTGATGAATTGCTTAGTAGCGAGGCGGCGATTGTTTTTAGCAGTTGAAAAATGTACGTTTTTGGACAACAATTTTTAATTCATCATATTTCCTGTCGGAAACACAGTAAATTGTGTTTGTGAAAATTAAAACCATGGTTAAGTGATTCATGATGACGTCCTTATCAAAAGATCTTGAAAATATGAATAAAAAAGTGCATTTTTGGCTCATTTATTTATTACTGACTAGCTGACAGGTGACACTGCTTAAGGGGGACCCTACTTTTACATTTTCGAGAGGTTTATACCTTAGAAATGTCACGCCAAAACAGGGGCGTAGCCAGAAATTTTTCTTAGGGGGGGTTTTACAAAAAAAAATCTAACATAGCCTAACCTTATAAAGAGATTATTCAGGAAATGGGGAATTATTTTCAATCATCAGAAGCTATTTTGGATTATATTCATTGATTTATAACCCAATCCAGGCGTAGATTGCCTTCACCGTCCCAAGGGACTCGAGGGTGCCTTCGAAACACGCACGTAGCACATCTCTCGCTCCAGGGTAGCTTAGATTAGTCACGTCAGTTTGTCCGGAGAACTGTGCTCGTGCATTATTTGCCATGACTGTTCGCCGTCGACTGTATCATACGCTGCTCCTGAAATCTACAAAAATATGATGCGTAGGCACGCTTTATTCCATCATTTCTGGAGTATTTGTCGGCTTGTTTTTCACCCGAAGCTCGATTCAAATTGATAATTTGTTGTAGATAGCGTTCAGTATTAACGGTTTCCCCAGGTTGAGCGGCTCATAGTAGATCGAACTTTTCTGATTCCACAAAATTGCACAAAGCATTTGCCTCGATTCTAGATTTCGATCGAGCCTGTTACGATCAGAAACGTCCCGATCGACGTGTGTTATAGCATACGTTGTATTCTGATCGGATCTGGCTCCGGTCGGTATGTAGAATAGAGGCGATTGTCTCGTCCATAGTGATTTGACCATTCAACCGATGTTGATGGTTCTCCTGTGCTTATCCAAGATTTTTGACGCTTAGGATTCTAGAAACAAATCCACTTTCCATGACTCGTCACAATCCTACGGAAGAATTCAGATATTTGGAAATGGTTTCTTCAGCCATACTCAGTTGATCCGTGAGTTGTTGTTATGTTTTTCGGTCATCTTGGTCCAAAGCGGCTTGGAGTTCACTGTTCCTGAAACCTTTTTTCGGTGGCCTTGCGCGGTCTTCGTCTCTCACAACAAAATTACCATTTTGAAATTTTTTTTGAACCATTCAAAGCACTGCGATTTTCCAAGAGCATGTTCACTGTAACCTTCGACAAGCATTCAATGTCATTCTGCAGTAGTTTTCTTTAAAGAAAATAATAAAGCAAGGCCTTGGGAATCTTCTAATACTTGACCCTTCTTTATCGACAGACTTCGCAGCCGGTTAGTTGGAGTACAGAACAATTACAAGGCTAGTGAATCAATCCTACTGACTTTATCTAGCAGCACCACCTAGCAGTGTTGCGAAGTCCACATTTTTCTCGTTTCAACGAATACGCTGGCATAAGAATCCCTTCGGCTCTTGCTCTTATTTATTCATGCACTGCGACGAGTTTTTGTGAGTGTGTATTTAGCTTTTAGCTAATAGCCACGGTCGTCGCTCTCCCGTTTGCACTCCCACCCCCATTAGTAAAATCGAAGGGCGAAGATGAAGAAGAAAAGAAAAAGTAATACCAAATCTGTATTCCAATAGGCCACTAGCCCTCACCGGTAGCTGGTTGCTCACGATTTGTTTGACTCACGAATAAGCTATGCAGGAAGACGATGTGAGGTTGTGCGTTCGCGAATATGTAGGTAGCAGAATGTCAGAACTGTACCTCGAAGTTAATTGAGCGGTTAAAAAAATTAATGGTCAGCATTGAAACGTACTCCCAATCGGACTTCCCGGGTACAAAAGCCGACTTGTTCAAAGCTCTTCAGAGTTAGGCTATAGATTATTGTCTTTATTGACAAAAAAAATCGAATTGATATAAAAGAAGGTAAATGTTGAAATTGCGCCTCCATGTTGGCATCGTGGTACGTTGTATATTCAAATCTCGACTGAGAGAGACTATTAGTCAATAGGATTGAGTCCCTTCCAGGCGCGGCAGAAGTCGAGACAAGTTGACAGCTTATCCTGCATGCTTTTCAACATCGCCTTTGAGAAGATGATCCGGCGAGCTAAACCGAAACGAGAGACTCAATTTTCAATGGAGGTAGCAACCTTCTTAGCTACGGAGATGACTTTGATATTGTTGGCCGAAACTTCGCAACGGCAGAGGCCGACTGCGCTAGACTAAAAGCAACAGTTAGTAGGATTGGGCTAAAAGTAAATGCGTCGCTGACCAAATACATGGTTGGTAGAGGCTCAAAGAGACGAACGTGCACTTTTCGTGGACGGTAATCGTTGACGGTGACGTACCAGAAGCGGAAGATGAGTTTATGTATTTGGGATCGCTGGTGGCCGCGGATAACACAAATTGCAGCGCACTCAAGCAGAAAATCGAGCCTAGTTTGCCCTTCGCAAAACTCTTCCATCCGCTAGCAAACGATAGCCACCGTACGATGCGGACAAAGTACACAGCTCTTATTAGACCGGTAGTTTTTATGGATTGGACGATACTCACGGAGGACATGACAGCCTTCCGGACGATATTTGACGGAATAATAGCTGGAAGCGGAGAGCGGCGGAGGTACACTAGAATCTCTTTTTACGTCCTTTAATTCTAGGTGATTTCTTTTTGCTTCAACATGTTTACATCCCAAATTTGAATAAAAGTCGTCTCGTTTTACGTCTAAAATTTGAATAAACGTCCACTCTTTTTACGACCGATGGTTTTTACGTCCCATAATAGTGGACGTAAAACGAAACTTGAGTGTATATGAATCACGAGCAGCAGCACTGCTACCATCGGACCATCGGACATCTGATGAAAGTCGGTAAATTACGATGGACCGAACAGTCATAAGGAAAACGGTTCTATTTAACAACCCCACGGGCACCCAGACCCAATGTGCGAGATGGCTCAACTTGGGTCTTGCGCCTTTTGAAACGCCTGGGAAATAGACGACGAGTAACCCAAGATTGAGTTGAATGCAGCCGATTAGTTGAAACAGGATAAGCCACCCTAGGTCTATGCAACTGACGACGACAACGAGGATCGTAAACTAGTTCCGTAAATTTTCCTGTACTCTAAGCAGTTGGTAGCAGAAATTGTAAGCTTCAAAGTGTAAAACAAATTTTCTTCTGGGGGGGGGGGGGGGGGTTTGAACCCCCAAAACCCCCCCCCGTCGCTACGCCCATGCGCCAAAAGGATTTTTTGATATCTGAGCTCGTTAGAAAGTTATGGCAAAAACTGTGGGGTCACCTCAAGGGAAGTGCATTGGCATTCGAAAAACAAAACATACATGTTCGAATATAGCTTAACCTATAACCAAAATACCCCATCACTTAACTATAACACAGAGAACAGACATCCATTCAGGAACAAAGTTTTCGGGAATTCTTGGATAAAATTTTAAATTTAAATCACCTAATATGCTAGCGACACCACCACTATAGTTTCCCAACTAAATGATTCATTTGATTTGCACACTGACAACCTTTGGCTCCTCTGGCGCTAGTATATATGGACTATATGCGTTATGCTAGCGCCAGAAGTTAGCTGTTGTGATTTTAGTGTAGAATTTCATGCGCCTTTAGCGACACCATCACTATAGTTTCCCAACTAATTTGACATAAGTTTTATCCAAGTGGGGACCTTTCGCTTGGATGTCTGTTCTCTGTGACTATAATTCCAACTTGCGATAAAAATTCACGAAAGTCCATTATTTTTCGACCATCCAGAGTAGGGTTCCCCCTTAACTCGTTATTTTTCTCGAGTTATTTTTTATCACCAACAGAAAAAAGTCTATTTTTTCAATGCATACGTTATCATGGCAGAGCAAATGTGTTGCAGGCGTCAATAGCTAGCTAATCGTTGAGAAAACTTAAGTATTGAAGCATTGAAATTTATTTATGCCACGGTGATTATTGGAAGAAAGCTTTACCGACTACAGTTTTTTAATGTTGTTTAGGTTAGAACCGACCAGACGTCCCGAATTTTGCTGGACATACCCAGATTTGGAATCGCATTTTTAATCGTGCCAGTTGAATGTTAAAACGCTAAGAAACACTCTACAGGCGAGACAGTTTTTTTAAATTTTACTTCGCTGAGCAGAGAAATTCAGCTGAAAAATAAATGTAATTTTGTATTAAGTTCTTTTTAATAAATGCACTGCAGAACTAATTTTCTATTTTGGCCACCAAGCAATACGACTAGAAATAATCTGATCACTCTACTTAGGTCCTTCTAAAAAGTTACGGGAAAAATACTAATTATTATTAACAGATAGTGGTTAATTTCGAAAATAAATCAAACTTTAGATGAAAAAATGAAATGTCAGCGCAAATTTCAAAATTCCATCTGATATTAATTAATATGTCGCTATCAGCAAGACACATTTTTCAACCCATTTTTCGCCAACCCCACTTTTTGCTTTACGATACGATTGGGTGAAAAAAAAACCTAAACTGGATGCATCACGAACAGCCCCGAAACGGAATGAATCAGTAAATTTTCGGCAGCTTCTTCTTTCTTTTTGGGATTACGGTAGTTCCCAGGCCGACACCGAAGGACGTCCAACGAAAGTGAAAGGAAGAAAGTGCGCCCCGGGTAAGCATAAACAAATCGTAAAGAGACCAGCGGGGCACCGGTGAACCCTAGTTTGCCCAACGGATTGTGTAAAATATGACGGCACTCCTAGGTTCATCTGTTTCTTTTTTTTTTGCTTTTCCAAAACGAAAGAAGGTGTGGAACGCGTCTTTCTTCGACCCACAAATGTTTCAGGAAGTGAGCGCAGGAAATTGCAATCCGAAGGAACGGAACAGATTGTATCATAAATTTCCATTTCTCTATTGTGTGGTTTTTGCACCTTTTTGGTTTTTCTTTTGTCTGACGGGGTTTATCTTTTTCCGAAAATCTGTTAGCCAAGCAATTATTTAGCCTTGAGGTTGCGATTTTGGCGCCTTGCTAGATACTGTAGGCTGAGTGAATCACACATCAGATGTTCGTTGAAAGGTGCTGTTGGTATAACGACGGGAGAGATTGATTTCACTTTTCTGGTTGCGAATCTCTGGTTTTTACTTCATGTGCGACGAATTTGAAATTAAGAGATCATCTATCTTAGTTTCCATGTTATTGTTCCCAGAAGAAGAGCCGTGAAGTTTTTTAGAGCTGTGTTTCGGATTTGTTCGCCAGTCAGTAATACTAGGTATTTAATGTTAACAACTTTTATAAAAATTTATAATTTCGAACATCAACTTCTTTTTTTACGTAAGTGTATAAGTATTGTAATGTTATAGTTATGAGAACTTCAATTGAATACTTAGCTTTGTGAACGCAAGTCTGGTCTTCCCTGGACAAAAGGTAGCGCTATAATAGGTGGCATTTTTCAAACTCCTCGTAATAGTTTCACCCTTCAAAATGAGTTAAACATCCGACCACATCAACCAACCGCCCACCGTCAAAAATATGAACAGGAAACACGACTGAAGTGAGTCAATTACGACCGAACGGGTCACTTAGTGCTAATAACATAAATCACACGAATAAAGTGGGTGCAATGTTAGAGCATATTCCACCGGAAAACGCCAAAAGGGGTTAATTTCCGACAACTTTTCAGTTGGATTTCTTCATGTGGGTATGAACGCACAGCCAGCGGATTACGCTCAGGTGGTTCGAAGTTGTGAAGTGACACCTTAACTTTAATTTGACAATTACGTGAAGGTGGATGCAATTATGCAACGAATTTTACTGCTAATGAGAATGAGAACAGTAAGTTGGTATGATTCATTACGGTATTCTGGTCGACCGTATTCAGGTATTTGAAATTGATTCGTTTTATTTTGATGAAGGGGAAAAGAAATGAGATTTTGTGTTAAAGTAATTTTATCTTAATTGATCAAAGAATGAGTAACTAATTGTATTCGATGTCCAGTTGGTCAGACCGAATTCTGTACATCGTACCATATGCCATGAATATACAATAAATAAATTACCCCGTTCATATCGGTATCTATTTATCTGGACATGATGAAACAATCGAGATGCTATAAAAATTTTAATTTTCATTCTAGCATTCGAAGATATTTTAGGGGGAAACTACTGGCGTTTGTGGCAAAAAATATGTAAATTTAACCGAGCCATATATCATTCGTCTGTCTGACGAAGGGCGGCGTAAAGTCAGCCGACCTCTTCAGTAGCGCACATAATCCTTGTGGCGCCGAACGACCGCAGCCGGAAAGAGTTAGAGGGTGGCTGAATGGCGGGAAAACAAAACAATATTGGAATCCTGTTCTCTTCTTCCGCTAGGATTGTCCGAGCTGTAGCGGTGAATGACGTTATCGCTGGAGAAAGATCTAAATTTATGTAGACATGACGTTCACGGACGCTTTTATGCTGTAAACTATTTATGGAGTGCTGGTTTTTATTGCTCAGCATTATCTAGAGTTGAATTGAAACAAAGAAACGTTGTTTTTGTCTGTTCCTAACATTTTCTACTGTTGCTTTACGATCGTTGATTATGAGCTATTACCTGAAAAGAAAACAATCTTGTTCAGAATGACAATACATATGTCAATAAAAGACATACATCCAACATTTACATTTAGGATTTCAACAGATACCTACAACTTAATTAACAAACCCAGCAGAGAGCATAAATCGGTACAATTTCATACCACATCCATAGATGGGACAAAAATCCCTGCCTTGGTCTGTCGCCAAATGCTTCAGTGTAAAGCATCATAATTGATGCTTTTGTTATTGGCCCTTGTGGACCTAAATTTCGGAACGATGATCCGCTTAAAGGGAACGGCAGCCTTGTTGGGCCAATCGAAATATAATTCCACCCATTAGGGTAATTAAAACAGACCGAATGGAGCGGCTCTCTGTGCAGCACATATGCACTCATAGCTTGTTGCACTGATCCGCATCCTGGTGGGAAATTATACGTTCCATAATCAAAAATGGACAGCCACGAACAGAAGCTGTTGTCACGATGATACCTGAATGTACTCTATACATACCTATATCATACACAAAACAGACATCATAAAAAAGATACAAATTTATGATGACGCAGATCGGTTTCATAAAAAGGGCCCGTTGTCCGAGCAGAATGATGATGGGTACGGGATGGGTGCATGCTAATCCGCTTATTTGAATTAGTCTCAATAACAATGGAATATGATACAAAATTATGAGATATCATGGAAATGTTCACCATGGTTACGGATTTTGTACAGAATCGGCGCGTTATGTTTCGCAACCATCGCCATTTCCATAGCATTTTAACAAAAATATTGTTAAAATATTTTCTGTTCAAACTATACTAAAGTTGCATTTTTTATTAATTTAGGGCTCAAACTCCAAGCATTATAACACGCTGCAGACGTTAAAGCGAATAGCATGAATTTTGATTAAAATTCGTTTTAAAGTGACCGGATTATTTTTGGATGAATGTGGGACATATTGGATGACATATTTGTCAGAATATAAAATGATATGGTATGATGCATGTTTTCATGTACTATTCGGTTGAATGTACTTGTTTCAACAATTCTTTGTAGATAGTAAACTTCTGAAAAACTCTTACACATTTCAAGAAAAAAATTGTCCCACATCCCACCTAGTATTTCTCCAAGCATTTCAACATGCAACTGGTATGATAAAAAATAATCAATATGGGACACTTTCCGGGACGTTTGGTTTTCCGAGACAAGTTATCAAAATTCGATGCTGTCCCGCACAAAATGGCATTCAAATACGTATTGAAATAAATATTTAATTATTTCATTTCTTTGTGATACACATGTAAGCCTATGTCATAGACAGAAAGTGCTAATAAAATAACTAAAAATTATAAAGCCTGTTTGTAACTCTATGTCATACATATTTCAGAACACGATATTTGATATTTCTGCTATCGCTTTGCGGACAACTCATTCCTGTCTCGTAACAAAAGTTGCAGGTGAGCTGCAATTCGACCGGAAATGTAAACCTTGTCAAACTAAATCCATATAGCCGACACACATTTACCACGTTGTCGTTAGGTACAATTCCGTAATTTCCAACCGTTTGCAAGATAAGGTTTTTCGATTGTTCCGGATCTGCTTGTGTCCTTTTAAATGTTGCAAAACTACGGCACAAGCATAACCGACCAGGTGAGACCCTCAAGCAAGCACCAAGCGCGAGTGTGTGTGCGGGAGGTCAACGTAGCGTTAGGGTGCGGGATAAGGATAAAGTTAATTTGCATACAGGTGCCAAGTGACACGAACCGGACCGAACGGTATGGTGACCGTGTTTTGTTCGGTTTGCAAAATGCTGTAAACAACCATTTCATGGCCGATTCCAGACGGAAATATACGTTCGTGCAAAAACATGGGACTGCCATATGGTACATTCGGTCAGCAATTATGATGCGTGCTGCATGCGTTGCATATGGGACGCTAAATGCAGTTGTACGAAATAGCCGTTAAAAATTAATGTTTGGTAAAAAGTTGTCAAATAAAAAAGTTCTAGTGCAATGCAGTTATTCTAGAGAAGAGACACGTCATATCACTAACTCAACGCTTTGGTCTGTAGGTTCAGAAAAAACCAAATAAAATAAAACAGCATCTTTAAGAGCTCTAATTTCAAATTATACTCTTCCTTCTTTTGCACTATACATTTTTTCTATTTAAAGGCTGACACAGATAAGCAGAAGAAAGACATAGGTCTGAAAAAAAACTAGTGAAAGTTTATTATCTGGTACATACTTCGGAATAAAATCCGGAAATTTCCCGTTCACAGAAATTATTTCTTTTTCTTTTACCGTCGTTGCCGCTGAGAAAGACTAACTATCCCTTGGTGAAGTTCTGGTCAGGACTAGCACTATTTTCGAGTGCCGAACCGTTACCCATCTGGTACTCACTGAAGTCGTCATCAGCCTTCATTACCGGTATCGACTGATGTTTGCTGGAAGTATCCTCTAAATTGTATTTCAGATTAAGATATTAGATTAAGAATAAAAAAAAATCCTTGCAGCAGAAAACATTATTATATAAACCTGTTTATGGAAAAGTCCATCTAAGTTTTCTTAAAAGCATTAAAATAGCATTAAATTATTTTCATGCTTGGCCTTGCTTAATCTGCACTACCTATTTCCGGACATTGTGCTGCTAACCGCTTGGTTGGTTTCGAGGTACGATGCTGGTCTAGCAAGCCAGTCGACGTATGTTCGAAACTCGGCTAGGCGGTGCTGCTAGATATAGTCAGTAGGATTGTTGCACTACTTCCGTAGCTGTCCTGTACTCTAATAACCGGCTGTGAAGTCTGTCGATAAAGAAGGGTCAGGTATTAGAAAGGATGTTTAAGTCCAAGGCTTTGCTTGTTGCTGCTAACTTTATCTTAGCAGCTTAGCTAGCAGAACATTGTTTTTCCTTGTGAAACAATATTGAGCATTGAATTCGCCGGCAGGGTCATTAATTAGCATTAATTGACCATCAGTTTATTGAATGGTGCTCAGTAGCCTTTGCACTTCTAGCTTAAGAGCCGTTAAGTCAGTGAAAATGGGTCAATGTAAGGACTATAGTAAATTAACCAGAGGTGAGTGTTGTTTTGAATGATAAAGCCTAGATGGTAGCCTTGTACTCATAATAGAAGCAGCAATTTTGAGAATTCTATTATAACTTTCTTTTTCAATCACTAATTAGAGAAAATTACCGAAAAGTTTCAAGGTCAAATACCCCCGTACATTATTTTCGTGATCGCCTTGCGTCTCAGGCAGGGACGACAGTTAAATACACCACCTGTTCATTGTGACTTTGATTACTTTGCTTTTAGAAAAAAAAAGTGAAAAAGCTCTCTCGTCCCAAGAGGTCGAAAATTCTCTATGACGTTTAAGCCTATACCAATTTAATATCTGTGCTTGGGAAGTACGCTAGAGTACAAAACCACCCCACTTTTTCAACCGATGTTATCGTTTGAACATTCAACCTAGTCCAATTTGATGTCCTGAAAGTAAACAATTTCGTTAACGTATAACGCCCCCCTTTATTTTAACCGAGTTTATCTTTAAACATTGAATCTAGTCCAAATTCCTAAGCTAGGAGGTGCGAACTAGAGCGCCTGTTCTCCAGTTAAGGGGCGATTCACACAGCGTCTGTCTCGTACCGGGCGGCTGAATATGAAATGTTGTATCCCGCAAGCTATACCTAAGATGGCAGAGCCATCAGCGGGATGTAGGATACCAGCGACCCCGGTGAGGTAGTATACCGAACATTCAATTACCACGAACAACGAACAAAGAAATTCAGGACGGAACAATCGGTATAGGACACGGCAAGGGACAAGGAAACGATTAAGGGATAACGATTGGAAACTTGGTACCTGGAATGTCCGAACTCTCCATGAACTGGCACGGGCTAGCTTGCTTGCTCGAGAGCTGCATCTACTGGGAGTGGAGATCGCTGCTATTCAGAAAGTTCGGTGGCCAAATTCCAGAAAAAGGGAGTTCCGTGCAGTAGACCCTATTGCAGGCACTTCTTTCAAGTACCACATCTACTACAGTGGCAGTAAGAAAGCAGAACATGGAACATGATGATATGGTGAACATGGTAGCTTGCGTATCATTTGTGTCTAGTTTAAAAGTAAATTTTTTGTGTGAAATCAAGTGCAATTGGTGATCTATTGCTAGTGATCCGACGGCATATTTAGTGACATCGACAGATAAGTAAAAGTTTCATTGCATGCTTTTCATTTATCTTGTTTTTTAAACGATTTATTTCTAAACCAGCGCCGCACATAGCGCCTATGCAAGTAGACGCTACGGCCGGCGGCTGCTTGAAATTTCATTGTTGCGTTTTTTTTATTGTTCACTGCCTTGAGTGCCTGCCGTTGCTGCTGGACGAGTCCAGCCGGCGTGCGTGTGTATGGAAGTCGGCATGGAGTGTGCAAAATGTGGTAATGTTATTCGGGCCAGCGATGATCCTGTTGCTTGTGTTGGTAAATGCAAATCTGTATTTTGCAGAGCTTGTACGCCACTAACCAAGATAGCAGCGAAAATTGTGAATGACAATGAAAATATTGTATTTAAATGTGGATCGTGTTTATCAGCCCGAGATGACGGTGGTAAAGATGACGCTTTTCGTGGTGAGTTGACTGCGATGATGGATACATTATCATCTGTCTCTCAGTCACTTGCACACAACGAAAGTGGAATTGAAAACCAAATAAACAACGCAATTTCTAACGGTATTGATAGTATTTTGAAATCTATCAGTAACTCACTTCGTGAGAGTATGGCAAGCATTGAATCCAGTGTGGCCAAAAAACTAGATGATTTCAAAAAAGCTATATTTGATAATATCGATCGGGATAGAAATGTTGCTTCAATGAATAGAAAAAGGTCGCGAAATGAGAGAACGGTTCACTCTGAATCGGACTCAAATCCCAGCAAGAAAATGTTGATTAGTCGCGATAAACCGATTGTTGACAATGATGACGAGGTTTTTTCGAGCAATAATAAAACTTACGCGAGTGTTTTAGCGGGATCAGCTGGAAATAAATCGAATAAGGTACAGAAAAAAGAGAACCGCAAAGCTCGATCAGTCATTGTGATAAAACCGGTCGAGTCTTCTCAATCTAGTGAAGATACGAGAGGTTTTGTGAAAAGAAATTTAGATCCAAAAAAACACAAAATTAGTAACTTTAGAAACGGGAAAAATGGTTCGATTATTGCTGAGTGTGCAATAGGGGATGACATTGAAGTCGTGAAAAATGACATTCAAAGCAACTTGGGTGAAAAGTTTAACGCTGTTATTCCTACAATTGCTAAACCGAAGGTTAAAATTGTAGGAATGAGTGATCAATATTCCTCCGATGTTTTCGTTGACTTGCTCAAGAGTCAAAACGAGAACATCGGCATTAGTGAAGTAAAAATAATTGCGCAATACGAAAATCCACGCTTCAAATATAACAAGTATAATATAGTAATTGAAGTTGACAAAGACACTTATAACAGCTTGATGAATGCTGGTAAAGTAAGCATCGGGTGGGATAAGTGTCCTGTTAAAGAGGCCGTTAATGTTTTGCGTTGCTTTAAATGTGGAGAATTTGGCCACAAAAGTACGGAGTGTGTTAATACTGAAACTTGCTCGAAGTGTAGTAGAAAGCACAAGACATCTGATTGCTCTTCAACTGAGTTCAATTGCGTAAATTGTATAAAATCGAATAAAGAACTAAATATGAATTTGGACGTAAAACATCCAGCATCTAGCTCACAGTGTCCGGTTTATCGGAGGCTGTATGAAAAAAGAAAAAGCAACATATTGTCAAGTAAATAGCAACAAAAGAAATTGCAATGCGAAAGGAAATTAGATATAGTCTATCTGAACATTGCTGGTTTATCTGCAAATTATGTTGCTTTGCGATATCTTGTAGAAATAAAACGTCCAATGTTGGTAGCACTAGCTGAAACTCATATAGTGGACGCTGATGCCTTTGACCAATATAGTATACCGGGTTACAAAGTTGCTTTTTGCCTTTCGCATTCCAGGCATACTGGTGGTGTTGCTATTTATGCCAGGGAATCAATTAAATTCAACATTCGTTCAAACGAATCTGTTGAGAATAATTGGTTTCTATGGATTTCAGTTGAAAGAGGCATGACGATGGGAAATTACGGAATAATATATCATTCCCCTAGTTCAAGTGACCAGCGCTTTTTAGAAATTTTAGACAACTGGTGGGATAGTTTCATAGACCTAAATAAACTAAATATTATAGCTGGTGACTTTAATATTGATTGGCTTAGTGGACAAAATTCGAATCAATTAAAGCAGTTAGCAGATTTTTACAACTTAAGACAAACAGTTTGCCAATTTACTAGAATTTCCAGACATAGTCGAACGCTAATTGATCACGTGTTTTCTAACTTTGACATGGTGCATTCTATTACAGAGGCCGATTGTAAGATTTCTGATCATGAGACAATTTTTATTTCCATCGAGAATGACCAAACCCGTGACGATAAAGTAAAGATAAAATGCTGGAATAGATATTCGAAACAGGCAGTGTCTCAGCTTGTTTCGAGAAGCTTGAATTTTCTTCCAATAACTGGTGATGTGGACCATAAAGCAGCTGTTCTTACCAACACGCTGAAAGAGTGTACCAATAAGCTTGTTATTGAAAAATATGTGGAACTACATAATACGAACAACTGGTACTCTTTAGATCTGACACGTTTGAAACGGGAAAGAGATAAAGAATACAAGAAGTTTCGTAGAAGCAATAATAATGATAATTGGAGTAGATACACAGCCGCACGTAACGTATATTCACGTGCCTTGAAAAAGGCTCGATGTGATTATATACAACGCAAGATTGATCACCATCAAAACAACAGCAAAGAGTTATGGAAAATTCTAAAACAGTTAATAAAATGTAAAGATAACTCCCCGCGCTCCATAACTTTTAACGGTATAGAAGAACAATCGTCGCAAGAAATAGCCAATAAATTTAACAGTTATTTCGTTGATAGTGTTCAGCTGATCAATCAAAGTATTGACTTGGTCAGTGAACCTCACGAAATAATACAGCCGATTTCTAATAATATCAGATTTGATGGATTTCGCCCTATTACTTTTGCAGAGTTGAAGGATATTTGTTTTTCTTTAGAGAAATCGGCGGGTATCGACAATGTCAACGCAAAAGTGATACAAGATTGCTTTCATGTCATTGGACGCGACTTGCTGGACCTTGTTAATGAATCGTTGCAAACAGGGCACGTGCCTAAGGTTTGGAAAGAATCAATTGTGATTCCTATTCCCAAAGTTAATGGGACGGATAAAGCCGAAGAGTACCGTCCTATTAACATATTGCACACATTAGAGAAAATTCTAGAACTTATTGTTAAAGGCCAGCTAATAAATTACTTAAAGTGTAATCATTTGCTGATTCCAGAGCAATCAGGCTATCGAGAGGGACACTCTTGTGAAACTGCATTAAATCTGGTACTAGCAAAATGGAAAGAAAAAATCGAAGCTAAAGAAACTATTCTTGCTGTATTTTTGGATCTAAAACGCGCTTTCGAAACAATTTCTAGGCCCATATTGTTACAAACTTTGAAGCGATTTGGTATTGCAGGGATAGCATATAAATGGTTTGAAAGCTATTTATGTGGTAGAACTCAGTAGACTCGCTTTGAAAATTTGAATTCTGATTCCCTTGCTAACACACTGGGTGTACCGCAAGGAAGTGTATTAGGGCCTCTTTTGTTTATCATGTATATAAATGACATGAAACGAGTTTTACGGTTCTGTGACATGAATTTATTTGCTGACGACACTGTTCTATTCATTGCGGCTAAGGAACCTAATGAAATTGTACCACATTTAAACCAAGATTTACATTATCTATCGAATTGGCTAAAATTTAAACAACTTAAACTCAACATTAGCAAGACAAAATATTTGATTATTTCGGCCAACTCCAGACCAAACGTAAATGTTGAAATTGATGGTGAGGCAATTGATCGCGTAAACGAAATAAAGTATCTTGGAGTAATCATTGATGACAGGTTAACCTTTAAGCCTCACATTGACAATGTCATCAAAAAAATAGCGAAAAAGTACGGTGTCTTGTGCCGTTTAAGAAATGAATTGACGATTAGTAGTAAAATTCTTTTATATAAGTCAATCATTTCACCACATATAGATTTTTGTTCATCCATCCTGTTCCTCGCAAACGATACACAAATATTGAAGTTGCAGCGCTTGCAAAATAAAGTTATGCGATTGATTTTAAGATGTAATAGATACACTTCCTCATATATTATGCTGGACGCATTGCAATGGCTTTCTGTGAAGCAAAGAGTTTATTTTTTGACAATGGTGTTTCTATATAAAATTCTTAATGGGATGCTGCCTCGATATTTGTGTGATCGAATTGAAAGAGGAAGTGATCTACATTCGTACAGCACTAGAAACGCGAATGATGCAAGAACACCAAATTTTTTGTTTGGAAGATCACAGAACTCTCTGCTGTACAAAGGAATGAACTATTTCAATTCGATGCCTAGACAAATAAAACGTGCAGCAACAATGGCGGAATTCAAAAGGCTTTGTATTTCACACATAAAATCTACTTTATAGTCACAATTCGATTTTTTTTTATATTTTTTAAGAAGATTGTATATTTATTTATTTTTTGTATATTTAGTGAATATAGTAAGTTATCATGTTCACTGATGATGATGGATTTGAAATTGTTATTATTATTAATTAAAAAAAGTTTAGAGAAGGCTACACATGTTTGAGCCACGCGCGCGAGAACAGACATACACAATCTGGAAATTGAATGATCAGGTTAAAGTCCTGAACAAAGGGTTTGGAGCGGAAGCTGGACAGGCTTGGGTTTGCTTGTGGACTTTGGAACTCGTATACCATCGCTTTGTTGCGGAGTGGTATATCGAGCACCAAAGTTCTGCAGGATCTCCCTCGTAGTTCTAGATCGTTATCTAGAACCAACTCTGACCAGCTTGTGCTCCTAAATATTAGGTTCAATTCCTAATCAAGTCCAGATAATTTTCGGGTTGGAAACGTTTTGGACGAGCCTTGGACATTTTTTGAAAATGTTGATATTCACTTGAAAGTTTGATATGTCTGTATTAGAAGCCAGCTCGTTATTTGCTTTTACCACCTGGCTACATTGTTATATTATAAATATCTTAAGTAGATAAACCGTCCTGCTCAAACCGTTGTAGGGGTATGAGGTGGGACCATCATCATCATCATCATCATAGTGTTGGGAAAACAAAAGCAACGAGTTATCCGGTGGAGGCCCGTAGATGACCGTATATGCGTGTTGAGGATTAAGGGCAAATTCTTCAACTATAGCCTAATAAACGTATACGCGCCGGCAAATGATAAATCCGATGATACTAAAGACGAGTTTTACGACAGACCTATGGAGAGTGCCCAAAACACGACGTAAAAATCATCATCGGAGATGCAAACGCGCAGATCGGAAGGGAGGAATTCTTCCAGTATAGTTATTGGAAGACATAGCCTGCATCTGTCGACCAATGATAACGGTCTGAAGCTCATAAATTTTGCCGAGGCCAGAGGGATGGCCATCTGTAGCACCTACTTTCCACGTTTGAATATTCGGAAACACACCTGGAGGCATCCAAATGGAGACTCTAGCTCTCAGATCGATCATGTCTTGATTGACGGTCACTTGATTGACGGTGACACTTTTCGGATGTTATCGATGTACGGTCTTTTCGTGGACCAAATATCGACTCTGACCACTATCTCGTAGTGAGTAAGAACACGGCGAAAGCTCGCACTGAGAGGACGCTGCGTTTCATCCAGCGGTTAACGGCAGACGGCGTAGCAGTGGAGTACGCCAGGAAGCGAATCGCAGAACAGCAGGCAGAAGAAGAAGATATAAATGGGCTGTGGAGGAACATACATGGTGCCATCCAAACAGCAGCGAGAGAGGTGGTAGGCATGACGCGTGGAAGACAGCGTAACAGCTGGTTTGATGCCGAATGCCAGAGAGTGACAGATGGAAAGAACCAGACCAGGAGCCGCATGCTCACTGCGGCAACGCGTCAAAACAGAGAGAGATACAGAGAGACTAGAGCTGCGGGAAAAAGAATCCATCGTCTAAAGAAACGCGAGTACGAGGAGCACGTGCTCGCCGGCGCAGAGGAGCGATACGCCAGCAACGACACACGGAGTTTCTATAAAACGGTGAGATGCAGGAATTTTGCCATGCCTGTGATGTGTAATGATAGTGCTGGCAACCTGCTTACCGACAAAACGGCGGTAGCAGCCAGGTGGAAGGAGCATTTTCAGATACTATTGAATGGAGAGGTAAATGCGGAGATCAGCAGGGACAGGATAGAAATTGTAAGCGATGGTCAAGCTGTGGAAAACTATCGAGGAATTACATTGCTCAATTCTGCATACAAGGTGCTTTCCCGTATCCTGTTCTGCAGACTGAGACTGGTTGGACAAGCTGGTTTTCGTGAGGGTCGCTCCACGACGGATCAGATGTTTACCCTGCGTCAGTTGTTAGACAAGTTGCGGGAGTACAACTTGCAGACACACCATCTGTTTGTGGACTTTAAAGCGGCGTACGATTCAGTTAAACGAAATGAGCTGTAGCAGATAATCCTAGAACATGGTTTTCCGACGAAATTAGTTACGCTGATTCGTGCGACGCTGGACGGATCCAACTCATACGTTAGAATAGCGGGTGAGACCTCAGCTGCTTTCGTGACGTTGGATGGACTGAAGCAAGCGGATGCACTCTCTAACATGCTATTCAACATTGCCTTGGAAGGTGCATTACGAAGGGCAAACGTGGAAAGGAATGGAACTATCATCACGAAATCTCACATGCTTCTTGGTTTTGCGGATTACGCCGATATCATCGGAATCAACCGTAGAGTAGTGGAAGAGGCCTTCAGGCCCTTTAAAAGGGAAGCTGCGAGATTGGGACTTACCATTAATACCGCCAAAACGAAGTACATGGTTGCTGGTAGGAAACGTGGGAGCCCAAGTGGTGTTGGTGCCGAGGTGGAGTTAGATGGGGAACGTTATGAAGTAGTGGAGGAATTTATATACCTTGGTACACTCGTGACATGTGACAACGATGTAAGCCGCGAAGTGAAACGACAAGTTGCAGCCGCGAATCGGGCTTTCTACGGATTACGTAGCCAGCTGAAGTTCCGTAGTTTGCAAATTCGCACAAAACTGGCTGATATAGTGAAGGTAGTGCAATGTGGCAGGCTGCGGTGGGCTGGACACGTGGCCAGAATGCCCGATGAAAGGGTAGCCAAAACTATTTTCAGCAGAGAACCAGGAAGAGGCCGTAGATTCCGAGGCAGACCCCGCACCCGGTGGGTCGAAGACGATGCACGTTCAGCTGGTGTTCGTGGGGATTGGAGAACGGCAGCCCAGGACCGACGGTACTGGAGGACCATAATTTGTTCGGCGCAGGATCGGTAACGAATTGTTACCACTAAAGTAAAAGTAAGTAAGTCCAAATTGATGTCCTGAAAGTGAAACGCCATTGAAAAGTGAGCGGTCATCCTTTCCTTTTGCCAGATTGTATCCATATAGGTACTGCAAGAATTTGTTCGGAACTGGTCTCTTACACGAAAACAGTGTTGACGGGATATTTGCGCAAGTGACATGACGCAACAATTCTCAAAGCGAGGAAAATCAGGAAAATCGACTGTCTTATCCGAGAATAGTTTTGAACGTTTCATTTGCTACGTTGCATCAATTAGTGTCATTTAGTCAGTTAACGTGTTTGATGGTAAAGTAAGCTTTGAGGTGCTTTTAACATTCATTTAAAATTAATCGAATTTTCTCAACCTGCAGTCTCAATAAACACTATATGCTGCATGTAGCATGTATAAATGAAGAATCGAATTATTACATACATGGATACATGCTACTATCGCTACAAAGAGACTTTCGTAGACCTGCGTTATCTATGCGGTCGTGTCTTGTACACAACCTCTCTATTTTTTTGTGCTTGCCACGATAAAACTAGTTGGCTGCGACACATCTCTTAAAACTTATTATAAGTTGAGCGTAGCCATATGGATAATATGGATCCAATCAAAGTTGATGTTATTGCGGTTACTTGTCAAACCGCAATATGTAAATCTTTTTGTTTTATGGAGTGAAAATATAAACCGAACCGATATGTTCTTTCGCTTCTCTCGTGTTTCGGGAGCAAAGCTCAATCTGACAAAAACAAAATCCATTGAAGTGGGATGCAGCAACGGTAACCCATTGAAGGTGCCGTGATTGCAGACAACGGAAACAATCAAAATTCTGGGTGCAATATATGCCAACTCAGTACGCCAAATGATGATGCCGCACAAATGGGATGCCGCTCTGGGAAAGTGTATGCAATTGGTTTGGTCTCTAACTCTAAGGCTTCAGCCGAGAGTTACGTTCCTCAACACGTTTGCTGCCTCGAAGTAATGGTATTTAGCATCGAACATAGTTCCGACAAGTGCAAATAAGGCAAAAATAACTTCAGCGATGGAACTATTTCTTTGGCGGGGTACGTGCCGGCGGGTAGCGGAACACACAACAACCAAGTACAAAAGTTCCAATATTTGAAGAGCTCGTGTCAATGGTTGCCCCGTTTCAACGAAAATTATCCAATTGCAAAATTTTAATGGCGCATTAATTTTAGTCACTTATCATTCCAATATGCACGATAAAATTTAATGCACATATGCTGCACAACTTCGGAAACTGCTGAAAATTTATTGTTTATTCTTTTGGATATTTAATTATTTCACTATAAATCAAATCGATCAGGATAATCTGACAGTAAAACTTTAGATTTTCTGCTCATGGCTATATATTTTCACGTTAATGGAACTGTGTGGGTGATTTAGCTTTTTACGCAGTCAACTTTATGGTTTATAGCTTTCTAGAACAAAGCGAACGATTCACTAAATTATGGCGGTTACCGTCAAAAAGCGGAAAGCATAATCGGTTTTATTACTTCTTTCAGCAGAGCATTATAAGCCTACTGATTTTATGGCGTGACTTTAAGATGTTATAAAAACCTTCTGAAGGGTGGCCCTCTTGGGCGTAAGACAGTTTTATAACGGTCATCAGCTGGATCTAGTGGAGGAGCTTACAGTTTTATTAGCGGTTTCATGAAATTGGTCGTGAAAACCACTAGAGGAACGTAATAAAACTTAAATTGCTGCCTGGGAGTTGGTAAGCATACGTTTCATAAGTTTCTCACTAGACGGCAAAAGAAAGTAAAGTATTAAATAAAGTTATTGTGGGCTCTGGCGAAAGGACGCTTTCGCTTGTTTAAGAAACGAATTGTATCTAAGAGATCAAGATTCAGATAATCACCATAACAAAAAGCAACACTTTAACTTCAATCGTACCGAATCGTCGTGGGAGGTTTAATTGAATAACCGTTTCATTAGCCTATCATGGTATCCTGCCAGGGTCTCGTAGGCACTGGAACTGATTGAAAGCGCGTAATTCAATCTAGCAGCACGTCTTATTTGAAAGGCTCTGCCCTTCATTATTTGAGCTGTTTTTCGGTACCGCTGCCGTAATGGGTCCACCCTTTTCCTGCACCTTTCTTCCTGCGCCGAAACCATGCCACCTTTGCTTATTTTGGCGCGTCCTCAGACGGTACACGATTTCAGACCAACCAGCAGCGCCAGGCAGCGTAATGGCAAGGAAAGTAAGAAATAAATAAGAATGCTCACTCAATTATTCACGCATGGGAAATAGATCATGATCCGTTGCGAAACCCTTTTTTTTAGGTGCGACCTTTTTGCCTTTCTTAAAAGCGGCAAGCAGTCAGTCTAAACGAAAAGCGGTTTAGATACTTTAGCAAATGGGATGAAATCACCAACCTTTTGGTGCTTAAATTGCATTTTATTGCACATTTTCCATACCAAGAATGGGATCGATTTCATGCGATGCATGAATAAGCGTTTTAGCAAATGCACCCCCTTCGAGGAGAAGAAAAACTGAGAAAATTTATGCACCAATGAAGTGATTTTTCTTTTCCAGTGCTTTTGTTAGAACACGTCTTGTTTGATATTGTTACAAGAAGGGGTAGTTTTATTAGTTAACATTATAGAAATTTAGTTTACTTAAATGAAAATTGAAAATTTGTAACAGTACACAATAACAAAGTTTTTATCTATTTTGTTCAAAACGTGTAGGAAATGTGGTCATCACATATTTTGATGAACTGTTCTGCACGGTGCTTTTCTGACCGTTATTAACGGGTGACAACTAAAATTTTGGAAATTTTTTCTCAAGCTGTCAAAAAAAGACAAAGATACATGAAGAAGATCTGATTTACCGAAATTAAAGATACATTATCCATTGTTGAAAAAAAGTGTACATTTGAAAACGGTCCGTAATCGGCTGTTCGGCGAAGCTTTCGTTTGACGTCGAAACAGGAGCGTTATACGGCCGTAATGTCAACTTTGCGAATGCATCTTTTGATTCTACCTATCAACTGTTTGCAATTCGAGGCTCTCCAGTTATTTTTGTACACCAAGGAACTCAAAAATCGAAGAAATCTTCGATTGGGCGCACTAAAACAGATTTTACGGGTCGTGGTTTTTGAGTAAAAATAGGATCGAATGGGTATTCAGGAACTGCGTAAAATGCGACTTCAGTGCAAATATGTGTGACCTATAGGGTAACCAACGTATTTTGGACCCCATCAGCAGCTGTACGTAATTTGGGCACTTCCAGCAAAATCAAATGGAAGTGTCCAAATTATGTACAGCTGCTGAAAGGGTCCAAAATAGGTTGGTTACCCTGTGGTGGTCGTCTCATATTTTTGGTGACACAACATACAATGCAATTCTGTCGGTAACTATAAACGTTCGGTATATTTCGTTCAACAGGAAAATTGGTACGATAGGCCAATAATACGCTTAGAATTTTTCTGCATTTGAGTAGGATTACGCTGCACTTTACAGAGTAAAAGAGAATTTCTAATACTAGTCTAAATGAATTGTTTCGTGAACAAAGATAACGAAAAGATGCTCGTCAAGTAAGAAACGAAACTTTTTCTGCTATTGGATCGAGCGCATCAAAGAATCTATTTAACAGTAATGTTTGGTTTTTAGATGAATTCAGAAGGACGAAACTAGCTAAACTGTAGCATGTGGATAAACGAAAGCCTCTTACCACTGGGATAGATTACACAGCCGTAAGCGGGATGATCTACTTGAGTTTTGCTACTGTGAATGTTTTCATGTTTAATTGTGTAATTCAAAGAAAAATCTTCAAAAGGGTTCCGAAAACGTCATAGCTACATCGGCCTGTTTCATAGGTCCGTATACCTGTTTTTGGTTCCATTTCAACGGTAAGTTTATCGTAAAGCTGGTACTATCAATTAGAGGATTTAAAAATGATTTAATCTAAGCAAATGAGTGGCATTAAGGGCCATCATCGAAATAATTGGAACCGCAGAGTGCCAGTTTCATATACCTGGATGGTAGGATATGAATTTTCCAAAATCCTTCTTAATCACCCAACCAAGCTAGTTTTTTCTTCGTGTCTTTAGTGCACGTGAGTCCATAATCAACAACCCAGTTTTGTATCGCGATAAATCCCGGCTGAACAGATAAGAGAGCTCGTGCCAAAGCAACAACAACAACAACGGCGGGCGCGTATTGCCCAGTTAGCCTTTTTCGGCGAGGACGAAATCACGCTCCAATCGTTTAACCCCTGCATGCCGAAAGTGGTAAACGAAAACTCGTTTTGGTGGTGAGTGGCTGGTCGTTGATCGCTGGTCACCATGTGGGAGAAGGAAAGTTCGAAAATTTGCTGTCATTCGATCGGAGGGGTGTGGTTGATGGTGCGATAACCGGCCGACGCGGCTGGTCGTCGGTTTTGGCTGTCTAGTTGTTTGGGTTGTTAGTCGTTATTTGCGATGATTGTTTAGGGCTTAGATTACTATCGGAGAAGAGCAGCAGTGATTGTTATATGGCCCCTGCGGGGTATGGCAATAAAGTAGGATTATCTCCGACAGGCTGACGGAAGGATATGGTTGCTTTTGGCATGTGCTAGCGGTGAAGTGTGTTACGAGGCGATGACTTATTTATACAAATAGTAGCGAAAGAGAAAGTTGTTTAAAAATTGAACTTGTAAATTCAAAGGATTTTATTCAAGAATCAACTGATTCCAATTGTTGAAATGATATTTTGAAACAAGCCCGAAGCAATTTCACGGTTATAATTCGAGTTTCGTTGAAATATGTGAAACTAACTTCTAGTCGATATACCTAGTGAAACGAATAAACCTAAACAGATGCGATTTCTGTGGGAGCTGTCTCGCTGCTTCTGACGACGGGTCACCCGCAAACATTCGCGACCTATAGTCGTCTCGCCCTGAATCATCTTGAAAAGCTTTTTGATCATAAAATCATGTTTGAGGTTACATGCCAAATGGCCATTTGGTATAAATGTTCGTTATGTCAAATGGCTCCTTACGATTATGCCAAACAGATTAGGTCAGATGGCATTACGTCAAACAGCATTATGCCAAATGAGTGAACCCCATGGTTAGCTGTTCCAGGGATGGCTATAATTGGGGACAGCGCTGTCATGTGGAACGAGGTGGGTAAAGTAGAGAAAAAGCATTGAAGGAAGGGTACTCAAATTACACACAAGCACGCATAAAATTCAATAAGCATATCGCTCACTCAATAGCGACTATAGCCAAAATAAATGCAGTGCGGGTTATACAACAAACACCCGGGCGATATCACAATAGATCTAACCATACTGGTCGCAGTGATGAGTCCATACAGGAAAAAAAAGAGTGAACCCCATTTATACCAACCAGCTTATCCACCATATTATAATGAAAACCATGCACTTAGAGCAGTTTTACCTTCTCCAAATTAATTCATGCTATATTTCTTCCGTGACATTTTGAATTGTCGTATTACTTGTTCGAAATAGTATGAAACGACTGTTTGTTCTGTTATTATGTTTGGAATATGAACACTAGGTCCGAGCCGCAGTTCACTAAATAATTCTCGGGTAAAAAAGACCCCACATTAACCACAAATTAACAACATGTAAATCTCTGAGTGCATTTTCGTGGGGACTATCCTGTATGGCACAAAGCATTTTGGCATAATGCTCATTGGCATAATGCCATTTTGCATAATTTCATATGGAATAGCGATCATTTGGCATAAAATTCATTTGGCATAACAACTTTTTCGCATACCGATTTTGTTTAGCATAATCCGTAATTTAGTCCCACTTTGTTGCTCGGTGCTTGTTTACAAGAAGGGCCATCCATTTAGCATAAAGCCATTTGGCATAATGCTGTTTGGCATAACGCCATTTAGTATAATTCCGCTTCGCTTAACGACCATTTGGCATCATTCCTTAAAAACATTTTATGACATCTCATAGATAATTCAGCTGGGTACAGCTTTTATCGTAATGGGCGACAACCAATTGGGTGGTGGCCAATCGACAGCCGTATGTGCAAGTTGAGGATTAGAGGCCGTTTCTTCAACATTAACATTATCAACGTGCATAGCCCACACCTAATAAGTGACGAGGACGATAAGCATGCTTTTAACGGGCAGCTTGAACGTAAATACGGCTGCTGCCCCAGACATGACGTCGAAATCGTCATCGAAGACCTCGATGCTCAGGTTGGCCAGGAGGGGGATTTTAGACCGGTTATTGGTAAGTTCAGCGTACACCTGCTTACGAACGAAAACGGTCATCGTCTCATTGACCTCGCCGCTTCCAAAGCAGGGCCATACGAAGTACCTTCTTGCGGCACAGCGTCCCATATCGGTACGAGTGGAGATCACCACAACAGACGAAATTGCAAAACGACCACATTTTGATTGATTGACGGCGCTTCTCGGATATCATCGACGTTAGAACCTATCGTGGCGCCAACATTGATTCTGACCACTACCTTTTGATGGTTAAAATGCGCCAAAGACTTTCCGTTGCTACCAACATTCGGTACTTTCGTCCACCACAGTATAATCTGGAACGACTCAAGTTACCTGAGGCACCTACTGCCGGGTGAGGAAGAGCTAAACGAAGCCTATCTCGAGCACTGCTGAGATAGCGTAAAGCAGCCATAAACGGCGCAACGGAAGGTGCCATTGGGTTCGCTGAGAGGAGTCGACGTAACGATTGGTTCGACGACGGATGCCGGAGGATGTTAGATGAGAAAAATGCAGCGCGGGCGTCTATGCTGCAGCAGGAGACCCGTCAAAACGTGGAACGATATAAACAAAAACGAAGACAGCAAACCAACTTTTTCCGGGATAAGAAACGCCGCTTGGAAGAAGTGGAATGCGAGGACATGGAATAGCTGTATCGGTCTCAGTAAAAAACGCGTAAATTCTACAAGAAACTGAACGTATCTCGCAAAGGTTTCGTGCCGCGAGCCGAAACATGTCGAGATAAAGACGAAGGTATCTTGTAAGCAGCACTACAATGAGCACCTGAATGGTACGGAGACGGAATACCAAGACAACAGGAAGAATGAAACATCAGTTCAGTACGGCGGATGATGGAGGTGTGCCGATTCCCACGATAGGAGAAGTGATCGAAACCATCAAGTAGCTCAAGAACAACAAGGTAGCTGGCAAGGATGGCATCGCAGAGGAGCTTTTCAAGATGGGCCCGGATAGGTTGGCTACCTGTCTGCACCGACTGATAGTCAGGATCTGGGAAACAGAACAGCTACCGGAGGAGTGGAAGGAGGGAGTAATATTCCCAATAAACAAGAAGGGCGACAAGTTGGAATGTGAGAACTAACGAGCGATTAGCATTCTGAACGCCACCTATAGAGTGCTTTCTCAGATCGTCTTTAGCTGTCTATCGCGCCAAGTCCCTACACACCACCTATTCATAGATTTCAAGGCCGCTTAGAACACTATCGAACGTGGAGAGCTGTGGAAAATTATGGACGAAAACGGCTTTCCCGGGAAGATGACAAGACTAATTAAGTAATCTGAGTTTCTTGATATTTTCGGTGAAAATTAGACCAATACTGTGTTTTCAGCGGACGTTTCGACCTACTATTCTTCGGTCATTGACTACGCCTAAAACAAATAACATTTATTTGATAATTTATATAGTAGACATTGAACAATTTTCTTCGGATGTTACCCACTTACATCAACACGTATATTCTCTACCTCGTCATCTATCTAACTAAGCTAAGCTATCGTTTTTTCTTCTTGTCGTCCAATTGTCGTAATTTGAGCATTAGTCCGTTGTATGTGTCATTACAATTTCCGCTTTCTCGTTGTAAATTGACTGTTCTCTCGTTTCCTCTAAATTTTATGTGAAACATTTCGGCCGCTAATCTCGTGTCTTTGTTGTTTATTTTTTCTAAAATCCGCGTTTTGCTAAAATCAAATATATGACCTTCTTGTATTGTATGTAAAGCTAAACCTGTTCTTGCTTGTCGTAAGGACGATCCAAGTGGTTGCTGAGCAGTATACCAAACTGAAACGTGAAGCAATAAAGGATTAGTGATGAATACGTTCAGCTCCAGTTTTCTGTTAGCAGGAGGAACCGATCGAGCTCGCATAGGCATAGTGTGGTAGTCCACGAGGACGAGTTCGAGGTGGTCGACGAATTTGTATACCTCTGGTCGTTGATGACGTCGGATAACAACTTGGCGCAGCACTTCGGCGAACTGAGTATCAAGAAAGTTGATAAAGCTGGAAGGGTACAATGGGCGGGATATGCTGTGAGAATGCCGGACAACAACCGAATACGGTTGGTACCAGACGCAGAGGTGCGCAGCGTACTCGATGGTTAGACCAAGTGAAGCAGGACTTGGAAAAGGTGGGACAGTCGAAAAATTGGAGTCGCACAGCTATGGACCGAGTTAGTTGGCGGGTCATTATATTGCAAGTCAAATCCTGAGAGATAGCGAGCCAAAATAAGTAAGTAAAGTAAGTAGATAATTCTGCGCGAGACGCACGCAGGTCGGGAATGTTGCTCCGGTAAACAAACATTTGGTATAAAGTAATTTGGTATGATTCCATCTAGCTTAACGGACTTTTGGCATAAGACTAGCTGCCCCGACAGACTTCGCATTGCCACAAATTAAACTGTGTTGTATCATAAATCGTGAATCTCGGATGATCTTTGTCACAATCTCGAGTTTTGCAAGTTTCTGGGGAGTTCAACCTTAGATGATTCATTTTGGCAGTTACGTAACTATGAAAACATGGGTAGTTAAATATACAAATTCGCAATTTTTCCTCATAGACAGGAAGTAGAAAACAATTCCCCCCATTGCTTAGCCAGATAAAAAAAAGCGGATAGGAAATCCGCAGGAAGACAAAAATCCTACTTTTCGAATAATTTAGGTTGCAGAGCCCACACAATTGATCTTATAAAAAATTGAGTGATATCCCACAAATTATGTTTTGTTCCCCCGAATTTTGCAAGACAATTTCAAAGGGCGTGGGGGAGGGGGGGGGGAAGGTTGATTAAACTTTTAAAAATAATTTACAATGGCCTGATTGAATAAGTGAATAAATTAATAAATGAATAATTGAATAAATGAATATTCGGATAAATGATTATTGATTAAATAAACATATTTAGAGATATTTGCTGAAGAAGTACCATATTTGCTATGGTTTGCTATTTTCAGAATAATACTCAATTAGTACATTCAACCAAATTTTGCACGTTTTTGGTAAGAGCAAATTTCAACTTTGCTCAGCTGTAGAGTATTATTAGTAGAGTAGAGTACAGAAATGTGATATCAATCTCTGACCACATTCCTGAAGGCTTAAAACTGAGGATTTTTAATACTTTTGTCAATACTGCACTCATTCAAGAGAAATATTACGCGTATTACTGTTTGAGCAACGATTTTTTTAAAACCAGCCCTGGTTATTAACACTGTTTCACCGGTTAACGTCACGAATAATAGTGGCTTAACCTACATTTCGTTATTCAAATTTGTACTATTACTATAATATTTCTGTAAGCATTTTTCAACCATGTCGTTGGTATAAAGAATCTACGATAACAAATTTGATAATTTAGAATCGAAATATTTACCGGTGCTGTGCTGCAATCAATAGTTCCAGCTCACGTTCTGATTTGACCGACGGCGGAAACGTCCGGTCTGGATAACATTCGTCTGTTGAGAAAACTTTCTTCGTTCAAATTCGGTTGCTCACAGAAACTCTGCTGCTAATCGCTTGGCAGCAAAACAACGACTGGTGCGAAGGAACCTATTTCGCAGACGACCGGTTCGTCTCTTTAAGAGTCCCAAATCAGGAAGAGTTTTCCTCGTGTGCCCTTTCAGCTTGCCAGCTTCACCCTCCACGATCGAATGTGTGTGTCGCATGCCTTGCTCTTTCTTTGCCGTAGTCTGCATGTTACCTTTTGCGCCAGCAGCCACCTTTTCCAAGGTATAGAAAACCGGGCGGTGGTGAGTACCTGAAATCTGATGATTTGGTATGAAATTTAATTTTTGGGTAACCTTGTCCTTCTATTCCTGTGCCGCTTGTAAGCCGTCTACCGGCAGCTTCTGGCTCGGTTTCCTAAACAGGATGATAGCAGTTATAGAATAATACTGCATTTGATTTACTCACATGCGTACGAATACATCTGTCCGCTCATATTTTATTCAGAAGTGTGTTCAGATTGAAAAAGAAATTTAGAGAAGTTGAAGAACAAGAAGGAAGACGGAAATTTAACTAGATTTACGCAACCTTCTGAATTTGGAGTACACCTACATGTGCAAGATATGTTGGAGGTTCTACCAACTCTTTTTAAATATCTTCGTTAGCTAATGCAAACTAACACTCATATTCAATGTCCGCTAGGTATAGAAAAAGCTTTATTAGTCAGTTTATAATAAAAAACACCACCCCTAGCAGTTTCTTACGTCGGCTCAGAGAGCCAGCTGACGAGATCTTATCGCTCAGGGTCGCTCGCTCCTGGGACAATCTCGGAACAGCATCTTTGTTGAGGTCCATTCATGATAGCATCGACTGAGAAAGTTCGCAGGCAGGGTGATTTGATTTGAATATAGTGCGCTCACAGACGAACGTGTCAGCCTGTCAGCCCGGATGATGAGCATCCCGGAGTTTTTTTCCCTTCCATCATAGTTAGTTTCAGCCGGAATGACGGGTGCGATCTTTGGGATGTAACTTTGCACGAATTTACGGTGTGCTGCTGCCGGTGCTGACTCTGTTACAGTTATGACATGTTTGAAGAAATTGGGGTGTGATCCTTGGAAGAATTGATACAGTTTTTCTCTGCCGAGCCGAGAGTGCATAACATAAAAAAGACACGTGATTGACGGGACCGGTTGGTAGTTATTGATGGGAAATCTTACAAGGGACGGTATTTAGATAGGGCAAACGAACAATTTCCGAAGAATTGACAAAAGTATCACACTTGTATGTCGTCATTAGAATTATCCAATGGTGAAACTAACCTAATTCGTCAAATAGGTGGATAGAGAACAATGTGCTGAGTTTTCTTTCACTAATAAAACTTTGCAATCATATCCTTAATGTACTCCCATGTAAAAACAGCTTGATTCTAAAAAGTTTCACAATAACAACAACTGAAATTGTGTTTCTTACTCTTAGATATATGATATAATTACAAGTCACTAGGATATATTTTTTGCTCTTTTTACAATTGTAGAATAAAACATTATATTTAATAGGATTGGGAATTATGAACATCCCTGCTGGAGTTGCGGATTTTCTTACTAGAAAGGAGAACGTAAACTGTGCTTCCGCTACTTCACGCTAGGTGTTGTTTCAAACGATACCATATTTCTTTGATCACCTTTCAGAATTCTATGATGGAATTTGGAATTTACTGAAGGAAGAATCATGTCAGACAGGAATCTAATAAAACGGATCTTATAAGGGAAACTTGTAGCAAACAGCTGATTGTCTCTGTCTGACGTATATTTTGTTTTTACAGCTGACTAAATTCAAATTTTCAATTACTCTACGCGGTAAGAAAGCACTGAATGGCGCAATTGCAAATTCTCGACATGATTAATACGCTGAAAACCAATGAATACAAACAATGGCTAGTTTTGCATAATTGCAAATCGTTGCCATTTATTGGAACGTATGCCAAAATTCGCACAGAGAATTAATTCATCGCTTAGAGCTCGTTATTCTGTGACAATGGTACGAATCGATTTATCATTATCCTGCAACCCATTAGTAGGTGCGTAATGTGCGGTGCATAATAATGAACCGCATCCGCCATCGGGAGGTCCCGGTGACGGGCGAATGGGTGGGCAATCCTTTCCTGTGGCGTTGAATGAGCAGTGTGCCGTGGTGCATTCGAAACCACGGAAGCTGCTGGATATCAATAAAATTGGAATATATTCGCGTGAACTGGATGGCACGCTCCGGCGATGATTGCTGGTTAATAATGAATTTATTGGCAGCCAGTAGCTACGTTTTGTTAGAATTGAGTATTGATTTTATAATTACTGCTTTAGCGCTAACGTCTTCTAACTGGTTTGCCATCTGCAGATACAGAACCATTTGTCAGATTGATATAATATGCATGCAAATCACAAGTATTTTTGAGAATGTTGAGTTGAAGCACAATATT